>NW_027645414.1:0-702000 GCF_951640355.1 Cnephaeus nilssonii | reverse complement strand
GAAACCACCAGAATTCACTGAAAAGTAGTATTCAACTGTAAAACAGTTGAAAGACAAGTGTATATAGCTTCTCAAGTTCATAGAAGAGTGTATAAAGTTGTTTATACATGTGGTGAAGTCCCACAAGTAGAAGAGAAAGCCCATTATAGGAAACAGCTAGAAATCAGTAGTAATTCAGATGAAATACTAATGAATATCACAGAATTGTGTGAGAACAAGTGTAAAAGACATCAAAATGTAAGTTTCTAGTCTAGAAAGGATGTTATACACTACAGAAATCCTTGAAATAGAGTTACTTCACAAGAAAACAGTGTTTCAACCCACTAGAATTCACTGAAAAGTAGTATTCAACTGTAAAACAGTTGAAAGACAAGTGTATATAGCTTCTCAAGTTCAGGGAAGAGTGTATAAAGTCATTTCTACATGTGGTGAAGTCCCACAAGTAGAAAAGAAGGCCCATTATAGGAAACAGCTAGAAATCAGTAGTCATTCAGAGCAAATACTAATGAATATCACAGAATACTGAGAGTACAAGTGTAAAAGACATCAAAATGTACGTCTCTAGTCTAGAAATGATGTTGTACACTGCACAAATCCTTGAAATAGAGTTAGTTCACAGAAAACCAGTGTTTGAAACCACCAGAATTCTCTGAAAAGTAGTATTCAACTGTAAAACAGTTGAAAGGCAAGTTTATATAGCTTCGCAAGTCCACAGAAGACTGTATAAAGTTGTTTCTACATGTGGAAAAGTCCCACAAGTATACCAGAAGGCCCATTATAAGAAACAGCTAGAAATCAGTAGTAATTCAGAGGAAATACTAATGAATATCATAGAATTGTGTGAGAACAAGTGTAAAAGACATCAAAATGTAAGTCTCTAGTCTTTAAAGGATGTTATACACTACAGAAATCCTTGAAATAGAGTTACTTCACAAGAAAACAGTGTTTCAACCCACTATAATTCACTGAAAAGTAGTATTCAACTGTAAAACAGTTGAAAGACAAGTGTATATAGCTTCTCCCGTTCAGGGAAGAGTGTATAAAGTTGTTTCTACATGTGGTGAAGTCCCACAAGTAGAAAAGAAGGCCCATTATAGGAAACAGCTAGAAATCAGTAGTAATTCAGAGGGAATACTAATGAATATCATAGAATTGTGTGAGAACAAGTGTATAAGACATCAAAATGTAAGTCTATAGTCTAGAAAGGATGTTATACACTACAGAAATCCTTAAAATAGAGTTACTTCACAAGAAAACAGTGTTTCAACCCACTAGAATTCACTGAAAAGTAGTATTCAACTGTAAAACAGTTGAAGGACAAGTGTATATAGCTTCTCATATTCAGGGAAGAGTGTATAAAGTTGTTTCTACATGTGGTGACGTCCCACAAGTATTCCAGAAGGCCCATTATAGGAAACAGCTAGAAATCAGTAGTCATTCAGAGCAAATACTAATGAATATCACAGAATAGAGAGAGAACAAGTGTAAAAGACATCAAAATGTAAGTCTCTAGTCTAGAAAGGATGTTGTACACTGCAGAAATCCTTGAAATAGAGTTAGTTCACAGGAAACCAGTGTTTCAAACCACCAGAATGCACTGAAAAGTAGTATTCAACTGTAAAACAATTGAATGACAAGTGTATATAGCTTCTCAAGTTCAGAGAAAAGTGTATAATGTTGTTTCTACATGTGGTGAAGTCCCACATGTAGAAAATAAGGCCCATTATAGGAAACAGCTAGAAATCAGTAGTAATTCAGAGAAAATACTAATGAATATCATAGAACTGTGTGAGAACAAGTGTAAAAGACATCAAAATGTAAGTTTCTAGTCTAGAAAGGATGTTATACACTACAGAAATCCTTGAAATAGAGTTACTTCACAAGAAAAGAGTGTTTCAACCCACTAGAATTCACTGAAAAGTAGTATTCAACTGTAAAACAGTTGAAAGACAAGTGTATATAGCTTCTCCAGTTCAGGGAAGCGTGTATAAAGTTGTTTCTACATGTGGTGAAGTCCCACAAGTATAAAAGAAGGCCCATTATAGGAAACAGCTAGAAATCAGTAGTCATTCAGAGGAAATACTAATGAATATCACAGAATAGAGAGAGAACAAGGGTAAAAGACATCAAAATGTAAGTCTCTAGTCTAGAAAGGATGTTGTACACTGCAGAAATCCTTGAAATAGAGTTACTTCACATGAAACCAGTGTTTCAAACCACCAGAATGCACTGAAAAGTAGTATTCAACTGTAAAACAGTTGAAAGACAAGTTTATATAGCTTCGCAAGTCCACAGAAGACTGTATAAAGTTGTTTCTACATGTGGTGAAGTTCCACAAGTAGAGCAGAAGGCCCATTATAGGACACAGCTAGAAATCAGTAGTCATTCAGAGCAAATACTAATGAATATCACATAATAGAGAGAGAACAAGTGTAAAAGACATGAAAATGTAAGTCTCTAGTCTAGAAAAGATGTTGTACACTGCACAAATCCTTGAAATAGAGTTAGTTCACATGAAACTAGTGTTTGAAACCACCAGAATTCACTGAAAAGTGGTATTCAACTGTAAAATAGTTGAAAGACAAGTGTATATAGCTTCTCAAGTTCAGAGAAGAGTGTATAAAGTTGTTTCTACATGTGGTGAAGTCCCACAAGTAGAAAAGAAGGCCCATTATAGGAAACAGCTAGAAATCAGTAGTCATTCAGAGCAAATACTAATGAATATCATAGAATTGTGTGAGACCAAGTGTAAAAGACATCAAAATGTAAGTTTCTCATCTAGAAATGATGTATACACTACAGAAATCCTTGAAATAGAGTTACTTCACAAGAAAACAGTGTTTGAAACCACCAGAATTCACTGAAAAGTAGTATTCAACTGTAAAACAGTTGAAAGACAAGTGTATATAACTTCTCAAGTTCAGAGAAGAGTGTATAAAGTTGCTTCTACATGTGGTGAAGTCCCACAAGTAGAGCAGAAGGCCCATTATGGGAAACAGCTAGAAATCAGTAGTTATTCAGAGAAATACTAATGAATATCACAGAATAGTGAGAGAACAAGTGTAAAAGACATCAAAATGTAAGTCTCTAGTCTAGAAAGGATGTTGTACACTGCAGAAATCCTAGAAATAGAGTTAGTTCACATGAAACCAGTGTTTGAAACCACCAGAATTCACTGAAAAGTAGTATTAAACTGTAAAACAGTTAAAAGACAAGTTTAGATAGCTTTACAAGCTCAGAGAAGAGTGTATAAATTATTTCTACATGTGGTGAAGTCCCACAAGTATACCAGAAGGCCCATTATAGGACACTGCAAGAAAGCATTACTAATTCAGAGGAAAAACTAATGAATATCACAGAATAGTGAGAGAACAATTGTAAAAGACATCAAATGTAATTCTCTAGACTGGAAAGGATGTTGTACACTGCACAAATCCTTGAAATAGAGTTAGTTCACATGAAACCAGTGTTTGAAACCACCAGAATTCACTGAAAAGTAGTATTCAACTGTAAAACAGTTGAAAGACAAGTGTATATAGCTTCTCAAGTTCATAGAAGAGTGTATAAAGTTGTTTATACATGTGGTGAAGTCCCACAAGTAGAAGAGAAAGCCCATTATAGGAAACAGCTAGAAATCAGTAGTAATTCAGATGAAATACTAATGAATATCACAGAATTGTGTGAGAACAAGTGTAAAAGACATCAAAATGTAAGTTTCTAGTCTAGAAAGGATGTTATACACTACAGAAATCCTTGAAATAGAGTTACTTCACAAGAAAACAGTGTTTCAACCCACTAGAATTCACTGAAAAGTAGTATTCAACTGTAAAACAGTTGAAAGACAAGTGTATATAGCTTCTCAAGTTCAGGGAAGAGTGTATAAAGTCATTTCTACATGTGGTGAAGTCCCACAAGTAGAAAAGAAGGCCCATTATAGGAAACAGCTAGAAATCAGTAGTCATTCAGAGCAAATACTAATGAATATCACAGAATACTGAGAGTACAAGTGTAAAAGACATCAAAATGTACGTCTCTAGTCTAGAAATGATGTTGTACACTGCACAAATCCTTGAAATAGAGTTAGTTCACAGAAAACCAGTGTTTGAAACCACCAGAATTCTCTGAAAAGTAGTATTCAACTGTAAAACAGTTGAAAGGCAAGTTTATATAGCTTCGCAAGTCCACAGAAGACTGTATAAAGTTGTTTCTACATGTGGAAAAGTCCCACAAGTATACCAGAAGGCCCATTATAAGAAACAGCTAGAAATCAGTAGTAATTCAGAGGAAATACTAATGAATATCATAGAATTGTGTGAGAACAAGAGTAAAAGACATCAAAATGTAAGTCTCTAGTCTTTAAAGGATGTTATACACTACAGAAATCCTTGAAATAGAGTTACTTCATAAGAAAACAGTGTTTCAACCCACTATAATTCACTGAAAAGTAGTATTCAACTGTAAAACAGTTGAAAGACAAGTGTATATAGCTTCTCCAGTTCAGGGAAGAGTGTATAAAGTTGTTTCTACATGTCGTGAAGTCCCACAAGTAGAAAAGAAGGCCCATTATAGGAAACAGCTAGAAATCAGTAGTCATTCAGAGCAAATATTAATGAATATCACAGAATAGTGAGAGAACAAGTGTAAAAGACATCTAAATGTAAGTCTGTAGTCTAGAAAGGATGTTGTAAACTGCAGAAATCCTTGAAATAGAGTTAGTTCACATGAAACCAGTGTTTGAAACCACCAGAATTCACTGAAAAGTATTATCATGTGTAACACAGTTTAAAGACAAGTTTATATAGCTTCACAAGTTCAGAGAAGAGTGTATAAAGTTGTTTCTACATGTGGTGAAGTCCGACAAGTATACCAGAAGGCCCATTATAGAAAACACCTAGAAATCAGCAGTAATTCAGAGGAAATACTAATGAATATCATAGAATTGTATGAGAACAAGTGTAAAAGCCATAAAAATGTAAGTTTCTAGTCTAGAAAGGATGTTATACACTACAGAAATCCTTGAAATAGAGTTACTTCACAGGAAAACAGTGTTTCAACCCACTAGAATTCACTGAAAAGTAGTATTCAACTGTAAAACAGTTGAAAGACAAGTGTATATAGCTTCTCACGTTCAGAGAAAAGTGTATAAAGTTGTTTCTACATGTGGTGAAGTCCCACAAGTAGAAAATAAGGCCCATTATAGGAAACAGCTAGAAATCAGTAGTAATTCAGAGGAAATACTAATGAATATCATAGAATTGTGTGAGAACAAGTGTATAAGACATCAAAATGTAAGTCTGTAGTCTAGAAAGGATGTTATACACTACAGAAATCCTTAAAATAGAGTTACTTCACAAGAAAAGAGTGTTTCAACCCACTAGAATTCACTGAAAAGTAGTATTCAACTGTAAAACAGTTGAAGGACAAGTGTATATAGCTTCTCATATTCAGGGAAGAGTGTATAAAGTTGTTTCTACATGTGGTGACGTCCCACAAGTATTCCAGAAGACCCATTATAGGAAACAGCTAGAAATCAGTAGTCATTCAGAGCAAATACTAATGAATATCACAGAATAGAGAGAGAACAAGTGTAAAAGACATCAAAATGTAAGTCTCTAGTCTAGAAAGGATGTTGTACACTGCAGAAATCCTTGAAATAGAGTTAGTTCACAGGAAACCAGTGTTTCAAACCACCAGAATGCACTGAAAAGTAGTATTCAACTGTAAAACAATTGAATGACAAGTGTATATAGCTTCTCAAGTTCAGAGAAAAGTGTATAATGTTGTTTCTACATGTGGTGAAGTCCCACATGTAGAAAATAAGGCCCATTATAGGAAACAGCTAGAAATCAGTAGTAATTCAGAGAAAATACTAATGAATATCATAGAACTGTGTGAGAACAAGTGTAAAAGACATCAAAATGTAAGTTTCTAGTCTAGAAAGGATGTTATACACTACAGAAATCCTTGAAATAGAGTTACTTCACAAGAAAAGAGTGTTTCAACCCACTAGAATTCACTGAAAAGTAGTATTCAACTGTAAAACAGTTGAAAGACAAGTGTATATAGCTTCTCCAGTTCAGGGAAGAGTGTATAAAGTTGTTTCTACATGTGGTGAAGTCCCACAAGTATAAAAGAAGGCCCATTATAGGAAACAGCTAGAAATCAGTAGTCATTCAGAGCAAATACTAATGAATATCACAGAATAGAGAGAGAACAAGGGTAAAAGACATCAAAATGTAAGTCTCTAGTCTAGAAAGGATGTTGTACACTGCAGAAATCCTTGAAATAGAGTTACTTCACATGAAACCAGTGTTTCAAACCACCAGAATGCACTGAAAAGTAGTATTCAACTGTAAAACAGTTGAAAGACAAGTGTATATAGCTTCTCAAGTTCAGGGAAGAGTGTATAAAGTTGTTTCTACATGTGGTGAAGTCCCACAAGTAGAAAAGAAGGCCCATTATATTAAACAGCTAGAAATCAGTAGTCATTCAGAGCAAATACTAATGAATATCACAGAATAGAGAGAGAACAAGTGTAAAAGACATAAAAATGTAAGTCTCTAGTCTTGAAAGGATGTTATACACTACAGAAATCCTTGAAATAGAGTTACTTCACAAGAAAACAGTCTTTCAACCCACTAGAATTCACTGAAAAGTAGTATTCAACTGTAAAACAGTTGAAAGACAAGTGTATATAGCTTCTCAAGTTTAGAGAAGAGTGTATAAAGTTGTTTCTACATATGGTGAAGTCCCACAAGTAGAGCAGAAGGCCCATTATGGGAATCAGCTAGAAATCAGTAGTAATTCAGAGGAAATAGTAATGAATATCATAGAATTGTGTGAGAACAAGTGTAAAAGACATCAAAATGTAAGTTTCTAGTCTAGAAAGGATGTTATACACTACAGAAATCCTTGAAATAGAGTTACTTCACAAGAAAACAGTGTTTCAACCCACTAGAATTCACTGAAAAGTAGTATTCAACTGTAAAAGTGTTGAAAGACAAGTTTATATAGCTTCCAAGTTCAGAGAAGATTGTATAAAGTTGTTTCTACATGTGGTGAAGTCCCACAAGTATACCAGAAGGCCCATTATAGGACACTGCAAGAAAGCATTAGTAATTCAGAGCAAATACTAATGAATATCACAGAATAGAGAGAGAACAAGTGTAAAAGACATCAAAATGTAAGTCTCTAGTCTAGAAAGGATGTTGTACACTGCAGAAATCCTTGAAATAGAGTTACTTCACCTGAAAACAGTGTTTCAACCCACTAGAATTCACTGAAAAGTAGTATTCAACTGTAAAACAGTTGAAAGACAAGTGTATATAGCTTCTCAAGTTCAGAGAAAAGTGTATAAAGTTGTTTCTACATGTGGTGAAGTCCCACAAGTAGAAAATAAGGCCCATTATAGGAAACAGCTAGGAATCAGTACTCATTCAGAGCAAATACTAATGAATATCATAGAACTGTGTGAGAACAAGTGTAAAAGACATCAAAATGTAAGTTTCTAGTCTAGAAAGGATGTTATACACTACAGAAATCCTTGAAATAGAGTTACTTCACAAGAAAACAGTGTTTCAACCCACTAGAATTCACTGAAAAGTAGTATTCAACTGTAAAACAGTTGAAGGACAAGTGTATATAGCTTCTCATATTCAGGGAAGAGTGTATAAAGTTGTTTCTACATGTGGTGACGTCCCACAAGTATTCCAGAAGGCCCATTATAGGAAACAGCTAGAAATCAGTAGTCATTCAGAGCAAATACTAATGAATATCACAGAATAGAGAGAGAACAAGTGTAAAAGACATCAAAATGTAAGTCTCTAGTCTAGAAAGGATGTTGTACACTGCAGAAATCCTTGAAATAGAGTTAGTTCACAGGAAACCAGTGTTTCAAACCACCAGAATGCACTGAAAAGTAGTATTCAACTGTAAAACAATTGAATGACAAGTGTATATAGCTTCTCAAGTTCAGAGAAAAGTGTATAATGTTGTTTCTACATGTGGTGAAGTCCCACATGTAGAAAATAAGGCCCATTATAGGAAACAGCTAGAAATCAGTAGTAATTCAGAGAAAATACTAATGAATATCATAGAACTGTGTGAGAACAAGTGTAAAAGACATCAAAATGTAAGTTTCTAGTCTAGAAAGGATGTTATACACTACAGAAATCCTTGAAATAGAGTTACTTCACAAGAAAAGAGTGTTTCAACCCACTAGAATTCACTGAAAAGTAGTATTCAACTGTAAAACAGTTGAAAGACAAGTGTATATAGCTTCTCCAGTTCAGGGAAGAGTGTATAAAGTTGTTTCTACATGTGGTGAAGTCCCACAAGTATAAAAGAAGGCCCATTATAGGAAACAGCTAGAAATCAGTAGTCATTCAGAGCAAATACTAATGAATATCACAGAATAGAGAGAGAACAAGGGTAAAAGACATCAAAATGTAAGTCTCTAGTCTAGAAAGGATGTTGTACACTGCAGAAATCCTTGAAATAGAGTTACTTCACATGAAACCAGTGTTTCAAACCACCAGAATGCACTGAAAAGTAGTATTCAACTGTAAAACAGTTGAAAGACAAGTTTATATAGCTTCGCAAGTCCACAGAAGACTGTATAAAGTTGTTTCTACATGTGGTGAAGTTCCACAAGTAGAGCAGAAGGCCCATTATAGGAAACAGCTAGAAATCAGTAGTAATTCAGAGGAAATACTAATGAATATCATAGAATTGTGTGAGAACAAGTGTAAAAGACATCAAAATGTAAGTTTCTAGTCTAGAAAGGATGTTATACACTACAGAAATCCTTGAAATAGAGTTACTTCACAAGAAAACAGTGTTTCAACCCACTAGAATTCACTGAAAAGTAGTATTCAACTGTAAAAGAGTTGAAAGACAAGTTTATATAGCTTCCAAGTTCAGAGAAGATTGTATAAAGTTGTTTCTACATGTGGTGAAGTCCCACAAGTATACCAGAAGGCCCATTATAGGACACTGCAAGAAAGCATTAGTAATTCAGAGCAAATACTAATGAATATCACAGAATAGAGAGAGAACAAGTGTAAAAGACATCAAAATGTAAGTCTCTAGTCTAGAAAGGATGTTGTACACTGCAGAAATCCTTGAAATAGAGTTACTTCACCTGAAAACAGTGTTTCAACCCACTAGAATTCACTGAAAAGTAGTATTCAACTGTAAAACAGTTGAAAGACAAGTGTATATAGCTTCTCAAGTTCAGAGAAAAGTGTATAAAGTTGTTTCTACATGTGGTGAAGTCCCACAAGTAGAAAATAAGGCCCATTATAGGAAACAGCTAGGAATCAGTACTCATTCAGAGCAAATACTAATGAATATCATAGAACTGTGTGAGAACAAGTGTAAAAGACATCAAAATGTAAGTTTCTAGTCTAGAAAGGATGTTATACACTACAGAAATCCTTGAAATAGAGTTACTTCACAAGAAAACAGTGTTTCAACCCACTAGAATTCACTGAAAAGTAGTATTCAACTGTAAAACAGTTGAAGGACAAGTGTATATAGCTTCCCATATTCAGGGAAGAGTGTATAAAGTTGTTTCTACATGTGGTGACGTCCCACAAGTATTCCAGAAGGCCCATTATAGGAAACAGCTAGAAATCAGTAGTCATTCAGAGCAAATACTAATGAATATCACAGAATAGAGAGAGAACAAGTGTAAAAGACATCAAAATGTAAGTCTCTAGTCTAGAAAGGATGTTGTACACTGCAGAAATCCTTGAAATAGAGTTAGTTCACAGGAAACCAGTGTTTCAAACCACCAGAATGCACTGAAAAGTAGTATTCAACTGTAAAACAATTGAATGACAAGTGTATATAGCTTCTCAAGTTCAGAGAAAAGTGTATAATGTTGTTTCTACATGTGGTGAAGTCCCACATGTAGAAAATAAGGCCCATTATAGGAAACAGCTAGAAATCAGTAGTAATTCAGAGAAAATACTAATGAATATCATAGAACTGTGTGAGAACAAGTGTAAAAGACATCAAAATGTAAGTTTCTAGTCTAGAAAGGATGTTATACACTACAGAAATCCTTGAAATAGAGTTACTTCACAAGAAAAGAGTGTTTCAACCCACTAGAATTCACTGAAAAGTAGTATTCAACTGTAAAACAGTTGAAAGACAAGTGTATATAGCTTCTCCAGTTCAGGGAAGAGTGTATAAAGTTGTTTCTACATGTGGTGAAGTCCCACAAGTATAAAAGAAGGCCCATTATAGGAAACAGCTAGAAATCAGTAGTCATTCAGAGCAAATACTAATGAATATCACAGAATAGAGAGAGAACAAGGGTAAAAGACATCAAAATGTAAGTCTCTAGTCTAGAAAGGATGTTGTACACTGCAGAAATCCTTGAAATAGAGTTACTTCACATGAAACCAGTGTTTCAAACCACCAGAATGCACTGAAAAGTAGTATTCAACTGTAAAACAGTTGAAAGACAAGTTTATATAGCTTCGCAAGTCCACAGAAGACTGTATAAAGTTGTTTCTACATGTGGTGAAGTTCCACAAGTAGAGCAGAAGGCCCATTATAGGAAACAGCTAGAAATCAGTAGTAATTCAGAGGAAATACTAATGAATATCATAGAATTGTGTGAGAACAAGTGTAAAAGACATCAAAATGTAAGTTTCTAGTCTAGAAAGGATGTTATACACTACAGAAATCCTTGAAATAGAGTTACTTCACAAGAAAACAGTGTTTCAACCCACTAGAATTCACTGAAAAGTAGTATTCAACTGTAAAAGAGTTGAAAGACAAGTTTATATAGCTTCCAAGTTCAGAGAAGATTGTATAAAGTTGTTTCTACATGTGGTGAAGTCCCACAAGTATACCAGAAGGCCCATTATAGGACACTGCAAGAAAGCATTAGTAATTCAGAGCAAATACTAATGAATATCACAGAATAGAGAGAGAACAAGTGTAAAAGACATCAAAATGTAAGTCTCTAGTCTAGAAAGGATGTTGTACACTGCAGAAATCCTTGAAATAGAGTTACTTCACCTGAAAACAGTGTTTCAACCCACTAGAATTCACTGAAAAGTAGTATTCAACTGTAAAACAGTTGAAAGACAAGTGTATATAGCTTCTCAAGTTCAGAGAAAAGTGTATAAAGTTGTTTCTACATGTGGTGAAGTCCCACAAGTAGAAAATAAGGCCCATTATAGGAAACAGCTAGGAATCAGTACTCATTCAGAGCAAATACTAATGAATATCATAGAACTGTGTGAGAACAAGTGTAAAAGACATCAAAATGTAAGTTTCTAGTCTAGAAAGGATGTTATACACTACAGAAATCCTTGAAATAGAGTTACTTCACAAGAAAACAGTGTTTCAACCCACTAGAATTCACTGAAAAGTAGTATTCAACTGTAAAACAGTTGAAGGACAAGTGTATATAGCTTCCCATATTCAGGGAAGAGTGTATAAAGTTGTTTCTACATGTGGTGACGTCCCACAAGTATTCCAGAAGGCCCATTATAGGAAACAGCTAGAAATCAGTAGTCATTCAGAGCAAATACTAATGAATATCACAGAATAGAGAGAGAACAAGTGTAAAAGACATCAAAATGTAAGTCTCTAGTCTAGAAAGGATGTTGTACACTGCAGAAATCCTTGAAATAGAGTTAGTTCACAGGAAACCAGTGTTTCAAACCACCAGAATGCACTGAAAAGTAGTATTCAACTGTAAAACAATTGAATGACAAGTGTATATAGCTTCTCAAGTTCAGAGAAAAGTGTATAATGTTGTTTCTACATGTGGTGAAGTCCCACATGTAGAAAATAAGGCCCATTATAGGAAACAGCTAGAAATCAGTAGTAATTCAGAGAAAATACTAATGAATATCATAGAACTGTGTGAGAACAAGTGTAAAAGACATCAAAATGTAAGTTTCTAGTCTAGAAAGGATGTTATACACTACAGAAATCCTTGAAATAGAGTTACTTCACAAGAAAAGAGTGTTTCAACCCACTAGAATTCACTGAAAAGTAGTATTCAACTGTAAAACAGTTGAAAGACAAGTGTATATAGCTTCTCCAGTTCAGGGAAGAGTGTATAAAGTTGTTTCTACATGTGGTGAAGTCCCACAAGTAGAGCAGAAGGCCCATTATAGGAAACAGCTAGAAATCAGTAGTAATTCAGAGGAAATACTAATGAATATCATAGAATTGTGTGAGAACAAGTGTAAAAGACATCAAAATGTAAGTTTCTAGTCTAGAAAGGATGTTATACACTACAGAAATCCTTGAAATAGAGTTACTTCACAAGAAAACAGTGTTTCAACCCACTAGAATTCACTGAAAAGTAGTATTCAACTGTAAAACAGTTGAAAGACAGGTTTATATAGCTTCCAAGTTCAGAGAAGATTGTATAAAGTTGTTTCTACATGTGGTGAAGTCCCACAAGTATACCAGAAGGCCCATTATAGGACACTGCAAGAAAGCATTAGTAATTCAGAGCAAATACTAATGAATATCACAGTATAGTGAGAGAACAAGTGTAAAACACATCAAAATGAAAGTGTGTAGTCTAGAAAGGATGTTGTACACTGCTGAAATCCTTGAAATAGAGTTAGTTCACATGAAACCAGTGTTTCAAACTACCAGAATGCACTGAAAAGTAGTATTCAACTGTAAAACAGTTGAAAGACAAGTTTATATAGCTTCGCAAGTCCACAGAAGACTGTATAAAGTTGTTTCTACATGTGGTGAAGTCCCACAAGTAGAACAGAAGGCCCATTATAGGAAACAGCTAGAAATCAGTAGTAATTCAGAGGAAATACTAATGAATATCATAGAATTGTGTGCGAACAAGTGTAAAAGACATCAAAATGTAAGTTTCTAGTCTAGAAAGCATGTTATACACTACAGAAATCCTTGAAATAGAGTTACTTCACAAGAAAACAGTGTTTCAACCCACTAGAATTCACTGAAAAGTAGTATTCAACTGTAAAACAGTGTAAAGACAAGTGTATATAGCTTCTCAAGTTCAGAGAAGAGTGTATAAAGTTGTTTCTACATGTGGTGAAGTCCCACAAGTAGAGCAGAAGGCCCATTAGAGGAAACAGCTAGAAATCAGTAGTAATTCAGAGGAAATACTAATGAATATCATAGAACTGTGTGAGAACAAGTGTAAAAGACATCAAAATGTAAGTTTCTAGTCTAGAAAGGATGTTATACACTACAGAAATCCTTGAAATAGAGTTACTTCACAAGAAAAGAGTGTTTCAACCCACTAGAATTCACTGAAAAGTAGTATTCAACTGTAAAACAGTTGAAAGACAAGTGTATATAGCTTCTCCAGTTCAGGGAAGAGTGTATAAAGATGTTTCTACATGTGGTGAAGTCCCACAAGTAGAAAAGAAGGCCCATTATAGGAAACAGCTAGAAATCAGTAGTCATTCAGAGCAAATACTAATGAATATCACAGAATAGAGAGAGAACAAGTGTAAAAGACATCAAAATGTAAGTCTGTAGTCTAGAAAGTATGTTGTACACTGCAGAAATCCTTGAAATAGAGTTACTTCACATGAAACCAGTGTTTCAAACCACCAGAATGCACTGAAAAGTAGTATTTAACTGTAAAACAGTTGAAAGACAAGTGTATATAGCTTCTCAAGTTCAGGGAAGAGTGTATAAAGTTTTTTCTACATGAGGTGAAGTCCCACAAGTAGAAAAGAAGGCCCATTATATTAAACAGCTAGAAATCAGTAGTCATTCAGAGCAAATACTAATGAATATCACAGAATAGAGAGAGAACAAGTGTAAAAGACATCAAAATGTAAGTCTCTAGTCTTGAAAGGATGTTATACACTACAGAAATCCTTGAAATAGAGTTACTTCACAAGAAAACAGTCTTTCAACCCACTAGAATTCACTGAAAAGTAGTATTCAACTGTAAAACAGTTGAAAGACAAGTGTATATAGCTTCTCAAGTTTAGAGAAGAGTGTATAAAGTTGTTTCTACATATGGTGAAGTCCCACAAGTAGAGCAGAAGGCCCATTATGGGAATCAGCTAGAAATCAGTAGTAATTCAGAGGAAATAGTAATGAATATCATAGAATTGTGTGAGAACAAGTGTAAAAGACATCAAAATGTAAGTTTCTAGTCTAGAAAGGATGTTATACACTACAGAAATCCTTGAAATAGAGTTACTTCACAAGAAAACAGTGTTTCAACCCACTAGAATTCACTGAAAAGTAGTATTCAACTGTAAAACAGTTGAAAGACAAGTTTATATAGCTTCCAAGTTCAGAGAAGATTGTATAAAGTTGTTTCTACATGTGGTGAAGTCCCACAAGTATACCAGAAGGCCCATTATAGGACACTGCAAGAAAGCATTAGTAATTCAGAGCAAATACTAATGAATATCACAGAATAGAGAGAGAACAAGTGTAAAAGACATCAAAATGTAAGTCTCTAGTCTAGAAAGGATGTTGTACACTGCAGAAATCCTTGAAATAGAGTTACTTCACATGAAAACAGTGTTTCAACCCACTAGAATTCACTGAAAAGTAGTATTCAACTGTAAAACAGTTGAAAGACAAGTGTATATAGCTTCTCAAGTTCAGAGAAAAGTGTATAAAGTTGTTTCTACATGTGGTGAAGTCCCACAAGTAGAAAATAAGGCCCATTATAGGAAACAGCTAGGAATCAGTACTCATTCAGAGCAAATACTAATGAATATCATAGAACTGTGTGAGAACAAGTGTAAAAGACATCAAAATGTAAGTTTCTAGTCTAGAAAGGATGTTATACACTACAGAAATCCTTGAAATAGAGTTACTTCACAAGAAAACAGTGTTTCAACCCACTAGAATTCACTGAAAAGTAGTATTCAACTGTAAAACAGTTGAAGGACAAGTGTATATAGCTTCTCATATTCAGGGAAGAGTGTATAAAGTTGTTTCTACATGTGGTGACGTCCCACAAGTATTCCAGAAGGCCCATTATAGGAAACAGCTAGAAATCAGTAGTCATTCAGAGCAAATACTAATGAATATCACAGAATAGAGAGAGAACAAGTGTAAAAGACATCAAAATGTAAGTCTCTAGTCTAGAAAGGATGTTGTACACTGCAGAAATCCTTGAAATAGAGTTAGTTCACAGGAAACCAGTGTTTCAAACCACCAGAATGCACTGAAAAGTAGTATTCAACTGTAAAACAATTGAATGACAAGTGTATATAGCTTCTCAAGTTCAGAGAAAAGTGTATAATGTTGTTTCTACATGTGGTGAAGTCCCACATGTAGAAAATAAGGCCCATTATAGGAAACAGCTAGAAATCAGTAGTAATTCAGAGAAAATACTAATGAATATCATAGAACTGTGTGAGAACAAGTGTAAAAGACATCAAAATGTAAGTTTCTAGTCTAGAAAGGATGTTATACAATACAGAAATCCTTGAAATAGAGTTACTTCACAAGAAAAGAGTGTTTCAACCCACTAGAATTCACTGAAAAGTAGTATTCAACTGTAAAACAGTTGAAAGACAAGTTTATATAGCTTCCAAGTTCAGAGAAGATTGTATAAAGTTGTTTCTACATGTGGTGAAGTCCCACAAGTATACCAGAAGGCCCATTATAGGACACTGCAAGAAAGCATTAGTAATTCAGAGCAAATACTAATGAATATCACAGAATAGAGAGAGAACAAGTGTAAAAGACATCAAAATGTAAGTCTCTAGTCTAGAAAGGATGTTGTACACTGCAGAAATCCTTGAAATAGAGTTACTTCACATGAAAACAGTGTTTCAACCCACTAGAATTCACTGAAAAGTAGTATTCAACTGTAAAACAGTTGAAAGACAAGTGTATATAGCTTCTCAAGTTCAGAGAAAAGTGTATAAAGTTGTTTCTACATGTGGTGAAGTCCCACAAGTAGAAAATAAGGCCCATTATAGGAAACAGCTAGGAATCAGTACTCATTCAGAGCAAATACTAATGAATATCATAGAACTGTGTGAGAACAAGTGTAAAAGACATCAAAATGTAAGTTTCTAGTCTAGAAAGGATGTTATACACTACAGAAATCCTTGAAATAGAGTTACTTCACAAGAAAACAGTGTTTCAACCCACTAGAATTCACTGAAAAGTAGTATTCAACTGTAAAACAGTTGAAGGACAAGTGTATATAGCTTCTCATATTCAGGGAAGAGTGTATAAAGTTGTTTCTACATGTGGTGACGTCCCACAAGTATTCCAGAAGGCCCATTATAGGAAACAGCTAGAAATCAGTAGTCATTCAGAGCAAATACTAATGAATATCACAGAATAGAGAGAGAACAAGTGTAAAAGACATCAAAATGTAAGTCTCTAGTCTAGAAAGGATGTTGTACACTGCAGAAATCCTTGAAATAGAGTTAGTTCACAGGAAACCAGTGTTTCAAACCACCAGAATGCACTGAAAAGTAGTATTCAACTGTAAAACAATTGAATGACAAGTGTATATAGCTTCTCAAGTTCAGAGAAAAGTGTATAATGTTGTTTCTACATGTGGTGAAGTCCCACATGTAGAAAATAAGGCCCATTATAGGAAACAGCTAGAAATCAGTAGTAATTCAGAGAAAATACTAATGAATATCATAGAACTGTGTGAGAACAAGTGTAAAAGACATCAAAATGTAAGTTTCTAGTCTAGAAAGGATGTTATACAATACAGAAATCCTTGAAATAGAGTTACTTCACAAGAAAAGAGTGTTTCAACCCACTAGAATTCACTGAAAAGTAGTATTCAACTGTAAAACAGTTGAAAGACAAGTGTATATAGCTTCTCCAGTTCAGGGAAGAGTGTATAAAGTTGTTTCTACATGTGGTGAAGTCCCACAAGTATAAAAGAAGGCCCATTATAGGAAACAGCTAGAAATCAGTAGTCATTCAGAGGAAATACTAATGAATATCACAGAATAGAGAGAGAACAAGGGTAAAAGACATCAAAATGTAAGTCTCTAGTCTAGAAAGGATGTTGTACACTGCAGAAATCCTTGAAATAGAGTTACTTCACATGAAACCAGTGTTTCAAACCACCAGAATGCACTGAAAAGTAGTATTCAACTGTAAAACAGTTGAAAGACAAGTTTATATAGCTTCGCAAGTCCACAGAAGACTGTATAAAGTTGTTTCTACATGTGGTGAAGTTCCACAAGTAGAGCAGAAGGCCCATTATAGGAAACAGCTAGAAATCAGTAGTAATTCAGAGGAAATACTAATGAATATCATAGAATTGTGTGAGAACAAGTGTAAAAGACATCAAAATGTAAGTTTCTAGTCTAGAAAGGATGTTATACACTACAGAAATCCTTGAAATAGAGTTACTTCACAAGAAAACAGTGTTTCAACCCACTAGAATTCACTGAAAAGTAGTATTCAACTGTAAAACAGTTGAAAGACAAGTTTATATAGCTTCCAAGTTCAGAGAAGATTGTATAAAGTTGTTTCTACATGTGGTGAAGTCCCACAAGTATACCAGAAGGCCCATTATACGACACTGCAAGAAAGCATTAGTAATTCAGAGCAAATACTAATGAATATCACAGTATAGTGAGAGAACAAGTGTAAAACACATCAAAATGAAAGTGTGTAGTCTAGAAAGGATGTTGTACACTGCTGAAATCCTTGAAATAGAGTTAGTTCACATGAAACCAGTGTTTCAAACTACCAGAATGCACTGAAAAGTAGTATTCAACTGTAAAACAGTTGAAAGACAAGTTTATATAGCTTCGCAAGTCCACAGAAGACTGAATAAAGTTGTTTCTACATGTGGTGAAGTCCCACAAGTAGAACAGAAGGCCCATTATAGGAAACAGCTAGAAATCAGTAGTAATTCAGAGGAAATACTAATGAATATCATAGAATTGTGTGCGAACAAGTGTAAAAGACATCAAAATGTAAGTTTCTAGTCTAGAAAGCATGTTATACACTACAGAAATCCTTGAAATAGAGTTACTTCACAAGAAAACAGTGTTTCAACCCACTAGAATTCACTGAAAAGTAGTATTCAACTGTAAAACAGTGGAAAGACAAGTGTATATAGCTTCTCAAGTTCAGAGAAGAGTGTATAAAGTTGTTTCTACATGTGGTGAAGTCCCACAAGTAGAGCAGAAGGCCCATTAGAGGAAACAGCTAGAAATCAGTAGTAATTCAGAGGAAATACTAATGAATATCATAGAACTGTGTGAGAACAAGTGTAAAAGACATCAAAATGTAAGTTTCTAGTCTAGAAAGGATGTTATACACTACAGAAATCCTTGAAATAGAGTTACTTCACAAGAAAAGAGTGTTTCAACCCACTAGAATTCACTGAAAAGTAGTATTCAACTGTAAAACAGTTGAAAGACAAGTGTATATAGCTTCTCCAGTTCAGGGAAGAGTGTATAAAGATGTTTCTACATGTGGTGAAGTCCCACAAGTAGAAAAGAAGGCCCATTATAGGACACAGCTAGAAATCAGTAGTCATTCAGAGCAAATACTAATGAATATCACAGAATAGAGAGAGAACAAGTGTAAAAGACATCAAAATGTAAGTCTGTAGTCTAGAAAGTATGTTGTACACTGCAGAAATCCTTGAAATAGAGTTACTTCACATGAAACCAGTGTTTCAAACCACCAGAATGCACTGAAAAGTAGTATTTAACTGTAAAACAGTTGAAAGACAAGTGTATATAGCTTCTCAAGTTCAGGGAAGAGTGTATAAAGTTGTTTCTACATGTGGTGAAGTCCCACAAGTAGAAAAGAAGGCCCATTATATTAAACAGCTAGAAATCAGTAGTCATTCAGAGCAAATACTAATGAATATCACAGAATAGAGAGAGAACAAGTGTAAAAGACATCAAAATGTAAGTCTCTAGTCTTGAAAGGATGTTATACACTACAGAAATCCTTGAAATAGAGTTACTTCACAAGAAAACAGTGATTCAACCCACTAGAATTCACTGAAAAGTAGTATTCAACTGTAAAACAGTTGAAAGACAAGTCTATATAGCTTCTCAAGTTCAGAGAAGAGTGTATAAAGTTGTTTCTACATGTGGTGAAGTCCCACAAGTATACCAGAAGGCCCATTATAGGACACTGCAAGAAAGCATTAGTAATTCAGAGCAAATACTAATGAATATCACAGAATAGAGAGAGAACAAGTGTAAAAGACATCAAAATGTAAGTCTCTAGTCTAGAAAGGATGTTGTACACTGCAGAAATCCTTGAAATAGAGTTAGTTCACAGGAAACCAGTGTTTCAAACCACCAGAATGCACTGAAAAGTAGTATTCAACTGTAAAACAATTGAATGACAAGTGTATATAGCTTCTCAAGTTCAGAGAAAAGTGTATAATGTTGTTTCTACATGTGGTGAAGTCCCACATGTAGAAAATAAGGCCCATTATAGGAAACAGCTAGAAATCAGTAGTAATTCAGAGAAAATACTAATGAATATCATAGAACTGTGTGAGAACAAGTGTAAAAGACCTCAAAATGTAAGTTTCTAGTCTAGAAAGGATGTTATACAATACAGAAATCCTTGAAATAGAGTTACTTCACAAGAAAAGAGTGTTTCAACCCACTAGAATTCACTGAAAAGTAGTATTCAACTGTAAAACAGTTGAAAGACAAGTGTATATAGCTTCTCCAGTTCAGGGAAGAGTGTATAAAGTTGTTTCTACATGTGGTGAAGTCCCACAAGTATAAAAGAAGGCCCATTATAGGAAACAGCTAGAAATCAGTAGTCATTCAGAGGAAATACTAATGAATATCACAGAATAGAGAGAGAACAAGGGTAAAAGACATCAAAATGTAAGTCTCTAGTCTAGAAAGGATGTTGTACACTGCAGAAATCCTTGAAATAGAGTTACTTCACATGAAACCAGTGTTTCAAACCACCAGAATGCACTGAAAAGTAGTATTCAACTGTAAAACAGTTGAAAGACAAGTTTATATAGCTTCGCAAGTCCACAGAAGACTGTATAAAGTTGTTTCTACATGTGGTGAAGTTCCACAAGTAGAGCAGAAGGCCCATTATAGGAAACAGCTAGAAATCAGTAGTAATTCAGAGGAAATACTAATGAATATCATAGAATTGGGTGAGAACAAGTGTAAAAGACATCAAAATGTAAGTTTCTAGTCTAGAAAGGATGTTATACACTACAGAAATCCTTGAAATAGAGTTACTTCACAAGAAAACAGTGTTTCAACCCACTAGAATTCACTGAAAAGTAGTATTCAACTGTAAAACAGTTGAAAGACAAGTTTATATAGCTTCCAAGTTCAGAGAAGATTGTATAAAGTTGTTTCTACATGTGGTGAAGTCCCACAAGTATACCAGAAGGCCCATTATACGACACTGCAAGAAAGCATTAGTAATTCAGAGCAAATACTAATGAATATCACAGTATAGTGAGAGAACAAGTGTAAAACACATCAAAATGAAAGTGTGTAGTCTAGAAAGGATGTTGTACACTGCTGAAATCCTTGAAATAGAGTTAGTTCACATGAAACCAGTGTTTCAAACTACCAGAATGCACTGAAAAGTAGTATTCAACTGTAAAACAGTTGAAAGACAAGTTTATATAGCTTCGCAAGTCCACAGAAGACTGAATAAAGTTGTTTCTACATGTGGTGAAGTCCCACAAGTAGAACAGAAGGCCCATTATAGGAAACAGCTAGAAATCAGTAGTAATTCAGAGGAAATACTAATGAATATCATAGAATTGTGTGCGAACAAGTGTAAAAGACATCAAAATGTAAGTTTCTAGTCTAGAAAGCATGTTATACACTACAGAAATCCTTGAAATAGAGTTACTTCACAAGAAAACAGTGTTTCAACCCACTAGAATTCACTGAAAAGTAGTATTCAACTGTAAAACAGTGGAAAGACAAGTGTATATAGCTTCTCAAGTTCAGAGAAGAGTGTATAAAGTTGTTTCTACATGTGGTGAAGTCCCACAAGTAGAGCAGAAGGCCCATTAGAGGAAACAGCTAGAAATCAGTAGTAATTCAGAGGAAATACTAATGAATATCATAGAACTGTGTGAGAACAAGTGTAAAAGACATCAAAATGTAAGTTTCTAGTCTAGAAAGGATGTTATACACTACAGAAATCCTTGAAATAGAGTTACTTCACAAGAAAAGAGTGTTTCAACCCACTAGAATTCACTGAAAAGTAGTATTCAACTGTAAAACAGTTGAAAGACAAGTGTATATAGCTTCTCCAGTTCAGGGAAGAGTGTATAAAGATGTTTCTACATGTGGTGAAGTCCCACAAGTAGAAAAGAAGGCCCATTATAGGACACAGCTAGAAATCAGTAGTCATTCAGAGCAAATACTAATGAATATCACAGAATAGAGAGAGAACAAGTGTAAAAGACATCAAAATGTAAGTCTGTAGTCTAGAAAGTATGTTGTACACTGCAGAAATCCTTGAAATAGAGTTACTTCACATGAAACCAGTGTTTCAAACCACCAGAATGCACTGAAAAGTAGTATTTAACTGTAAAACAGTTGAAAGACAAGTGTATATAGCTTCTCAAGTTCAGGGAAGAGTGTATAAAGTTGTTTCTACATGTGGTGAAGTCCCACAAGTAGAAAAGAAGGCCCATTATATTAAACAGCTAGAAATCAGTAGTCATTCAGAGCAAATACTAATGAATATCACAGAATAGAGAGAGAACAAGTGTAAAAGACATCAAAATGTAAGTCTCTAGTCTTGAAAGGATGTTATACACTACAGAAATCCTTGAAATAGAGTTACTTCACAAGAAAACAGTGATTCAACCCACTAGAATTCACTGAAAAGTAGTATTCAACTGTAAAACAGTTGAAAGACAAGTCTATATAGCTTCTCAAGTTCAGAGAAGAGTGTATAAAGTTGTTTCTACATGTGGTGAAGTCCCACAAGTATACCAGAAGGCCCATTATAGGACACTGCAAGAAAGCATTAGTAATTCAGAGCAAATACTAATGAATATCACAGAATAGAGAGAGAACAAGTGTAAAAGACATCAAAATGTAAGTCTCTAGTCTAGAAAGGATGTTGTACACTGCAGAAATCCTTGAAATAGAGTTAGTTCACAGGAAACCAGTGTTTCAAACCACCAGAATGCACTGAAAAGTAGTATTCAACTGTAAAACAATTGAATGACAAGTGTATATAGCTTCTCAAGTTCAGAGAAAAGTGTATAATGTTGTTTCTACATGTGGTGAAGTCCCACATGTAGAAAATAAGGCCCATTATAGGAAACAGCTAGAAATCAGTAGTAATTCAGAGAAAATACTAATGAATATCATAGAACTGTGTGAGAACAAGTGTAAAAGACCTCAAAATGTAAGTTTCTAGTCTAGAAAGGATGTTATACAATACAGAAATCCTTGAAATAGAGTTACTTCACAAGAAAAGAGTGTTTCAACCCACTAGAATTCACTGAAAAGTAGTATTCAACTGTAAAACAGTTGAAAGACAAGTGTATATAGCTTCTCCAGTTCAGGGAAGAGTGTATAAAGTTGTTTCTACATGTGGTGAAGTCCCACAAGTATAAAAGAAGGCCCATTATAGGAAACAGCTAGAAATCAGTAGTCATTCAGAGGAAATACTAATGAATATCACAGAATAGAGAGAGAACAAGGGTAAAAGACATCAAAATGTAAGTCTCTAGTCTAGAAAGGATGTTGTACACTGCAGAAATCCTTGAAATAGAGTTACTTCACATGAAACCAGTGTTTCAAACCACCAGAATGCACTGAAAAGTAGTATTCAACTGTAAAACAGTTGAAAGACAAGTTTATATAGCTTCGCAAGTCCACAGAAGACTGTATAAAGTTGTTTCTACATGTGGTGAAGTTCCACAAGTAGAGCAGAAGGCCCATTATAGGAAACAGCTAGAAATCAGTAGTAATTCAGAGGAAATACTAATGAATATCATAGAATTGTGTGAGAACAAGTGTAAAAGACATCAAAATGTAAGTTTCTAGTCTAGAAAGGATGTTATACACTACAGAAATCCTTGAAATAGAGTTACTTCACAAGAAAACAGTGTTTCAACCCACTAGAATTCACTGAAAAGTAGTATTCAACTGTAAAACAGTTGAAAGACAAGTTTATATAGCTTCCAAGTTCAGAGAAGATTGTATAAAGTTGTTTCTACATGTGGTGAAGTCCCACAAGTATACCAGAAGGCCCATTATACGACACTGCAAGAAAGCATTAGTAATTCAGAGCAAATACTAATGAATATCACAGTATAGTGAGAGAACAAGTGTAAAACACATCAAAATGAAAGTGTGTAGTCTAGAAAGGATGTTGTACACTGCTGAAATCCTTGAAATAGAGTTAGTTCACATGAAACCAGTGTTTCAAACTACCAGAATGCACTGAAAAGTAGTATTCAACTGTAAAACAGTTGAAAGACAAGTTTATATAGCTTCGCAAGTCCACAGAAGACTGAATAAAGTTGTTTCTACATGTGGTGAAGTCCCACAAGTAGAACAGAAGGCCCATTATAGGAAACAGCTAGAAATCAGTAGTAATTCAGAGGAAATACTAATGAATATCATAGAATTGTGTGCGAACAAGTGTAAAAGACATCAAAATGTAAGTTTCTAGTCTAGAAAGCATGTTATACACTACAGAAATCCTTGAAATAGAGTTACTTCACAAGAAAACAGTGTTTCAACCCACTAGAATTCACTGAAAAGTAGTATTCAACTGTAAAACAGTGGAAAGACAAGTGTATATAGCTTCTCAAGTTCAGAGAAGAGTGTATAAAGTTGTTTCTACATGTGGTGAAGTCCCACAAGTAGAGCAGAAGGCCCATTAGAGGAAACAGCTAGAAATCAGTAGTAATTCAGAGGAAATACTAATGAATATCATAGAACTGTGTGAGAACAAGTGTAAAAGACATCAAAATGTAAGTTTCTAGTCTAGAAAGGATGTTATACACTACAGAAATCCTTGAAATAGAGTTACTTCACAAGAAAAGAGTGTTTCAACCCACTAGAATTCACTGAAAAGTAGTATTCAACTGTAAAACAGTTGAAAGACAAGTGTATATAGCTTCTCCAGTTCAGGGAAGAGTGTATAAAGATGTTTCTACATGTGGTGAAGTCCCACAAGTAGAAAAGAAGGCCCATTATAGGAAACAGCTAGAAATCAGTAGTCATTCAGAGCAAATACTAATGAATATCACAGAATAGAGAGAGAACAAGTGTAAAAGACATCAAAATGTAAGTCTGTAGTCTAGAAAGTATGTTGTACACTGCAGAAATCCTTGAAATAGAGTTACTTCACATGAAACCAGTGTTTCAAACCACCAGAATGCACTGAAAAGTAGTATTTAACTGTAAAACAGTTGAAAGACAAGTGTATATAGCTTCTCAAGTTCAGGGAAGAGTGTATAAAGTTGTTTCTACATGTGGTGAAGTCCCACAAGTAGAAAAGAAGGCCCATTATATTAAACAGCTAGAAATCAGTAGTCATTCAGAGCAAATACTAATGAATATCACAGAATAGAGAGAGAACAAGTGTAAAAGACATCAAAATGTAAGTCTCTAGTCTTGAAAGGATGTTATACACTACAGAAATCCTTGAAATAGAGTTACTTCACAAGAAAACAGTGATTCAACCCACTAGAATTCACTGAAAAGTAGTATTCAACTGTAAAACAGTTGAAAGACAAGTCTATATAGCTTCTCAAGTTCAGAGAAGAGTGTATAAAGTTGTTTCTACATGTGGTGAAGTCCCACAAGTATACCAGAAGGCCCATTATAGGACACTGCAAGAAAGCATTAGTAATTCAGAGCAAATACTAATGAATATCACAGAATAGAGAGAGAACAAGTGTAAAAGACATCAAAATGTAAGTCTCTAGTCTAGAAAGGATGTTGTACACTGCAGAAATCCTTGAAATAGAGTTACTTCACATGAAAACAGTGTTTCAACCCACTAGAATTCACTGAAAAGTAGTATTCAACTGTAAAACAGTTGAAAGACAAGTGTATATAGCTTCTCAAGTTCAGAGAAAAGTGTATAAAGTTGTTTCTACATGTGGTGAAGTCCCACAAGTAGAAAATAAGGCCCATTATAGGAAACAGCTAGAAATCAGTACTCATTCAGAGCAAATACTAATGAATATCATAGAACTGTGTGAGAACAAGTGTAAAAGACATCAAAATGTAAGTTTCTAGTCTAGAAAGGATGTTATACACTACAGAAATCCTTGAAATAGACTTACTTCACAAGAAAACAGTGTTTCAACCCACTTGAATTCACTGAAAAGTAGTATTCAACTGTAAAACAGTTGAAAGACAAGTTTATATAGCTTCGCAAGTCCACAGAAGACTGTATAAAGTTGTCTCTACATGTGGTGAAGTCCCACAAGTAGAGCAGAAGGCCCATTATAGGAAACACCTAGAAATCAGTAGTAATTCAGAGGAAATACTAATGAATATCATAGAATTGTGTGAGAACAAGTGTAAAAGACATCAAAATGTAAGTCTCTAGTCTTGAAAGGATGTTATACACTACAGAAATCCTTGAAATAGAGTTACTTCACAAGAAAAGAGTGTTTCAACCCACTAGAATTCACTGAAAAGTAGTATTCAACTGTAAAACAGTTGAAAGACAAGTGTATATAGCTTCTCCAGTTCAGGGAAGAGTGTATAAAGTTGTTTCTACATGTGGTGAAGTCCCACAAGTAGAAAAGAAGGCCCATTATAGGAAACAGCTAGAAATCAGTAGACATTCAGAGCAAATACTAATGAATATCACAGAATAGAGAGAGAACAAGTGTAAAAGACATCAAAATGTAAGTCTCTAGTCTAGAAAGGATGTTGTACACTGCAGAAATCCTTGAAATAGAGTTACTTCACATGAAACCAGTGTTTCAAACCACCAGAATGCACTGAAAAGTAGCATTTAACTGTAAAACAGTTGAAAGACAAGTGTATATAGCTTCTCAAGTTCAGGGAAGAGTGTATAAAGTTGTTTCTACATGTGGTGAAGTCCCACAAGTAGAAAAGAAGGCCCATTATATTAAACAGCTAGAAATCAGTAGTCATTCAGAGCAAATACTAATGAATATCACAGAATAGAGAGAGAACAAGTGTAAAAGACATCAAAATGTAAGTCTCTAGTCTAGAAAGGATGTTGTACACTGCAGAAATCCTTGAAATAGAGTTACTTCACATGAAACCAGTGTTTCAAATCATCAGAATGCACTGAAAAGTAGTATTTAACTGTAAAACAGTTGAAAGACAAGTTTATATAGCTTCGCAAGTCCACAGAAGACTGTATAAAGTTGTTTCTACATGTGGTGAAGTCCCACAAGTAGAGCTGAAGGCCCATTATAGGAAACAGCTAGAAATCAGTACTCATTCAGAGCAAATACTAATGAATATCATAGAACTGTGTGAGAACAAGTGTAAAAGACATCAAAATGTAAGTCTCTAGTCTAGAAAGGATGTTGTACACTGCAGAAATCCTTGAAATAGAGTTACTTCACAAGAAAACAGTGTTTCAACCCACTAGAATTCACTGAAAAGTAGTATTCAACTGTAAAACAGTTGAAAGACAAGTGTATATAGCTTCTCAAATTCAGAGAAAAGTGTATAAAGTTGTTTCTACATGTGGTGAAGTCCCACAAGTAGAAAAGAAGGCCCATTATAGGAAACAGCTAGAAATCAGTACTAATTCAAAGAAAATACTAATGAATATCATAGAACTGTGTGAGAACAAGTGTAAAAGACATCAAAATGTAAGTTTCTAGTCTAGAAAGGATGTTATACACTACAGAAATCCTTGAAATAGAGTTACTTCACAAGAAAAGAGTGTTTCAACCCACTAGAATTCACTGAAAAGTAGTATTCAACTGTAAAACAGTTGAAAGACAAGTGTATATAGCTTCTCCAGTTCAGGGAAGAGTGTATAAAGTTGTTTCTACATGTGGTGAAGTCCCACAAGTATAAAAGAAGGCCCATTATAGGAAACAGCTAGAAATCAGTAGTCATTCAGAGGAAATACTAATGAATATCACAGAATAGAGAGAGAACAAGGGTAAAAGACATCAAAATGTAAGTCTGTAGTCTAGAAAGTATGTTGTACACTGCAGAAATCCTTGAAATAGAGTTACTTCACATGAAACCAGTGTTTCAAACCACCAGAATGCACTGAAAAGTAGTATTCAACTGTAAAACAGTTGAAAGACAAGTTTATATAGCTTCCAAGTTCAGAGAAGATTGTATAAAGTTGTTTCTACATGTGGTGAAGTCCCACAAGTATATCAGAAGGCCCATTATAGGACACTGCAAGAAAGCATTAGTAATTCAGAGCAAATACTAATGAATATCACAGTATAGTGAGAGAACAAGTGTAAAACACATCAAAATGAAAGTGTGTAGTCTAGAAAGGATGTTGTACACTGCTGAAATCCTTGAAATAGAGTTAGTTCACATGAAACCAGTGTTTCAAACTACCAGAATGCACTGAAAAGTAGTATTCAACTGTAAAACAGTTGAAAGACAAGTTTATATAGCTTCGCAAGTCCACAGAAGACTGTATAAAGTTGTTTCTACATGTGGTGAAGTCCCACAAGTAGAGCAGAAGGCCCATTAGAGGAAACAGCTAGAAATCAGTAGTAATTCAGAGGAAATACTAATGAATATCATAGAACTGTGTGAGAACAAGTGTAAAAGACATCAAAATGTAAGTCTCTAGTCTAGAAAGGATGTTGTACACTGCAGAAATCCTTGAAATAGAGTTACTTCACAAGAAAACAGTGTTTCAACCCACTAGAATTCACTGAAAAGTAGTATTCAACTGTAAAACAGTTGAAAGACAAGTGAATATAGATTCTCAAGTTCAGAGAAAAGTGTATAAAGTTGTTTCTACATGTGGTGAAGTCCCACAAGGAGAAAATAAGGCCCATTATAGGAAACAGCTAGAAATCAGTAGTAATTCAGAGAAAATACTAATGAATATCATAGAACTGTGTGAGAACAAGTGTAAAAGACATCAAAATGTAAGTTTCTAGTCTAGAAAGGATGTTATACACTACAGAAATCCTTGAAATAGAGTTACTTCACAAGAAAACAGTGTTTCAACCCACTAGAATTCACTGAAAAGTAGTATTCAACTGTAAAACAGTTGAAAGACAAGTTTATATAGCTTCCAAGTTCAGAGAAGATTGTATAAAGTTGTTTCTACATGTTGTGAAGTCCCACAAGTATACCAGAAGGCCCATTATAGGACACTGCAAGAAAGCATTAGTAATTCAGAGCAAATACTAATGAATATCACAGAATAGAGAGAGAACAAGTGTAAAAGACATCAAAATGTAAGTCTCTAGTCTAGAAAGGATGTTGTACACTGCAGAAATCCTTGAAATAGAGTTACTTCACAAGAAAACAGTGTTTCAACCCACTAGAATTCACTGAAAAGTAGTATTCAACTGTAAAACAGTTGAAAGACAAGTGTATATAGCTTCTCAAGTTCAGAGAAAAGTGTATAAAGTTGTTTCTACATGTGGTGAAGTCCCACAAGGAGAAAATAAGGCCCATTATAGGAAACAGCTAGAAATCAGTAGTAATTCAGAGAAAATACTAATGAATATCATAGAACTGTGTGAGAACAAGTGTAAAAGACATCAAAATGTAAGTTTCTAGTCTAGAAAGGATGTTATACACTACAGAAATCCTTGAAATAGAGTTACTTCACAAGAAAACAGTGTTTCAACCCACTAGAATTCACTGAAAAGTAGTATTCAACTGTAAAACAGTTGAAAGACAAGTTTATATAGCTTCGCAAGTCCACAGAAGACTGTATAAAGTTGTTTCTACATGTGGTGAAGTCCCACAAGTAGAGCAGAAGGCCCATTAGAGGAAACAGCTAGAAATCAGTAGTAATTCAGAGGAAATACTAATGAATATCATAGAACTGTGTGAGAACAAGTGTAAAAGACATCAAAATGTAAGTTTCTAGTCTAGAAAGGATGTTATACACTACAGAAATCCTTGAAATAGAGTTACTTCACAAGAAAAGAGTGTTTCAACCCACTAGAATTCACTGAAAAGTAGTATTCAACTGTAAAACAGTTGAAAGACAAGTGTATATAGCTTCTCCAGTTCAGGGAAGAGTGTATAAAGATGTTTCTATATGTGGTGAAGTCCCACAAGTAGAAAAGAAGGCCCATTATAGGAAACAGCTAGAAATCAGTAGTCATTCAGAGCAAATACTAATGAATATCACAGAATAGAGAGAGAACAAGTGTAAAAGACATCAAAATGTAAGTCTGTAGTCTAGAAAGTATGTTGTACACTGCAGAAATCCTTGAAATAGAGTTACTTCACATGAAACCAGTGTTTCAAACCACCAGAATGCACTGAAAAGTAGTATTTAACTGTAAAACAGTTGAAAGATGAGTGTATATAGCTTCTCCAGGTCAGGGAAGAGTGTATAAAGTTGTTTCTACATGTGGTGAAGTCCCACAAGTAGAAAAGAAGGCCCATTATATTAAACAGCTAGAAATCAGTAGTCATTCAGAGCAAATACTAATGAATATCACAGAATAGAGAGAGAACAAGTGTAAAAGACATCAAAATGTAAGTCTCTAGTCTAGAAAGGATGTTGTACACTGCAGAAATCCTTGAAATAGAGTTACTTCACAAGAAAACAGTGTTTCAACCCACTAGAATTCACTGAAAAGTAGTATTCAACTGTAAAACAGTTGAAAGACAAGTGAATATAGCTTCTCAAGTTCAGAGAAAAGTGTATAAAGTTGTTTCTACATGTGGTGAAGTCCCACAAGGAGAAAATAAGGCCCATTATAGGAAACAGCTAGAAATCAGTAGTAATTCAGAGAAAATACTAATGAATATCATAGAACTGTGTGAGAACAAGTGTAAAAGACATCAAAATGTAAGTTTCTAGTCTAGAAAGAATGTTATACACTACAGAAATCCTTGAAATAGAGTTACTTCACAAGAAAAGAGTGTTTCTACCCACTAGAATTCACTGAAAAGTAGTATTCAACTGTAAAACAGTTGAAAGACAAGTGTATATAGCTTCTCCAGTTCAGGGAAGAGTGTATAAAGTTGTTTCTACATGTGGTGAAGTCCCACAAGTAGAAAAGAAGGCCCATTATAGGAAACAGCTAGAAATCAGTAGTCATTCAGAGCAAATACTAATGAATATCACAGAATAGAGAGAGAACAAGTGTAAAAGACATCAAAATGTAAGTCTCTAGTCTAGAAAGGATGTTGTACACTGCAGAAATCCTTGAAATAGAGTTACTTCACATGAAACCAGTGTTTCAAACCACCAGAATGCACTGAAAAGTAGTATTTAACTGTAAAACAGTTGAAAGACAAGTGTATATAGCTTCTCAAGTTCAGGGAAGAGTGTATAAAGTTGTTTCTACATGTGGTGAAGTCCCACAAGTAGAGCAGAAGGCCCATTATAGGAAACAGCTAGAAATCAGTAGTAATTCAGAGGAAATAGTAATGAATATCATAGAACTGTGTGAGAACAAGTGTAAAAGACATCAAAATGTAAGTTTCTAGTCTAGAAAGGATGTTATACACTACAGAAATCCTTGAAATAGAGTTACTTCACAAGAAAACAGTGTTTCAACCCACTAGAATTCACTGAAAAGTAGTATTCAACTGTAAAACAGTTGAAAGACAAGTTTATATAGCTTCCAAGTTCAGAGAAGATTGTATAAAGTTGTTTCTACATGTTGTGAAGTCCCACAAGTATACCAGAAGGCCCATTATAGGACACTGTAAGAAAGCATTAGTAATTCAGAGCAAATACTAATGAATATCACAGAATAGAGAGAGAACAAGTGTAAAAGACATCAAAATGTAAGTCTCTAGTCTAGAAAGGATGTTGTACACTGCAGAAATCCTTGAAATAGAGTTACTTCACAAGAAAACAGTGTTTCAACCCACTAGAATTCACTGAAAAGTAGTATTCAACTGTAAAACAGTTGAAAGACAAGTGTATATAGCTTCTCAAGTTCGAGAAAAGTGTATAAAGTTGTTTCTACATGTGGTGAAGTCCCACAAGGAGAAAATAAGGCCCATTATAGGAAACAGCTAGAAATCAGTAGTAATTCAGAGAAAATACTAATGAATATCATAGAACTGTGTGAGAACAAGTGTAAAAGACATCAAAATGTAAGTTTCTAGTCTAGAAAGAATGTTATACACTACAGAAATCCTTGAAATAGAGTTACTTCACAAGAAAACAGTGTTTCAACCCACTAGAATTCACTGAAAAGTAGTATTCAACTGTAAAACAGTGGAAAGACAAGTGTATATAGCTTCTCAAGTTCAGAGAAGAGTGTATAAAGTTGTTTCTACATGTGGTGAAGTCCCACAAGTAGAGCAGAAGGCCCATTAGAGGAAACAGCTAGAAATCAGTAGTAATTCGGAGGAAATACTAATGAATATCATAGAACTGTGTGAGAACAAGTGTAAAAGACATCAAAATGTAAGTTTCTAGTCTAGAAAGGATGTTATACACTACAGAAATCCTTGAAATAGAGTTACTTCACAAGAAAAGAGTGTTTCAACCCACTAGAATTCACTGAAAAGTAGTATTCAACTGTAAAACAGTTGAAAGACAAGTGTATATAGCTTCTCCAGTTCAGGGAAGAGTGTATAAAGATGTTTCTATATGTGGTGAAGTCCCACAAGTAGAAAAGAAGGCCCATTATAGGAAACAGCTAGAAATCAGTAGTCATTCAGAGCAAATACTAATGAATATCACAGAATAGAGAGAGAACAAGTGTAAAAGACATCAAAATGTAAGTCTGTAGTCTAGAAAGTATGTTGTACACTGCAGAAATCCTTGAAATAGAGTTACTTCACATGAAACCAGTGTTTCAAACCACCAGAATGCACTGAAAAGTAGTATTTAACTGTAAAACAGTTGAAAGATGAGTGTATATAGCTTCTCCAGGTCAGGGAAGAGTGTATAAAGTTGTTTCTACATGTAGTGAAGTCCCACAAGTAGAAAAGAAGGCCCATTATATTAAACAGCTAGAAATCAGTAGTCATTCAGAGCAAATACTAATGAATATCACAGAATAGAGAGAGAACAAGTGTAAAAGACATCAAAATGTAAGTCTCTAGTCTAGAAAGGATGTTGTACACTGCAGAAATCCTTGAAATAGAGTTACTTCACAAGAAAACAGTGTTTCAACCCACTAGAATTCACTGAAAAGTAGTATTCAACTGTAAAACAGTTGAAAGACAAGTGAATATAGCTTCTCAAGTTCAGAGAAAAGTGTATAAAGTTGTTTCTACATGTGGTGAAGTCCCACAAGGAGAAAATAAGGCCCATTATAGGAAACAGCTAGAAATCAGTAGTAATTCAGAGAAAATACTAATGAATATCATAGAACTGTGTGAGAACAAGTGTAAAAGACATCAAAATGTAAGTTTCTAGTCTAGAAAGAATGTTATACACTACAGAAATCCTTGAAATAGAGTTACTTCACAAGAAAAGAGTGTTTCTACCCACTAGAATTCACTGAAAAGTAGTATTCAACTGTAAAACAGTTGAAAGACAAGTGTATATAGCTTCTCCAGTTCAGGGAAGAGTGTATAAAGTTGTTTCTACATGTGGTGAAGTCCCACAAGTAGAAAAGAAGGCCCATTATAGGAAACAGCTAGAAATCAGTAGTCATTCAGAGCAAATACTAATGAATATCACAGAATAGAGAGAGAACAAGTGTAAAAGACATCAAAATGTAAGTCTCTAGTCTAGAAAGGATGTTGTACACTGCAGAAATCCTTGAAATAGAGTTACTTCACATGAAACCAGTGTTTCAAACCACCAGAATGCACTGAAAAGTAGTATTTAACTGTAAAACAGTTGAAAGACAAGTGTATATAGCTTCTCAAGTTCAGGGAAGAGTGTATAAAGTTGTTTCTACATGTGGTGAAGTCCCACAAGTAGAGCAGAAGGCCCATTATAGGAAACAGCTAGAAATCAGTAGTAATTCAGAGGAAATAGTAATGAATATCATAGAACTGTGTGAGAACAAGTGTAAAAGACATCGAAATGTAAGTTTCTCGTCTAGAAAGGATGTTATACACTACAGAAATCCTTGAAATAGAGTTACTTCACAAGAAAACAGTGTTTCAACCCACTAGAATTCACTGAAAAGTAGTATTCAACTGTAAAACAGTTGAAAGACAAGTTTATATAGCTTCCAAGTTCAGAGAAGATTGTATAAAGTTGTTTCTACATGTTGTGAAGTCCCACAAGTATACCAGAAGGCCCATTATAGGACACTGTAAGAAAGCATTAGTAATTCAGAGCAAATACTAATGAATATCACAGAATAGAGAGAGAACAAGTGTAAAAGACATCAAAATGTAAGTCTCTAGTCTAGAAAGGATGTTGTACACTGCAGAAATCCTTGAAATAGAGTTACTTCACAAGAAAACAGTGTTTCAACCCACTAGAATTCACTGAAAAGTAGTATTCAACTGTAAAACAGTTGAAAGACAAGTGTATATAGCTTCTCAAGTTCGAGAAAAGTGTATAAAGTTGTTTCTACATGTGGTGAAGTCCCACAAGGAGAAAATAAGGCCCATTATAGGAAACAGCTAGAAATCAGTAGTAATTCAGAGAAAATACTAATGAATATCATAGAACGGTGTGAGAACAAGTGTAAAAGACATCAAAATGTAAGTTTCTAGTCTAGAAAGAATGTTATACACTACAGAAATCCTTGAAATAGAGTTACTTCACAAGAAAACAGTGTTTCAACCCACTAGAATTCACTGAAAAGTAGTATTCAACTGTAAAACAGTGGAAAGACAAGTGTATATAGCTTCTCAAGTTCAGAGAAGAGTGTATAAAGTTGTTTCTACATGTGGTGAAGTCCCACAAGTAGAGCAGAAGGCCCATTAGAGGAAACAGCTAGAAATCAGTAGTAATTCGGAGGAAATACTAATGAATATCATAGAACTGTGTGAGAACAAGTGTAAAAGACATCAAAATGTAAGTTTCTAGTCTAGAAAGGATGTTATACACTACAGAAATCCTTGAAATAGAGTTACTTCACAAGAAAAGAGTGTTTCAACCCACTAGAATTCACTGAAAAGTAGTATTCAACTGTAAAACAGTTGAAAGACAAGTGTATATAGCTTCTCCAGTTCAGGGAAGAGTGTATAAAGATGTTTCTATATGTGGTGAAGTCCCACAAGTAGAAAAGAAGGCCCATTCTAGGAAACAGCTAGAAATCAGTAGTCATTCAGAGCAAATACTAATGAATATCACAGAATAGATAGAGAACAAGTGTAAAAGACATCAAAATGTAAGTCTGTAGTCTAGAAAGTATGTTGTACACTGCAGAAATCCTTGAAATAGAGTTACTTCACATGAAACCAGTGTTTCAAACCACCAGAATGCACTGAAAAGTAGTATTTAACTGTAAAACAGTTGAAAGATGAGTGTATATAGCTTCTCCAGGTCAGGGAAGAGTGTATAAAGTTGTTTCTACATGTGGTGAAGTCCCACAAGTAGAAAAGAAGGCCCATTATATTAAACAGCTAGAAATCAGTAGTCATTCAGAGCAAATACTAATGAATATCACAGAATAGAGAGAGAACAAGTGTAAAAGACATCAAAATGTAAGTCTCTAGTCTAGAAAGGATGTTGTACACTGCAGAAATCCTTGAAATAGAGTTACTTCACAAGAAAACAGTGTTTCAACCCACTAGAATTCACTGAAAAGTAGTATTCAACTGTAAAACAGTTGAAAGACAAGTGTATATAGCTTCTCAAGTTCAGAGAAAAGTGTATAAAGTTGTTTCTACATGTGGTGAAGTCCCACAAGGAGAAAATAAGGCCCATTATAGGAAACAGCTAGAAATCAGTAGTAATTCAGAGAAAATACTAATGAATATCATAGAACTGTGTGAGAACAAGTGTAAAAGACATCAAAATGTAAGTTTCTAGTCTAGAAAGAATGTTATACACTACAGAAATCCTTGAAATAGAGTTACTTCACAAGAAAAGAGTGTTTCTACCCACTAGAATTCACTGAAAAGTAGTATTCAACTGTAAAACAGTTGAAAGACAAGTGTATATAGCTTCTCCAGTTCAGGGAAGAGTGTATAAAGTTGTTTCTACATGTGGTGAAGTCCCACAAGTAGAAAAGAAGGCCCATTATAGGAAACAGCTAGAAATCAGTAGTCATTCAGAGCAAATACTAATGAATATCACAGAATAGAGAGAGAACAAGTGTAAAAGACATCAAAATGTAAGTCTCTAGTCTAGAAAGGATGTTGTACACTGCAGAAATCCTTGAAATAGAGTTACTTCACATAAAACCAGTGTTTCAAACCACCAGAATGCACTGAAAAGTAGTATTTAACTGTAAAACAGTTGAAAGACAAGTGTATATAGCTTCTCAAGTTCAGGGAAGAGTGTATAAATTTGTTTCTACATGTGGTGAAGTCCCACAAGTAGAGCAGAAGGCCCATTATAGGAAACAGCTAGAAATCAGTAGTAATTCAGAGGAAATAGTAATGAATATCATAGAACTGTGTGAGAACAAGTGTAAAAGACATCAAAATGTAAGTTTCTAGTCTAGAAAGGATGTTATACACTACAGAAATCCTTGAAATAGAGTTACTTCACAAGAAAACAGTGTTTCAACCCACTAGAATTCACTGAAAAGTAGTATTCAACTGTAAAACAGTTGAAAGACAAGTTTATATAGCTTCCAAGTTCAGAGAAGATTGTATAAAGTTGTTTCTACATGTTGTGAAGTCCCACAAGTATACCAGAAGGCCCATTATAGGACACTGCAAGAAAGCATTAGTAATTCAGAGCAAATACTAATGAATATCACAGAATAGAGAGAGAACAAGTGTAAAAGACATCAAAATGTAAGTCTCTAGTCTAGAAAGGATGTTGTACACTGCAGAAATCCTTGAAATAGAGTTACTTCACAAGAAAACAGTGTTTCAACCCACTAGAATTCACTGAAAAGTAGTATTCAACTGTAAAACAGTTGAAAGACAAGTGTATATAGCTTCTCAAGTTCAGAGAAAAGTGTATAAAGTTGTTTCTACATGTGGTGAAGTCCCACAAGGAGAAAATAAGGCCCATTATAGGAAACAGCTAGAAATCAGTAGTAATTCAGAGAAAATACTAATGAATATCATAGAACTGTGTGAGAACAAGTGTAAAAGACATCAAAATGTAAGTTTCTAGTCTAGAAAGAATGTTATACACTACAGAAATCCTTGAAATAGAGTTACTTCACAAGAAAAGAGTGTTTCTACCCACTAGAATTCACTGAAAAGTAGTATTCAACTGTAAAACAGTTGAAAGACAAGTGTATATAGCTTCTCCAGTTCAGGGAAGAGTGTATAAAGTTGTTTCTACATGTGGTGAAGTCCCACAAGTAGAAAAGAAGGCCCATTATAGGAAACAGCTAGAAATCAGTAGTCATTCAGAGCAAATACTAATGAATATCACAGAATAGAGAGAGAACAAGTGTAAAAGACATCAAAATGTAAGTCTCTAGTCTAGAAAGGATGTTGTACACTGCAGAAATCCTTGAAATAGAGTTACTTCACATAAAACCAGTGTTTCAAACCACCAGAATGCACTGAAAAGTAGTATTTAACTGTAAAACAGTTGAAAGACAAGTGTATATAGCTTCTCAAGTTCAGGGAAGAGTGTATAAATTTGTTTCTACATGTGGTGAAGTCCCACAAGTAGAGCAGAAGGCCCATTATAGGAAACAGCTAGAAATCAGTAGTAATTCAGAGGAAATAGTAATGAATATCATAGAACTGTGTGAGAACAAGTGTAAAAGACATCAAAATGTAAGTTTCTAGTCTAGAAAGGATGTTATACACTACAGAAATCCTTGAAATAGAGTTACTTCACAAGAAAACAGTGTTTCAACCCACTAGAATTCACTGAAAAGTAGTATTCAACTGTAAAACAGTTGAAAGACAAGTTTATATAGCTTCCAAGTTCAGAGAAGATTGTATAAAGTTGTTTCTACATGTTGTGAAGTCCCACAAGTATACCAGAAGGCCCATTATAGGACACTGCAAGAAAGCATTAGTAATTCAGAGCAAATACTAATGAATATCACAGAATAGAGAGAGAACAAGTGTAAAAGACATCAAAATGTAAGTCTCTAGTCTAGAAAGGATGTTGTACACTGCAGAAATCCTTGAAATAGAGTTACTTCACAAGAAAACAGTGTTTCAACCCACTAGAATTCACTGAAAAGTAGTATTCAACTGTAAAACAGTTGAAAGACAAGTGTATATAGCTTCTCAAGTTCAGAGAAAAGTGTATAAAGTTGTTTCTACATGTGGTGAAGTCCCACAAGGAGAAAATAAGGCCCATTATAGGAAACAGCTAGAAATCAGTAGTAATTCAGAGAAAATACTAATGAATATCATAGAACTGTGTGAGAACAAGTGTAAAAGACATCAAAATGTAAGTTTCTAGTCTAGAAAGAATGTTATACACTACAGAAATCCTTGAAATAGAGTTACTTCACAAGAAAAGAGTGTTTCTACCCACTAGAATTCACTGAAAAGTAGTATTCAACTGTAAAACAGTTGAAAGACAAGTGTATATAGCTTCTCCAGTTCAGGGAAGAGTGTATAAAGTTGTTTCTACATGTGGTGAAGTCCCACAAGTAGAAAAGAAGGCCCATTATAGGAAACAGCTAGAAATCAGTAGTCATTCAGAGCAAATACTAATGAATATCACAGAATAGAGAGAGAACAAGTGTAAAAGACATCAAAATGTAAGTCTCTAGTCTAGAAAGGATGTTGTACACTGCAGAAATCCTTGAAATAGAGTTACTTCACATAAAACCAGTGTTTCAAACCACCAGAATGCACTGAAAAGTAGTATTTAACTGTAAAACAGTTGAAAGACAAGTGTATATAGCTTCTCAAGTTCAGGGAAGAGTGTATAAATTTGTTTCTACATGTGGTGAAGTCCCACAAGTAGAGCAGAAGGCCCATTATAGGAAACAGCTAGAAATCAGTAGTAATTCAGAGGAAATAGTAATGAATATCATAGAACTGTGTGAGAACAAGTGTAAAAGACATCAAAATGTAAGTTTCTAGTCTAGAAAGGATGTTATACACTACAGAAATCCTTGAAATAGAGTTACTTCACAAGAAAACAGTGTTTCAACCCACTAGAATTCACTGAAAAGTAGTATTCAACTGTAAAACAGTTGAAAGACAAGTTTATATAGCTTCCAAGTTCAGAGAAGATTGTATAAAGTTGTTTCTACATGTTGTGAAGTCCCACAAGTATACCAGAAGGCCCATTATAGGACACTGCAAGAAAGCATTAGTAATTCAGAGCAAATACTAATGAATATCACAGAATAGAGAGAGAACAAGTGTAAAAGACATCAAAATGTAAGTCTCTAGTCTAGAAAGGATGTTGTACACTGCAGAAATCCTTGAAATAGAGTTACTTCACAAGAAAACAGTGTTTCAACCCACTAGAATTCACTGAAAAGTAGTATTCAACTGTAAAACAGTTGAAAGACAAGTGTATATAGCTTCTCAAGTTCAGAGAAAAGTGTATAAAGTTGTTTCTACATGTGGTGAAGTCCCACAAGGAGAAAATAAGGCCCATTATAGGAAACAGCTAGAAATCAGTAGTAATTCAGAGAAAATACTAATGAATATCATAGAACTGTGTGAGAACAAGTGTAAAAGACATCAAAATGTAAGTTTCTAGTCTAGAAAGAATGTTATACACTACAGAAATCCTTGAAATAGAGTTACTTCACAAGAAAAGAGTGTTTCTACCCACTAGAATTCACTGAAAAGTAGTATTCAACTGTAAAACAGTTGAAAGACAAGTGTATATAGCTTCTCCAGTTCAGGGAAGAGTGTATAAAGTTGTTTCTACATGTGGTGAAGTCCCACAAGTAGAAAAGAAGGCCCATTATAGGAAACAGCTAGAAATCAGTAGTCATTCAGAGCAAATACTAATGAATATCACAGAATAGAGAGAGAACAAGTGTAAAAGACATCAAAATGTAAGTCTCTAGTCTAGAAAGGATGTTGTACACTGCAGAAATCCTTGAAATAGAGTTACTTCACATAAAACCAGTGTTTCAAACCACCAGAATGCACTGAAAAGTAGTATTTAACTGTAAAACAGTTGAAAGACAAGTGTATATAGCTTCTCAAGTTCAGGGAAGAGTGTATAAATTTGTTTCTACATGTGGTGAAGTCCCACAAGTAGAGCAGAAGGCCCATTATAGGAAACAGCTAGAAATCAGTAGTAATTCAGAGGAAATAGTAATGAATATCATAGAACTGTGTGAGAACAAGTGTAAAAGACATCAAAATGTAAGTTTCTAGTCTAGAAAGGATGTTATACACTACAGAAATCCTTGAAATAGAGTTACTTCACAAGAAAACAGTGTTTCAACCCACTAGAATTCACTGAAAAGTAGTATTCAACTGTAAAACAGTTGAAAGACAAGTTTATATAGCTTCCAAGTTCAGAGAAGATTGTATAAAGTTGTTTCTACATGTTGTGAAGTCCCACAAGTATACCAGAAGGCCCATTATAGGACACTGCAAGAAAGCATTAGTAATTCAGAGCAAATACTAATGAATATCACAGAATAGAGAGAGAACAAGTGTAAAAGACATCAAAATGTAAGTCTCTAGTCTAGAAAGGATGTTGTACACTGCAGAAATCCTTGAAATAGAGTTACTTCACAAGAAAACAGTGTTTCAACCCACTAGAATTCACTGAAAAGTAGTATTCAACTGTAAAACAGTTGAAAGACAAGTGTATATAGCTTCTCAAGTTCAGAGAAAAGTGTATAAAGTTGTTTCTACATGTGGTGAAGTCCCACAAGGAGAAAATAAGGCCCATTATAGGAAACAGCTAGAAATCAGTAGTAATTCAGAGAAAATACTAATGAATATCATAGAACTGTGTGAGAACAAGTGTAAAAGACATCAAAATGTAAGTTTCTAGTCTAGAAAGAATGTTATACACTACAGAAATCCTTGAAATAGAGTTACTTCACAAGAAAAGAGTGTTTCTACCCACTAGAATTCACTGAAAAGTAGTATTCAACTGTAAAACAGTTGAAAGACAAGTGTATATAGCTTCTCCAGTTCAGGGAAGAGTGTATAAAGTTGTTTCTACATGTGGTGAAGTCCCACAAGTAGAAAAGAAGGCCCATTATAGGAAACAGCTAGAAATCAGTAGTCATTCAGAGCAAATACTAATGAATATCACAGAATAGAGAGAGAACAAGTGTAAAAGACATCAAAATGTAAGTCTCTAGTCTAGAAAGGATGTTGTACACTGCAGAAATCCTTGAAATAGAGTTACTTCACATAAAACCAGTGTTTCAAACCACCAGAATGCACTGAAAAGTAGTATTTAACTGTAAAACAGTTGAAAGACAAGTGTATATAGCTTCTCAAGTTCAGGGAAGAGTGTATAAATTTGTTTCTACATGTGGTGAAGTCCCACAAGTAGAGCAGAAGGCCCATTATAGGAAACAGCTAGAAATCAGTAGTAATTCAGAGGAAATAGTAATGAATATCATAGAACTGTGTGAGAACAAGTGTAAAAGACATCAAAATGTAAGTTTCTAGTCTAGAAAGGATGTTATACACTACAGAAATCCTTGAAATAGAGTTACTTCACAAGAAAACAGTGTTTCAACCCACTAGAATTCACTGAAAAGTAGTATTCAACTGTAAAACAGTTGAAAGACAAGTTTATATAGCTTCCAAGTTCAGAGAAGATTGTATAAAGTTGTTTCTACATGTTGTGAAGTCCCACAAGTATACCAGAAGGCCCATTATAGGACACTGCAAGAAAGCATTAGTAATTCAGAGCAAATACTAATGAATATCACAGAATAGAGAGAGAACAAGTGTAAAAGACATCAAAATGTAAGTCTCTAGTCTAGAAAGGATGTTGTACACTGCAGAAATCCTTGAAATAGAGTTACTTCACAAGAAAACAGTGTTTCAACCCACTAGAATTCACTGAAAAGTAGTATTCAACTGTAAAACAGTTGAAAGACAAGTGTATATAGCTTCTCAAGTTCAGAGAAAAGTGTATAAAGTTGTTTCTACATGTGGTGAAGTCCCACAAGGAGAAAATAAGGCCCATTATAGGAAACAGCTAGAAATCAGTAGTAATTCAGAGAAAATACTAATGAATATCATAGAACTGTGTGAGAACAAGTGTAAAAGACATCAAAATGTAAGTTTCTAGTCTAGAAAGAATGTTATACACTACAGAAATCCTTGAAATAGAGTTACTTCACAAGAAAACAGTGTTTCAACCCACTAGAATTCACTGAAAAGTAGTATTCAACTGTAAAACAGTGGAAAGACAAGTGTATATAGCTTCTCAAGTTCAGAGAAGAGTGTATAAAGTTGTTTCTACATGTGGTGAAGTCCCACAAGTAGAGCAGAAGGCCCATTAGAGGAAACAGCTAGAAATCAGTAGTAATTCGGAGGAAATACTAATGAATATCATAGAACTGTGTGAGAACAAGTGTAAAAGACATCAAAATGTAAGTTTCTAGTCTAGAAAGGATGTTATACACTACAGAAATCCTTGAAATAGAGTTACTTCACAAGAAAAGAGTGTTTCAACCCACTAGAATTCACTGAAAAGTAGTATTCAACTGTAAAACAGTTGAAAGACAAGTGTATATAGCTTCTCCAGTTCAGGGAAGAGTGTATAAAGATGTTTCTATATGTGGTGAAGTCCCACAAGTAGAAAAGAAGGCCCATTATAGGAAACAGCTAGAAATCAGTAGTCATTCAGAGCAAATACTAATGAATATCACAGAATAGATAGAGAACAAGTGTAAAAGACATCAAAATGTAAGTCTGTAGTCTAGAAAGTATGTTGTACACTGCAGAAATCCTTGAAATAGAGTTACTTCACATGAAACCAGTGTTTCAAACCACCAGAATGCACTGAAAAGTAGTATTTAACTGTAAAACAGTTGAAAGATGAGTGTATATAGCTTCTCCAGGTCAGGGAAGAGTGTATAAAGTTGTTTCTACATGTGGTGAAGTCCCACAAGTAGAAAAGAAGGCCCATTATATTAAACAGCTAGAAATCAGTAGTCATTCAGAGCAAATACTAATGAATATCACAGAATAGAGAGAGAACAAGTGTAAAAGACATCAAAATGTAAGTCTCTAGTCTAGAAAGGATGTTGTACACTGCAGAAATCCTTGAAATAGAGTTACTTCACAAGAAAACAGTGTTTCAACCCACTAGAATTCACTGAAAAGTAGTATTCAACTGTAAAACAGTTGAAAGACAAGTGTATATAGCTTCTCAAGTTCAGAGAAAAGTGTATAAAGTTGTTTCTACATGTGGTGAAGTCCCACAAGTAGAAAATAAGGCCCATTATAGGAAACAGCTAGAAATCAGTAGTAATTCAGAGAAAATACTAATGAATATCATAGAACTGTGTGAGAACAAGTGTAAAAGACATCAAAATTTAAGTTTCTAGTCTAGAAAGAATGTTATACACTACAGAAATCTTTGAAATAGAGTTACTTCACAAGAAAAGAGTGTTTCTACCCACTAGAATTCACTGAAAAGTAGTATTCAACTGTAAAACAGTTGAAAGACAAGTGTATATAGCTTCTCCAGTTCAGGGAAGAGTGTATAAAGTTGTTTCTACATGTGGTGAAGTCCCACAAGTAGAAAAGAAGGCCCATTATAGGAAACAGCTAGAAATCAGTAGTCATTCAGAGCAAATACTAATGAATATCACAGAATAGAGAGAGAACAAGTGTAAAAGACATCAAAATTTAAGTCTCTAGTCTAGAAAGGATGTTGTACACTGCAGAAATCCTTGAAATAGAGTTACTTCACATAAAACCAGTGTTTCAAACCACCAGAATGCACTGAAAAGTAGTATTTAACTGTAAAACAGTTGAAAGACAAGTGTATATAGCTTCTCAAGTTCAGGGAAGAGTGTATAAATTTGTTTCTACATGTGGTGAAGTCCCACAAGTAGAGCAGAAGGCCCATTATAGGAAACAGCTAGAAATCAGTAGTAATTCAGAGGAAATAGTAATGAATATCATAGAACTGTGTGAGAACAAGTGTAAAAGACATCAAAATGTAAGTTTCTAGTCTAGAAAGGATGTTATACACTACAGAAATCCTTGAAATAGAGTTACTTCACAAGAAAAGAGTGTTTCAACCCACTAGAATTCACTGAAAAGTAGTATTCAACTGTAAAACAGTTGAAAGACAAGTTTATATAGCTTCCAAGTTCAGAGAAGATTGTATAAAGTTGTTTCTACATGTTGTGAAGTCCCACAAGTATACCAGAAGGCCCATTATAGGACACTGCAAGAAAGCATTAGTAATTCAGAGCAAATACTAATGAATATCACAGAATAGAGAGAGAACAAGTGTAAAAGACATCAAAATGTAAGTCTCTAGTCTAGAAAGGATGTTGTACACTGCAGAAATCCTTGAAATAGAGTTACTTCACAAGAAAACAGTGTTTCAACCCACTAGAATTCACTGAAAAGTAGTATTCAACTGTAAAACAGTTGAAAGACAAGTGTATATAGCTTCTCAAGTTCAGAGAAAAGTGTATAAAGTTGTTTCTACATGTGGTGAAGTCCCACAAGGAGAAAATAAGGCCCATTATAGGAAACAGCTAGAAATCAGTAGTAATTCAGAGAAAATACTAATGAATATCATAGAACTGTGTGAGAACAAGTGTAAAAGACATCAAAATGTAAGTTTCTAGTCTAGAAAGAATGTTATACACTACAGAAATCCTTGAAATAGAGTTACTTCACAAGAAAACAGTGTTTCAACCCACTAGAATTCACTGAAAAGTAGTATTCAACTGTAAAACAGTGGAAAGACAAGTGTATATAGCTTCTCAAGTTCAGAGAAGAGTGTATAAAGTTGTTTCTACATGTGGTGAAGTCCCACAAGTAGAGCAGAAGGCCCATTAGGGGAAACAGCTAGAAATCAGTAGTAATTCAGAGGAAATACTAATGAATATCATAGAACTGTGTGAGAACAAGTGTAAAAGACATCAAAATGTAAGTTTCTAGTCTAGAAAGGATGTTATACACTACAGAAATCCTTGAAATAGAGTTACTTCACAAGAAAAGAGTGTTTCAACCCACTAGAATTCACTGAAAAGTAGTATTCAACTGTAAAACAGTTGAAAGACAAGTGTATATAGCTTCTCCAGTTCAGGGAAGAGTGTATAAAGATGTTTCTACATGTGGTGAAGTCCCACAAGTAGAAAAGAAGGCCCATTATAGGAAACAGCTAGAAATCAGTAGTCATTCAGAGCAAATACTAATGAATATCACAGAATAGAGAGAGAACAAGTGTAAAAGACATCAAAATGTAAGTCTCTAGTCTTGAAAGGATGTTATACACTACAGAAATCCTTGAAATAGAGTTACTTCACAAGAAAACAGTCTTTCAACCCACTAGAATTCACTGAAAAGTAGTATTCAACTGTAAAACAGTTGAAAGACAAGTGTATATAGCTTCTCAAGTTTAGAGAAGAGTGTATAAAGTTGTTTCTACATATGGTGAAGTCCCACAAGTAGAGCAGAAGGCCCATTATGGGAATCAGCTAGAAATCAGTAGTAATTCAGAGGAAATAGTAATGAATATCATAGAATTGTGTGAGAACAAGTGTAAAAGACATCAAAATGTAAGTTTCTAGTCTAGAAATGATGTTATACACTACAGAAATCCTTGAAATAGAGTTACTTCACAAGAAAACAGTGTTTCAACCCACTAGAATTCACTGAAAAGTAGTATTCAACTGTAAAACAGTTGAAAGACAAGTTTATATAGCTTCCAAGTTCAGAGAAGATTGTATAAAGTTGTTTCTACATGTGGTGAAGTCCCACAAGTATACCAGAAGGCCCATTATAGGACACTGCAAGAAAGCATTAGTAATTCAGAGCAAATACTAATGAATATCACAGAATAGAGAGAGAACAAGTGTAAAAGACATCAAAATGTAAGTCTCTAGTCTAGAAAGGATGTTGTACACTGCAGAAATCCTTGAAATAGAGTTACTTCACATGAAAACAGTGTTTCAACCCACTAGAATTCACTGAAAAGTAGTATTCAACTGTAAAACAGTTGAAAGACAAGTGTATATAGCTTCTCAAGTTCAGAGAAAAGTGTATAAAGTTGTTTCTACATGTGGTGAAGTCCCACAAGTAGAAAATAAGGCCCATTATAGGAAACAGCTAGAAATCAGTACTCATTCAGAGCAAATACTAATGAATATCATAGAACTGTGTGAGAACAAGTGTAAAAGACATCAAAATGTAAGTTTCTAGTCTAGAAAGGATGTTATACACTACAGAAATCCTTGAAATAGACTTACTTCACAAGAAAAGAGTGTTTCAACCCACTAGAATTCACTGAAAAGTAGTATTCAACTGTAAAACAGTTGAAAGACAAGTGTATATAGCTTCTCCCGTTCAGGGAAGAGTGTATAAAGTTGTTTCTACATGTGGTGAAGTCCCACAAGTAGAAAAGAAGGCCCATTATAGGAAACAGCTAGAAATCAGTAGTCATTCAGAGCAAATACTAATGAATATCACAGAATAGAGAGAGAACAAGTGTAAAAGACATCAAAATGTAAGTCTCTAGTCTAGAAAGGATGTTGTACACTGCAGAAATCCTTGAAATAGAGTTACTTCACATGAAACCAGTGTTTCAAACCACCAGAATGCACTGAAAAGTAGTATTTAACTGTAAAACAGTTGAAAGACAAGTGTATATAGCTTCTCAAGTTCAGGGAAGAGTGTATAAAGTTGTTTCTACATGTGGTGAAGTCCCACAAGTAGAAAAGAAGGCCCATTATATTAAACAGCTAGAAATCAGTAGTCATTCAGAGCAAATACTAATGAATATCACAGAATAGAGAGAGAACAAGGGTAAAAGACATCAAAATGTAAGTCTCTAGTCTAGAAAGGATGTTGTACACTGCAGAAATCCTTGAAATAGAGTTACTTCACATGAAACCAGTGTTTCAAACCACCAGAATGCACTGAAAAGTAGTATTCAACTGTAAAACAGTTGAAAGACAAGTTTATATATCTTCGCAAGTCCACAGAAGACTGTATAAAGTTGTTTCTACATGTGGTGAAGTTCCACAAGTAGAGCAGAAGGCCCATTATAGGAAACAGCTAGAAATCAGTAGTAATTCAGAGGAAATACTAATGAATATCATAGAATTGTGTGAGAACAAGTGTAAAAGACATCAAAATGTAAGTTTCTAGTCTAGAAAGGATGTTATACACTACAGAAATCCTTGAAATAGAGTTACTTCACAAGAAAACCGTGTTTCAACCCACTAGAATTCACTGAAAAGTAGTATTCAACTGTAAAACAGTTGAAAGACAAGTTTATATAGCTTCCAAGTTCAGAGAAGATTGTATAAAGTTGTTTCTACATGTGGTGAAGTCCCACAAGTATATCAGAAGGCCCATTATAGGACACTGCAAGAAAGCATTAGTAATTCAGAGCAAATACTAATGAATATCACAGTATAGTGAGAGAACAAGTGTAAAACACATCAAAATGAAAGTGTGTAGTCTAGAAAGGATGTTGTACACTGCTGAAATCCTTGAAATAGAGTTAGTTCACATGAAACCAGTGTTTCAAACTACCAGAATGCACTGAAAAGTAGTATTCAACTGTAAAACAGTTGAAAGACAAGTTTATATAGCTTCGCAAGTCCACAGAAGACTGTATAAAGTTGTTTCTACATGTGGTGAAGTCCCACAAGTAGAGCAGAAGGCCCATTAGAGGAAACAGCTAGAAATCAGTAGTAATTCAGAGGAAATACTAATGAATATCATAGAACTGTGTGAGAACAAGTGTAAAAGACATCAAAATGTAAGTTTCTAGTCTAGAAAGGATGTTATACACTACAGAAATCCTTGAAATAGAGTTACTTCACAAGAAAAGAGTGTTTCAACCCACTAGAATTCACTGAAAAGTAGTATTCAACTGTAAAACAGTTGAAAGACAAGTGTATATAGCTTCTCCAGTTCAGGGAAGAGTGTATAAAGATGTTTCTATATGTGGTGAAGTCCCACAAGTAGAAAAGAAGGCCCATTATAGGAAACAGCTAGAAATCAGTAGTCATTCAGAGCAAATACTAATGAATATCACAGAATAGAGAGAGAACAAGTGTAAAAGACATCAAAATGTAAGTCTGTAGTCTAGAAAGTATGTTGTACACTGCAGAAATCCTTGAAATAGAGTTACTTCACATGAAACCAGTGTTTCAAACCACCAGAATGCACTGAAAAGTAGTATTTAACTGTAAAACAGTTGAAAGATGAGTGTATATAGCTTCTCCAGGTCAGGGAAGAGTATATAAAGTTATTTCTACATGTGGTGAAGTCCCACAAGTAGAAAAGAAGACCCATTATATTAAACAGCTAGAAATCAGTAGTCATTCAGAGCAAATACTAATGAATATCACAGAATAGAGAGAGAACAAGTGTAAAAGACATCAAAATGTAAGTCTCTAGTCTAGAAAGGATGTTGTACACTGCAGAAATCCTTCAAATAGAGTTACTTCACAAGAAAACAGTGTTTCAACCCACTAGAATTCACTGAAAAGTAGTATTCAACTGTAAAACAGTTGAAAGACAAGTGTATATAGCTTCTCAAGTTCAGAGAAAAGTGTATAAAGTTGTTTCTACATGTGGTGAAGTCCCACAAGGAGAAAATAAGGCCCATTATAGGAAACAGCTAGAAATCAGTAGTAATTCAGAGAAAATACTAATGAATATCATAGAACTGTGTGAGAACAAGTGTAAAAGACATCAAAATGTAAGTTTCTAGTCTAGAAAGAATGTTATACACTACAGAAATCCTTGAAATAGAGTTACTTCACAAGAAAACAGTGTTTCAACCCACTAGAATTCACTGAAAAGTAGTATTCAACTGTAAAACAGTTGAAAGACAAGTTTATATAGCTTCCAAGTTCAGAGAAGATTGTATAAAGTTGTTTCTACATGTTGTGAAGTCCCACAAGTATACCAGAAGGCCCATTATAGGACACTGCAAGAAAGCATTAGTAATTCAGAGTAAATACTAATGAATATCACAGAATAGAGAGAGAACAAGTGTAAAAGACATCAAAATGTAAGTCTCTAGTCTAGAAAGGATGTTGTACACTGCAGAAATCCTTGAAATAGAGTTACTTCACAAGAAAACAGTGTTTCAACCCACTAGAATTCACTGAAAAGTAGTATTCAACTGTAAAACAGTTGAAAGACAAGTGTATATAGCTTCTCAAGTTCAGAGAAAAGTGTATAAAGCTGTTTCTACATGTGGTGAAGTCCCACAAGGAGAAAATAAGGCCCATTATAGGAAACAGCTAGAAATCAGTAGTCATTCAGAGCAAATACTAATGAATATCACAGAATAGAGAGAGAACAAGTGTAAAAGACATCAAAATGTAAGTCTCTAGTCTAGAAAGGATGTTGTACACTGCAGAAATCCTTGAAATAGAGTTATTTCACATGAAACCAGTGTTTCAAACCACCAGAATGCACTGAAAAGTAGTATTCAACTGTAAAACAGTTGAAAGACAAGTTTATATAGCTTCCAAGTTCAGAGAAGATTGTATAAAGTTGTTTCTACATGTGGTGAAGTCCCACAAGTATATCAGAAGGCCCATTATATGACACTGCAAGAAAGCATTAGTAATTCAGAGCAAATACTAATGAATATCACAGTATAGTGAGAGAACAAGTGTAAAACACATCAAAATGAAAGTGTGTAGTCTAGAAAGGATGTTGTACACTGCTGAAATCCTTGAAATAGAGTTAGTTCACATGAAACCAGTGTTTCAAACTACCAGAATGCACTGAAAAGTAGTATTCAACTGTAAAACAGTTGAAAGACAAGTTTATATAGCTTCGCAAGTCCACAGAAGACTGTATAAAGTTGTTTCTACATGTGGTGAAGTCCCACAAGTAGAGCAGAAGGCCCATTAGAGGAAACAGCTAGAAATCAGTAGTAATTCAGAGAAAATACTAATGAATATCATAGAACTGTGTGAGAACAAGTGTAAAAGACATCAAAATGTAAGTTTCTAGTCTAGAAAGAATGTTATACACTACAGAAATCCTTGAAATAGAGTTACTTCACAAGAAAAGAGTGTTTCTACCCACTAGAATTCACTGAAAAGTAGTATTCAACTGTAAAACAGTTGAAAGACAAGTGTATATAGCTTCTCCAGTTCAGGGAAGAGTGTATAAAGTTGTTTCTACATGTGGTGAAGTCCCACAAGTAGAAAAGAAGGCCCATTATAGGAAACAGCTAGAAATCAGTAGTCATTCAGAGCAAATACTAATGAATATCACAGAATAGAGAGAGAACAAGTGTAAAAGACATCAAAATGTAAGTCTCTAGTCTAGAAAGGATGTTGTACACTGCAGAAATCCTTGAAATAGAGTTACTTCACATGAAACCAGTGTTTCAAACCACCAGAATGCACTGAAAAGTAGTATTTAACTGTAAAACAGTTGAAAGACAAGTGTATATAGCTTCTCAAGTTCAGGGAAGAGTGTATAAAGTTGTTTCTACATGTGGTGAAGTCCCACAAGTAGAGCAGAAGGCCCATTATAGGAAACAGCTAGAAATCAGTAGTCATTCAGAGGAAATAGTAATGAATATCATAGAACTGTGTGAGAACAAGTGTAAAAGACATCAAAATGTAAGTTTCTAGTCTAGAAAGGATGTTATACACTACAGAAATCCTTGAAATAGAGTTACTTCACAAGAAAACAGTGTTTCAACCCACTAGAATTCACTGCAAAGTAGTATTCAACTGTAAAACAGTTGAAAGACAAGTTTATATAGCTTCCAAGTTCAGAGAAGATTGTATAAAGTTGTTTCTACATGTTGTGAAGTCCCACAAGTATACCAGAAGGCCCATTATAGGACACTGCAAGAAAGCATTAGTAATTCAGAGCAAATACTAATGAATATCACAGAATAGAGAGAGAACAAGTGTAAAAGACATCAAAATGTAAGTCTCTAGTCTAGAAAGGATGTTGTACACTGCAGAAATCCTTGAAATAGAGTTACTTCACAAGAAAACAGTGTTTCAACCCACTAGAATTCACTGAAAAGTAGTATTCAACTGTAAAACAGTTGAAAGACAAGTGTATATAGCTTCTCAAGTTCAGAGAAAAGTGTATAAAGCTGTTTCTAAATGTGGTGAAGTCCCACAAGGAGAAAATAAGGCCCATTATAGGAAACAGCTAGAAATCAGTAGTAATTCAGAGAAAATACTAATGAATATCATAGAACTGTGTGAGAACAAGTGTAAAAGACATCAAAATGTAAGTTTCTAGTCTAGAAAGAATGTTATACACTACAGAAATCCTTGAAATAGAGTTACTTCACAAGAAAAGAGTGTTTCTACCCACTAGAATTCACTGAAAAGTAGTATTCAACTGTAAAACAGTTGAAAGACAAGTTTATATAGCTTCCAAGTTCAGAGAAGATTGTATAAAGTTGTTTCTACATGTGGTGAAGTCCCACAAGTATATCAGAAGGCCCATTATAGGACACTGCAAGAAAGCATTAGTAATTCAGAGCAAATACTAATGAATATCACAGTATAGTGAGAGAACAAGTGTAAAACACATCAAAATGAAAGTGTGTAGTCTAGAAAGGATGTTGTACACTGCTGAAATCCTTGAAATAGAGTTAGTTCACATGAAACCAGTGTTTCAAACTACCAGAATGCACTGAAAAGTAGTATTCAACTGTAAAACAGTTGAAAGACAAGTTTATATAGCTTAGCAAGTCCACAGAAGACTGTATAAAGTTGTTTCTACATGTGGTGAAGTCCCACAAGTAGAGCAGAAGGCCCATTAGAGGAAACAGCTAGAAATCAGTAGTAATTCAGAGGAAATACTAATGAATATCATAGAACTGTGTGAGAACAAGTGTAAAAGACATCAAAATGTAAGTTTCTAGTCTAGAAAGGATGTTGTACACTACAGAAATCCTTGAAATAGAGTTACTTCACAAGAAAAGAGTGTTTCAACCCACTAGAATTCACTGAAAAGTAGTATTCAACTGTAAAACAGTTGAAAGACAAGTGTATATAGCTTCTCCAGTTCAGGGAAGAGTGTATAAAGATGTTTCTATATGTGGTGAAGTCCCACAAGTAGAAAAGAAGGCCCATTATAGGAAACAGCTAGAAATCAGTAGTCATTCAGAGCAAATACTAATGAATATCACAGAATAGAGAGAGAACAAGTGTAAAAGACATCAAAATGTAAGTTTCTAGTCTAGAAAGAATGTTATACACTACAGAAATCCTTGAAATAGAGTTACTTCACAAGAAAAGAGTGTTTCTACCCACTAGAATTCACTGAAAAGTAGTATTCAACTGTAAAACAGTTGAAAGACAAGTGTATATAGCTTCTCCAGTTCAGGGAAGAGTGTATAAAGTTGTTTCTACATGTGGTGAAGTCCCACAAGTAGAAAAGAAGGCCCATTATAGGAAACAGCTAGAAATCAGTAGTCATTCAGAGCAAATACTAATGAATATCACAGAATAGAGAGAGAACAAGTGTAAAAGACATCAAAATGTAAGTCTCTAGTCTAGAAAGGATGTTGTACACTGCAGAAATCCTTGAAATAGAGTTACTTCACATGAAACCAGTGTTTCAAACCACCAGAATGCACTGAAAAGTAGTATTTAACTGTAAAACAGTTGAAAGACAAGTGTATATAGCTTCTCAAGTTCAGGGAAGAGTGTATAAAGTTGTTTCTACATGTGGTGAAGTCCCACAAGTAGAGCAGAAGGCCCATTATAGGAAACAGCTAGAAATCAGTAGTAATTCAGAGGAAATAGTAATGAATATCATAGAACTGTGTGAGAACAAGTGTAAAAGACATCAAAATGTAAGTTTCTAGTCTAGAAAGGATGTTATACACTACAGAAATCCTTGAAATAGAGTTACTTCACAAGAAAACAGTGTTTCAACCCACTAGAATTCACTGCAAAGTAGTATTCAACTGTAAAACAGTTGAAAGACAAGTTTATATAGCTTCCAAGTTCAGAGAAGATTATATAAAGTTGTTTCTACATGTTGTGAAGTCCCACAAGTATACCAGAAGGCCCATTATAGGACACTGCAAGAAAGCATTAGTAATTCAGAGCAAATACTAATGAATATCACAGAATAGAGAGAGAACAAGTGTAAAAGACATCAAAATGTAAGTCTCTAGTCTAGAAAGGATGTTGTACACTGCAGAAATCCTTGAAATAGAGTTACTTCACAAGAAAACAGTGTTTCAACCCACTAGAATTCACTGAAAAGTAGTATTCAACTGTAAAACAGTTGAAAGACAAGTGTATATAGCTTCTCAAGTTCAGAGAAAAGTGTATAAAGCTGTTTCTACATGTGGTGAAGTCCCACAAGGAGAAAATAAGGCCCATTATAGGAAACAGCTAGAAATCAGTAGTAATTCAGAGAAAATACTAATGAATATCATAGAACTGTGTGAGAACAAGTGTAAAAGACATCAAAATGTAAGTTTCTAGTCTAGAAAGAATGTTATACACTACAGAAATCCTTGAAATAGAGTTACTTCACAAGAAAAGAGTGTTTCTACCCACTAGAATTCACTGAAAAGTAGTATTCAACTGTAAAACAGTTGAAAGACAAGTGTATATAGCTTCTCCAGTTCAGGGAAGAGTGTATAAAGTTGTTTCTACATGTGGTGAAGTCCCACAAGTAGAAAAGAAGGCCCATTATAGGAAACAGATAGAAATCAGTAGTCATTCAGAGCAAATACTAATGAATATCACAGAATAGAGAGAGAACAAGTGTAAAAGACATCAAAATGTAAGTCTCTAGTCTAGAAAGGATGTTGTACACTGCAGAAATCCTTGAAATAGAGTTACTTCACATGAAACCAGTGTTTCAAACCACCAGAATGCACTGAAAAGTAGTATTTAACTGTAAAACAGTTGAAAGACAAGTGTATATAGCTTCTCAAGTTCAGGGAAGAGTGTATAAAGTTGTTTCTACATGTGGTGAAGTCCCACAAGTAGAGCAGAAGGCCCATTATAGGAAACAGCTAGAAATCAGTAGTAATTCAGAGGAAATAGTAATGAATATCATAGAACTGTGTGAGAACAAGTGTAAAAGACATCAAAATGTAAGTTTCTAGTCTAGAAAGGATGTTATACACTACAGAAATCCTTGAAATAGAGTTACTTCACAAGAAAACAGTGTTTCAACCCACTAGAATTCACTGCAAAGTAGTATTCAACTGTAAAACAGTTGAAAGACAAGTTTATATAGCTTCCAAGTTCAGAGAAGATTATATAAAGTTGTTTCTACATGTTGTGAAGTCCCACAAGTATACCAGAAGGCCCATTATAGGACACTGCAAGAAAGCATTAGTAATTCAGAGCAAATACTAATGAATATCACAGAATAGAGAGAGAACAAGTGTAAAAGACATCAAAATGTAAGTCTCTAGTCTAGAAAGGATGTTGTACACTGCAGAAATCCTTGAAATAGAGTTACTTCACAAGAAAACAGTGTTTCAACCCACTAGAATTCACTGAAAAGTAGTATTCAACTGTAAAACAGTTGAAAGACAAGTGTATATAGCTTCTCAAGTTCAGAGAAAAGTGTATAAAGCTGTTTCTACATGTGGTGAAGTCCCACAAGGAGAAAATAAGGCCCATTATAGGAAACAGCTAGAAATCAGTAGTAATTCAGAGAAAATACTAATGAATATCATAGAACTGTGTGAGAACAAGTGTAAAAGACATCAAAATGTAAGTTTCTAGTCTACAAAGAATGTTATACACTACAGAAATCCTTGAAATAGAGTTACTTCACAAGAAAAGAGTGTTTCTACCCACTAGAATTCACTGAAAAGTAGTATTCAACTGTAAAACAGTTGAAAGACAAGTGTATATAGCTTCTCCAGTTCAGGGAAGAGTGTATAAAGTTGTTTCTACATGTGGTGAAGTCCCACAAGTAGAAAAGAAGGCCCATTATAGGAAACAGCTAGAAATCAGTAGTCATTCAGAGCAAATACTAATGAATATCACAGAATAGAGAGAGAACAAGTGTAAAAGACATCAAAATGTAAGTCTCTAGTCTAGAAAGGATGTTGTACACTGCAGAAATCCTTGAAATAGAGTTACTTCACATGAAACCAGTGTTTCAAACCACCAGAATGCACTGAAAAGTAGTATTCAACTGTAAAACAGTTGAAAGACAAGTTTATATATCTTCGCAAGTCCACAGAAGACTGTATAAAGTTGTTTCTACATGTGGTGAAGTTCCACAAGTAGAGCAGAAGGCCCATTATAGGAAACAGCTAGAAATCAGTAGTAATTCAGAGGAAATACTAATGAATATCATAGAATTGTGTGAGAACAAGTGTAAAAGACATCAAAATGTAAGTTTCTAGTCTAGAAAGGATGTTATACACTACAGAAATCCTTGAAATAGAGTTACTTCACAAGAAAACAGTGTTTCAACCCACTAGAATTCACTGAAAAGTAGTATTCAACTGTAAAACAGTTGAAAGACAAGTTTATATAGCTTCCAAGTTCAGAGAAGATTGTATAAAGTTGTTTCTACATGTGGTGAAGTCCCACAAGTATATCAGAAGGCCCATTATAGGACACTGCAAGAAAGCATTAGTAATTCAGAGCAAATACTAATGAATATCACAGTATAGTGAGAGAACAAGTGTAAAACACATCAAAATGAAAGTGTGTAGTCTAGAAAGGATGTTGTACACTGCTGAAATCCTTGAAATAGAGTTAGTTCACATGAAACCAGTGTTTCAAACTACCAGAATGCACTGAAAAGTAGTATTCAACTGTAAAACAGTTGAAAGACAAGTTTATATAGCTTAGCAAGTCCACAGAAGACTGTATAAAGTTGTTTCTACATGTGGTGAAGTCCCACAAGTAGAGCAGAAGGCCCATTAGAGGAAACAGCTAGAAATCAGTAGTAATTCGGAGGAAATACTAATGAATATCATAGAACTGTGTGAGAACAAGTGTAAAAGACATCAAAATGTAAGTTTCTAGTCTAGAAAGGATGTTATACACTACAGAAATCCTTGAAATAGAGTTACTTCACAAGAAAAGAGTGTTTCAACCCACTAGAATTCACTGAAAAGTAGTATTCAACTGTAAAACAGTTGAAAGACAAGTGTATATAGCTTCTCCAGTTCAGGGAAGAGTGTATAAAGATGTTTCTATATGTGGTGAAGTCCCACAAGTAGAAAAGAAGGCCCATTCTAGGAAACAGCTAGAAATCAGTAGTCATTCAGAGCAAATACTAATGAATATCACAGAATAGATAGAGAACAAGTGTAAAAGACATCAAAATGTAAGTCTGTAGTCTAGAAAGTATGTTGTACACTGCAGAAATCCTTGAAATAGAGTTACTTCACATGAAACCAGTGTTTCAAACCACCAGAATGCACTGAAAAGTAGTATTTAACTGTAAAACAGTTGAAAGATGAGTGTATATAGCTTCTCCAGGTCAGGGAAGAGTGTATAAAGTTGTTTCTACATGTTGTGAAGTCCCACAAGTATACCAGAAGGCCCATTATAGGACACTGCAAGAAAGCATTAGTAATTCAGAGCAAATACTAATGAATATCACAGAATAGAGAGAGAACAAGTGTAAAAGACATCAAAATGTAAGTCTCTAGTCTAGAAAGGATGTTGTACACTGCAGAAATCCTTGAAATAGAGTTACTTCACAAGAAAACAGTGTTTCAACCCACTAGAATTCACTGAAAAGTAGTATTCAACTGTAAAACAGTTGAAAGACAAGTGTATATAGCTTCTCAAGTTCAGAGAAAAGTGTATAAAGCTGTTTCTACATGTGGTGAAGTCCCACAAGGAGAAAATAAGGCCCATTATAGGAAACAGCTAGAAATCAGTAGTAATTCAGAGAAAATACTAATGAATATCATAGAACTGTGTGAGAACAAGTGTAAAAGACATCAAAATGTAAGTTTCTAGTCTAGAAAGAATGTTATACACTACAGAAATCCTTGAAATAGAGTTACTTCACAAGAAAAGAGTGTTTCTACCCACTAGAATTCACTGAAAAGTAGTATTCAACTGTAAAACAGTTGAAAGACAAGTTTATATAGCTTCCAAGTTCAGAGAAGATTGTATAAAGTTGTTTCTACATGTGGTGAAGTCCCACAAGTATATCAGAAGGCCCATTATAGGACACTGCAAGAAAGCATTAGTAATTCAGAGCAAATACTAATGAATATCACAGTATAGTGAGAGAACAAGTGTAAAACACATCAAAATGAAAGTGTGTAGTCTAGAAAGGATGTTGTACACTGCTGAAATCCTTGAAATAGAGTTAGTTCACATGAAACCAGTGTTTCAAACTACCAGAATGCACTGAAAAGTAGTATTCAACTGTAAAACAGTTGAAAGACAAGTTTATATAGCTTAGCAAGTCCACAGAAGACTGTATAAAGTTGTTTCTACATGTGGTGAAGTCCCACAAGTAGAGCAGAAGGCCCATTAGAGGAAACAGCTAGAAATCAGTAGTAATTCAGAGGAAATACTAATGAATATCATAGAACTGTGTGAGAACAAGTGTAAAAGACATCAAAATGTAAGTTTCTAGTCTAGAAAGGATGTTGTACACTACAGAAATCCTTGAAATAGAGTTACTTCACAAGAAAAGAGTGTTTCAACCCACTAGAATTCACTGAAAAGTAGTATTCAACTGTAAAACAGTTGAAAGACAAGTGTATATAGCTTCTCCAGTTCAGGGAAGAGTGTATAAAGATGTTTCTATATGTGGTGAAGTCCCACAAGTAGAAAAGAAGGCCCATTATAGGAAACAGCTAGAAATCAGTAGTCATTCAGAGCAAATACTAATGAATATCACAGAATAGAGAGAGAACAAGTGTAAAAGACATCAAAATGTAAGTTTCTAGTCTAGAAAGAATGTTATACACTACAGAAATCCTTGAAATAGAGTTACTTCACAAGAAAAGAGTGTTTCTACCCACTAGAATTCACTGAAAAGTAGTATTCAACTGTAAAACAGTTGAAAGACAAGTGTATATAGCTTCTCCAGTTCAGGGAAGAGTGTATAAAGTTGTTTCTACATGTGGTGAAGTCCCACAAGTAGAAAAGAAGGCCCATTATAGGAAACAGCTAGAAATCAGTAGTCATTCAGAGCAAATACTAATGAATATCACAGAATAGAGAGAGAACAAGTGTAAAAGACATCAAAATGTAAGTCTCTAGTCTAGAAAGGATGTTGTACACTGCAGAAATCCTTGAAATAGAGTTACTTCACATGAAACCAGTGTTTCAAACCACCAGAATGCACTGAAAAGTAGTATTTAACTGTAAAACAGTTGAAAGACAAGTGTATATAGCTTCTCAAGTTCAGGGAAGAGTGTATAAAGTTGTTTCTACATGTGGTGAAGTCCCACAAGTAGAGCAGAAGGCCCATTATAGGAAACAGCTAGAAATCAGTAGTAATTCAGAGGAAATAGTAATGAATATCATAGAACTGTGTGAGAACAAGTGTAAAAGACATCAAAATGTAAGTTTCTAGTCTAGAAAGGATGTTATACACTACAGAAATCCTTGAAATAGAGTTACTTCACAAGAAAACAGTGTTTCAACCCACTAGAATTCACTGCAAAGTAGTATTCAACTGTAAAACAGTTGAAAGACAAGTTTATATAGCTTCCAAGTTCAGAGAAGATTATATAAAGTTGTTTCTACATGTTGTGAAGTCCCACAAGTATACCAGAAGGCCCATTATAGGACACTGCAAGAAAGCATTAGTAATTCAGAGCAAATACTAATGAATATCACAGAATAGAGAGAGAACAAGTGTAAAAGACATCAAAATGTAAGTCTCTAGTCTAGAAAGGATGTTGTACACTGCAGAAATCCTTGAAATAGAGTTACTTCACAAGAAAACAGTGTTTCAACCCACTAGAATTCACTGAAAAGTAGTATTCAACTGTAAAACAGTTGAAAGACAAGTGTATATAGCTTCTCAAGTTCAGAGAAAAGTGTATAAAGCTGTTTCTACATGTGGTGAAGTCCCACAAGGAGAAAATAAGGCCCATTATAGGAAACAGCTAGAAATCAGTAGTAATTCAGAGAAAATACTAATGAATATCATAGAACTGTGTGAGAACAAGTGTAAAAGACATCAAAATGTAAGTTTCTAGTCTAGAAAGAATGTTATACACTACAGAAATCCTTGAAATAGAGTTACTTCACAAGAAAAGAGTGTTTCTACCCACTAGAATTCACTGAAAAGTAGTATTCAACTGTAAAACAGTTGAAAGACAAGTGTATATAGCTTCTCCAGTTCAGGGAAGAGTGTATAAAGTTGTTTCTACATGTGGTGAAGTCCCACAAGTAGAAAAGAAGGCCCATTATAGGAAACAGATAGAAATCAGTAGTCATTCAGAGCAAATACTAATGAATATCACAGAATAGAGAGAGAACAAGTGTAAAAGACATCAAAATGTAAGTCTCTAGTCTAGAAAGGATGTTGTACACTGCAGAAATCCTTGAAATAGAGTTACTTCACATGAAACCAGTGTTTCAAACCACCAGAATGCACTGAAAAGTAGTATTTAACTGTAAAACAGTTGAAAGACAAGTGTATATAGCTTCTCAAGTTCAGGGAAGAGTGTATAAAGTTGTTTCTACATGTGGTGAAGTCCCACAAGTAGAGCAGAAGGCCCATTATAGGAAACAGCTAGAAATCAGTAGTAATTCAGAGGAAATAGTAATGAATATCATAGAACTGTGTGAGAACAAGTGTAAAAGACATCAAAATGTAAGTTTCTAGTCTAGAAAGGATGTTATACACTACAGAAATCCTTGAAATAGAGTTACTTCACAAGAAAACAGTGTTTCAACCCACTAGAATTCACTGCAAAGTAGTATTCAACTGTAAAACAGTTGAAAGACAAGTTTATATAGCTTCCAAGTTCAGAGAAGATTATATAAAGTTGTTTCTACATGTTGTGAAGTCCCACAAGTATACCAGAAGGCCCATTATAGGACACTGCAAGAAAGCATTAGTAATTCAGAGCAAATACTAATGAATATCACAGAATAGAGAGAGAACAAGTGTAAAAGACATCAAAATGTAAGTCTCTAGTCTAGAAAGGATGTTGTACACTGCAGAAATCCTTGAAATAGAGTTACTTCACAAGAAAACAGTGTTTCAACCCACTAGAATTCACTGAAAAGTAGTATTCAACTGTAAAACAGTTGAAAGACAAGTGTATATAGCTTCTCAAGTTCAGAGAAAAGTGTATAAAGCTGTTTCTACATGTGGTGAAGTCCCACAAGGAGAAAATAAGGCCCATTATAGGAAACAGCTAGAAATCAGTAGTAATTCAGAGAAAATACTAATGAATATCATAGAACTGTGTGAGAACAAGTGTAAAAGACATCAAAATGTAAGTTTCTAGTCTACAAAGAATGTTATACACTACAGAAATCCTTGAAATAGAGTTACTTCACAAGAAAAGAGTGTTTCTACCCACTAGAATTCACTGAAAAGTAGTATTCAACTGTAAAACAGTTGAAAGACAAGTGTATATAGCTTCTCCAGTTCAGGGAAGAGTGTATAAAGTTGTTTCTACATGTGGTGAAGTCCCACAAGTAGAAAAGAAGGCCCATTATAGGAAACAGCTAGAAATCAGTAGTCATTCAGAGCAAATACTAATGAATATCACAGAATAGAGAGAGAACAAGTGTAAAAGACATCAAAATGTAAGTCTCTAGTCTAGAAAGGATGTTGTACACTGCAGAAATCCTTGAAATAGAGTTACTTCACATGAAACCAGTGTTTCAAACCACCAGAATGCACTGAAAAGTAGTATTCAACTGTAAAACAGTTGAAAGACAAGTTTATATATCTTCGCAAGTCCACAGAAGACTGTATAAAGTTGTTTCTACATGTGGTGAAGTTCCACAAGTAGAGCAGAAGGCCCATTATAGGAAACAGCTAGAAATCAGTAGTAATTCAGAGGAAATACTAATGAATATCATAGAATTGTGTGAGAACAAGTGTAAAAGACATCAAAATGTAAGTTTCTAGTCTAGAAAGGATGTTATACACTACAGAAATCCTTGAAATAGAGTTACTTCACAAGAAAACAGTGTTTCAACCCACTAGAATTCACTGAAAAGTAGTATTCAACTGTAAAACAGTTGAAAGACAAGTTTATATAGCTTCCAAGTTCAGAGAAGATTGTATAAAGTTGTTTCTACATGTGGTGAAGTCCCACAAGTATATCAGAAGGCCCATTATAGGACACTGCAAGAAAGCATTAGTAATTCAGAGCAAATACTAATGAATATCACAGTATAGTGAGAGAACAAGTGTAAAACACATCAAAATGAAAGTGTGTAGTCTAGAAAGGATGTTGTACACTGCTGAAATCCTTGAAATAGAGTTAGTTCACATGAAACCAGTGTTTCAAACTACCAGAATGCACTGAAAAGTAGTATTCAACTGTAAAACAGTTGAAAGACAAGTTTATATAGCTTAGCAAGTCCACAGAAGACTGTATCAAGTTGTTTCTACATGTGGTGAAGTCCCACAAGTAGAGCAGAAGGCCCATTAGAGGAAACAGCTAGAAATCAGTAGTAATTCGGAGGAAATACTAATGAATATCATAGAACTGTGTGAGAACAAGTGTAAAAGACATCAAAATGTAAGTTTCTAGTCTAGAAAGGATGTTATACACTACAGAAATCCTTGAAATAGAGTTACTTCACAAGAAAAGAGTGTTTCAACCCACTAGAATTCACTGAAAAGTAGTATTCAACTGTAAAACAGTTGAAAGACAAGTGTATATAGCTTCTCCAGTTCAGGGAAGAGTGTATAAAGATGTTTCTATATGTGGTGAAGTCCCACAAGTAGAAAAGAAGGCCCATTCTAGGAAACAGCTAGAAATCAGTAGTCATTCAGAGCAAATACTAATGAATATCACAGAATAGATAGAGAACAAGTGTAAAAGACATCAAAATGTAAGTCTGTAGTCTAGAAAGTATGTTGTACACTGCAGAAATCCTTGAAATAGAGTTACTTCACATGAAACCAGTGTTTCAAACCACCAGAATGCACTGAAAAGTAGTATTTAACTGTAAAACAGTTGAAAGATGAGTGTATATAGCTTCTCCAGGTCAGGGAAGAGTGTATAAAGTTGTTTCTACATGTGGTGAAGTCCCACAAGTAGAAAAGAAGGCCCATTATATTAAACAGCTAGAAATCAGTAGTCATTCAGAGCAAATACTAATGAATATCACAGAATAGAGAGAGAACAAGTGTAAAAGACATCAAAATGTAAGTCTCTAGTCTAGAAAGGATGTTGTACACTGCAGAAATCCTTGAAATAGAGTTACTTCACAAGAAAACAGTGTTTCAACCCACTAGAATTCACTGAAAAGTAGTATTCAACTGTAAAACAGTTGAAAGACAAGTGTATATAGCTTCTCAAGTTCAGAGAAAAGTGTATAAAGTTGTTTCTACATGTGGTGAAGTCCCACAAGGAGAAAATAAGGCCCATTATAGGAAACAGCTAGAAATCAGTAGTAATTCAGAGAAAATACTAATGAATATCATAGAACTGTGTGAGAACAAGTGTAAAAGACATCAAAATGTAAGTTTCTACTCTAGAAAGAATGTTATACACTACAGAAATCCTTGAAATAGAGTTACTTCACAAGAAAAGAGTGTTTCTACCCACTAGAATTCACTGAAAAGTAGTATTCAACTGTAAAACAGTTGAAAGACAAGTGTATATAGCTTCTCCAGTTCAGGGAAGAGTGTATAAAGTTGTTTCTACATGTGGTGAAGTCCCACAAGTAGAAAAGAAGGCCCATTATAGGAAACAGCTAGAAATCAGTAGTCATTCAGAGCAAATACTAATGAATATCACAGAATAGAGAGAGAACAAGTGTAAAAGACATCAAAATGTAAGTCTCTAGTCTAGAAAGGATGTTGTACACTGCAGAAATCCTTGAAATAGAGTTACTTCACATAAAACCAGTGTTTCAAACCACCAGAATGCACTGAAAAGTAGTATTTAACTGTAAAACAGTTGAAAGACAAGTGTATATAGCTTCTCAAGTTCAGGGAAGAGTGTATAAATTTGTTTCTACATGTGGTGAAGTCCCACAAGTAGAGCAGAAGGCCCATTATAGGAAACAGCTAGAAATCAGTAGTAATTCAGAGGAAATAGTAATGAATATCATAGAACTGTGTGAGAACAAGTGTAAAAGACATCAAAATGTAAGTCTCTAGTCTAGAAAGGATGTTATACACTACAGAAATCCTTGAAATAGAGTTACTTCACAAGAAAACAGTGTTTCAACCCACTAGAATTCACTGAAAAGTAGTATTCAACTGTAAAACAGTTGAAAGACAAGTTTATATAGCTTCCAAGTTCAGAGAAGATTGTATAAAGTTGTTTCTACATGTTGTGAAGTCCCACAAGTATACCAGAAGGCCCATTATAGGACACTGCAAGAAAGCATTAGTAATTCAGAGCAAATACTAATGAATATCACAGAATAGAGAGAGAACAAGTGTAAAAGACATCAAAATGTAAGTCTCTAGTCTAGAAAGGATGTTGTACACTGCAGAAATCCTTGAAATAGAGTTACTTCACAAGAAAACAGTGTTTCAACCCACTAGAATTCACTGAAAAGTAGTATTCAACTGTAAAACAGTTGAAAGACAAGTGTATATAGCTTCTCAAGTTCAGAGAAAAGTGTATAAAGTTGTTTCTACATGTGGTGAAGTCCCACAAGGAGAAAATAAGGCCCATTATAGGAAACAGCTAGAAATCAGTAGTAATTCAGAGAAAATACTAATGAATATCATAGAACTGTGTGAGAACAAGTGTAAAAGACATCAAAATGTAAGTTTCTAGTCTAGAAAGAATGTTATACACTACAGAAATCCTTGAAATAGAGTTACTTCACAAGAAAAGAGTGTTTCTACCCACTAGAATTCACTGAAAAGTAGTATTCAACTGTAAAACAGTTGAAAGACAAGTGTATATAGCTTCTCCAGTTCAGGGAAGAGTGTATAAAGTTGTTTCTACATGTGGTGAAGTCCCACAAGTAGAAAAGAAGGCCCATTATAGGAAACAGCTAGAAATCAGTAGTCATTCAGAGCAAATACTAATGAATATCACAGAATAGAGAGAGAACAAGTGTAAAAGACATCAAAATGTAAGTCTCTAGTCTAGAAAGGATGTTGTACACTGCAGAAATCCTTGAAATAGAGTTACTTCACATAAAACCAGTGTTTCAAACCACCAGAATGCACTGAAAAGTAGTATTTAACTGTAAAACAGTTGAAAGACAAGTGTATATAGCTTCTCAAGTTCAGGGAAGAGTGTATAAATTTGTTTCTACATGTGGTGAAGTCCCACAAGTAGAGCAGAAGGCCCATTATAGGAAACAGCTAGAAATCAGTAGTAATTCAGAGGAAATAGTAATGAATATCATAGAACTGTGTGAGAACAAGTGTAAAAGACATCAAAATGTAAGTTTCTAGTCTAGAAAGGATGTTATACACTACAGAAATCCTTGAAATAGTTACTTCACAAGAAAACAGTGTTTCAACCCACTAGAATTCACTGAAAAGTAGTATTCAACTGTAAAACAGTTGAAAGACAAGTTTATATAGCTTCCAAGTTCAGAGAAGATTGTATAAAGTTGTTTCTACATGTTGTGAAGTCCCACAAGTATACCAGAAGGCCCATTATAGGACACTGCAAGAAAGCATTAGTAATTCAGAGCAAATACTAATGAATATCACAGAATAGAGAGAGAACAAGTGTAAAAGACATCAAAATGTAAGTCTCTAGTCTAGAAAGGATGTTGTACACTGCAGAAATCCTTGAAATAGAGTTACTTCACAAGAAAACAGTGTTTCAACCCACTAGAATTCACTGAAAAGTAGTATTCAACTGTAAAACAGTTGAAAGACAAGTGTATATAGCTTCTCAAGTTCAGAGAAAAGTGTATAAAGTTGTTTCTACATGTGGTGAAGTCCCACAAGGAGAAAATAAGGCCCATTATAGGAAACAGCTAGAAATCAGTAGTAATTCAGAGAAAATACTAATGAATATCATAGAACTGTGTGAGAACAAGTGTAAAAGACATCAAAATGTAAGTTTCTAGTCTAGAAAGAATGTTATACACTACAGAAATCCTTGAAATAGAGTTACTTCACAAGAAAAGAGTGTTTCTACCCACTAGAATTCACTGAAAAGTAGTATTCAACTGTAAAACAGTTGAAAGACAAGTGTATATAGCTTCTCCAGTTCAGGGAAGAGTGTATAAAGTTGTTTCTACATGTGGTGAAGTCCCACAAGTAGAAAAGAAGGCCCATTATAGGAAACAGCTAGAAATCAGTAGTCATTCAGAGCAAATACTAATGAATATCACAGAATAGAGAGAGAACAAGTGTAAAAGACATCAAAATGTAAGTCTCTAGTCTAGAAAGGATGTTGTACACTGCAGAAATCCTTGAAATAGAGTTACTTCACATAAAACCAGTGTTTCAAACCACCAGAATGCACTGAAAAGTAGTATTTAACTGTAAAACAGTTGAAAGACAAGTGTATATAGCTTCTCAAGTTCAGGGAAGAGTGTATAAATTTGTTTCTACATGTGGTGAAGTCCCACAAGTAGAGCAGAAGGCCCATTATAGGAAACAGCTAGAAATCAGTAGTAATTCAGAGGAAATAGTAATGAATATCATAGAACTGTGTGAGAACAAGTGTAAAAGACATCAAAATGTAAGTTTCTAGTCTAGAAAGGATGTTATACACTACAGAAATCCTTGAAATAGAGTTACTTCACAAGAAAACAGTGTTTCAACCCACTAGAATTCACTGAAAAGTAGTATTCAACTGTAAAACAGTTGAAAGACAAGTTTATATAGCTTCCAAGTTCAGAGAAGATTGTATAAAGTTGTTTCTACATGTTGTGAAGTCCCACAAGTATACCAGAAGGCCCATTATAGGACACTGCAAGAAAGCATTAGTAATTCAGAGCAAATACTAATGAATATCACAGAATAGAGAGAGAACAAGTGTAAAAGACATCAAAATGTAAGTCTCTAGTCTAGAAAGGATGTTGTACACTGCAGAAATCCTTGAAATAGAGTTACTTCACAAGAAAACAGTGTTTCAACCCACTAGAATTCACTGAAAAGTAGTATTCAACTGTAAAACAGTTGAAAGACAAGTGTATATAGCTTCTCAAGTTCAGAGAAAAGTGTATAAAGTTGTTTCTACATGTGGTGAAGTCCCACAAGGAGAAAATAAGGCCCATTATAGGAAACAGCTAGAAATCAGTAGTAATTCAGAGAAAATACTAATGAATATCATAGAACTGTGTGAGAACAAGTGTAAAAGACATCAAAATGTAAGTTTCTAGTCTAGAAAGAATGTTATACACTACAGAAATCCTTGAAATAGAGTTACTTCACAAGAAAAGAGTGTTTCTACCCACTAGAATTCACTGAAAAGTAGTATTCAACTGTAAAACAGTTGAAAGACAAGTGTATATAGCTTCTCCAGTTCAGGGAAGAGTGTATAAAGTTGTTTCTACATGTGGTGAAGTCCCACAAGTAGAAAAGAAGGCCCATTATAGGAAACAGCTAGAAATCAGTAGTCATTCAGAGCAAATACTAATGAATATCACAGAATAGAGAGAGAACAAGTGTAAAAGACATCAAAATGTAAGTCTCTAGTCTAGAAAGGATGTTGTACACTGCAGAAATCCTTGAAATAGAGTTACTTCACATAAAACCAGTGTTTCAAACCACCAGAATGCACTGAAAAGTAGTATTTAACTGTAAAACAGTTGAAAGACAAGTGTATATAGCTTCTCAAGTTCAGGGAAGAGTGTATAAATTTGTTTCTACATGTGGTGAAGTCCCACAAGTAGAGCAGAAGGCCCATTATAGGAAACAGCTAGAAATCAGTAGTAATTCAGAGGAAATAGTAATGAATATCATAGAACTGTGTGAGAACAAGTGTAAAAGACATCAAAATGTAAGTTTCTAGTCTAGAAAGGATGTTATACACTACAGAAATCCTTGAAATAGAGTTACTTCACAAGAAAACAGTGTTTCAACCCACTAGAATTCACTGAAAAGTAGTATTCAACTGTAAAACAGTTGAAAGACAACTTTATATACCTTCCAAGTTCAGAGAAGATTGTATAAAGTTGTTTCTACATGTTGTGAAGTCCCACAAGTATACCAGAAGGCCCATTATAGGACACTGCAAGAAAGCATTAGTAATTCAGAGCAAATACTAATGAATATCACAGAATAGAGAGAGAACAAGTGTAAAAGACATCAAAATGTAAGTCTCTAGTCTAGAAAGGATGTTGTACACTGCAGAAATCCTTGAAATAGAGTTACTTCACAAGAAAACAGTGTTTCAACCCACTAGAATTCACTGAAAAGTAGTATTCAACTGTAAAACAGTTGAAAGACAAGTGTATATAGCTTCTCAAGTTCAGAGAAAAGTGTATAAAGTTGTTTCTACATGTGGTGAAGTCCCACAAGGAGAAAATAAGGCCCATTATAGGAAACAGCTAGAAATCAGTAGTAATTCAGAGAAAATACTAATGAATATCATAGAACTGTGTGAGAACAAGTGTAAAAGACATCAAAATGTAAGTTTCTAGTCTAGAAAGAATGTTATACACTACAGAAATCCTTGAAATAGATTTACTTCACAAGAAAACAGTGTTTCAACCCACTAGAATTCACTGAAAAGTAGTATTCAACTGTAAAACAGTGGAAAGACAAGTGTATATAGCTTCTCAAGTTCAGAGAAGAGTGTATAAAGTTGTTTCTACATGTGGTGAAGTCCCACAAGTAGAGCAGAAGGCCCATTATAGGAAACAGCTAGAAATCAGTAGTAATTCGGAGGAAATACTAATGAATATCATAGAACTGTGTGAGAACAAGTGTAAAAGACATCAAAATGTAAGTTTCTAGTCTAGAAAGGATGTTATACACTACAGAAATCCTTGAAATAGAGTTACTTCACAAGAAAAGAGTGTTTCAACCCACTAGAATTCACTGAAAAGTAGTATTCAACTGTAAAACAGTTGAAAGACAAGTGTATATAGCTTCTCCAGTTCAGGGAAGAGTGTATAAAGATGTTTCTATATGTGGTGAAGTCCCACAAGTAGAAAAGAAGGCCCATTATAGGAAACAGCTAGAAATCAGTAGTCATTCAGAGCAAATACTAATGAATATCACAGAATAGATAGAGAACAAGTGTAAAAGACATCAAAATGTAAGTCTGTAGTCTAGAAAGTATGTTGTACACTGCAGAAATCCTTGAAATAGAGTTACTTCACATGAAACCAGTGTTTCAAACCACCAGAATGCACTGAAAAGTAGTATTTAACTGTAAAACAGTTGAAAGATGAGTGTATATAGCTTCTCCAGGTCAGGGAAGAGTGTATAAAGTTGTTTCTACATGTGGTGAAGTCCCACAAGTAGAAAAGAAGGCCCATTATATTAAACAGCTAGAAATCAGTAGTCATTCAGAGCAAATACTAATGAATATCACAGAATAGAGAGAGAACAAGTGTAAAAGACATCAAAATGTAAGTCTCTAGTCTAGAAAGGATGTTGTACACTGCAGAAATCCTTGAAATAGAGTTACTTCACAAGAAAACAGTGTTTCAACCCACTAGAATTCACTGAAAAGTAGTATTCAACTGTAAAACAGTTGAAAGACAAGTGTATATAGCTTCTCAAGTTCAGAGAAAAGTGTATAAAGTTGTTTCTACATGTGGTGAAGTCCCACAAGTAGAAAATAAGGCCCATTATAGGAAACAGCTAGAAATCAGTAGTAATTCAGAGAAAATACTAATGAATATCATAGAACTGTGTGAGAACAAGTGTAAAAGACATCAAAATTTAAGTTTCTAGTCTAGAAAGAATGTTATACACTACAGAAATCTTTGAAATAGAGTTACTTCACAAGAAAAGAGTGTTTCTACCCACTAGAATTCACTGAAAAGTAGTATTCAACTGTAAAACAGTTGAAAGACAAGTGTATATAGCTTCTCCAGTTCAGGGAAGAGTGTATAAAGTTGTTTCTACATGTGGTGAAGTCCCACAAGTAGAAAAGAAGGCCCATTATAGGAAACAGCTAGAAATCAGTAGTCATTCAGAGCAAATACTAATGAATATCACAGAATAGAGAGAGAACAAGTGTAAAAGACATCAAAATTTAAGTCTCTAGTCTAGAAAGGATGTTGTACACTGCAGAAATCCTTGAAATAGAGTTACTTCACATAAAACCAGTGTTTCAAACCACCAGAATGCACTGAAAAGTAGTATTTAACTGTAAAACAGTTGAAAGACAAGTGTATATAGCTTCTCAAGTTCAGGGAAGAGTGTATAAATTTGTTTCTACATGTGGTGAAGTCCCACAAGTAGAGCAGAAGGCCCATTATAGGAAACAGCTAGAAATCAGTAGTAATTCAGAGGAAATAGTAATGAATATCATAGAACTGTGTGAGAACAAGTGTAAAAGACATCAAAATGTAAGTTTCTAGTCTAGAAAGGATGTTATACACTACAGAAATCCTTGAAATAGAGTTACTTCACAAGAAAAGAGTGTTTCAACCCACTAGAATTCACTGAAAAGTAGTATTCAACTGTAAAACAGTTGAAAGACAAGTTTATATAGCTTCCAAGTTCAGAGAAGATTGTATAAAGTTGTTTCTACATGTTGTGAAGTCCCACAAGTATACCAGAAGGCCCATTATAGGACACTGCAAGAAAGCATTAGTAATTCAGAGCAAATACTAATGAATATCACAGAATAGAGAGAGAACAAGTGTAAAAGACATCAAAATGTAAGTCTCTAGTCTAGAAAGGATGTTGTACACTGCAGAAATCCTTGAAATAGAGTTACTTCACAAGAAAACAGTGTTTCAACCCACTAGAATTCACTGAAAAGTAGTATTCAACTGTAAAACAGTTGAAAGACAAGTGTATATAGCTTCTCAAGTTCAGAGAAAAGTGTATAAAGTTGTTTCTACATGTGGTGAAGTCCCACAAGGAGAAAATAAGGCCCATTATAGGAAACAGCTAGAAATCAGTAGTAATTCAGAGAAAATACTAATGAATATCATAGAACTGTGTGAGAACAAGTGTAAAAGACATCAAAATGTAAGTTTCTAGTCTAGAAAGAATGTTATACACTACAGAAATCCTTGAAATAGAGTTACTTCACAAGAAAACAGTGTTTCAACCCACTAGAATTCACTGAAAAGTAGTATTCAACTGTAAAACAGTGGAAAGACAAGTGTATATAGCTTCTCAAGTTCAGAGAAGAGTGTATAAAGTTGTTTCTACATGTGGTGAAGTCCCACAAGTAGAGCAGAAGGCCCATTAGAGGAAACAGCTAGAAATCAGTAGTAATTCAGAGGAAATACTAATGAATATCATAGAACTGTGTGAGAACAAGTGTAAAAGACATCAAAATGTAAGTTTCTAGTCTAGAAAGGATGTTATACACTACAGAAATCCTTGAAATAGAGTTACTTCACAAGAAAAGAGTGTTTCAACCCACTAGAATTCACTGAAAAGTAGTATTCAACTGTAAAACAGTTGAAAGACAAGTGTATATAGCTTCTCCAGTTCAGGGAAGAGTGTATAAAGATGTTTCTACATGTGGTGAAGTCCCACAAGTAGAAAAGAAGGCCCATTATAGGAAACAGCTAGAAATCAGTAGTCATTCAGAGCAAATACTAATGAATATCACAGAATAGAGAGAGAACAAGTGTAAAAGACATCAAAATGTAAGTCTCTAGTCTTGAAAGGATGTTATACACTACAGAAATCCTTGAAATAGAGTTACTTCACAAGAAAACAGTCTTTCAACCCACTAGAATTCACTGAAAAGTAGTATTCAACTGTAAAACAGTTGAAAGACAAGTGTATATAGCTTCTCAAGTTTAGAGAAGAGTGTATAAAGTTGTTTCTACATATGGTGAAGTCCCACAAGTAGAGCAGAAGGCCCATTATGGGAATCAGCTAGAAATCAGTAGTAATTCAGAGGAAATAGTAATGAATATCATAGAATTGTGTGAGAACAAGTGTAAAAGACATCAAAATGTAAGTTTCTAGTCTAGAAATGATGTTATACACTACAGAAATCCTTGAAATAGAGTTACTTCACAAGAAAACAGTGTTTCAACCCACTAGAATTCACTGAAAAGTAGTATTCAACTGTAAAACAGTTGAAAGACAAGTTTATATAGCTTCCAAGTTCAGAGAAGATTGTATAAAGTTGTTTCTACATGTGGTGAAGTCCCACAAGTATACCAGAAGGCCCATTATAGGACACTGCAAGAAAGCATTAGTAATTCAGAGCAAATACTAATGAATATCACAGAATAGAGAGAGAACAAGTGTAAAAGACATCAAAATGTAAGTCTCTAGTCTAGAAAGGATGTTGTACACTGCAGAAATCCTTGAAATAGAGTTACTTCACATGAAAACAGTGTTTCAACCCACTAGAATTCACTGAAAAGTAGTATTCAACTGTAAAACAGTTGAAAGACAAGTGTATATAGCTTCTCAAGTTCAGAGAAAAGTGTATAAAGTTGTTTCTACATGTGGTGAAGTCCCACAAGTAGAAAATAAGGCCCATTATAGGAAACAGCTAGAAATCAGTACTCATTCAGAGCAAATACTAATGAATATCATAGAACTGTGTGAGAACAAGTGTAAAAGACATCAAAATGTAAGTTTCTAGTCTAGAAAGGATGTTATACACTACAGAAATCCTTGAAATAGACTTACTTCACAAGAAAAGAGTGTTTCAACCCACTAGAATTCACTGAAAAGTAGTATTCAACTGTAAAACAGTTGAAAGACAAGTGTATATAGCTTCTCCAGTTCAGGGAAGAGTGTATAAAGTTGTTTCTACATGTGGTGAAGTCCCACAAGTAGAAAAGAAGGCCCATTATAGGAAACAGCTAGAAATCAGTAGTCATTCAGAGCAAATACTAATGAATATCACAGAATAGAGAGAGAACAAGTGTAAAAGACATCAAAATGTAAGTCTCTAGTCTAGAAAGGATGTTGTACACTGCAGAAATCCTTGAAATAGAGTTACTTCACATGAAACCAGTGTTTCAAACCACCAGAATGCACTGAAAAGTAGTATTTAACTGTAAAACAGTTGAAAGACAAGTGTATATAGCTTCTCAAGTTCAGGGAAGAGTGTATAAAGTTGTTTCTACATGTGGTGAAGTCCCACAAGTAGAAAAGAAGGCCCATTATATTAAACAGCTAGAAATCAGTAGTCATTCAGAGCAAATACTAATGAATATCACAGAATAGAGAGAGAACAAGGGTAAAAGACATCAAAATGTAAGTCTCTAGTCTAGAAAGGATGTTGTACACTGCAGAAATCCTTGAAATAGAGTTACTTCACATGAAACCAGTGTTTCAAACCACCAGAATGCACTGAAAAGTAGTATTCAACTGTAAAACAGTTGAAAGACAAGTTTATATATCTTCGCAAGTCCACAGAAGACTGTATAAAGTTGTTTCTACATGTGGTGAAGTTCCACAAGTAGAGCAGAAGGCCCATTATAGGAAACAGCTAGAAATCAGTAGTAATTCAGAGGAAATACTAATGAATATCATAGAATTGTGTGAGAACAAGTGTAAAAGACATCAAAATGTAAGTTTCTAGTCTAGAAAGGATGTTATACACTACAGAAATCCTTGAAATAGAGTTACTTCACAAGAAAACCGTGTTTCAACCCACTAGAATTCACTGAAAAGTAGTATTCAACTGTAAAACAGTTGAAAGACAAGTTTATATAGCTTCCAAGTTCAGAGAAGATTGTATAAAGTTGTTTCTACATGTGGTGAAGTCCCACAAGTATATCAGAAGGCCCATTATAGGACACTGCAAGAAAGCATTAGTAATTCAGAGCAAATACTAATGAATATCACAGTATAGTGAGAGAACAAGTGTAAAACACATCAAAATGAAAGTGTGTAGTCTAGAAAGGATGTTGTACACTGCTGAAATCCTTGAAATAGAGTTAGTTCACATGAAACCAGTGTTTCAAACTACCAGAATGCACTGAAAAGTAGTATTCAACTGTAAAACAGTTGAAAGACAAGTTTATATAGCTTCGCAAGTCCACAGAAGACTGTATAAAGTTGTTTCTACATGTGGTGAAGTCCCACAAGTAGAGCAGAAGGCCCATTAGAGGAAACAGCTAGAAATCAGTAGTAATTCAGAGGAAATACTAATGAATATCATAGAACTGTGTGAGAACAAGTGTAAAAGACATCAAAATGTAAGTTTCTAGTCTAGAAAGGATGTTATACACTACAGAAATCCTTGAAATAGAGTTACTTCACAAGAAAAGAGTGTTTCAACCCACTAGAATTCACTGAAAAGTAGTATTCAACTGTAAAACAGTTGAAAGACAAGTGTATATAGCTTCTCCAGTTCAGGGAAGAGTGTATAAAGATGTTTCTATATGTGGTGAAGTCCCACAAGTAGAAAAGAAGGCCCATTATAGGAAACAGCTAGAAATCAGTAGTCATTCAGAGCAAATACTAATGAATATCACAGAATAGAGAGAGAACAAGTGTAAAAGACATCAAAATGTAAGTCTGTAGTCTAGAAAGTATGTTGTACACTGCAGAAATCCTTGAAATAGAGTTACTTCACATGAAACCAGTGTTTCAAACCACCAGAATGCACTGAAAAGTAGTATTTAACTGTAAAACAGTTGAAAGATGAGTGTATATAGCTTCTCCAGGTCAGGGAAGAGTATATAAAGTTGTTTCTACATGTGGTGAAGTCCCACAAGTAGAAAAGAAGACCCATTATATTAAACAGCTAGAAATCAGTAGTCATTCAGAGCAAATACTAATGAATATCACAGAATAGAGAGAGAACAAGTGTAAAAGACATCAAAATGTAAGTCTCTAGTCTAGAAAGGATGTTGTACACTGCAGAAATCCTTCAAATAGAGTTACTTCACAAGAAAACAGTGTTTCAACCCACTAGAATTCACTGAAAAGTAGTATTCAACTGTAAAACAGTTGAAAGACAAGTGTATATAGCTTCTCAAGTTCAGAGAAAAGTGTATAAAGTTGTTTCTACATGTGGTGAAGTCCCACAAGGAGAAAATAAGGCCCATTATAGGAAACAGCTAGAAATCAGTAGTAATTCAGAGAAAATACTAATGAATATCATAGAACTGTGTGAGAACAAGTGTAAAAGACATCAAAATGTAAGTTTCTAGTCTAGAAAGAATGTTATACACTACAGAAATCCTTGAAATAGAGTTACTTCACAAGAAAACAGTGTTTCAACCCACTAGAATTCACTGAAAAGTAGTATTCAACTGTAAAACAGTTGAAAGACAAGTTTATATAGCTTCCAAGTTCAGAGAAGATTGTATAAAGTTGTTTCTACATGTTGTGAAGTCCCACAAGTATACCAGAAGGCCCATTATAGGACACTGCAAGAAAGCATTAGTAATTCAGAGTAAATACTAATGAATATCACAGAATAGAGAGAGAACAAGTGTAAAAGACATCAAAATGTAAGTCTCTTGTCTAGAAAGGATGTTGTACACTGCAGAAATCCTTGAAATAGAGTTACTTCACAAGAAAACAGTGTTTCAACCCACTAGAATTCACTGAAAAGTAGTATTCAACTGTAAAACAGTTGAAAGACAAGTGTATATAGCTTCTCAAGTTCAGAGAAAAGTGTATAAAGCTGTTTCTACATGTGGTGAAGTCCCACAAGGAGAAAATAAGGCCCATTATAGGAAACAGCTAGAAATCAGTAGTCATTCAGAGCAAATACTAATGAATATCACAGAATAGAGAGAGAACAAGTGTAAAAGACATCAAAATGTAAGTCTCTAGTCTAGAAAGGATGTTGTACACTGCAGAAATCCTTGAAATAGAGTTATTTCACATGAAACCAGTGTTTCAAACCACCAGAATGCACTGAAAAGTAGTATTCAACTGTAAAACAGTTGAAAGACAAGTTTATATAGCTTCCAAGTTCAGAGAAGATTGTATAAAGTTGTTTCTACATGTGGTGAAGTCCCACAAGTATATCAGAAGGCCCATTATAGGACACTGCAAGAAAGCATTAGTAATTCAGAGCAAATACTAATGAATATCACAGTATAGTGAGAGAACAAGTGTAAAAGACATCAAAATGAAAGTGTGTAGTCTAGAAAGGATGTTGTACACTGCTGAAATCCTTGAAATAGAGTTAGTTCACATGAAACCAGTGTTTCAAACTACCAGAATGCACTGAAAAGTAGTATTCAACTGTAAAACAGTTGAAAGACAAGTTTATATAGCTTCGCAAGTCCACAGAAGACTGTATAAAGTTGTTTCTACATGTGGTGAAGTCCCACAAGTAGAGCAGAAGGCCCATTAGAGGAAACAGCTAGAAATCAGTAGTAATTCAGAGAAAATACTAATGAATATCATAGAACTGTGTGAGAACAAGTGTAAAAGACATCAAAATGTAAGTTTCTAGTCTAGAAAGAATGTTATACACTACAGAAATCCTTGAAATAGAGTTACTTCACAAGAAAAGAGTGTTTCTACCCACTAGAATTCACTGAAAAGTAGTATTCAACTGTAAAACAGTTGAAAGACAAGTGTATATAGCTTCTCCAGTTCAGGGAAGAGTGTATAAAGTTGTTTCTACATGTGGTGAAGTCCCACAAGTAGAAAAGAAGGCCCATTATAGGAAACAGCTAGAAATCAGTAGTCATTCAGAGCAAATACTAATGAATATCACAGAATAGAGAGAGAACAAGTGTAAAAGACATCAAAATGTAAGTCTCTAGTCTAGAAAGGATGTTGTACACTGCAGAAATCCTTGAAATAGAGTTACTTCACATGAAACCAGTGTTTCAAACCACCAGAATGCACTGAAAAGTAGTATTTAACTGTAAAACAGTTGAAAGACAAGTGTATATAGCTTCTCAAGTTCAGGGAAGAGTGTATAAAGTTGTTTCTACATGTGGTGAAGTCCCACAAGTAGAGCAGAAGGCCCATTATAGGAAACAGCTAGAAATCAGTAGTAATTCAGAGGAAATAGTAATGAATATCATAGAACTGTGTGAGAACAAGTGTAAAAGACATCAAAATGTAAGTTTCTAGTCTAGAAAGGATGTTATACACTACAGAAATCCTTGAAATAGAGTTACTTCACAAGAAAACAGTGTTTCAACCCACTAGAATTCACTGCAAAGTAGTATTCAACTGTAAAACAGTTGAAAGACAAGTTTATATAGCTTCCAAGTTCAGAGAAGATTGTATAAAGTTGTTTCTACATGTTGTGAAGTCCCACAAGTATACCAGAAGGCCCATTATAGGACACTGCAAGAAAGCATTAGTAATTCAGAGCAAATACTAATGAATATCACAGAATAGAGAGAGAACAAGTGTAAAAGACATCAAAATGTAAGTCTCTAGTCTAGAAAGGATGTTGTACACTGCAGAAATCCTTGAAATAGAGTTACTTCACAAGAAAACAGTGTTTCAACCCACTAGAATTCACTGAAAAGTAGTATTCAACTGTAAAACAGTTGAAAGACAAGTGTATATAGCTTCTCAAGTTCAGAGAAAAGTGTATAAAGCTGTTTCTACATGTGGTGAAGTCCCACAAGGAGAAAATAAGGCCCATTATAGGAAACAGCTAGAAATCAGTAGTAATTCAGAGAAAATACTAATGAATATCATAGAACTGTGTGAGAACAAGTGTAAAAGACATCAAAATGTAAGTTTCTAGTCTAGAAAGAATGTTATACACTACAGAAATCCTTGAAATAGAGTTACTTCACAAGAAAAGAGTGTTTCTACCCACTAGAATTCACTGAAAAGTAGTATTCAACTGTAAAACAGTTGAAAGACAAGTTTATATAGCTTCCAAGTTCAGAGAAGATTGTATAAAGTTGTTTCTACATGTGGTGAAGTCCCACAAGTATATCAGAAGGCCCATTATAGGACACTGCAAGAAAGCATTAGTAATTCAGAGCAAATACTAATGAATATCACAGTATAGTGAGAGAACAAGTGTAAAACACATCAAAATGAAAGTGTGTAGTCTAGAAAGGATGTTGTACACTGCTGAAATCCTTGAAATAGAGTTAGTTCACATGAAACCAGTGTTTCAAACTACCAGAATGCACTGAAAAGTAGTATTCAACTGTAAAACAGTTGAAAGACAAGTTTATATAGCTTAGCAAGTCCACAGAAGACTGTATAAAGTTGTTTCTACATGTGGTGAAGTCCCACAAGTAGAGCAGAAGGCCCATTAGAGGAAACAGCTAGAAATCAGTAGTAATTCAGAGGAAATACTAATGAATATCATAGAACTGTGTGAGAACAAGTGTAAAAGACATCAAAATGTAAGTTTCTAGTCTAGAAAGGATGTTGTACACTACAGAAATCCTTGAAATAGAGTTACTTCACAAGAAAAGAGTGTTTCAACCCACTAGAATTCACTGAAAAGTAGTATTCAACTGTAAAACAGTTGAAAGACAAGTGTATATAGCTTCTCCAGTTCAGGGAAGAGTGTATAAAGATGTTTCTATATGTGGTGAAGTCCCACAAGTAGAAAAGAAGGCCCATTATAGGAAACAGCTAGAAATCAGTAGTCATTCAGAGCAAATACTAATGAATATCACAGAATAGAGAGAGAACAAGTGTAAAAGACATCAAAATGTAAGTTTCTAGTCTAGAAAGAATGTTATACACTACAGAAATCCTTGAAATAGAGTTACTTCACAAGAAAAGAGTGTTTCTACCCACTAGAATTCACTGAAAAGTAGTATTCAACTGTAAAACAGTTGAAAGACAAGTGTATATAGCTTCTCCAGTTCAGGGAAGAGTGTATAAAGTTGTTTCTACATGTGGTGAAGTCCCACAAGTAGAAAAGAAGGCCCATTATAGGAAACAGCTAGAAATCAGTAGTCATTCAGAGCAAATACTAATGAATATCACAGAATAGAGAGAGAACAAGTGTAAAAGACATCAAAATGTAAGTCTCTAGTCTAGAAAGGATGTTGTACACTGCAGAAATCCTTGAAATAGAGTTACTTCACATGAAACCAGTGTTTCAAACCACCAGAATGCACTGAAAAGTAGTATTTAACTGTAAAACAGTTGAAAGACAAGTGTATATAGCTTCTCAAGTTCAGGGAAGAGTGTATAAAGTTGTTTCTACATGTGGTGAAGTCCCACAAGTAGAGCAGAAGGCCCATTATAGGAAACAGCTAGAAATCAGTAGTAATTCAGAGGAAATAGTAATGAATATCATAGAACTGTGTGAGAACAAGTGTAAAAGACATCAAAATGTAAGTTTCTAGTCTAGAAAGGATGTTATACACTACAGAAATCCTTGAAATAGAGTTACTTCACAAGAAAACAGTGTTTCAACCCACTAGAATTCACTGCAAAGTAGTATTCAACTGTAAAACAGTTGAAAGACAAGTTTATATAGCTTCCAAGTTCAGAGAAGATTATATAAAGTTGTTTCTACATGTTGTGAAGTCCCACAAGTATACCAGAAGGCCCATTATAGGACACTGCAAGAAAGCATTAGTAATTCAGAGCAAATACTAATGAATATCACAGAATAGAGAGAGAACAAGTGTAAAAGACATCAAAATGTAAGTCTCTAGTCTAGAAAGGATGTTGTACACTGCAGAAATCCTTGAAATAGAGTTACTTCACAAGAAAACAGTGTTTCAACCCACTAGAATTCACTGAAAAGTAGTATTCAACTGTAAAACAGTTGAAAGACAAGTGTATATAGCTTCTCAAGTTCAGAGAAAAGTGTATAAATCTGTTTCTACATGTGGTGAAGTCCCACAAGGAGAAAATAAGGCCCATTATAGGAAACAGCTAGAAATCAGTAGTAATTCAGAGAAAATACTAATGAATATCATAGAACTGTGTGAGAACAAGTGTAAAAGACATCAAAATGTAAGTTTCTAGTCTAGAAAGAATGTTATACACTACAGAAATCCTTGAAATAGAGTTACTTCACAAGAAAAGAGTGTTTCTACCCACTAGAATTCACTGAAAAGTAGTATTCAACTGTAAAACAGTTGAAAGACAAGTGTATATAGCTTCTCCAGTTCAGGGAAGAGTGTATAAAGTTGTTTCTACATGTGGTGAAGTCCCACAAGTAGAAAAGAAGGCCCATTATAGGAAACAGATAGAAATCAGTAGTCATTCAGAGCAAATACTAATGAATATCACAGAATAGAGAGAGAACAAGTGTAAAAGACATCAAAATGTAAGTCTCTAGTCTAGAAAGGATGTTGTACACTGCAGAAATCCTTGAAATAGAGTTACTTCACATGAAACCAGTGTTTCAAACCACCAGAATGCACTGAAAAGTAGTATTTAACTGTAAAACAGTTGAAAGACAAGTGTATATAGCTTCTCAAGTTCAGGGAAGAGTGTATAAAGTTGTTTCTACATGTGGTGAAGTCCCACAAGTAGAGCAGAAGGCCCATTATAGGAAACAGCTAGAAATCAGTAGTAATTCAGAGGAAATAGTAATGAATATCATAGAACTGTGTGAGAACAAGTGTAAAAGACATCAAAATGTAAGTTTCTAGTCTAGAAAGGATGTTATACACTACAGAAATCCTTGAAATAGAGTTACTTCACAAGAAAACAGTGTTTCAACCCACTAGAATTCACTGCAAAGTAGTATTCAACTGTAAAACAGTTGAAAGACAAGTTTATATAGCTTCCAAGTTCAGAGAAGATTATATAAAGTTGTTTCTACATGTTGTGAAGTCCCACAAGTATACCAGAAGGCCCATTATAGGACACTGCAAGAAAGCATTAGTAATTCAGAGCAAATACTAATGAATATCACAGAATAGAGAGAGAACAAGTGTAAAAGACATCAAAATGTAAGTCTCTAGTCTAGAAAGGATGTTGTACACTGCAGAAATCCTTGAAATAGAGTTACTTCACAAGAAAACAGTGTTTCAACCCACTAGAATTCACTGAAAAGTAGTATTCAACTGTAAAACAGTTGAAAGACAAGTGTATATAGCTTCTCAAGTTCAGAGAAAAGTGTATAAAGCTGTTTCTACATGTGGTGAAGTCCCACAAGGAGAAAATAAGGCCCATTATAGGAAACAGCTAGAAATCAGTAGTAATTCAGAGAAAATACTAATGAATATCATAGAACTGTGTGAGAACAAGTGTAAAAGACATCAAAATGTAAGTTTCTAGTCTACAAAGAATGTTATACACTACAGAAATCCTTGAAATAGAGTTACTTCACAAGAAAAGAGTGTTTCTACCCACTAGAATTCACTGAAAAGTAGTATTCAACTGTAAAACAGTTGAAAGACAAGTGTATATAGCTTCTCCAGTTCAGGGAAGAGTGTATAAAGTTGTTTCTACATGTGGTGAAGTCCCACAAGTAGAAAAGAAGGCCCATTATAGGAAACAGCTAGAAATCAGTAGTCATTCAGAGCAAATACTAATGAATATCACAGAATAGAGAGAGAACAAGTGTAAAAGACATCAAAATGTAAGTCTCTAGTCTAGAAAGGATGTTGTACACTGCAGAAATCCTTGAAATAGAGTTACTTCACATGAAACCAGTGTTTCAAACCACCAGAATGCACTGAAAAGTAGTATTCAACTGTAAAACAGTTGAAAGACAAGTTTATATATCTTCGCAAGTCCACAGAAGACTGTATAAAGTTGTTTCTACATGTGGTGAAGTTCCACAAGTAGAGCAGAAGGCCCATTATAGGAAACAGCTAGAAATCAGTAGTAATTCAGAGGAAATACTAATGAATATCATAGAATTGTGTGAGAACAAGTGTAAAAGACATCAAAATGTAAGTTTCTAGTCTAGAAAGGATGTTATACACTACAGAAATCCTTGAAATAGAGTTACTTCACAAGAAAACAGTGTTTCAACCCACTAGAATTCACTGAAAAGTAGTATTCAACTGTAAAACAGTTGAAAGACAAGTTTATATAGCTTCCAAGTTCAGAGAAGATTGTATAAAGTTGTTTCTACATGTGGTGAAGTCCCACAAGTATATCAGAAGGCCCATTATAGGACACTGCAAGAAAGCATTAGTAATTCAGAGCAAATACTAATGAATATCACAGTATAGTGAGAGAACAAGTGTAAAACACATCAAAATGAAAGTGTGTAGTCTAGAAAGGATGTTGTACACTGCTGAAATCCTTGAAATAGAGTTAGTTCACATGAAACCAGTGTTTCAAACTACCAGAATGCACTGAAAAGTAGTATTCAACTGTAAAACAGTTGAAAGACAAGTTTATATAGCTTAGCAAGTCCACAGAAGACTGTATAAAGTTGTTTCTACATGTGGTGAAGTCCCACAAGTAGAGCAGAAGGCCCATTAGAGGAAACAGCTAGAAATCAGTAGTAATTCAGAGGAAATACTAATGAATATCATAGAACTGTGTGAGAACAAGTGTAAAAGACATCAAAATGTAAGTTTCTAGTCTAGAAAGGATGTTGTACACTACAGAAATCCTTGAAATAGAGTTACTTCACAAGAAAAGAGTGTTTCAACCCACTAGAATTCACTGAAAAGTAGTATTCAACTGTAAAACAGTTGAAAGACAAGTGTATATAGCTTCTCCAGTTCAGGGAAGAGTGTATAAAGATGTTTCTATATGTGGTGAAGTCCCACAAGTAGAAAAGAAGGCCCATTATAGGAAACAGCTAGAAATCAGTAGTCATTCAGAGCAAATACTAATGAATATCACAGAATAGAGAGAGAACAAGTGTAAAAGACATCAAAATGTAAGTCTGTAGTCTAGAAAGTGTGTTGTACACTGCAGAAATCCTTGAAATAGAGTTACTTCACATGAAACCAGTGTTTCAAACCACCAGAATGCACTGAAAAGTAGTATTTAACTGTAAAACAGTTGAAAGATGAGTGTATATAGCTTCTCCAGGTCAGGGAAGAGTGTATAAAGTTGTTTCTACATGTGGTGAAGTCCCACAAGTAGAAAAGAAGGCCCATTATATTAAACAGCTAGAAATCAGTAGTCATTCAGAGCAAATGCTAATGAATATCACAGAATAGAGAGAGAACAAGTGTAAAAGACATCAAAATGTAAGTCTCTAGTCTAGAAAGGATGTTGTACACTGCAGAAATCCTTGAAATAGAGTTACTTCACAAGAAAACAGTGTTTCAACCCACTAGAATTCACTGAAAAGTAGTATTCAACTGTAAAACAGTTGAAAGACAAGTGTATATAGCTTCTCAAGTTCAGAGAAAAGTGTATAAAGTTGTTTCTACATGTGGTGAAGTCCCACAAGGAGAAAATAAGGCCCATTATAGGAAACAGCTAGAAATCAGTAGTAATTCAGAGAAAATACTAATGAATATCATAAAACTGTGTGAGAACAAGTGTAAAAGACATCAAAATGTAAGTTTCTAGTCTAGAAAGAATGTTATACACTACAGAAATCCTTGAAATAGAGTTACTTCACAAGAAAAGAGTGTTTCTACCCACTAGAATTCACTGAAAAGTAGTATTCAACTGTAAAACAGTTGAAAGACAAGTGTATATAGCTTCTCCAGTTCAGGGAAGAGTGTATAAAGTTGTTTCTACATGTGGTGAAGTCCCACAAGTAGAAAAGAAGGCCCATTATAGGAAACAGCTAGAAATCAGTAGTCATTCAGAGCAAATACTAATGAATATCACAGAATAGAGAGAGAACAAGTGTAAAAGACATCAAAATGTAAGTCTCTAGTCTAGAAAGGATGTTGTACACTGCAGAAATCCTTGAAATAGAGTTACTTCACAAGAAAAGAGTGTTTCTACCCACTAGAATTCACTGAAAAGTAGTATTCAACTGTAAAACAGTTGAAAGACAAGTGTATATAGCTTCTCCAGTTCAGGGAAGAGTGTATAAAGTTGTTTCTACATGTGGTGAAGTCCCACAAGTAGAAAAGAAGGCCCATTATAGGAAACAGCTAGAAATCAGTAGTCATTCAGAGCAAATACTAATGAATATCACAGAATAGAGAGAGAACAAGTGTAAAAGACATCAAAATGTAAGTCTCTAGTCTAGAAAGGATGTTGTACACTGCAGAAATCCTTGAAATAGAGTTACTTCACATGAAACCAGTGTTTCAAACCACCAGAATGCACTGAAAAGTAGTATTCAACTGTAAAACAGTTGAAAGACAAGTTTATATATCTTCGCAAGTCCACAGAAGACTGTATAAAGTTGTTTCTACATGTGGTGAAGTTCCACAAGTAGAGCAGAAGGCCCATTATAGGAAACAGCTAGAAATCAGTAGTAATTCAGAGGAAATACTAATGAATATCATAGAATTGTGTGAGAACAAGTGTAAAAGACATCAAAATGTAAGTTTCTAGTCTAGAAAGGATGTTGTACACTGCAGAAATCCTTGAAATAGAGTTACTTCACAAGAAAACAGTGTTTCAACCCACTAGAATTCACTGAAAAGTAGTATTCAACTGTAAAACAGTTGAAAGACAAGTTTATATAGCTTCCAAGTTCAGAGAAGATTGTATAAAGTTGTTTCTACATGTGGTGAAGTCCCACAAGTATATCAGAAGGCCCATTATAGGACACTGCAAGAAAGCATTAGTAATTCAGAGCAAATACTAATGAATATCACAGTATAGTGAGAGAACAAGTGTAAAACACATCAAAATGAAAGTGTGTAGTCTAGAAAGGATGTTGTACACTGCTGAAATCCTTGAAATAGAGTTAGTTCACATGAAACCAGTGTTTCAAACTACCAGAATGCACTGAAAAGTAGTATTCAACTGTAAAACAGTTGAAAGACAAGTTTATATAGCTTAGCAAGTCCACAGAAGACTGTATAAAGTTGTTTCTACATGTGGTGAAGTCCCACAAGTAGAGCAGAAGGCCCATTAGAGGAAACAGCTAGAAATCAGTAGTAATTCAGAGGAAATACTAATGAATATCATAGAACTGTGTGAGAACAAGTGTAAAAGACATCAAAATGTAAGTTTCTAGTCTAGAAAGGATGTTGTACACTACAGAAATCCTTGAAATAGAGTTACTTCACAAGAAAAGAGTGTTTCAACCCACTAGAATTCACTGAAAAGTAGTATTCAACTGTAAAACAGTTGAAAGACAAGTGTATATAGCTTCTCCAGTTCAGGGAAGAGTGTATAAAGATGTTTCTATATGTGGTGAAGTCCCACAAGTAGAAAAGAAGGCCCATTATAGGAAACAGCTAGAAATCAGTAGTCATTCAGAGCAAATACTAATGAATATCACAGAATAGAGAGAGAACAAGTGTAAAAGACATCAAAATGTAAGTCTGTAGTCTAGAAAGTGTGTTGTACACTGCAGAAATCCTTGAAATAGAGTTACTTCACATGAAACCAGTGTTTCAAACCACCAGAATGCACTGAAAAGTAGTATTTAACTGTAAAACAGTTGAAAGATGAGTGTATATAGCTTCTCCAGGTCAGGGAAGAGTGTATAAAGTTGTTTCTACATGTGGTGAAGTCCCACAAGTAGAAAAGAAGGCCCATTATAGGAAACAGCTAGAAATCAGTAGTCATTCAGAGCAAATGCTAATGAATATCACAGAATAGAGAGAGAACAAGTGTAAAAGACATCAAAATGTAAGTCTCTAGTCTAGAAAGGATGTTGTACACTGCAGAAATCCTTGAAATAGAGTTACTTCACAAGAAAACAGTGTTTCAACCCACTAGAATTCACTGAAAAGTAGTATTCAACTGTAAAACAGTTGAAATACAGGTGTATATAGCTTCTCAAGTTCAGAGAAAAGTGTATAAAGTTGTTTCTACATGTGGTGAAGTCCCACAAGGAGAAAATAAGGCCCATTATAGGAAACAGCTAGAAATCAGTAGTAATTCAGAGAAAATACTAATGAATATCATAAAACTGTCTGAGAACAAGTGTAAAAGACATCAAAATGTAAGTTTCTAGTCTAGAAAGAATGTTATACACTACAGAAATCCTTGAAATAGAGTTACTTCACAATAAAAGAGTGTTTCTACCCACTAGAATTCACTGAAAAGTAGTATTCAACTGTAAAACAGTTGAAAGACAAGTGTATATAGCTTCTCCAGTTCAGGGAAGAGTGTATAAAGTTGTTTCTACATGTGGTGAAGTCCCACAAGTAGAAAAGAAGGCCCATTATAGGAAACAGCTAGAAATCAGTAGTCATTCAGAGCAAATACTAATGAATATCACAGAATAGAGAGAGAACAAGTGTAAAAGACATCAAAATGTAAGTCTCTAGTCTAGAAAGGATGTTGTACACTGCAGAAATCCTTGAAATAGAGTTACTTCACATGAAACCAGTGTTTCAAACCACCAGAATGCACTGAAAAGTAGTATTTAACTGTAAAACAGTTGAAAGACAAGTGTATATAGCTTCTCAAGTTCAGGGAAGAGTGTATAAAGTTGTTTCTACATGTGGTGAAGTCCCACAAGTAGAAAAGAAGGCCCATTATATTAAACAGCTAGAAATCAGTAGTCATTCAGAGCAAATACTAATGAATATCACAGAATAGAGAGAGAACAAGTGTAAAAGACATCAAAATGTAAGTCTCTAGTCTAGAAAGGATGTTGTACACTGCAGAAATCCTTGAAATAGAGTTACTTCACATGAAACCAGTGTTTCAAACCATCAGAATGCACTGAAAAGTAGTATTTAACTGTAAAACAGTTGAAAGACAAGTTTATAGAGCTTCGCAAGTCCACAGAAGACTGTATAAAGTTGTTTCTACATGTGGTGAAGTCCCACAAGTAGAGCAGAAGGCCCATTATAGGAAACAGCTAGAAATCAGTAGTAATTCAGAGGAAATAGTAATGAATATCATAGAACTGTGTGAGAACAAGTGTAAAAGACATCAAAATGTAAGTTTCTAGTCTAGAAAGGATGTTATACACTACAGAAATCCTTGAAATAGAGTTACTTCACAAGAAAACAGTGTTTCAACCCACTAGAATTCACTGAAAAGTAGTATTCAACTGTAAAACAGTTGAAAGACAAGTTTATATAGCTTCGCAAGTCCACAGAAGACTGTATAAAGTTGTTTCTACATGTGGTGAAGTCCCACAAGTATACCAGAAGGCCCATTATAGGACACTGCAAGAAAGCATTAGTAATTCAGAGCAAATACTAATGAATATCACAGAATAGTGAGAGAACAAGTGTAAAACACATCAAAATGAAAGTGTGTAGTCTAGAAAGGATGTTGTACACTGCTGAAATCCTTGAAATAGAGTTAGTTCACATGAAACCAGTGTTTCAAACCATCAGAATGCACTGAAAAGTAGTATTTAACTGTAAAACAGTTGAATGACAGGTTTATATAGCTTCGCAAGTCCACAGAAGACTGTATAAAGTTGTTTCTACATGTGGTGAAGTCCCACAAGTATACCAGAAGGCCCATCATAGGACACTGCAAGAAAGCATTAGTAATTCAGAGCAAATACTAATGAATATCATAGAATTTTGTGAGAACAAGTGTAAAAGACATCAAAATGTAAGTTTCTAGTCTAGAAAGGATGTTATACACTACAGAAATCCTTGAAATAGAGTTACTTCACAAGAAAACAGTGTTTCAACCCACTAGAATTCACTGAAAAGTAGTATTCAACTGTAAAACAGTTGAAAGACAAGTGTATATAGCTTCTCAAGTTCAGAGAAGAGTGTATAAAGTTGTTTCTACATGTGGTGAAGTCCCACAAGTAGAGCAGAAGGCCCATTAGAGGAAACAGCTAGAAATCAGTAGTAATTCAGAGGAAATACTAATGAATATCATAGAATTGTGTGAGAACAAGTGTAAAAGACATCAAAATGTAAGTCTCTAGTCTTGAAAGGATGTTATACACTACAGAAATCCTTGAAATAGAGTTACTTCACAAGAAAAGAGTGTTTCAACCCACTAGAATTCACTGAAAAGTAGTATTCAACTGTAAAACAGTTGAAAGACAAGTGTATATAGCTTCTCCAGTTCAGGGAAGAGTGTATAAAGTTGTTTCTACATGTGGTGAAGTCCCACAAGTAGAAAAGAAGGCCCATTATAGGAAACAGCTAGAAATCAGTAGTCATTCAGAGCAAATACTAATGAATATCACAGAATAGAGAGAGAACAAGTGTAAAAGACATCAAAATGAAAGTGTGTAGTCTAGAAAGGATGTTGTACACTGCTGAAATCCTTGAAATAGAGTTAGTTCACATGAAACCAGTGTTTCAAACCATCAGAATGCACTGAAAAGTAGTATTTAACTGTAAAACAGTTGAAAGACAAGTTTATATAGCTTCGCAAGTCCACAGAAGACTGTATAAAGTTGTTTCTACATGTGGTGAAGTCCCCCAAGTAGAGCAGAAGGCCCATTATAGGAAACAGCTACAAATCAGTAGTAATTCAGAGGAAATACTAATGAATATCATAGAACTGTGTGAGAACAAGTGTAAAAGACATCAAAATGTAAGTTTCTAGTCTAGAAAGGATGTTATACACTACAGAAATCCTTGAAATAGAGTTACTTCACAAGAAAACAGTGTTTCAACCCACTAGAATTCACTGAAAAGTAGTATTCAACTGTAAAACAGTTGAAAGACAAGTGTATATAGCTTCTCAAGTTCAGAGAAGAGTGTATAAAGTTGTTTCTACATGTGGTGAAGTCCCACAAGTAGAGCAGAAGGCCCATTAGAGGAAACAGCTAGAAATCAGTAGTAATTCAGAGGAAATACTAATGAATATCATAGAATTGTGTGAGAACAAGTGTAAAAGACATCAAAATGTAAGTCTCTAGTCTTGAAAGGATGTTATACACTACAGAAATCCTTGAAATAGAGTTACTTCACAAGAAAAGAGTGTTTCAACCCACTAGAATTCACTGAAAAGTAGTATTCAACTGTAAAACAGTTGAAAGACAAGTTTATATAGCTTCGCAAGTCCACAGAAGACTGTATAAAGTTGTTTCTACATGTGGTGAAGTCCCACAAGTATACCAGAAGGCCCATTATAGGACACTGCAAGAAAGCATTAGTAATTCAGAGCAAATACTAATGAATATCATAGAATTGTGTGAGAACAAGTGTAAAAGACAACAAAATGTAAGTTTCTAGTCTAGAAAGGATGTTATACACTACAGAAATCCTTGAAATAGAGTTACTTCACAAGAAAACAGTGTTTGAACCCACTAGAATTCACTGAAAAGTAGTATTCAACTGTAAAACAGTTGAAAGACAAGTGTATATAGCTTCTCAAGTTCAGAGAAAAGTGTATAAAGTTTTTTCTACATGTGGTGAAGTCCCACAAGTAGAAAATAAGGCCCATTATAGGAAACAGCTAGAAATCAGTAGTAATTCAGAGAAAATACTAATGAATATCATAGAACTGTGTGAGAACAAGTGTAAAAGACATCAAAATGTAAGTTTCTAGTCTAGAAAGAATGTTATACACTACAGAAATCCTTGAAATAGAGTTACTTCACAAGAAAAGAGTGTTTCTACCCTCTAGAATTCACTGAAAAGTAGTATTCAACTGTAAAACAGTTGAAAGACAAGTGTATATAGCTTCTCCAGTTCAGGGAAGAGTGTATAAAGTTGTTTCTACATGTGGTGAAGTCCCACAAGTAGAAAAGAAGGCCCATTATAGGAAACAGCTAGAAATCAGTAGTCATTCAGATCAAATACTAATGAATATCACAGAATAGAGAGAGAACAAGTGTAAAAGACATCAAAATGTAAGTCTCTAGTCTAGAAAGGATGTTGTACACTGCAGAAATCCTTGAAATAGAGTTACTTCACATGAAACCAGTGTTTCAAACCACCAGAATGCACTGAAAAGTAGTATTTAACTGTAAAACAGTTGAAAGACAAGTGTATATAGCTTCTCAAGTTCAGGGAAGAGTGTATAAAGTTGTTTCTACATGTGGTGAAGTCCCAAAAGTAGAAAAGAAGGCCCATTATATTAAACAGCTAGAAATCAGTAGTCATTCAGAGCAAATACTAATGAATATCACAGAATAGAGAGAGAACAAGTGTAAAAGACATCAAAATGTAAGTCTCTAGTCTAGAAAGGATGTTGTACACTGCAGAAATCCTTGAAATAGAGTTACTTCACATGAAACCAGTGTTTCAAACCATCAGCATGCACTGAAAAGTAGTATTTAACTGTAAAACAGTTGAAAGACAAGTTTATGTAGCTTCGCAAGTCCACAGAAGACTGTATAAAGTTGTTTCTACATGTGGTGAAGTCCCACAAGTAGAGCTGAAGGCCCATTATAGGAAACAGCTAGAAATCAGTAGTAATTCAGAGGAAATAGTAATGAATATCATAGAACTGTGTGAGAACAAGTGTAAAAGACATCAAAATGTAAGTTTCTAGTCTAGAAAGGATGTTATACACTACAGAAATCCTTGAAATAGAGTTACTTCACAAGAAAACAGTGTTTCAACCCACTAGAATTCACTGAAAAGTAGTATTCAACTGTAAACAGTTGAAAGACAAGTTTATATAGCTTCGCAAGTCCACAGAAGACTGTATAAAGTTGTTTCTACATGTGGTGAAGTCCCACAAGTATACCAGAAGGCCCATTATAGGACACTGCAAGAAAGCATTAGTAATTCAGAGCAAATACTAATGAATATCATAGAATTGTGTGAGAACAAGTGTAAAAGACATCAAAATGTAAGTTTCTAGTCTAGAAAGGATGTTATACACTACAGAAATCCTTGAAATAGAGTTACTTCACAAGAAAACAGTGTTTGAACCCACTAGAATTCACTGAAAAGTAGTATTCAACTGTAAAACAGTTGAAAGACAAGTGTATATAGCTTCTCAAGTTCAGAGAAAAGTGTATAAAGTTTTTTCTACATGTGGTGAAGTCCCACAAGTAGAAAATAAGGCCCATTATAGGAAACAGCTAGAAATCAGTAGTAATTTAGAGAAAATACTACTGAATATCATAGAACTGTGTGAGAATAAGTGTAAAAGACATCAAAATGTAAGTTTCTAGTCTAGAAAGAATGTTATACACTACAGAAATCCTTGAAATAGAGTTACTTCACAAGAAAAGAGTGTTTCTACCCACTAGAATTCACTGAAAAGTAGTATTCAACTGTAAAACAGTTGAAAGACAAGTGTATATAGCTTCTCCAGTTCAGGGAAGAGTGTATAAAGTTGTTTCTACATGTGGTGAAGTCCCACAAGTAGAAAAGAAGGCCCATTATAGGAAACAGCTAGAAATCAGTAGTCATTCAGAGCAAATACTAATGAATATCACAGAATAGAGAGAGAACAAGTGTAAAAGACATCAAAATGTAAGTCTCTAGTCTAGAAAGGATGTTGTACACTGCAGAAATCCTTGAAATAGAGTTACTTCACATGAAACCAGTGTTTCAAACCACCAGAATGCACTGAAAAGTAGTATTTAACTGTAAAACAGTTGAAAGACAAGTGTATATAGCTTCTCAAGTTCAGGGAAGAGTGTATAAAGTTGTTTCTACATGTGGTGAAGTCCCACAAGTAGAAAAGAAGGCCCATTATATTAAACAGCTAGAAATCAGTAGTCATTCAGAGCAAATACTAATGAATATCACAGAATAGAGAGAGAACAAGTGTAAAAGACATCAAAATGTAAGTCTCTAGTCTAGAAAGGATGTTGTACACTGCAGAAATCCTTGAAATAGAGTTACTTCACATGAAACCAGTGTTTCAAACCATCAGCATGCACTGAAAAGTAGTATTTAACTGTAAAACAGTTGAAAGACAAGTTTATATAGCTTCGCAAGTCCACAGAAGACTGTATAAAGTTGTTTCTACATGTGGTGAAGTCCCACAAGTAGAGCAGAAGGCCCATTATAGGAAACAGCTAGAAATCAGTAGTAATTCAGAGGAAATAGTAATGAATATCATAGAACTGTGTGAGAACAAGTGTAAAAGACATCAAAATGTAAGTTTCTAGTCTAGAAAGGATGTTATACACTACAGAAATCCTTGAAATAGAGTTACTTCACAAGAAAACAGTGTTTGAACCCACTAGAATTCACTGAAAAGTAGTATTCAACTGTAAAACAGTTGAAAGACAAGTGTATATAGCTTCTCAAGTTCAGAGAAAAGTGTATAAAGTTGTTTCTACATGTGGTGAAGTCCCACAAGGAGAAAATAAGGCCCATTATAGGAAACAGCTAGAAATCAGTAGTAATTCAGAGAAAATACTAATGAATATCATAAAACTGTGTGAGAACAAGTGTAAAAGACATCAAAATGTAAGTTTCTAGTCTAGAAAGAATGTTATACACTACAGAAATCCTTGAAATAGAGTTACTTCACAAGAAAAGAGTGTTTCTACCCACTAGAATTCACTGAAAAGTAGTATTCAACTGTAAAACAGTTGAAAGACAAGTGTATATAGCTTCTCCAGTTCAGGGAAGAGTGTATAAAGTTGTTTCTACATGTGGTGAAGTCCCACAAGTAGAAAAAAAGGCCCATTATAGGAAACAGCTAGAAATCAGTAGTCATTCAGAGCAAATACTAATGAATATCACAGAATAGAGAGAGAACAAGTGTAAAAGACATCAAAATGTAAGTCTCTAGTCTAGAAAGGATGTTGTACACTGCAGAAATCCTTGAAATAGAGTTACTTCACATGAAACCAGTGTTTCAAACCACCAGAATGCACTGAAAAGTAGTATTCAACTGTAAAACAGTTGAAAGACAAGTTTATATATCTTCGCAAGTCCACAGAAGACTGTATAAAGTTGTTTCTACATGTGGTGAAGTTCCACAAGTAGAGCAGAAGGCCCATTATAGGAAACAGCTAGAAATCAGTAGTAATTCAGAGGAAATACTAATGAATATCATAGAATTGTGTGAGAACAAGTGTAAAAGACATCAAAATGTAAGTTTCTAGTCTAGAAAGGATGTTATACACTACAGAAATCCTTGAAATAGAGTTACTTCACAAGAAAACAGTGTTTCAACCCACTAGAATTCACTGAAAAGTAGTATTCAACTGTAAAACAGTTGAAAGACAAGTTTATATAGCTTCCAAGTTCAGAGAAGATTGTATAAAGTTGTTTCTACATGTGGTGAAGTCCCACAAGTATATCAGAAGGCCCATTATAGGACACTGCAAGAAAGCATTAGTAATTCAGAGCAAATACTAATGAATATCACAGTATAGTGAGAGAACAAGTGTAAAACACATCAAAATGAAAGTGTGTAGTCTAGAAAGGATGTTGTACACTGCTGAAATCCTTGAAATAGAGTTAGTTCACATGAAACCAGTGTTTCAAACTACCAGAATGCACTGAAAAGTAGTATTCAACTGTAAAACAGTTGAAAGACAAGTTTATATAGCTTAGCAAGTCCACAGAAGACTGTATAAAGTTGTTTCTACATGTGGTGAAGTCCCACAAGTAGAGCAGAAGGCCCATTAGAGGAAACAGCTAGAAATCAGTAGTAATTCAGAGGAAATACTAATGAATATCATAGAACTGTGTGAGAACAAGTGTAAAAGACATCAAAATGTAAGTTTCTAGTCTAGAAAGGATGTTGTACACTACAGAAATCCTTGAAATAGAGTTACTTCACAAGAAAAGAGTGTTTCAACCCACTAGAATTCACTGAAAAGTAGTATTCAACTGTAAAACAGTTGAAAGACAAGTGTATATAGCTTCTCCAGTTCAGGGAAGAGTGTATAAAGATGTTTCTATATGTGGTGAAGTCCCACAAGTAGAAAAGAAGGCCCATTATAGGAAACAGCTAGAAATCAGTAGTCATTCAGAGCAAATACTAATGAATATCACAGAATAGAGAGAGAACAAGTGTAAAAGACATCAAAATGTAAGTCTGTAGTCTAGAAAGTGTGTTGTACACTGCAGAAATCCTTGAAATAGAGTTACTTCACATGAAACCAGTGTTTCAAACCACCAGAATGCACTGAAAAGTAGTATTTAACTGTAAAACAGTTGAAAGATGAGTGTATATAGCTTCTCCAGGTCAGGGAAGAGTGTATAAAGTTGTTTCTACATGTGGTGAAGTCCCACAAGTAGAAAAGAAGGCCCATTATATTAAACAGCTAGAAATCAGTAGTCATTCAGAGCAAATGCTAATGAATATCACAGAATAGAGAGAGAACAAGTGTAAAAGACATCAAAATGTAAGTCTCTAGTCTAGAAAGGATGTTGTACACTGCAGAAATCCTTGAAATAGAGTTACTTCACAAGAAAACAGTGTTTCAACACACTAGAATTCACTGAAAAGTAGTATTCAACTGTAAAACAGTTGAAATACAAGTGTATATAGCTTCTCAAGTTCAGAAAAAAGTGTATAAAGTTGTTTCTACATGTGGTGAAGTCCCACAAGGAGAAAATAAGGCCCATTATAGGAAACAGCTAGAAATCAGTAGTAATTCAGAGAAAATACTAATGAATATCATAAAACTGTCTGAGAACAAGTGTAAAAGACATCAAAATGTAAGTTTCTAGTCTAGAAAGAATGTTATACACTACAGAAATCCTTGAAATAGAGTTACTTCACAAGAAAAGAGTGTTTCTACCCACTAGAATTCACTGAAAAGTAGTATTCAACTGTAAAACAGTTGAAAGACAAGTGTATATAGCTTCTCCAGTTCAGGGAAGAGTGTATAAAGTTGTTTCTACATGTGGTGAAGTCCCACAAGTAGAAAAGAAGGCCCATTATAGGAAACAGCTAGAAATCAGTAGTCATTCAGAGCAAATACTAATGAATATCACAGAATAGAGAGAGAACAAGTGTAAAAGACATCAAAATGTAAGTCTCTAGTCTAGAAAGGATGTTGTACACTGCAGAAATCCTTGAAATAGAGTTACTTCACATGAAACCAGTGTTTCAAACCACCAGAATGCACTGAAAAGTAGTATTTAACTGTAAAACAGTTGAAAGACAAGTGTATATAGCTTCTCAAGTTCAGGGAAGAGTGTATAAAGTTGTTTCTACATGTGGTGAAGTCCCACAAGTAGAAAAGAAGGCCCATTATATTAAACAGCTAGAAATCAGTAGTCATTCAGAGCAAATACTAATGAATATCACAGAATAGAGAGAGAACAAGTGTAAAAGACATCAAAATGTAAGTCTCTAGTCTAGAAAGGATGTTGTACACTGCAGAAATCCTTGAAATAGAGTTACTTCACATGAAACCAGTGTTTCAAACCATCAGAATGCACTGAAAAGTAGTATTTAACTGTAAAACAGTTGAAAGACAAGTTTATAGAGCTTCGCAAGTCCACAGAAGACTGTATAAAGTTGTTTCTACATGTGGTGAAGTCCCACAAGTAGAGCAGAAGGCCCATTATAGGAAACAGCTAGAAATCAGTAGTAATTCAGAGGAAATAGTAATGAATATCATAGAACTGTGTGAGAACAAGTGTAAAAGACATCAAAATGTAAGTTTCTAGTCTAGAAAGGATGTTATACACTACAGAAATCCTTGAAATAGAGTTACTTCACAAGAAAACAGTGTTTCAACCCACTAGAATTCACTGAAAAGTAGTATTCAACTGTAAAACAGTTGAAAGACAAGTTTATATAGCTTCGCAAGTCCACAGAAGACTGTATAAAGTTGTTTCTACATGTGGTGAAGTCCCACAAGTATACCAGAAGGCCCATTATAGGACACTGCAAGAAAGCATTAGTAATTCAGAGCAAATACTAATGAATATCACAGAATAGTGAGAGAACAAGTGTAAAACACATCAAAATGAAAGTGTGTAGTCTAGAAAGGATGTTGTACACTGCTGAAATCCTTGAAATAGAGTTAGTTCACATGAAACCAGTGTTTCAAACCATCAGAATGCACTGAAAAGTAGTATTTAACTGTAAAACAGTTGAATGACAGGTTTATATAGCTTCGCAAGTCCACAGAAGACTGTATAAAGTTGTTTCTACATGTGGTGAAGTCCCACAAGTATACCAGAAGGCCCATCATAGGACACTGCAAGAAAGCATTAGTAATTCAGAGCAAATACTAATGAATATCATAGAATTTTGTGAGAACAAGTGTAAAAGACATCAAAATGTAAGTTTCTAGTCTAGAAAGGATGTTATACACTACAGAAATCCTTGAAATAGAGTTACTTCACAAGAAAACAGTGTTTCAACCCACTAGAATTCACTGAAAAGTAGTATTCAACTGTAAAACAGTTGAAAGACAAGTGTATATAGCTTCTCAAGTTCAGAGAAGAGTGTATAAAGTTGTTTCTACATGTGGTGAAGTCCCACAAGTAGAGCAGAAGGCCCATTAGAGGAAACAGCTAGAAATCAGTAGTAATTCAGAGGAAATACTAATGAATATCATAGAATTGTGTGAGAACAAGTGTAAAAGACATCAAAATGTAAGTCTCTAGTCTTGAAAGGATGTTATACACTACAGAAATCCTTGAAATAGAGTTACTTCACAAGAAAAGAGTGTTTCAACCCACTAGAATTCACTGAAAAGTAGTATTCAACTGTAAAACAGTTGAAAGACAAGTGTATATAGCTTCTCCAGTTCAGGGAAGAGTGTATAAAGTTGTTTCTACATGTGGTGAAGTCCCACAAGTAGAAAAGAAGGCCCATTATAGGAAACAGCTAGAAATCAGTAGTCATTCAGAGCAAATACTAATGAATATCACAGAATAGAGAGAGAACAAGTGTAAAAGACATCAAAATGAAAGTGTGTAGTCTAGAAAGGATGTTGTACACTGCTGAAATCCTTGAAATAGAGTTAGTTCACATGAAACCAGTGTTTCAAACCATCAGAATGCACTGAAAAGTAGTATTTAACTGTAAAACAGTTGAAAGACAAGTTTATATAGCTTCGCAAGTCCACAGAAGACTGTATAAAGTTGTTTCTACATGTGGTGAAGTCCCCCAAGTAGAGCAGAAGGCCCATTATAGGAAACAGCTACAAATCAGTAGTAATTCAGAGGAAATACTAATGAATATCATAGAACTGTGTGAGAACAAGTGTAAAAGACATCAAAATGTAAGTTTCTAGTCTAGAAAGGATGTTATACACTACAGAAATCCTTGAAATAGAGTTACTTCACAAGAAAACAGTGTTTCAACCCACTAGAATTCACTGAAAAGTAGTATTCAACTGTAAAACAGTTGAAAGACAAGTGTATATAGCTTCTCAAGTTCAGAGAAGAGTGTATAAAGTTGTTTCTACATGTGGTGAAGTCCCACAAGTAGAGCAGAAGGCCCATTAGAGGAAACAGCTAGAAATGAGTAGTAATTCAGAGGAAATACTAATGAATATCATAGAATTGTGTGAGAACAAGTGTAAAAGACATCAAAATGTAAGTCTCTAGTCTTGAAAGGATGTTATACACTACAGAAATCCTTGAAATAGAGTTACTTCACAAGAAAAGAGTGTTTCAACCCACTAGAATTCACTGAAAAGTAGTATTCAACTGTAAAACAGTTGAAAGACAAGTTTATATAGCTTCGCAAGTCCACAGAAGACTGTATAAAGTTGTTTCTACATGTGGTGAAGTCCCACAAGTATACCAGAAGGCCCATTATAGGACACTGCAAGAAAGCATTAGTAATTCAGAGCAAATACTAATGAATATCATAGAATTGTGTGAGAACAAGTGTAAAAGACATCAAAATGTAAGTTTCTAGTCTAGAAAGGATGTTATACACTACAGAAATCCTTGAAATAGAGTTACTTCACAAGAAAACAGTGTTTGAACCCACTAGAATTCACTGAAAAGTAGTATTCAACTGTAAAACAGTTGAAAGACAAGTGTATATAGCTTCTCAAGTTCAGAGAAAAGTGTATAAAGTTTTTTCTACATGTGGTGAAGTCCCACAAGTAGAAAATAAGGCCCATTATAGGAAACAGCTAGAAATCAGTAGTAATTCAGAGAAAATACTAATGAATATCATAGAACTGTGTGAGAACAAGTGTAAAAGACATCAAAATGTAAGTTTCTAGTCTAGAAAGAATGTTATACACTACAGAAATCCTTGAAATAGAGTTACTTCACAAGAAAAGAGTGTTTCAACCCACTAGAATTCACTGAAAAGTAGTATTCAACTGTAAAACAGTTGAAAGACAAGTGTATATAGCTTCTCCAGTTCAGGGAAGAGTGTATAAAGTTGTTTCTACATGTGGTGAAGTCCCACAAGTAGAAAAGAAGGCCCATTATAGGAAACAGCTAGAAATCAGTAGTCATTCAGATCAAATACTAATGAATATCACAGAATAGAGAGAGAACAAGTGTAAAAGACATCAAAATGTAAGTCTCTAGTCTAGAAAGGATGTTGTACACTGCAGAAATCCTTGAAATAGAGTTACTTCACATGAAACCAGTGTTTCAAACCACCAGAATGCACTGAAAAGTAGTATTTAACTGTAAAACAGTTGAAAGACAAGTGTATATAGCTTCTCAAGTTCAGGGAAGAGTGTATAAAGTTGATTCTACATGTGGTGAAGTCCCACAAGTAGAGCAGAAGGCCCATTATAGGAAACAGCTAGAAATCAGTAGTAATTCAGAGGAAATAGTAATGAATATCATAGAACTGTGTGAGAACAAGTGTAAAAGACATCAAAATGTAAGTTTCTAGTCTAGAAAGGATGTTATACACTACAGAAATCCTTGAAATAGAGTTACTTCACAAGAAAACAGTGTTTCAACCCACTAGAATTCACTGAAAAGTAGTATTCAACTGTAAACAGTTGAAAGACAAGTTTATATAGCTTCGCAAGTCCACAGAAGACTGTATAAAGTTGTTTCTACATGTGGTGAAGTCCCACAAGTATACCAGAAGGCCCATTATAGGACACTGCAAGAAAGCATTAGTAATTCAGAGCAAATACTAATGAATATCATAGAATTGTGTGAGAACAAGTGTAAAAGACATCAAAATGTAAGTTTCTAGTCTAGAAAGGATGTTATACACTACAGAAATCCTTGAAATAGAGTTACTTCACAAGAAAACAGTGTTTGAACCCACTAGAATTCACTGAAAAGTAGTATTCAACTGTAAAACAGTTGAAAGACAAGTGTATATAGCTTCTCAAGTTCAGAGAAAAGTGTATAAAGTTTTTTCTACATGTGGTGAAGTCCCACAAGTAGAAAATAAGGCCCATTATAGGAAACAGCTAGAAATCAGTAGTAATTTAGAGAAAATACTAATGAATATCATAGAACTGTGTGAGAATAAGTGTAAAAGACATCAAAATGTAAGTTTCTAGTCTAGAAAGAATGTTATACACTACAGAAATCCTTGAAATAGAGTTACTTCACAAGAAAAGAGTGTTTCTACCCACTAGAATTCACTGAAAAGTAGTATTCAACTGTAAAACAGTTGAAAGACAAGTGTATATAGCTTCTCCAGTTCAGGGAAGAGTGTATAAAGTTGTTTCTACATGTGGTGAAGTCCCACAAGTAGAAAAGAAGGCCCATTATAGGAAACAGCTAGAAATCAGTAGTCATTCAGAGCAAATACTAATGAATATCACAGAATAGAGAGAGAACAAGTGTGAAAGACATCAAAATGTAAGTCTCTAGTCTAGAAAGGATGTTGTACACTGCAGAAATCCTTGAAATAGAGTTACTTCACATGAAACCAGTGTTTCAAACCACCAGAATGCACTGAAAAGTAGTATTTAACTGTAAAACAGTTGAAAGACAAGTGTATATAGCTTCTCAAGTTCAGGGAAGAGTGTATAAAGTTGTTTCTACATGTGGTGAAGTCCCACAAGTAGAAAAGAAGGCCCATTATATTAAACAGCTAGAAATCAGTAGTCATTCAGAGCAAATACTAATGAATATCACAGAATAGAGAGAGAACAAGTGTAAAAGACATCAAAATGTAAGTCTCTAGTCTAGAAAGGATGTTGTACACTGCAGAAATCCTTGAAATAGAGTTACTTCACATGAAACCAGTGTTTCAAACCATCAGAATGCACTGAAAAGTAGTATTTAACTGTAAAACAGTTGAAAGACAAGTTTATAGAGCTTCGCAAGTCCACAGAAGACTGTATAAAGTTGTTTCTACATGTGGTGAAGTCCCACAAGTAGAGCAGAAGGCCCATTATAGGAAACAGCTAGAAATCAGTAGTAATTCAGAGGAAATAGTAATGAATATCATAGAACTGTGTGAGAACAAGTGTAAAAGACATCAAAATGTAAGTTTCTAGTCTAGAAAGGATGTTATACACTACAGAAATCCTTGAAATAGAGTTACTTCACAAGAAAACAGTGTTTCAACCCACTAGAATTCACTGAAAAGTAGTATTCAACTGTAAAACAGTTGAAAGACAAGTTTATATAGCTTCGCAAGTCCACAGAAGACTGTATAAAGTTGTTTCTACATGTGGTGAAGTCCCACAAGTATACCAGAAGGCCCATTATAGGACACTGCAAGAAAGCATTAGTAATTCAGAGCAAATACTAATGAATATCACAGAATAGTGAGAGAACAAGTGTAAAACACATCAAAATGAAAGTGTGTAGTCTAGAAAGGATGTTGTACACTGCTGAAATCCTTGAAATAGAGTTAGTTCACATGAAACCAGTGTTTCAAACCATCAGAATGCACTGAAAAGTAGTATTTAACTGTAAAACAGTTGAATGACAGGTTTATATAGCTTCGCAAGTCCACAGAAGACTGTATAAAGTTGTTTCTACATGTGGTGAAGTCCCACAAGTATACCAGAAGGCCCATCATAGGACACTGCAAGAAAGCATTAGTAATTCAGAGCAAATACTAATGAATATCACAGAATTTTGTGAGAACAAGTGTAAAAGACATCAAAATGTAAGTTTCTAGTCTAGAAAGGATGTTATACACTACAGAAATCCTTGAAATAGAGTTACTTCACAAGAAAACAGTGTTTCAACCCACTAGAATTCACTGAAAAGTAGTATTCAACTGTAAAACAGTTGAAAGACAAGTGTATATAGCTTCTCAAGTTCAGAGAAGAGTGTATAAAGTTGTTTCTACATGTGGTGAAGTCCCACAAGTAGAGCAGAAGGCCCATTAGAGGAAACAGCTAGAAATCAGTAGTAATTCAGAGGAAATACTAATGAATATCATAGAATTGTGTGAGAACAAGTGTAAAAGACATCAAAATGTAAGTCTCTAGTCTTGAAAGGATGTTATACACTACAGAAATCCTTGAAATAGAGTTACTTCACAAGAAAAGAGTGTTTCAACCCACTAGAATTCACTGAAAAGTAGTATTCAACTGTAAAACAGTTGAAAGACAAGTGTATATAGCTTCTCCAGTTCAGGGAAGAGTGTATAAAGTTGTTTCTACATGTGGTGAAGTCCCACAAGTAGAAAAGAAGGCCCATTATAGGAAACAGCTAGAAATCAGTAGTCATTCAGAGCAAATACTAATGAATATCACAGAATAGAGAGAGAACAAGTGTAAAAGACATCAAAATGAAAGTGTGTAGTCTAGAAAGGATGTTGTACACTGCTGAAATCCTTGAAATAGAGTTAGTTCACATGAAACCAGTGTTTCAAACCATCAGAATGCACTGAAAAGTAGTATTTAACTGTAAAACAGTTGAAAGACAAGTTTATATAGCTTCGCAAGTCCACAGAAGACTGTATAAAGTTGTTTCTACATGTGGTGAAGTCCCCCAAGTAGAGCAGAAGGCCCATTATAGGAAACAGCTACAAATCAGTAGTAATTCAGAGGAAATACTAATGAATATCATAGAACTGTGTGAGAACAAGTGTAAAAGACATCAAAATGTAAGTTTCTAGTCTAGAAAGGATGTTATACACTACAGAAATCCTTGAAATAGAGTTACTTCACAAGAAAACAGTGTTTCAACCCACTAGAATTCACTGAAAAGTAGTATTCAACTGTAAAACAGTTGAAAGACAAGTGTATATAGCTTCTCAAGTTCAGAGAAGAGTGTATAAAGTTGTTTCTACATGTGGTGAAGTCCCACAAGTAGAGCAGAAGGCCCATTAGAGGAAACAGCTAGAAATCAGTAGTAATTCAGAGGAAATACTAATGAATATCATAGAATTGTGTGAGAACAAGTGTAAAAGACATCAAAATGTAAGTCTCTAGTCTTGAAAGGATGTTATACACTACAGAAATCCTTGAAATAGAGTTACTTCACAAGAAAAGAGTGTTTCAACCCACTAGAATTCACTGAAAAGTAGTATTCAACTGTAAAACAGTTGAAAGACAAGTTTATATAGCTTCGCAAGTCCACAGAAGACTGTATAAAGTTGTTTCTACATGTGGTGAAGTCCCACAAGTATACCAGAAGGCCCATTATAGGACACTGCAAGAAAGCATTAGTAATTCAGAGCAAATACTAATGAATATCATAGAATTGTGTGAGAACAAGTGTAAAAGACATCAAAATGTAAGTTTCTAGTCTAGAAAGGATGTTATACACTACAGAAATCCTTGAAATAGAGTTACTTCACAAGAAAACAGTGTTTGAACCCACTAGAATTCACTGAAAAGTAGTATTCAACTGTAAAACAGTTGAAAGACAAGTGTATATAGCTTCTCAAGTTCAGAGAAAAGTGTATAAAGTTTTTTCTACATGTGGTGAAGTCCCACAAGTAGAAAATAAGGCCCATTATAGGAAACAGCTAGAAATCAGTAGTAATTCAGAGAAAATACTAATGAATATCATAGAACTGTGTGAGAACAAGTGTAAAAGACATCAAAATGTAAGTTTCTAGTCTAGAAAGAATGTTATACACTACAGAAATCCTTGAAATAGAGTTACTTCACAAGAAAAGAGTGTTTCTACCCTCTAGAATTCACTGAAAAGTAGTATTCAACTGTAAAACAGTTGAAAGACAAGTGTATATAGCTTCTCCAGTTCAGGGAAGAGTGTATAAAGTTGTTTCTACATGTGGTGAAGTCCCACAAGTAGAAAAGAAGGCCCATTATAGGAAACAGCTAGAAATCAGTAGTCATTCAGATCAAATACTAATGAATATCACAGAATAGAGAGAGAACAAGTGTAAAAGACATCAAAATGTAAGTCTCTAGTCTAGAAAGGATGTTGTACACTGCAGAAATCCTTGAAATAGAGTTACTTCACATGAAACCAGTGTTTCAAACCACCAGAATGCACTGAAAAGTAGTATTTAACTGTAAAACAGTTGAAAGACAAGTGTATATAGCTTCTCAAGTTCAGGGAAGAGTGTATAAAGTTGTTTCTACATGTGGTGAAGTCCCAAAAGTAGAAAAGAAGGCCCATTATATTAAACAGCTAGAAATCAGTAGTCATTCAGAGCAAATACTAATGAATATCACAGAATAGAGAGAGAACAAGTGTAAAAGACATCAAAATGTAAGTCTCTAGTCTAGAAAGGATGTTGTACACTGCAGAAATCCTTGAAATAGAGTTACTTCACATGAAACCAGTGTTTCAAACCATCAGCATGCACTGAAAAGTAGTATTTAACTGTAAAACAGTTGAAAGACAAGTTTATGTAGCTTCGCAAGTCCACAGAAGACTGTATAAAGTTGTTTCTACATGTGGTGAAGTCCCACAAGTAGAGCAGAAGGCCCATTATAGGAAACAGCTAGAAATCAGTAGTAATTCAGAGGAAATAGTAATGAATATCATAGAACTGTGTGAGAACAAGTGTAAAAGACATCAAAATGTAAGTTTCTAGTCTAGAAAGGATGTTATACACTACAGAAATCCTTGAAATAGAGTTACTTCACAAGAAAACAGTGTTTCAACCCACTAGAATTCACTGAAAAGTAGTATTCAACTGTAAACAGTTGAAAGACAAGTTTATATAGCTTCGCAAGTCCACAGAAGACTGTATAAAGTTGTTTCTACATGTGGTGAAGTCCCACAAGTATACCAGAAGGCCCATTATAGGACACTGCAAGAAAGCATTAGTAATTCAGAGCAAATACTAATGAATATCATAGAATTGTGTGAGAACAAGTGTAAAAGACATCAAAATGTAAGTTTCTAGTCTAGAAAGGATGTTATACACTACAGAAATCCTTGAAATAGAGTTACTTCACAAGAAAACAGTGTTTGAACCCACTAGAATTCACTGAAAAGTAGTATTCAACTGTAAAACAGTTGAAAGACAAGTGTATATAGCTTCTCAAGTTCAGAGAAAAGTGTATAAAGTTTTTTCTACATGTGGTGAAGTCCCACAAGTAGAAAATAAGGCCCATTATAGGAAACAGCTAGAAATCAGTAGTAATTTAGAGAAAATACTAATGAATATCATAGAACTGTGTGAGAATAAGTGTAAAAGACATCAAAATGTAAGTTTCTAGTCTAGAAAGAATGTTATACACTACAGAAATCCTTGAAATAGAGTTACTTCACAAGAAAAGAGTGTTTCTACCCACTAGAATTCACTGAAAAGTAGTATTCAACTGTAAAACAGTTGAAAGACAAGTGTATATAGCTTCTCCAGTTCAGGGAAGAGTGTATAAAGTTGTTTCTACATGTGGTGAAGTCCCACAAGTAGAAAAGAAGGCCCATTATAGGAAACAGCTAGAAATCAGTAGTCATTCAGAGCAAATACTAATGAATATCACAGAATAGAGAGAGAACAAGTGTAAAAGACATCAAAATGTAAGTCTCTAGTCTAGAAAGGATGTTGTACACTGCAGAAATCCTTGAAATAGAGTTACTTCACATGAAACCAGTGTTTCAAACCACCAGAATGCACTGAAAAGTAGTATTTAACTGTAAAACAGTTGAAAGACAAGTGTATATAGCTTCTCAAGTTCAGGGATGAGTGTATAAAGTTGTTTCTACATGTGGTGAAGTCCCACAAGTAGAAAAGAAGGCCCATTATATTAAACAGCTAGAAATCAGTAGTCATTCAGAGCAAATACTAATGAATATCACAGAATAGAGAGAGAACAAGTGTAAAAGACATCAAAATGTAAGTCTCTAGTCTAGAAAGGATGTTGTACACTGCAGAAATCCTTGAAATAGAGTTACTTCACATGAAACCAGTGTTTCAAACCATCAGCATGCACTGAAAAGTAGTATTTAACTGTAAAACAGTTGAAAGACAAGTTTATATAGCTTCGCAAGTCCACAGAAGACTGTATAAAGTTGTTTCTACATGTGGTGAAGTCCCACAAGTAGAGCAGAAGGCCCATTATAGGAAACAGCTAGAAATCAGTAGTAATTCAGAGGAAATAGTAATGAATATCATAGAACTGTGTGAGAACAAGTGTAAAAGACATCAAAATGTAAGTTTCTAGTCTAGAAAGGATGTTATACACTACAGAAATCCTTGAAATAGAGTTACTTCACAAGAAAACAGTGTTTCAACCCACTAGAATTCACTGAAAAGTAGTATTCAACTGTAAAACAGTTGAAAGACAAGTTTATATAGCTTCGCAAGTCCACAGAAGACTGTATAAAGTTGTTTCTACATGTGGTGAAGTCCCACAAGTATACCAGAAGGCCCATTATAGGACACTGCAAGAAAGCATTAGTAATTCAGAGCAAATACTAATGAATATCACAGAATAGTGAGAGAACAAGTGTGAAACACATCAAAATGAAAGTGTGTAGTCTAGAAAGGATGTTGTACACTGCTGAAATCCTTGAAATAGAGTTAGTTCACATGAAACCAGTGTTTCAAACCATCAGAATGCACTGAAAAGTAGTATTTAACTGTAAAACAGTTGAAAGACAAGTTTATATAGCTTCGCAAGTCCACAGAAGACTGTATAAAGTTGTTTCTACATGTGGTGAAGTCCCCCAAGTAGAGCAGAAGCCCCATTATAGGAAACAGCTAGAAATCAGTAGTAATTCAGAGGAAATACTAATGAATATCATAGAACTGTGTGAGAACAAGTGTAAAAGACATCAAAATGTAAGTTTCTAGTCTAGAAAGGATGTTATACACTACAGAAATCCTTGAAATAGAGTTACTTCACAAGAAAACAGTGTTTCAACCCACTAGAATTCACTGAAAAGTAGTATTCAACTGTAAAACAGTTGAAAGACAAGTGTATATAGCTTCTCAAGTTCAGAGAAGAGTGTATAAAGTTGTTTCTACATGTGGTGAAGTCCCACAAGTAGAGCAGAAGGCCCATTAGAGGAAACAGCTAGAAATCAGTAGTAATTCAGAGGAAATACTAATGAATATCATAGAATTGTGTGAGAACAAGTGTAAAAGACATCAAAATGTAAGTCTCTAGTCTTGAAAGGATGTTATACACTACAGAAATCCTTGAAATAGAGTTACTTCACAAGAAAAGAGTGTTTCAACCCACTAGAATTCACTGAAAAGTAGTATTCAACTGTAAAACAGTTGAAAGACAAGTGTATATAGCTTCTCCAGTTCAGGGAAGAGTGTATAAAGTTGTTTCTACATGTGGTGAAGTCCCACAAGTAGAAAAGAAGGCCCATTATAGGAAACAGCTAGAAATCAGTAGTCATTCAGAGCAAATACTAATGAATATCACAGAATAGAGAGAGAACAAGTGTAAAAGACATCAAACTGTAAGTCTCTAGTCTAGAAAGGATGTTGTACACTGCAGAAATCCTTGAAATAGAGTTACTTCACATGAAACCAGTGTTTAAAACCACCAGAATGCACTGAAAAGTAGTATTTAACTGTAAAAAGTTGAAAGACAAGTGTATATAGCTTCTCCAGTTCAGGGAAGAGTGTATAAAGTTGTTTCTACATGTGGTGAAGTCCCACAAGTAGAAAAGAAGGCCCATTATAGGAAACAGCTAGAAATCAGTAGTCATTCAGAGCAAATACTAATGAATATCACAGAATAGAGAGAGAACAAGTGTAAAAGACATCAAAATGTAAGTCTCTAGTCTAGAAAGGATGTTGTACACTGCAGAAATCCTTGAAATAGAGTTACTTCACATGAAAACAGTGTTTCAAACCATCAGAATGCACTGAAAAGTAGTATTTAACTGTAAAAGAGTTGAAAGACAAGTTTATATAGCTTCGCAAGTCCACAGAAGACTGTATAAAGTTGTTTCTACATGTGGTGAAGTCCCACAAGTAGAGCAGAAGGCCCATTATAGGAAACAGCTAGAAATCAGTAGTAATTCAGAGGAAATAGTAATGAATATCATAGAACTGTGTGAGAACAAGTGTAAAAGACATCAAAATGTAAGTTTCTAGTCTAGAAAGGATGTTATACACTACAGAAATCCTTGAAATAGAGTTACTTCACAAGAAAACAGTGTTTCAACCCACTAGAATTCACTGAAAAGTAGTATTCAACTGTAAAACAGTTGAAAGACAAGTTTATATAGCTTCGCAAGTCCACAGAAGACTGTATAAAGTTGTTTCTACATGTGGTGTAGTCCCACAAGTATACCAGAAGGCCCATTATAGGACACTGCAAGAAAGCATTAGTAATTCAGAGCAAATACTAATGAATATCACAGAATAGTGAGAGAACAAGTGTAAAACACATCAAAATGAAAGTGTGTAGTCTAGAAAGGATGTTGTACACTGCTGAAATCCTTGAAATAGAGTTAGTTCACATGAAACCAGTGTTTCAAACCATCAGAATGCACTGAAAAGTAGTATTTAACTGTAAAACAGTTGAAAGACAAGTTTATATAGCTTCGCAAGTCCACAGAAGACTGTATAAAGTTGTTTCTACATGTGGTGAAGTCCCACAAGTAGAGCAGAAGGCCCATTATAGGAAACAGCTAGAAATCAGTAGTAATTCAGAGGAAATAGTAATGAATATCATAGAACTGTGTGAGAACAAGTGTAAAAGACATCAAAATGTAAGTTTCTAGTCTAGAAAGGATGTTATACACTACAGAAATCCTTGAAATAGAGTTACTTCACAAGAAAACAGTGTTTCAACCCACTAGAATTCACTGAAAAGTAGTATTCAACTGTAAAACAGTTGAAAGACAAGTTTATATAGCTTCGCAAGTCCACAGAAGACTGTATAAAGTTTTTTCTACATGTGGTGAAGTCCCACAAGTATACCAGAAGGCCCATTATAGGACACTGCAAGAAAGCATTAGTAATTCAGAGCAAATACTAATGAATATCATAGAATTGTGTGAGAACAAGTGTAAAAGACATCAAAATGTAAGTTTCTAGTCTAGAAAGGATGTTATACACTACAGAAATCCTTGAAATAGAGTTACTTCACAAGAAACCAGTGTTTCAACCCACTAGAATTCACTGAAAAGTAGTATTCAACTGTAAAACAGTTGAAAGACAAGTGTATATAGCTTCTCAAGTTCAGAGAAGAGTGTATAAAGTTGTTTCTACATGTGGTGAAGTCCCACAAGTAGAGCAGAAGGCCCATTAGAGGAAACAGCTAGAAATCAGTAGTAATTCAGAGGAAATACTAATGAATATCATAGAATTGTGTGAGAACAAGTGTAAAAGACATCAAAATGTAAGTCTCTAGTCTTGAAAGGATGTTATACACTACAGAAATCCTTGAAATAGAGTTACTTCACAAGAAAAGAGTGTTTCAACCCACTAGAATTCACTGAAAAGTAGTATTCAACTGTAAAACAGTTGAAAGACAAGTGTATATAGCTTCTCCAGTTCAGGGAAGAGTGTATAAAGTTGTTTCTACATGTGGTGAAGTCCCACAAGTAGAAAAGAAGGCCCATTATAGGAAACAGCTAGAAATCAGTAGTCATTCAGAGCAAATACTAATGAATATCACAGAATAGAGAGAGAACAAGTGTAAAAGACATCAAAATGTAAGTCTCTAGTCTAGAAAGGATGTTGTACACTGCAGAAATCCTTGAAATAGAGTTACTTCACATGAAACCAGTGTTTCAAACCACCAGAAAGCACTGAAAAGTAGTATTTAACTGTAAAACAGTTGAAAGACAAGTGTATATAGCTTCTCCAGTTCAGAGAAGAGTGTATAAAGTTGTTTCTACATGTGGTGAAGTCCCACAAGTAGAAAAGAAGGCCCATTATAGGAAACAGCTAGAAATCAGTAGTCATTCAGAGCAAATACTAATGAATATCACAGAATAGAGAGAGAACAAGTGTAAAAGACATCAAAATGTAAGTCTCTAGTCTAGAAAGGATGTTGTACACTGCAGAAATCCTTGAAATAGAGTTACTTCACATGAAACCAGTGTTTCAAACCACCAGAATGCACTGAAAAGTAGTATTTAACTTTAAACAGTTGAAAGACAAGTGTATATAGCTTCTCAAGTTCAGAGAAAAGTGTATAAAGTTGTTTCTACATGTGGTGAAGTCCCACAAGTAGAGCAGAAGGCCCATTATAGGAAACAGCTAGAAATCAGTAGTAATTCAGAGGAAATAGTAATGAATATCATAGAACTGTGTGAGAACAAGTGTAAAAGACATCAAAATGTAAGTTTCTAGTCTAGAAAGGATGTTATACACTACAGAAATCCTTGAAATAGAGTTACTTCACAAGAAAACAGTGTTTCAACCCACTAGAATTCACTGAAAAGTAGTATTCAACTGTAAAACAGTTGAAAGACAAGTTTATATAGCTTCGCAAGTCCACAGAAGACTGTATAAAGTTGTTTCTACATGTGGTGTAGTCCCACAAGTATACCAGAAGGCCCATTATAGGACACTGCAAGAAAGCATTAGTAATTCAGAGCAAATACTAATGAATATCACAGAATAGTGAGAGAACAAGTGTAAAACACATCAAAATGAAAGTGTGTAGTCTAGAAAGGATGTTGTACACTGCTGAAATCCTTGAAATAGAGTTAGTTCACATGAAACCAGTGTTTCAAACCATCAGAATGCACTGAAAAGTAGTATTTAACTGTAAAACAGTTGAAAGACAAGTTTATATAGCTTCGCAAGTCCACAGAAGACTGTATAAAGTTGTTTCTACATGTGGTGAAGTCCCCAAGTAGAGCAGAAGGCCCATTATAGGAAACAGCTAGAAATCAGTAGTAATTCAGAGGAAATAGTAATGAATATCATAGAACTGTGTGAGAACAAGTGTAAAAGACATCAAAATGTAAGTTTCTAGTCTAGAAAGGATGTTATACACTACAGAAATCCTTGAAATAGAGTTACTTCACAAGAAAACAGTGTTTCAACCCACTAGAATTCACTGAAAAGTAGTATTCAACTGTAAAACAGTTGAAAGACAAGTTTATATAGCTTCGCAAGTCCACAGAAGACTGTATAAAGTTGTTTCTACATGTGGTGAAGTCCCACAAGTATACCAGAAAGCCCATTATAGGACACTGCAAGAAAGCATTAGTAATTCAGAGCAAATACTAATGAATATCATAGAATTGTGTGAGAACAAGTGTAAAAGACATCAAAATGTAAGTTTCTAGTCTAGAAAGGATGTTATACACTACAGAAATCCTTGAAATAGAGTTACTTCACAAGAAAAGAGTGTTTCAACCCACTAGAATTCACTGAAAAGTAGTATTCAACTGTAAAACAGTTGAAAGACAAGTGTATATAGCTTCTCCAGTTCAGGGAAGAGTGTATAAAGTTGTTTCTACATGTGGTGAAGTCCCACAAGTAGAAAAGAAGGCCCATTATAGGAAACAGCTAGAAATCAGTAGTCATTCAGAGCAAATACTAATGAATATCACAGAATAGAGAGAGAACAAGTGAAAAAAACATCAAAATGTAAGTCTCTAGTCTAGAAAGGATGTTGTACACTGCAGAAATCCTTGAAATAGAGTTACTTCACATGAAACCAGTGTTTCAAACCACCAGAATGCACTGAAAAGTAGTATTTAACTGTAAAACAGTTGAAAGACAAGTGTATATAGCTTCTCAAGTTCAGGGAAGAGTGTATAAAGTTGTTTCTACATGTGGTGAAGTCCCACAAGTAGAAAAGAAGGCCCATTATAGGAAACAGCTAGAAATCAGTAGTCATTCAGAGCAAATACTAATGAATATCACAGAATAGAGAGAGAACAAGTGTAAAAGACATCAAAATGTAAGTCTCTAGTCTAGAAAGGATGTTGTACACTGCAGAAATCCTTGAAATAGAGTTACTTCACATGAAACCAGTGTTTCAAACCACCAGAATGCACTGAAAAGTAGTATTTAACTGTAAAACAGTTGAAAGACAAGTGTATATAGCTTCTCAAGTTCAGAGAAAAGTGTATAAAGTTGTTTCTACATGTGGTGAAGTCCCACAGGTAAAAAAGAAGGCCCATTATAGGAAACAGCTAGAAATCAGTAGTCATTCAGAGCAAATACTAATGAATATCACAGAATAGAGAGAGAACAAGTGTAAAAGACATCAAAATGTAAGTCTCTAGTCTAGAAAGGATGTTGTACACTGCAGAAATCCTTGAAATAGAGTTACTTCACAAGAAAACAGTGTTTCAACCCACTAGAATTCACTGAAAAGTAGTATTCAACTGTAAAACAGTTGAAAGACAAGTGTATATAGCTTCTCAAGTTCAGAGAAAAGTGTATAAAGTTGTTTCTACATGTGGTGAAGTCCCACAAGTAGAAAATAAGGCCCATTATAGGAAACAGCTAGAAATCAGTACTCATTCAGAACAAATACTAATGAATATCATAGAACTGTGTGAGAACAAGTGTAAAAGACATCAAAATGTAAGTTTCTAGTCTAGAAAGGATGTTATACACTACAGAAATCCTTGAAATAGAGTTACTTCACAAGAAAACAGTGTTTCAACCCACTAGAATTCACTGAAAAGTAGTATTCAACTGTAAAACAGTTGAAAGACAAGTTTATATAGCTTCCCAAGTCCACAGAAGACTGTATAAAATTGTTTCTACATGTGGTGAAGTTCCACAAGTAGAGCAGAAGGCCCATTATAGGAAACAGCTAGAAATCAGTAGTAATTCAGAGGAAATACTAATGAATATCATAGAATTGTGTGAGAACAAGTGTAAAAGACATCAAAATGTAAGTCTCTAGTCTTGAAAGGATGTTATACACTACAGAAATCCTTGAAATAGAGTTACTTCACAAGAAAAGAGTGTTTCAACCCACTAGAATTCACTGAAAAGTAGTATTCAACTGTAAAACAGTTGAAAGACAAGTGTATATAGCTTCTCCAGTTCAGGGAAGAGTGTATAAAGTTGTTTCTACATGTGGTGAAGTCCCACAAGTAGAAAAGAAGGCCCATTATAGGAAACAGCTAGAAATCAGTACTCATTCAGAGCAAATACTAATGAATATCACAGAATAGAGAGAGAACAAGTGAAAAAAACATCAAAATGTAAGTCTCTAGTCTAGAAAGGATGTTGTACACTGCAGAAATCCTTGAAATAGAGTTACTTCACATGAAACCAGTGTTTCAAACCACCAGAATGCACTGAAAAGTAGTATTTAACTGTAAAACAGTTGAAAGACAAGTGTATATAGCTTCTCAAGTTCAGGGAAGAGTGTATAAAGTTGTTTCTACATGTGGTGAAGTCCCACAAGTAGAAAAGAAGGCCCATTATAGGAAACAGCTAGAAATCAGTAGTCATTCAGAGCAAATACTAATGAATATCACAGAATAGAGAGAGAACAAGTGTAAAAGACATCAAAATGTAAGTCTCTAGTCTAGAAAGGATGTTGTACACTGCAGAAATCCTTGAAATAGAGTTACTTCACATGAAACCAGTGTTTGAAACCATCAGAATGGACTGAAAAGTAGTATTTAACTGTAAAACAGTTGAAAGACAAGTTTATATATCTTCGCAAGTCCACAGAAGACTGTATAAAGTTGTTTCTACATGTGGTGAAGTCCCACAAGTATACCAGAAGGCCCATTATAGGACACTGCAAGAAAGCATTAGTAATTCAGAGCAAATACTAATGAATATCATAGAATTGTGTGAGAACAAGTGTAAAAGACATCAAAATGTAAGTTTCTAGTCTGGAAAGGATGTTATACACTACAGAAATCCTTGAAATAGAGTTACTTCACAAGAAAACAGTGTTTCAACCCACTAGAATTCACTGAAAAGTAGTATTCAACTGTAAAACAGTTGAAAGACAAGTGTATATAGCTTCTCAAGTTCAGAGAAAAGTGTATAAAGTTGTTTCTACATGTGGTGAAGTCCCACAAGTAGAAAATAAGGCCCATTATAGGAAACAGCTAGAAATCAGTAGTAATTCAGAGAAAATACTAATGAATATCATAGAACTGTGTGAGAACAAGTGTAAAAGACATCAAAATGTAAGTTTCTAGTCTAGAAAGGATGTTATACACTACAGAAATCCTTGAAATAGAGTTACTACACAAGAAAAGAGTGTTTCAACCCACTAGAATTCACTGAAAAGTAGTATTCAACTGTAAAACAGTTGAAAGACAAGTGTATATAGCTTCTCAAGTTCAGGGAAGAGTGTATAAAGTTGTTTCTACATGTGGTGAAGTCCCACAAGTAGAAAAGAAGGCCCATTATATTAAACAGCTAGAAATCAGTAGTAATTCAGAGGAAATACTAATGAATATCATAGAATTGTGTGAGAACAAGTGTAAAAGACATCAAAATGTAAGTCTCTAGTCTTGAAAGGATGTTATACACTACAGAAATCCTTGAAATAGAGTTACTTCACAAGAAAACAGTGTTTCAACCCACTAGAATTCTCTGAAAAGTAGTATTCAACTGTAAAACAGTTGAAAGACAAGTGTATATAGCTTCTCAAGTTCAGGGAAGAGTGTATAAAGTTGTTTCTACATGTGGTGAAGTCCCACAAGTAGAAAAGAAGGCCCATTATATTAAACAGCTAGAAATCAGTAGTCATTCAGAGCAAATACTAATGAATATCACAGAATAGAGAGAGAACAAGTGTAAAAGACATCAAAATGTAAGTCTCTAGTCTAGAAAGGATGTTGTACACTGCAGAAATCCTTGAAATAGAGTTACTTCACATGAAACCAGTGTTTGAAACCATCAGAATGGACTGAAAAGTAGTATTTAACTGTAAAACAGTTGAAAGACAAGTTTATATAGCTTCGCAAGTCCACAGAAGACTGTATAAAGTTGTTTCTACATGTGGTGAAGTCCCACAAGTATACCAGAAGGCCCATTATAGGACACTGCAAGAAAGCATTAGTAATTCAGAGCAAATACTAATGAATATCATAGAATTGTGTGAGAACAAGTGTAAAAGACATCAAAATGTAAGTTTCTAGTCTGGAAAGGATGTTATACACTACAGAAATCCTTGAAATAGAGTTACTTCACAAGAAAACAGTGTTTCAACCCACTAGAATTCACTGAAAAGTAGTATTCAACTGTAAAACAGTTGAAAGACAAGTGTATATAGCTTCTCAAGTTCAGAGAAAAGTGTATAAAGTTGTTTCTACATGTGGTGAAGTCCCACAAGTAGAAAATAAGGCCCATTATAGGAAACAGCTAGAAATCAGTAGTAATTCAGAGAAAATACTAATGAATATCATAGAACTGTGTGAGAACAAGTGTAAAAGACATCAAAATGTAAGTTTCTAGTCTAGAAAGGATGTTATACACTACAGAAATCCTTGAAATAGAGTTACTTCACAAGAAAAGAGTGTTTCAACCCACTAGAATTCACTGAAAAGTAGTATTCAACTGTAAAACAGTTGAAAGACAAGTGTATATAGCTTCTCCAGTTCAGCGAAGAGTGTATAAAGTTGTTTCTACATGTGGTGAAGTCCCACAAGTAGAAAAGAAGGCCCATTATAGGAAACAGCTAGAAATCAGTAGTCCTTCAGAGCAAATACTAATGAATATCACAGAATAGAGAGAGAACAAGTGTAAAAGACATCAAAATGTAAGTCTCTAGTCTAGAAAGGATGTTGTACACTGCAGAAATCCTTGAAATAGAGTTACTTCACAAGAAAACAGTGTTTCAACCCACTAGAATTCACTGAAAAGTAGTATTCAACTGTAAAACAGTTGAAAGACAAGTGAATATAGCTTCTCAAGTTCAGAGAAAAGTGTATAAAGTTGTTTCTACATGTGGTGAAGTCCCACAAGTAGAGCAGAAGGCCCATTATAGGAAACAGCTAGAAATCAGTAGTAATTCAGAGGAAATAGTAATGAATATCATAGAACTGTGTGAGAACAAGTGTAAAAGACATCAAAATGTAAGTTTCTAGTCTAGAAAGGATGTTATACACTACAGAAATCCTTGAAATAGAGTTACTTCACAAGAAAACAGTGTTTCAACCCACTAGAATTCACTGAAAAGTAGTATTCAACTGTAAAACAGTTGAAAGACAAATTTATATAGCTTCGCAAGTCCACAGAAGACTGTATAAAGTTGTTTCTACATGTGGTGTAGTCCCACAAGTATACCTGAAGGCCCATTATAGGACACTGCAAGAAAGCATTAGTAATTCAGAGCAAATACTAATGAATATCACAGAATAGTGAGAGAACAAGTGTAAAACACATCAAAATGAAAGTGTGTAGTCTAGAAAGGATGTTGTACACTGCTGAAATCCTTGAAATAGAGTTAGTTCACATGAAACCAGTGTTTCAAACCATCAGAATGCACTGAAAAGTAGTATTTAACTGTAAAACAGTTGAAAGACAAGTTTATATAGCTTCGCAAGTCCACAGAAGACTGTATAAAGTTGTTTCTACATGTGGTGAAGTCCCACAAGTAGAGCAGAAGGCCCATTATAGGAAACAGCTAGAAATCAGTAGTAATTCAGAGGAAATAGTAATGAATATCATAGAACTGTGTGAGAACAAGTGTAAAAGACATCAAAATGTAAGTTTCTAGTCTAGAAAGGATGTTATACACTACAGAAATCCTTGAAATAGAGTTACTTCACAAGAAAACAGTGTTTCAACCCACTAGAATTCACTGAAAAGTAGTATTCAACTGTAAAACAGTTGAAAGACAAGTTTATATAGCTTCGCAAGTCCACAGAAGACTGTATAAAGTTGTTTCTACATGTGGTGAAGTCCCACAAGTATACCAGAAGGCCCATTATAGGACACTGCAAGAAAGCATTAGTAATTCAGAGCAAATACTAATGAATATCACAGAATAGTGAGAGAACAAGTGTAAAACACATCAAAATGAAAGTGTGTAGTCTAGAAAGGATGTTGTACACTGCTGAAATCCTTGAAATAGAGTTAGTTCACATGAAACCAGTGTTTCAAACTACCAGAATGCACTGAAAAGTAGTATTCAACTGTAAAACAGTTGAAAGACAAGTTTATATAGCTTCGCAAGTCCACAGAAGACTGTATAAAGTTGTTTCTACATGTGGTGAAGTTCCACAAGTAGAGCAGAAGGCCCATTATAGGAAACAGCTAGAAATCAGTAGTAATTCAGAGGAAATACTAATGAATATCATAGAATTGTGTGAGAACAAGTGTAAAAGACATCAAAATGTAAGTTTCTAGTCTAGAAAGGATGTTATACACTACAGAAATCCTTGAAATAGAGTTACTTCACAAGAAAAGAGTGTTTCAACCCACTAGAATTCACTGAAAAGTAGTATTCAACTGTAAAACAGTTGAAAGACAAGTGTATATAGCTTCTCAAGTTCAGAGAAGAGTGTATAAAGTTGTTTCGACATGTGGTGAAGTCCCACAAGTAGAGCAGAAGGCCCATTATAGGAAACAGCTAGAAATCAGTAGTCATTCAGAGCAAATACTAATGAATATCACAGAATAGAGAGAGAACAAGTGTAAAAGACATCAAAATGTAAGTCTCTAGTCTAGAAAGGATGTTGTACACTGCAGAAATCCTTGAAATAGAGTTACTTCACATGAAACCAGTGTTTCAAACCACCAGAATGCACTGAAAAGTAGTATTTAACTATAAAACAGTTGAAAGACAAGTGTATATAGCTTCTCAAGTTCAGGGAAGAGTGTATAAAGTTGTTTCTACATGTGGTGAAGTCCCACAAGTAGAAAAGAAGGCCCATTATAGGAAACAGCTAGAAATCAGTAGTCATTCAGAGCAAATACTAATGAATATCACAGAATAGAGAGAGAACAAGTGTAAAAGACATCAAAATGTAAGTCTCTAGTCTAGAAAGGATGTTGTACACTGCAGAAATCCTTGAAATAGAGTTACTTCACATGAAACCAGTGTTTCAAACCACCAGAATGCACTGAAAAGTAGTATTTAACTGTAAAACAGTTGAAAGACAAGTGTATATAGCTTCTCAAGTTCAGAGAAAAGTGTATAAAGTTGTTTCTACATGTGGTGAAGTCCCACAGGTAAAAAAGAAGGCCCATTATAGGAAACAGCTAGAAATCAGTAGTCATTCAGAGCAAATACTAATGAATATCACAGAATAGAGAGAGAACAAGTGTAAAAGACATCAAAATGTAAGTCTCTAGTCTAGAAAGGATGTTGTACACTGCAGAAATCCTTGAAATAGAGTTACTTCACAAGAAAACAGTGTTTCAACCCACTAGAATTCACTGAAAAGTAGTATTCAACTGTAAAACAGTTGAAAGACAAGTGTATATAGCTTCTCAAGTTCAGAGAAAAGTGTATAAAGTTGTTTCTACATGTGGTGAAGTCCCACAAGTAGAGCAGAAGGCCCATTATAGGAAACAGCTAGAAATCAGTAGTAATTCAGAGGAAATAGTAATGAATATCATAGAACTGTGTGAGAACAAGTGTAAAAGACATCAAAATGTAAGTTTCTAGTCTAGAAAGGATGTTATACACTACAGAAATCCTTGAAATAGAGTTACTTCACAAGAAAACAGTGTTTCAACCCACTAGAATTCACTGAAAAGTAGTATTCAACTGTAAAACAGTTGAAAGACAAGTTTATATAGCTTCGCAAGTCCACAGAAGACTGTATAAAGTTGTTTCTACATGTGGTGTAGTCCCACAAGTATACCTGAAGGCCCATTATAGGACACTGCAAGAAAGCATTAGTAATTCAGAGCAAATACTAATGAATATCACAGAATAGTGAGAGAACAAGTGTAAAACACATCAAAATGAAAGTGTGTAGTCTAGAAAGGATGTTGTACACTGCTGAAATCCTTGAAATAGAGTTAGTTCACATGAAACCAGTGTTTCAAACCATCAGCATGCACTGAAAAGTAGTATTTAACTGTAAAACAGTTGAAAGACAAGTTTATGTAGCTTCGCAAGTCCACAGAAGACTGTATAAAGTTGTTTCTACATGTGGTGAAGTCCCACAAGTAGAGCAGAAGGCCCATTATAGGAAACAGCTAGAAATCAGTAGTAATTCAGAGGAAATAGTAATGAATATCATAGAACTGTGTGAGAACAAGTGTAAAAGACATCAAAATGTAAGTTTCTAGTCTGGAAAGGATGTTATACACTACAGAAATCCTTGAAATAGAGTTACTTCACAAGAAAACAGTGTTTCAACCCACTAGAATTCACTGAAAAGTAGTATTCAACTGTAAAACAGTTGAAAGACAAGTGTATATAGCTTCTCAAGTTCAGAGAAAAGTGTATAAAGTTGTTTCTACATGTGGTGAAGTCCCACAAGTAGAAAATAAGGCCCATTATAGGAAACAGCTAGAAATCAGTAGTAATTCAGAGAAAATACTAATGAATATCATAGAACTGTGTGAGAACAAGTGTAAAAGACATCAAAATGTAAGTTTCTAGTCTAGAAAGGATGTTATACACTACAGAAATCCTTGAAATAGAGTTACTACACAAGAAAAGAGTGTTTCAACCCACTAGAATTCACTGAAAAGTAGTATTCAACTGTAAAACAGTTGAAAGACAAGTGTATATAGCTTCTCAAGTTCAGGGAAGAGTGTATAAAGTTGTTTCTACATGTGGTGAAGTCCCACAAGTAGAAAAGAAGGCCCATTATATTAAACAGCTAGAAATCAGTAGTAATTCAGAGGAAATACTAATGAATATCATAGAATTGTGTGAGAACAAGTGTAAAAGACATCAAAATGTAAGTCTCTAGTCTTGAAAGGATGTTATACACTACAGAAATCCTTGAAATAGAGTTACTTCACAAGAAAACAGTGTTTCAACCCACTAGAATTCTCTGAAAAGTAGTATTCAACTGTAAAACAGTTGAAAGACAAGTGTATATAGCTTCTCAAGTTCAGGGAAGAGTGTATAAAGTTGTTTCTACATGTGGTGAAGTCCCACAAGTAGAAAAGAAGGCCCATTATATTAAACAGCTAGAAATCAGTAGTCATTCAGAGCAAATACTAATGAATATCACAGAATAGAGAGAGAACAAGTGTAAAAGACATCAAAATGTAAGTCTCTAGTCTAGAAAGGATGTTGTACACTGCAGAAATCCTTGAAATAGAGTTACTTCACATGAAACCAGTGTTTGAAACCATCAGAATGGACTGAAAAGTAGTATTTAACTGTAAAACAGTTGAAAGACAAGTTTATATAGCTTCGCAAGTCCACAGAAGACTGTATAAAGTTGTTTCTACATGTGGTGAAGTCCCACAAGTATACCAGAAGGCCCATTATAGGACACTGCAAGAAAGCATTAGTAATTCAGAGCAAATACTAATGAATATCATAGAATTGTGTGAGAACAAGTGTAAAAGACATCAAAATGTAAGTTTCTAGTCTGGAAAGGATGTTATACACTACAGAAATCCTTGAAATAGAGTTACTTCACAAGAAAACAGTGTTTCAACCCACTAGAATTCACTGAAAAGTAGTATTCAACTGTAAAACAGTTGAAAGACAAGTGTATATAGCTTCTCAAGTTCAGAGAAAAGTGTATAAAGTTGTTTCTACATGTGGTGAAGTCCCACAAGTAGAAAATAAGGCCCATTATAGGAAACAGCTAGAAATCAGTAGTAATTCAGAGAAAATACTAATGAATATCATAGAACTGTGTGAGAACAAGTGTAAAAGACATCAAAATGTAAGTTTCTAGTCTAGAAAGGATGTTATACACTACAGAAATCCTTGAAATAGAGTTACTTCACAAGAAAAGAGTGTTTCAACCCACTAGAATTCACTGAAAAGTAGTATTCAACTGTAAAACAGTTGAAAGACAAGTGTATATAGCTTCTCCAGTTCAGCGAAGAGTGTATAAAGTTGTTTCTACATGTGGTGAAGTCCCACAAGTAGAAAAGAAGGCCCATTATAGGAAACAGCTAGAAATCAGTAGTCCTTCAGAGCAAATACTAATGAATATCACAGAATAGAGAGAGAACAAGTGTAAAAGACATCAAAATGTAAGTCTCTAGTCTAGAAAGGATGTTGTACACTGCAGAAATCCTTGAAATAGAGTTACTTCACAAGAAAACAGTGTTTCAACCCACTAGAATTCACTGAAAAGTAGTATTCAACTGTAAAACAGTTGAAAGACAAGTGAATATAGCTTCTCAAGTTCAGAGAAAAGTGTATAAAGTTGTTTCTACATGTGGTGAAGTCCCACAAGTAGAGCAGAAGGCCCATTATAGGAAACAGCTAGAAATCAGTAGTAATTCAGAGGAAATAGTAATGAATATCATAGAACTGTGTGAGAACAAGTGTAAAAGACATCAAAATGTAAGTTTCTAGTCTAGAAAGGATGTTATACACTACAGAAATCCTTGAAATAGAGTTACTTCACAAGAAAACAGTGTTTCAACCCACTAGAATTCACTGAAAAGTAGTATTCAACTGTAAAACAGTTGAAAGACAAGTTTATATAGCTTCGCAAGTCCACAGAAGACTGTATAAAGTTGTTTCTACATGTGGTGTAGTCCCACAAGTATACCTGAAGGCCCATTATAGGACACTGCAAGAAAGCATTAGTAATTCAGAGCAAATACTAATGAATATCACAGAATAGTGAGAGAACAAGTGTAAAACACATCAAAATGAAAGTGTGTAGTCTAGAAAGGATGTTGTACACTGCTGAAATCCTTGAAATAGAGTTAGTTCACATGAAACCAGTGTTTCAAACCATCAGAATGCACTGAAAAGTAGTATTTAACTGTAAAACAGTTGAAAGACAAGTTTATATAGCTTCGCAAGTCCACAGAAGACTGTATAAAGTTGTTTCTACATGTGGTGAAGTCCCACAAGTAGAGCAGAAGGCCCATTATAGGAAACAGCTAGAAATCAGTAGTAATTCAGAGGAAATAGTAATGAATATCATAGAACTGTGTGAGAACAAGTGTAAAAGACATCAAAATGTAAGTTTCTAGTCTAGAAAGGATGTTATACACTACAGAAATCCTTGAAATAGAGTTACTTCACAAGAAAACAGTGTTTCAACCCACTAGAATTCACTGAAAAGTAGTATTCAACTGTAAAACAGTTGAAAGACAAGTTTATATAGCTTCGCAAGTCCACAGAAGACTGTATAAAGTTGTTTCTACATGTGGTGAAGTCCCACAAGTATACCAGAAGGCCCATTATAGGACACTGCAAGAAAGCATTAGTAATTCAGAGCAAATACTAATGAATATCACAGAATAGTGAGAGAACAAGTGTAAAACACATCAAAATGAAAGTGTGTAGTCTAGAAAGGATGTTGTACACTGCTGAAATCCTTGAAATAGAGTTAGTTCACATGAAACCAGTGTTTCAAACTACCAGAATGCACTGAAAAGTAGTATTCAACTGTAAAACAGTTGAAAGACAAGTTTATATAGCTTCGCAAGTCCACAGAAGACTGTATAAAGTTGTTTCTACATGTGGTGAAGTTCCACAAGTAGAGCAGAAGGCCCATTATAGGAAACAGCTAGAAATCAGTAGTAATTCAGAGGAAATACTAATGAATATCATAGAATTGTGTGAGAACAAGTGTAAAAGACATCAAAATGTAAGTTTCTAGTCTAGAAAGGATGTTATACACTACAGAAATCCTTGAAATAGAGTTACTTCACAAGAAAAGAGTGTTTCAACCCACTAGAATTCACTGAAAAGTAGTATTCAACTGTAAAACAGTTGAAAGACAAGTGTATATAGCTTCTCAAGTTCAGAGAAGAGTGTATAAAGTTGTTTCGACATGTGGTGAAGTCCCACAAGTAGAGCAGAAGGCCCATTATAGGAAACAGCTAGAAATCAGTAGTCATTCAGAGCAAATACTAATGAATATCACAGAATAGAGAGAGAACAAGTGTAAAAGACATCAAAATGTAAGTCTCTAGTCTAGAAAGGATGTTGTACACTGCAGAAATCCTTGAAATAGAGTTACTTCACATGAAACCAGTGTTTCAAACCACCAGAATGCACTGAAAAGTAGTATTTAACTATAAAACAGTTGAAAGACAAGTGTATATAGCTTCTCAAGTTTAGGGAAGAGTGTATAAAGTTGTTTCTACATGTGGTGAAGTCCCACAAGTAGAAAAGAAGGCCCATTATAGGAAACAGCTAGAAATCAGTAGTCATTCAGAGCAAATACTAATGAATATCACAGAATAGAGAGAGAACAAGTGTAAAAGACATCAAAATGTAAGTCTCTAGTCTAGAAAGGATGTTGTACACTGCAGAAATCCTTGAAATAGAGTTACTTCACATGAAACCAGTGTTTCAAACCACCAGAATGCACTGAAAAGTAGTATTTAACTGTAAAACAGTTGAAAGACAAGTGTATATAGCTTCTCAAGTTCAGAGAAAAGTGTATAAAGTTGTTTCTACATGTGGTGAAGTCCCACAGGTAAAAAAGAAGGCCCATTATAGGAAACAGCTAGAAATCAGTAGTCATTCAGAGCAAATACTAATGAATATCACAGAATAGAGAGAGAACAAGTGTAAAAGACATCAAAATGTAAGTCTCTAGTCTAGAAAGGATGTTGTACACTGCAGAAATCCTTGAAATAGAGTTACTTCACAAGAAAACAGTGTTTCAACCCACTAGAATTCACTGAAAAGTAGTATTCAACTGTAAAACAGTTGAAAGACAAGTGTATATAGCTTCTCAAGTTCAGAGAAAAGTGTATAAAGTTGTTTCTACATGTGGTGAAGTCCCACAAGTAGAGCAGAAGGCCCATTATAGGAAACAGCTAGAAATCAGTAGTAATTCAGAGGAAATAGTAATGAATATCATAGAACTGTGTGAGAACAAGTGTAAAAGACATCAAAATGTAAGTTTCTAGTCTAGAAAGGATGTTATACACTACAGAAATCCTTGAAATAGAGTTACTTCACAAGAAAACAGTGTTTCAACCCACTAGAATTCACTGAAAAGTAGTATTCAACTGTAAAACAGTTGAAAGACAAGTTTATATAGCTTCGCAAGTCCACAGAAGACTGTATAAAGTTGTTTCTACATGTGGTGTAGTCCCACAAGTATACCTGAAGGCCCATTATAGGACACTGCAAGAAAGCATTAGTAATTCAGAGCAAATACTAATGAATATCACAGAATAGTGAGAGAACAAGTGTAAAACACATCAAAATGAAAGTGTGTAGCCTAGAAAGGATGTTGTACACTGCTGAAATCCTTGAAATAGAGTTAGTTCACATGAAACCAGTGTTTCAAACCATCAGCATGCACTGAAAAGTAGTATTTAACTGTAAAACAGTTGAAAGACAAGTTTATGTAGCTTCGCAAGTCCACAGAAGACTGTATAAAGTTGTTTCTACATGTGGTGAAGTCCCACAAGTAGAGCAGAAGGCCCATTATAGGAAACAGCTAGAAATCAGTAGTAATTCAGAGGAAATAGTAATGAATATCATAGAACTGTGTGAGAACAAGTGTAAAAGACATCAAAATGTAAGTTTCTAGTCTAGAAAGGATGTTATACACTACAGAAATCCTTGAAATAGAGTTACTTCACAAGAAAACAGTGTTTCAACCCACTAGAATTCACTGAAAAGTAGTATTCAACTGTAAACAGTTGAAAGACAAGTTTATATAGCTTCGCAAGTCCACAGAAGACTGTATAAAGTTGTTTCTACATGTGGTGAAGTCCCACAAGTATACCAGAAGGCCCATTATAGGACACTGCAAGAAAGCATTAGTAATTCAGAGCAAATACTAATGAATATCATAGAATTGTGTGAGAACAAGTGTAAAAGACATCAAAATGTAAGTTTCTAGTCTAGAAAGGATGTTATACACTACAGAAATCCTTGAAATAGAGTTACTTCACAAGAAAACAGTGTTTGAACCCACTAGAATTCACTGAAAAGTAGTATTCAACTGTAAAACAGTTGAAAGACAAGTGTATATAGCTTCTCAAGTTCAGAGAAAAGTGTATAAAGTTTTTTCTACATGTGGTGAAGTCCCACAAGTAGAAAATAAGGCCCATTATAGGAAACAGCTAGAAATCAGTAGTAATTTAGAGAAAATACTAATGAATATCATAGAACTGTGTGAGAATAAGTGTAAAAGACATCAAAATGTAAGTTTCTAGTCTAGAAAGAATGTTATACACTACAGAAATCCTTGAAATAGAGTTACTTCACAAGAAAAGAGTGTTTCTACCCACTAGAATTCACTGAAAAGTAGTATTCAACTGTAAAACAGTTGAAAGACAAGTGTATATAGCTTCTCCAGTTCAGGGAAGAGTGTATAAAGTTGTTTCTACATGTGGTGAAGTCCCACAAGTAGAAAAGAAGGCCCATTATAGGAAACAGCTAGAAATCAGTAGTCATTCAGAGCAAATACTAATGAATATCACAGAATAGAGAGAGAACAACTGTAAAAGACACCAAATGTAAGTCTCTAGTCTAGAAAGGATGTTGTACACTGCAGAAATCCTTGAAATAGAGTTACTTCACATGAAACCAGTGTTTCAAACCACCAGAATGCACTGAAAAGTAGTATTTAACTGTAAAACAGTTGAAAGACAAGTGTATATAGCTTCTCAAGTTCAGGGAAGAGTGTATAAAGTTGTTTCTACATGTGGTGAAGTCCCACAAGTAGAAAAGAAGGCCCATTATATTAAACAGCTAGAAATCAGTAGTCATTCAGAGCAAATACTAATGAATATCACAGAATAGAGAGAGAACAAGTGTAAAAGACATCAAAATGTAAGTCTCTAGTCTAGAAAGGATGTTGTACACTGCAGAAATCCTTGAAATAGAGTTACTTCACATGAAACCAGTGTTTCAAACCATCAGCATGCACTGAAAAGTAGTATTTAACTGTAAAACAGTTGAAAGACAAGTTTATATAGCTTCGCAAGTCCACAGAAGACTGTATAAAGTTGTTTCTACATGTGGTGAAGTCCCACAAGTAGAGCAGAAGGCCCATTATAGGAAACAGCTAGAAATCAGTAGTAATTCAGAGGAAATAGTAATGAATATCATAGAACTGTGTGAGAACAAGTGTAAAAGACATCAAAATGTAAGTTTCTAGTCTAGAAAGGATGTTATACACTACAGAAATCCTTGAAATAGAGTTACTTCACAAGAAAACAGTGTTTCAACCCACTAGAATTCACTGAAAAGTAGTATTCAACTGTAAAACAGTTGAAAGACAAGTTTATATAGCTTCGCAAGTCCACAGAAGACTGTATAAAGTTGTTTCTACATGTGGTGAAGTCCCCCAAGTATACCAGAAGGCCCATTATAGGACACTGCAAGAAAGCATTAGTAATTCAGAGCAAATACTAATGAATATCACAGAATAGTGAGAGAACAAGTGTGAAACACATCAAAATGAAAGTGTGTAGTCTAGAAAGGATGTTGTACACTGCTGAAATCCTTGAAATAGAGTTAGTTCACATGAAACCAGTGTTTCAAACCATCAGAATGCACTGAAAAGTAGTATTTAACTGTAAAACAGTTGAAAGACAAGTTTATATAGCTTCGCAAGTCCACAGAAGACTGTATAAAGTTGTTTCTACATGTGGTGAAGTCCCCCAAGTAGAGCAGAAGCCCCATTATAGGAAACAGCTAGAAATCAGTAGTAATTCAGAGGAAATACTAATGAATATCATAGAACTGTGTGAGAACAAGTGTAAAAGACATCAAAATGTAAGTTTCTAGTCTAGAAAGGATGTTATACACTACAGAAATCCTTGAAATAGAGTTACTTCACAAGAAAACAGTGTTTCAACCCACTAGAATTCACTGAAAAGTAGTATTCAACTGTAAAACAGTTGAAAGACAAGTGTATATAGCTTCTCAAGTTCAGAGAAGAGTGTATAAAGTTGTTTCTACATGTGGTGAAGTCCCACAAGTAGAGCAGAAGGCCCATTAGAGGAAACAGCTAGAAATCAGTAGTAATTCAGAGGAAATACTAATGAATATCATAGAATTGTGTGAGAACAAGTGTAAAAGACATCAAAATGTAAGTCTCTAGTCTTGAAAGGATGTTATACACTACAGAAATCCTTGAAATAGAGTTACTTCACAAGAAAAGAGTGTTTCAACCCACTAGAATTCACTGAAAAGTAGTATTCAACTGTAAAACAGTTGAAAGACAAGTGTATATAGCTTCTCCAGTTCAGGGAAGAGTGTATAAAGTTGTTTCTACATGTGGTGAAGTCCCACAAGTAGAAAAGAAGGCCCATTATAGGAAACAGCTAGAAATCAGTACTCATTCAGAGCAAATACTAATGAATATCACAGAATAGAGAGAGAACAAGTGTAAAAGACATCAAAATGTAAGTCTCTAGTCTAGAAAGGATGTTGTACACTGCAGAAATCCTTGAAATAGAGTTACTTCACATGAAACCAGTGTTTCAAACCACCAGAATGCACTGAAAAGTAGTATTTAACTGTAAAAAGTTGAAAGACAAGTGTATATAGCTTCTCCAGTTCAGGGAAGAGTGTATAAAGTTGTTTCTACATGTGGTGAAGTCCCACAAGTAGAAAAGAAGGCCCATTATAGGAAACAGCTAGAAATCAGTAGTCATTCAGAGCAAATACTAATGAATATCACAGAATAGAGAGAGAACAAGTGTAAAAGACATCAAAATGTAAGTCTCTAGTCTAGAAAGGATGTTGTACACTGCAGAAATCCTTGAAATAGAGTTACTTCACATGAAACCAGTGTTTCAAACCATCAGAATGCACTGAAAAGTAGTATTTAACTGTAAAAGAGTTGAAAGACAAGTTTATATAGCTTCGCAAGTCCACAGAAGACGGTATAAAGTTGTTTCTACATGTGGTGAAGTCCCACAAGTAGAGCAGAAGGCCCATTATAGGAAACAGCTAGAAATCAGTAGTAATTCAGAGGAAATAGTAATGAATATCATAGAACTGTGTGAGAACAAGTGTAAAAGACATCAAAATGTAAGTTTCTAGTCTAGAAAGGATGTTATACACTACAGAAATCCTTGAAATAGAGTTACTTCACAAGAAAACAGTGTTTCAACCCACTAGAATTCACTGAAAAGTAGTATTCAACTGTAAAACAGTTGAAAGACAAGTTTATATAGCTTCGCAAGTCCACAGAAGACTGTATAAAGTTGTTTCTACATGTGGTGTAGTCCCACAAGTATACCAGAAGGCCCATTATAGGACACTGCAAGAAAGCATTAGTAATTCAGAGCAAATACTAATGAATATCACAGAATAGTGAGAGAACAAGTGTAAAACACATCAAAATGAAAGTGTGTAGTCTAGAAAGGATGTTGTACACTGCTGAAATCCTTGAAATAGAGTTAGTTCACATGAAACCAGTGTTTCAAACCATCAGCATGCACTGAAAAGTAGTATTTAACTGTAAAACAGTTGAAAGACAAGTTTATGTAGCTTCGCAAGTCCACAGAAGACTGTATAAAGTTGTTTCTACATGTGGTGAAGTCCCACAAGTAGAGCAGAAGGCCCATTATAGGAAACAGCTAGAAATCAGTAGTAATTCAGAGGAAATAGTAATGAATATCATAGAACTGTGTGAGAACAAGTGTAAAAGACATCAAAATGTAAGTTTCTAGTCTAGAAAGGATGTTATACACTACAGAAATCCTTGAAATAGAGTTACTTCACAAGAAAACAGTGTTTCAACCCACTAGAATTCACTGAAAAGTAGTATTCAACTGTAAACAGTTGAAAGACAAGTTTATATAGCTTCGCAAGTCCACAGAAGACTGTATAAAGTTGTTTCTACATGTGGTGAAGTCCCACAAGTATACCAGAAGGCCCATTATAGGACACTGCAAGAAAGCATTAGTAATTCAGAGCAAATACTAATGAATATCATAGAATTGTGTGAGAACAAGTGTAAAAGACATCAAAATGTAAGTTTCTAGTCTAGAAAGGATGTTATACACTACAGAAATCCTTGAAATAGAGTTACTTCACAAGAAAACAGTGTTTGAACCCACTAGAATTCACTGAAAAGTAGTATTCAACTGTAAAACAGTTGAAAGACAAGTGTATATAGCTTCTCAAGTTCAGAGAAAAGTGTATAAAGTTTTTTCTACATGTGGTGAAGTCCCACAAGTAGAAAATAAGGCCCATTATAGGAAACAGCTAGAAATCAGTAGTAATTTAGAGAAAATACTAATGAATATCATAGAACTGTGTGAGAATAAGTGTAAAAGACATCAAAATGTAAGTTTCTAGTCTAGAAAGAATGTTATACACTACAGAAATCCTTGAAATAGAGTTACTTCACAAGAAAAGAGTGTTTCTACCCACTAGAATTCACTGAAAAGTAGTATTCAACTGTAAAACAGTTGAAAGACAAGTGTATATAGCTTCTCCAGTTCAGGGAAGAGTGTATAAAGTTGTTTCTACATGTGGTGAAGTCCCACAAGTAGAAAAGAAGGCCCATTATAGGAAACAGCTAGAAATCAGTAGTCATTCAGAGCAAATACTAATGAATATCACAGAATAGAGAGAGAACAACTGTAAAAGACACCAAATGTAAGTCTCTAGTCTAGAAAGGATGTTGTACACTGCAGAAATCCTTGAAATAGAGTTACTTCACATGAAACCAGTGTTTCAAACCACCAGAATGCACTGAAAAGTAGTATTTAACTGTAAAACAGTTGAAAGACAAGTGTATATAGCTTCTCAAGTTCAGGGAAGAGTGTATAAAGTTGTTTCTACATGTGGTGAAGTCCCACAAGTAGAAAAGAAGGCCCATTATATTAAACAGCTAGAAATCAGTAGTCATTCAGAGCAAATACTAATGAATATCACAGAATAGAGAGAGAACAAGTGTAAAAGACATCAAAATGTAAGTCTCTAGTCTAGAAAGGATGTTGTACACTGCAGAAATCCTTGAAATAGAGTTACTTCACATGAAACCAGTGTTTCAAACCATCAGCATGCACTGAAAAGTAGTATTTAACTGTAAAACAGTTGAAAGACAAGTTTATATAGCTTCGCAAGTCCACAGAAGACTGTATAAAGTTGTTTCTACATGTGGTGAAGTCCCACAAGTAGAGCAGAAGGCCCATTATAGGAAACAGCTAGAAATCAGTAGTAATTCAGAGGAAATAGTAATGAATATCATAGAACTGTGTGAGAACAAGTGTAAAAGACATCAAAATGTAAGTTTCTAGTCTAGAAAGGATGTTATACACTACAGAAATCCTTGAAATAGAGTTACTTCACATGAAACCAGTGTTTCAAACCACCAGAATGCACTGAAAAGTAGTATTCAACTGTAAAACAGTTGAAAGACAAGTGTATATAGCTTCTCCAGTTCAGGGAAGAGTGTATAAAGTTGTTTCTACATGTGGTGAAGTCCCACAAGTAGAAAAGAAGGCCCATTATAGGAAACAGCTAGAAATCAGTAGTCATTCAGAGCAAATACTAATGAATATCACAGAATAGAGAGAGAACAAGTGTAAAAGACATCAAAATGTAAGTCTCTAGTCTAGAAAGGATGTTGTACACTGCAGAAATCCTTGAAATAGAGTTACTTCACATGAAACCAGTGTTTCAAACCACCAGAATGCACTGAAAAGTAGTATTTAACTTTAAACAGTTGAAAGACAAGTGTATATAGCTTCTCAAGTTCAGAGAAAAGTGTATAAAGTTGTTTCTACATGTGGTGAAGTCCCACAAGTAGAGCAGAAGGCCCATTATAGGAAACAGCTAGAAATCAGTAGTAATTCAGAGGAAATAGTAATGAATATCATAGAACTGTGTGAGAACAAGTGTAAAAGACATCAAAATGTAAGTTTCTAGTCTAGAAAGGATGTTATACACTACAGAAATCCTTGAAATAGAGTTACTTCACAAGAAAACAGTGTTTCAACCCACTAGAATTCACTGAAAAGTAGTATTCAACTGTAAAACAGTTGAAAGACAAGTTTATATAGCTTCGCAAGTCCACAGAAGACTGTATAAAGTTGTTTCTACATGTGGTGTAGTCCCACAAGTATACCAGAAGGCCCATTATAGGACACTGCAAGAAAGCATTAGTAATTCAGAGCAAATACTAATTAATATCACAGAATAGTGAGAGAACAAGTGTAAAACACATCAAAATGAAAGTGTGTAGTCTAGAAAGGATGTTGTACACTGCTGAAATCCTTGAAATAGAGTTAGTTCACATGAAACCAGTGTTTCAAACCATCAGAATGCACTGAAAAGTAGTATTTAGCTGTAAAACAGTTGAAAGACAAGTTTATATAGCTTCGCAAGTCCACAGAAGACTGTATAAAGTTGTTTCTACATGTGGTGAAGTCCCCAAGTAGAGCAGAAGGCCCATTATAGGAAACAGCTAGAAATCAGTAGTAATTCAGAGGAAATAGTAATGAATATCATAGAACTGTGTGAGAACAAGTGTAAAAGACATCAAAATGTAAGTTTCTAGTCTAGAAAGGATGTTATACACTACAGAAATCCTTGAAATAGAGTTACTTCACAAGAAAACAGTGTTTCAACCCACTAGAATTCACTGAAAAGTAGTATTCAACTGTAAAACAGTTGAAAGACAAGTTTATATAGCTTCGCAACTCCACAGAAGACTGTATAAAGTTGTTTCTACATGTGGTGAAGTCCCACAAGTATACCAGAAAGCCCATTATAGGACACTGCAAGAAAGCATTAGTAATTCAGAGCAAATACTAATGAATATCATAGAATTGTGTGAGAACAAGTGTAAAAGACATCAAAATGTAAGTTTCTAGTCTAGAAAGGATGTTATACACTACAGAAATCCTTGAAATAGAGTTACTTCACAAGAAAACAGTGTTTCAACCCACTAGAATTCACTGAAAAGTAGTATTCAACTGTAAAACAGTTGAAAGACAAGTGTATATAGCTTCTCAAGTTCAGAGAAGAGTGTATAAAGTTGTTTCGACATGTGGTGAAGTCCCACAAGTAGAGCAGAAGGCCCATTATAGGAAACAGCTAGAAATCAGTAGTCATTCAGAGCAAATACTAATGAATATCACAGAATAGAGAGAGAACAAGTGTAAAAGACATCAAAATGTAAGTCTCCAGTCTTGAAAGGATGTTATACACTGCAGAAATCCTTGAAATAGAGTTACTTCACAAGAAAACAGTGTTTCAACCCACTAGAATTCACTGAAAAGTAGTATTCAACTGTAAAACAGTTGAAAGACAAGTGTATATAGCTTCTCAAGTTCAGAGAAAAGTGTATAAAGTTGTTTCTACATGTGGTGAAGTCCCACAAGTAGAGCAGAAGGCCCATTATAGGAAACAGCTAGAAATCAGTAGTAATTCAGAGGAAATAGTAATGAATATCATAGAACTGTGTGAGAACAAGTGTAAAAGACATCAAAATGTAAGTTTCTAGTCTAGAAAGGATGTTATACACTACAGAAATCCTTGAAATAGAGTTACTTCACAAGAAAACAGTGTTTCAACCCACTAGAATTCACTGAAAAGTAGTATTCAACTGTAAAACAGTTGAAAGACAAGTTTATATAGCTTCCCAAGTCCACAGAAGACTGTATAAAATTGTTTCTACATGTGGTGAAGTTCCACAAGTAGAGCAGAAGGCCCATTATAGGAAACAGTTAGAAATCAGTAGTAATTCAGAGGAAATACTAATGAATATCATAGAATTGTGTGAGAACAAGTGTAAAAGACATCAAAATGTAAGTCTCTAGTCTTGAAAGGATGTTATACACTACAGAAATCCTTGAAATAGAGTTACTTCACAAGAAAAGAGTGTTTCAACCCACTAGAATTCACTGAAAAGTAGTATTCAACTGTAAAACAGTTGAAAGACAAGTTTATATAGCTTCGCAAGTCCACAGAAGACTGTATAAAGTTGTTTCTACATGTGGTGAAGTCCCACAAGTATACCAGAAGGCCCATTATAGGACACTGCAAGAAAGCATTAGTAATTCAGAGCAAATACTAATGAATATCATAGAATTGTGTGAGAACAAGTGTAAAAGACATCAAAATGTAAGTTTCTAGTCTAGAAAGGATGTTATACACTACAGAAATCCTTGAAATAGAGTTACTTCACAAGAAACCAGTGTTTCAACCCACTAGAATTCACTGAAAAGTAGTATTCAACTGTAAAACAGTTGAAAGACAAGTGTATATAGCTTCTCAAGTTCAGAGAAGAGTGTATAAAGTTGTTTCTACATGTGGTGAAGTCCCACAAGTAGAGCAGAAGGCCCATTAGAGGAAACAGCTAGAAATCAGTAGTAATTCAGAGGAAATACTAATGAATATCATAGAATTGTGTGAGAACAAGTGTAAAAGACATCAAAATGTAAGTCTCTAGTCTTGAAAGGATGTTATACACTACAGAAATCCTTGAAATAGAGTTACTTCACAAGAAAAGAGTGTTTCAACCCACTAGAATTCACTGAAAAGTAGTATTCAACTGTAAAACAGTTGAAAGACAAGTGTATATAGCTTCTCCAGTTCAGGGAAGAGTGTATAAAGTTGTTTCTACATGTGGTGAAGTCCCACAAGTAGAAAAGAAGGCCCATTATATTAAACAGCTAGAAATCAGTAGTCATTCAGAGCAAATACTAATGAATATCACAGAATAGAGAGAGAACAAGTGTAAAAGACATCAAAATGTAAGTCTCTAGTCTAGAAAGGATGTTGTACACTGCAGAAATCCTTGAAATAGAGTTACTTCACATGAAACCAGTGTTTCAAACCACCAGAAAGCACTGAAAAGTAGTATTTAACTGTAAAACAGTTGAAAGACAAGTGTATATAGCTTCTCCAGTTCAGGGAAGAGTGTATAAAGTTGTTTCTACATGTGGTGAAGTCCCACAAGTAGAAAAGAAGGCCCATTATAGGAAACAGCTAGAAATCAGTAGTCATTCAGAGCAAATACTAATGAATATCACAGAATAGAGAGAGAACAAGTGTAAAAGACATCAAAATGTAAGTCTCTAGTCTAGAAAGGATGTTGTACACTGCAGAAATCCTTGAAATAGAGTTACTTCACATGAAACCAGTGTTTCAAACCACCAGAATGCACTGAAAAGTAGTATTTAACTTTAAACAGTTGAAAGACAAGTGTATATAGCTTCTCAAGTTCAGAGAAAAGTGTATAAAGTTGTTTCTACATGTGGTGAAGTCCCACAAGTAGAGCAGAAGGCCCATTATAGGAAACAGCTAGAAATCAGTAGTAATTCAGAGGAAATAGTAATGAATATCATAGAACTGTGTGAGAACAAGTGTAAAAGACATCAAAATGTAAGTTTCTAGTCTAGAAAGGATGTTATACACTACAGAAATCCTTGAAATAGAGTTACTTCACAAGAAAAGAGTGTTTCAACCCACTAGAATTCACTGAAAAGTAGTATTCAACTGTAAAACAGTTGAAAGACAAGTGTATATAGCTTCTCCAGTTCAGCGAAGAGTGTATAAAGTTGTTTCTACATGTGGTGAAGTCCCACAAGTAGAAAAGAAGGCCCATTATAGGAAACAGCTAGAAATCAGTAGTCCTTCAGAGCAAATACTAATGAATATCACAGAATAGAGAGAGAACAAGTGTAAAAGACATCAAAATGTAAGTCTCTAGTCTAGAAAGGATGTTGTACACTGCAGAAATCCTTGAAATAGAGTTACTTCACAAGAAAACAGTGTTTCAACCCACTAGAATTCACTGAAAAGTAGTATTCAACTGTAAAACAGTTGAAAGACAAGTGAATATAGCTTCTCAAGTTCAGAGAAAAGTGTATAAAGTTGTTTCTACATGTGGTGAAGTCCCACAAGTAGAGCAGAAGGCCCATTATAGGAAACAGCTAGAAATCAGTAGTAATTCAGAGGAAATAGTAATGAATATCATAGAACTGTGTGAGAACAAGTGTAAAAGACATCAAAATGTAAGTTTCTAGTCTAGAAAGGATGTTATACACTACAGAAATCCTTGAAATAGAGTTACTTCACAAGAAAACAGTGTTTCAACCCACTAGAATTCACTGAAAAGTAGTATTCAACTGTAAAACAGTTGAAAGACAAGTTTATATAGCTTCGCAAGTCCACAGAAGACTGTATAAAGTTGTTTCTACATGTGGTGTAGTCCCACAAGTATACCTGAAGGCCCATTATAGGACACTGCAAGAAAGCATTAGTAATTCAGAGCAAATACTAATGAATATCACAGAATAGTGAGAGAACAAGTGTAAAACACATCAAAATGAAAGTGTGTAGTCTAGAAAGGATGTTGTACACTGCTGAAATCCTTGAAATAGAGTTAGTTCACATGAAACCAGTGTTTCAAACCATCAGAATGCACTGAAAAGTAGTATTTAACTGTAAAACAGTTGAAAGACAAGTTTATATAGCTTCGCAAGTCCACAGAAGACTGTATAAAGTTGTTTCTACATGTGGTGAAGTCCCACAAGTAGAGCAGAAGGCCCATTATAGGAAACAGCTAGAAATCAGTAGTAATTCAGAGGAAATAGTAATGAATATCATAGAACTGTGTGAGAACAAGTGTAAAAGACATCAAAATGTAAGTTTCTAGTCTAGAAAGGATGTTATACACTACAGAAATCCTTGAAATAGAGTTACTTCACAAGAAAACAGTGTTTCAACCCACTAGAATTCACTGAAAAGTAGTATTCAACTGTAAAACAGTTGAAAGACAAGTTTATATAGCTTCGCAAGTCCACAGAAGACTGTATAAAGTTGTTTCTACATGTGGTGAAGTCCCACAAGTATACCAGAAGGCCCATTATAGGACACTGCAAGAAAGCATTAGTAATTCAGAGCAAATACTAATGAATATCACAGAATAGTGAGAGAACAAGTGTAAAACACATCAAAATGAAAGTGTGTAGTCTAGAAAGGATGTTGTACACTGCTGAAATCCTTGAAATAGAGTTAGTTCACATGAAACCAGTGTTTCAAACTACCAGAATGCACTGAAAAGTAGTATTCAACTGTAAAACAGTTGAAAGACAAGTTTATATAGCTTCGCAAGTCCACAGAAGACTGTATAAAGTTGTTTCTACATGTGGTGAAGTTCCACAAGTAGAGCAGAAGGCCCATTATAGGAAACAGCTAGAAATCAGTAGTAATTCAGAGGAAATACTAATGAATATCATAGAATTGTGTGAGAACAAGTGTAAAAGACATCAAAATGTAAGTTTCTAGTCTAGAAAGGATGTTATACACTACAGAAATCCTTGAAATAGAGTTACTTCACAAGAAAAGAGTGTTTCAACCCACTAGAATTCACTGAAAAGTAGTATTCAACTGTAAAACAGTTGAAAGACAAGTGTATATAGCTTCTCAAGTTCAGAGAAGAGTGTATAAAGTTGTTTCGACATGTGGTGAAGTCCCACAAGTAGAGCAGAAGGCCCATTATAGGAAACAGCGAGAAATCAGTAGTCATTCAGAGCAAATACTAATGAATATCACAGAATAGAGAGAGAACAAGTGTAAAAGACATCAAAATGTAAGTCTCTAGTCTAGAAAGGATGTTGTACACTGCAGAAATCCTTGAAATAGAGTTACTTCACATGAAACCAGTGTTTCAAACCACCAGAATGCACTGAAAAGTAGTATTTAACTATAAAACAGTTGAAAGACAAGTGTATATAGCTTCTCAAGTTCAGGGAAGAGTGTATAAAGTTGTTTCTACATGTGGTGAAGTCCCACAAGTAGAAAAGAAGGCCCATTATAGGAAACAGCTAGAAATCAGTAGTCATTCAGAGCAAATACTAATGAATATCACAGAATAGAGAGAGAACAAGTGTAAAAGACATCAAAATGTAAGTCTCTAGTCTAGAAAGGATGTTGTACACTGCAGAAATCCTTGAAACAGAGTTACTTCACATGAAACCAGTGTTTCAAACCACCAGAATGCACTGAAAAGTAGTATTTAACTGTAAAACAGTTGAAAGACAAGTGTATATAGCTTCTCAAGTTCAGAGAAAAGTGTATAAAGTTGTTTCTACATGTGGTGAAGTCCCACAGGTAAAAAAGAAGGCCCATTATAGGAAACAGCTAGAAATCAGTAGTCATTCAGAGCAAATACTAATGAATATCACAGAATAGAGAGAGAACAAGTGTAAAAGACATCAAAATGTAAGTCTCTAGTCTAGAAAGGATGTTGTACACTGCAGAAATCCTTGAAATAGAGTTACTTCACAAGAAAACAGTGTTTCAACCCACTAGAATTCACTGAAAAGTAGTATTCAACTGTAAAACAGTTGAAAGACAAGTGTATATAGCTTCTCAAGTTCAGAGAAAAGTGTATAAAGTTGTTTCTACATGTGGTGAAGTCCCACAAGTAGAGCAGAAGGCCCATTATAGGAAACAGCTAGAAATCAGTAGTAATTCAGAGGAAATAGTAATGAATATCATAGAACTGTGTGAGAACAAGTGTAAAAGACATCAAAATGTAAGTTTCTAGTCTAGAAAGGATGTTATACACTACAGAAATCCTTGAAATAGAGTTACTTCACAAGAAAACAGTGTTTCAACCCACTAGAATTCACTGAAAAGTAGTATTCAACTGTAAAACAGTTGAAAGACAAGTTTATATAGCTTCGCAAGTCCACAGAAGACTGTATAAAGTTGTTTCTACATGTGGTGTAGTCCCACAAGTATACCTGAAGGCCCATTATAGGACACTGCAAGAAAGCATTAGTAATTCAGAGCAAATACTAATGAATATCACAGAATAGTGAGAGAACAAGTGTAAAACACATCAAAATGAAAGTGTGTAGTCTAGAAAGGATGTTGTACACTGCTGAAATCCTTGAAATAGAGTTAGTTCACATGAAACCAGTGTTTCAAACCATCAGCATGCACTGAAAAGTAGTATTTAACTGTAAAACAGTTGAAAGACAAGTTTATGTAGCTTCGCAAGTCCACAGAAGACTGTATAAAGTTGTTTCTACATGTGGTGAAGTCCCACAAGTAGAGCAGAAGGCCCATTATAGGAAACAGCTAGAAATCAGTAGTAATTCAGAGGAAATAGTAATGAATATCATAGAACTGTGTGAGAACAAGTGTAAAAGACATCAAAATGTAAGTTTCTAGTCTAGAAAGGATGTTATACACTACAGAAATCCTTGAAATAGAGTTACTTCACAAGAAAACAGTGTTTCAACCCACTAGAATTCACTGAAAAGTAGTATTCAACTGTAAACAGTTGAAAGACAAGTTTATATAGCTTCGCAAGTCCACAGAAGACTGTATAAAGTTGTTTCTACATGTGGTGAAGTCCCACAAGTATACCAGAAGGCCCATTATAGGACACTGCAAGAAAGCATTAGTAATTCAGAGCAAATACTAATGAATATCATAGAATTGTGTGAGAACAAGTGTAAAAGACATCAAAATGTAAGTTTCTAGTCTAGAAAGGATGTTATACACTACAGAAATCCTTGAAATAGAGTTACTTCACAAGAAAACAGTGTTTGAACCCACTAGAATTCACTGAAAAGTAGTATTCAACTGTAAAACAGTTGAAAGACAAGTGTATATAGCTTCTCAAGTTCAGAGAAAAGTGTATAAAGTTTTTTCTACATGTGGTGAAGTCCCACAAGTAGAAAATAAGGCCCATTATAGGAAACAGCTAGAAATCAGTAGTAATTTAGAGAAAATACTAATGAATATCATAGAACTGTGTGAGAATAAGTGTAAAAGACATCAAAATGTAAGTTTCTAGTCTAGAAAGAATGTTATACACTACAGAAATCCTTGAAATAGAGTTACTTCACAAGAAAAGAGTGTTTCTACCCACTAGAATTCACTGAAAAGTAGTATTCAACTGTAAAACAGTTGAAAGACAAGTGTATATAGCTTCTCCAGTTCAGGGAAGAGTGTATAAAGTTGTTTCTACATGTGGTGAAGTCCCACAAGTAGAAAAGAAGGCCCATTATAGGAAACAGCTAGAAATCAGTAGTCATTCAGAGCAAATACTAATGAATATCACAGAATAGAGAGAGAACAACTGTAAAAGACACCAAATGTAAGTCTCTAGTCTAGAAAGGATGTTGTACACTGCAGAAATCCTTGAAATAGAGTTACTTCACATGAAACCAGTGTTTCAAACCACCAGAATGCACTGAAAAGTAGTATTTAACTGTAAAACAGTTGAAAGACAAGTGTATATAGCTTCTCAAGTTCAGGGAAGAGTGTATAAAGTTGTTTCTACATGTGGTGAAGTCCCACAAGTAGAAAAGAAGGCCCATTATATTAAACAGCTAGAAATCAGTAGTCATTCAGAGCAAATACTAATGAATATCACAGAATAGAGAGAGAACAAGTGTAAAAGACATCAAAATGTAAGTCTCTAGTCTAGAAAGGATGTTGTACACTGCAGAAATCCTTGAAATAGAGTTACTTCACATGAAACCAGTGTTTCAAACCATCAGCATGCACTGAAAAGTAGTATTTAACTGTAAAACAGTTGAAAGACAAGTTTATATAGCTTCGCAAGTCCACAGAAGACTGTATAAAGTTGTTTCTACATGTGGTGAAGTCCCACAAGTAGAGCAGAAGGCCCATTATAGGAAACAGCTAGAAATCAGTAGTAATTCAGAGGAAATAGTAATGAATATCATAGAACTGTGTGAGAACAAGTGTAAAAGACATCAAAATGTAAGTTTCTAGTCTAGAAAGGATGTTATACACTACAGAAATCCTTGAAATAGAGTTACTTCACAAGAAAACAGTGTTTCAACCCACTAGAATTCACTGAAAAGTAGTATTCAACTGTAAAACAGTTGAAAGACAAGTTTATATAGCTTCGCAAGTCCACAGAAGACTGTATAAAGTTGTTTCTACATGTGGTGAAGTCCCACAAGTATACCAGAAGGCCCATTATAGGACACTGCAAGAAAGCATTAGTAATTCAGAGCAAATACTAATGAATATCACAGAATAGTGAGAGAACAAGTGTGAAACACATCAAAATGAAAGTGTGTAGTCTAGAAAGGATGTTGTACACTGCTGAAATCCTTGAAATAGAGTTAGTTCACATGAAACCAGTGTTTCAAACCATCAGAATGCACTGAAAAGTAGTATTTAACTGTAAAACAGTTGAAAGACAAGTTTATATAGCTTCGCAAGTCCACAGAAGACTGTATAAAGTTGTTTCTACATGTGGTGAAGTCCCCCAAGTAGAGCAGAAGCCCCATTATAGGAAACAGCTAGAAATCAGTAGTAATTCAGAGGAAATACTAATGAATATCATAGAACTGTGTGAGAACAAGTGTAAAAGACATCAAAATGTAAGTTTCTAGTCTAGAAAGGATGTTATACACTACAGAAATCCTTGAAATAGAGTTACTTCACAAGAAAACAGTGTTTCAACCCACTAGAATTCACTGAAAAGTAGTATTCAACTGTAAAACAGTTGAAAGACAAGTGTATATAGCTTCTCAAGTTCAGAGAAGAGTGTATAAAGTTGTTTCTACATGTGGTGAAGTCCCACAAGTAGAGCAGAAGGCCCATTAGAGGAAACAGCTAGAAATCAGTAGTAATTCAGAGGAAATACTAATGAATATCATAGAATTGTGTGAGAACAAGTGTAAAAGACATCAAAATGTAAGTCTCTAGTCTTGAAAGGATGTTATACACTACAGAAATCCTTGAAATAGAGTTACTTCACAAGAAAAGAGTGTTTCAACCCACTAGAATTCACTGAAAAGTAGTATTCAACTGTAAAACAGTTGAAAGACAAGTGTATATAGCTTCTCCAGTTCAGGGAAGAGTGTATAAAGTTGTTTCTACATGTGGTGAAGTCCCACAAGTAGAAAAGAAGGCCCATTATAGGAAACAGCTAGAAATCAGTACTCATTCAGAGCAAATACTAATGAATATCACAGAATAGAGAGAGAACAAGTGTAAAAGACATCAAAATGTAAGTCTCCAGTCTAGAAAGGATGTTGTACACTGCAGAAATCCTTGAAATAGAGTTACTTCACATGAAACCAGTGTTTCAAACCACCAGAATGCACTGAAAAGTAGTATTTAACTGTAAAAAGTTGAAAGACAAGTGTATATAGCTTCTCCAGTTCAGGGAAGAGTGTATAAAGTTGTTTCTACATGTGGTGAAGTCCCACAAGTAGAAAAGAAGGCCCATTATAGGAAACAGCTAGAAATCAGTAGTCATTCAGAGCAAATACTAATGAATATCACAGAATAGAGAGAGAACAAGTGTAAAAGACATCAAAATGTAAGTCTCTAGTCTAGAAAGGATGTTGTACACTGCAGAAATCCTTGAAATAGAGTTACTTCACATGAAACCAGTGTTTCAAACCATCAGAATGCACTGAAAAGTAGTATTTAACTGTAAAAGAGTTGAAAGACAAGTTTATATAGCTTCGCAAGTCCACAGAAGACGGTATAAAGTTGTTTCTACATGTGGTGAAGTCCCACAAGTAGAGCAGAAGGCCCATTATAGGAAACAGCTAGAAATCAGTAGTAATTCAGAGGAAATAGTAATGAATATCATAGAACTGTGTGAGAACAAGTGTAAAAGACATCAAAATGTAAGTTTCTAGTCTAGAAAGGATGTTATACACTACAGAAATCCTTGAAATAGAGTTACTTCACAAGAAAACAGTGTTTCAACCCACTAGAATTCACTGAAAAGTAGTATTCAACTGTAAAACAGTTGAAAGACAAGTTTATATAGCTTCGCAAGTCCACAGAAGACTGTATAAAGTTGTTTCTACATGTGGTGTAGTCCCACAAGTATACCAGAAGGCCCATTATAGGACACTGCAAGAAAGCATTAGTAATTCAGAGCAAATACTAATGAATATCACAGAATAGTGAGAGAACAAGTGTAAAACACATCAAAATGAAAGTGTGTAGTCTAGAAAGGATGTTGTACACTGCTGAAATCCTTGAAATAGAGTTAGTTCACATGAAACCAGTGTTTCAAACCATCAGCATGCACTGAAAAGTAGTATTTAACTGTAAAACAGTTGAAAGACAAGTTTATGTAGCTTCGCAAGTCCACAGAAGACTGTATAAAGTTGTTTCTACATGTGGTGAAGTCCCACAAGTAGAGCAGAAGGCCCATTATAGGAAACAGCTAGAAATCAGTAGTAATTCAGAGGAAATAGTAATGAATATCATAGAACTGTGTGAGAACAAGTGTAAAAGACATCAAAATGTAAGTTTCTAGTCTAGAAAGGATGTTATACACTACAGAAATCCTTGAAATAGAGTTACTTCACAAGAAAACAGTGTTTCAACCCACTAGAATTCACTGAAAAGTAGTATTCAACTGTAAACAGTTGAAAGACAAGTTTATATAGCTTCGCAAGTCCACAGAAGACTGTATAAAGTTGTTTCTACATGTGGTGAAGTCCCACAAGTATACCAGAAGGCCCATTATAGGACACTGCAAGAAAGCATTAGTAATTCAGAGCAAATACTAATGAATATCATAGAATTGTGTGAGAACAAGTGTAAAAGACATCAAAATGTAAGTTTCTAGTCTAGAAAGGATGTTATACACTACAGAAATCCTTGAAATAGAGTTACTTCACAAGAAAACAGTGTTTGAACCCACTAGAATTCACTGAAAAGTAGTATTCAACTGTAAAACAGTTGAAAGACAAGTGTATATAGCTTCTCAAGTTCAGAGAAAAGTGTATAAAGTTTTTTCTACATGTGGTGAAGTCCCACAAGTAGAAAATAAGGCCCATTATAGGAAACAGCTAGAAATCAGTAGTAATTTAGAGAAAATACTAATGAATATCATAGAACTGTGTGAGAATAAGTGTAAAAGACATCAAAATGTAAGTTTCTAGTCTAGAAAGAATGTTATACACTACAGAAATCCTTGAAATAGAGTTACTTCACAAGAAAAGAGTGTTTCTACCCACTAGAAATCACTGAAAAGTAGTATTCAACTGTAAAACAGTTGAAAGACAAGTGTATATAGCTTCTCCAGTTCAGGGAAGAGTGTATAAAGTTGTTTCTACATGTGGTGAAGTCCCACAAGTAGAAAAGAAGGCCCATTATAGGAAACAGCTAGAAATCAGTAGTCATTCAGAGCAAATACTAATGAATATCACAGAATAGAGAGAGAACAACTGTAAAAGACACCAAATGTAAGTCTCTAGTCTAGAAAGGATGTTGTACACTGCAGAAATCCTTGAAATAGAGTTACTTCACATGAAACCAGTGTTTCAAACCACCAGAATGCACTGAAAAGTAGTATTTAACTGTAAAACAGTTGAAAGACAAGTGTATATAGCTTCTCAAGTTCAGGGAAGAGTGTATAAAGTTGTTTCTACATGTGGTGAAGTCCCACAAGTAGAAAAGAAGGCCCATTATATTAAACAGCTAGAAATCAGTAGTCATTCAGAGCAAATACTAATGAATATCACAGAATAGAGAGAGAACAAGTGTAAAAGACATCAAAATGTAAGTCTCTAGTCTAGAAAGGATGTTGTACACTGCAGAAATCCTTGAAATAGAGTTACTTCACATGAAACCAGTGTTTCAAACCATCAGCATGCACTGAAAAGTAGTATTTAACTGTAAAACAGTTGAAAGACAAGTTTATATAGCTTCGCAAGTCCACAGAAGACTGTATAAAGTTGTTTCTACATGTGGTGAAGTCCCACAAGTAGAGCAGAAGGCCCATTATAGGAAACAGCTAGAAATCAGTAGTAATTCAGAGGAAATAGTAATGAATATCATAGAACTGTGTGAGAACAAGTGTAAAAGACATCAAAATGTAAGTTTCTAGTCTAGAAAGGATGTTATACACTACAGAAATCCTTGAAATAGAGTTACTTCACAAGAAAACAGTGTTTCAACCCACTAGAATTCACTGAAAAGTAGTATTCAACTGTAAAACAGTTGAAAGACAAGTTTATATAGCTTCGCAAGTCCACAGAAGACTGTATAAAGTAGTTTCTACATGTGGTGTAGTCCCACAAGTATACCAGAAGGCCCATTATAGGACACTGCAAGAAAGCATTAGTAATTCAGAGCAAATACTAATGAATATCACAGAATAGTGAGAGAACAAGTGTAAAACACATCAAAATGAAAGTGTGTAGTCTAGAAAGGATGTTGTACACTGCTGAAATCCTTGAAATAGAGTTAGTTCACATGAAACCAGTGTTTCAAACCATCAGAATGCACTGAAAAGTAGTATATAACTGTAAAACAGTTGAAAGACAAGTTTATATAGCTTCGCAAGTCCACAGAAGACTGTATAAAGTTGTTTCTACATGTGGTGAAGTCCCACAAGTAGAGCAGAAGGCCCATTATAGGAAACAGCTAGAAATCAGTAGTAATTCAGAGGAAATAGTAATGAATATCATAGAACTGTGTGAGAACAAGTGTAAAAGACATCAAAATGTAAGTTTCTAGTCTAGAAAGGATGTTATACACTACAGAAATCCTTGAAATAGAGTTACTTCACAAGAAAACAGTGTTTCAACCCACTAGAATTCACTGAAAAGTAGTATTCAACTGTAAAACAGTTGAAAGACAAGTTTATATAGCTTCGCAAGTCCACAGAAGACTGTATAAAGTTGTTTCTACATGTGGTGAAGTCCCACAAGTATACCAGAAGGCCCATTATAGGACACTGCAAGAAAGCATTAGTAATTCAGAGCAAATACTAATGAATATCACAGAATAGTGAGAGAACAAGTGTAAAACACATCAAAATGAAAGTGTGTAGTCTAGAAAGGATGTTGTACACTGCTGAAATCCTTGAAATAGAGTTAGTTCACATGAAACCAGTGTTTCAAACTACCAGAATGCACTGAAAAGTAGTATTCAACTGTAAAACAGTTGAAAGACAAGTTTATATAGCTTCGCAAGTCCACAGAAGACTGTATAAAGTTGTTTCAACATGTGGTGAAGTTCCACAAGTAGAGCAGAAGGCCCATTATAGGAAACAGCTAGAAATCAGTAGTAATTCAGAGGAAATACTAATGAATATCATAGAATTGTGTGAGAACAAGTGTAAAAGACATCAAAATGTAAGTTTCTAGTCTAGAAAGGATGTTATACACTACAGAAATCCTTGAAATAGAGTTACTTCACAAGAAAAGAGTGTTTCAACCCACTAGAATTCACTGAAAAGTAGTATTCAACTGTAAAACAGTTGAAAGACAAGTGTATATAGCTTCTCAAGTTCAGAGAAGAGTGTATAAAGTTGTTTCGACATGTGGTGAAGTCCCACAAGTAGAGCAGAAGGCCCATTATAGGAAACAGCGAGAAATCAGTAGTCATTCAGAGCAAATACTAATGAATATCACAGAATAGAGAGAGAACAAGTGTAAAAGACATCAAAATGTAAGTCTCTAGTCTAGAAAGGATGTTGTACACTGCAGAAATCCTTGAAATAGAGTTACTTCACATGAAACCAGTGTTTCAAACCACCAGAATGCACTGAAAAGTAGTATTTAACTATAAAACAGTTGAAAGACAAGTGTATATAGCTTCTCAAGTTCAGGGAAGAGTGTATAAAGTTGTTTCTACATGTGGTGAAGTCCCACAAGTAGAAAAGAAGGCCCATTATAGGAAACAGCTAGAAATCAGTAGTCATTCAGAGCAAATACTAATGAATATCACAGAATAGAGAGAGAACAAGTGTAAAAGACATCAAAATGTAAGTCTCTAGTCTAGAAAGGATGTTGTACACTGCAGAAATCCTTGAAACAGAGTTACTTCACATGAAACCAGTGTTTCAAACCACCAGAATGCACTGAAAAGTAGTATTTAACTGTAAAACAGTTGAAAGACAAGTGTATATAGCTTCTCAAGTTCAGAGAAAAGTGTATAAAGTTGTTTCTACATGTGGTGAAGTCCCACAGGTAAAAAAGAAGGCCCATTATAGGAAACAGCTAGAAATCAGTAGTCATTCAGAGCAAATACTAATGAATATCACAGAATAGAGAGAGAACAAGTGTAAAAGACATCAAAATGTAAGTCTCTAGTCTAGAAAGGATGTTGTACACTGCAGAAATCCTTGAAATAGAGTTACTTCACAAGAAAACAGTGTTTCAACCCACTAGAATTCACTGAAAAGTAGTATTCAACTGTAAAACAGTTGAAAGACAAGTGTATATAGCTTCTCAAGTTCAGAGAAAAGTGTATAAAGTTGTTTCTACATGTGGTGAAGTCCCACAAGTAGAGCAGAAGGCCCATTATAGGAAACAGCTAGAAATCAGTAGTAATTCAGAGGAAATAGTAATGAATATCATAGAACTGTGTGAGAACAAGTGTAAAAGACATCAAAATGTAAGTTTCTAGTCTAGAAAGGATGTTATACACTACAGAAATCCTTGAAATAGAGTTACTTCACAAGAAAACAGTGTTTCAACCCACTAGAATTCACTGAAAAGTAGTATTCAACTGTAAAACAGTTGAAAGACAAGTTTATATAGCTTCGCAAGTCCACAGAAGACTGTATAAAGTTGTTTCTACATGTGGTGTAGTCCCACAAGTATACCTGAAGGCCCATTATAGGACACTGCAAGAAAGCATTAGTAATTCAGAGCAAATACTAATGAATATCACAGAATAGTGAGAGAACAAGTGTAAAACACATCAAAATGAAAGTGTGTAGTCTAGAAAGGATGTTGTACACTGCTGAAATCCTTGAAATAGAGTTAGTTCACATGAAACCAGTGTTTCAAACCATCAGCATGCACTGAAAAGTAGTATTTAACTGTAAAACAGTTGAAAGACAAGTTTATGTAGCTTCGCAAGTCCACAGAAGACTGTATAAAGTTGTTTCTACATGTGGTGAAGTCCCACAAGTAGAGCAGAAGGCCCATTATAGGAAACAGCTAGAAATCAGTAGTAATTCAGAGGAAATAGTAATGAATATCATAGAACTGTGTGAGAACAAGTGTAAAAGACATCAAAATGTAAGTTTCTAGTCTAGAAAGGATGTTATACACTACAGAAATCCTTGAAATAGAGTTACTTCACAAGAAAACAGTGTTTCAACCCACTAGAATTCACTGAAAAGTAGTATTCAACTGTAAACAGTTGAAAGACAAGTTTATATAGCTTCGCAAGTCCACAGAAGACTGTATAAAGTTGTTTCTACATGTGGTGAAGTCCCACAAGTATACCAGAAGGCCCATTATAGGACACTGCAAGAAAGCATTAGTAATTCAGAGCAAATACTAATGAATATCATAGAATTGTGTGAGAACAAGTGTAAAAGACATCAAAATGTAAGTTTCTAGTCTAGAAAGGATGTTATACACTACAGAAATCCTTGAAATAGAGTTACTTCACAAGAAAACAGTGTTTGAACCCACTAGAATTCACTGAAAAGTAGTATTCAACTGTAAAACAGTTGAAAGACAAGTGTATATAGCTTCTCAAGTTCAGAGAAAAGTGTATAAAGTTTTTTCTACATGTGGTGAAGTCCCACAAGTAGAAAATAAGGCCCATTATAGGAAACAGCTAGAAATCAGTAGTAATTTAGAGAAAATACTAATGAATATCATAGAACTGTGTGAGAATAAGTGTAAAAGACATCAAAATGTAAGTTTCTAGTCTAGAAAGAATGTTATACACTACAGAAATCCTTGAAATAGAGTTACTTCACAAGAAAAGAGTGTTTCTACCCACTAGAATTCACTGAAAAGTAGTATTCAACTGTAAAACAGTTGAAAGACAAGTGTATATAGCTTCTCCAGTTCAGGGAAGAGTGTATAAAGTTGTTTCTACATGTGGTGAAGTCCCACAAGTAGAAAAGAAGGCCCATTATAGGAAACAGCTAGAAATCAGTAGTCATTCAGAGCAAATACTAATGAATATCACAGAATAGAGAGAGAACAACTGTAAAAGACACCAAATGTAAGTCTCTAGTCTAGAAAGGATGTTGTACACTGCAGAAATCCTTGAAATAGAGTTACTTCACATGAAACCAGTGTTTCAAACCACCAGAATGCACTGAAAAGTAGTATTTAACTGTAAAACAGTTGAAAGACAAGTGTATATAGCTTCTCAAGTTCAGGGAAGAGTGTATAAAGTTGTTTCTACATGTGGTGAAGTCCCACAAGTAGAAAAGAAGGCCCATTATATTAAACAGCTAGAAATCAGTAGTCATTCAGAGCAAATACTAATGAATATCACAGAATAGAGAGAGAACAAGTGTAAAAGACATCAAAATGTAAGTCTCTAGTCTAGAAAGGATGTTGTACACTGCAGAAATCCTTGAAATAGAGTTACTTCACATGAAACCAGTGTTTCAAACCATCAGCATGCACTGAAAAGTAGTATTTAACTGTAAAACAGTTGAAAGACAAGTTTATATAGCTTCGCAAGTCCACAGAAGACTGTATAAAGTTGTTTCTACATGTGGTGAAGTCCCACAAGTAGAGCAGAAGGCCCATTATAGGAAACAGCTAGAAATCAGTAGTAATTCAGAGGAAATAGTAATGAATATCATATAACTGTGTGAGAACAAGTGTAAAAGACATCAAAATGTAAGTTTCTAGTCTAGAAAGGATGTTATACACTACAGAAATCCTTGAAATAGAGTTACTTCACAAGAAAACAGTGTTTCAACCCACTAGAATTCACTGAAAAGTAGTATTCAACTGTAAAACAGTTGAAAGACAAGTTTATATAGCTTCGCAAGTCCACAGAAGACTGTAGAAAGTTGTTTCTACATGTGGTGAAGTCCCACAAGTATACCAGAAGGCCCATTATAGGACACTGCAAGAAAGCATTAGTAATTCAGAGCAAATACTAATGAATATCACAGAATAGTGAGAGAACAAGTGTGAAACACATCAAAATGAAAGTGTGTAGTCTAGAAAGGATGTTGTACACTGCTGAAATCCTTGAAATAGAGTTAGTTCACATGAAACCAGTGTTTCAAACCATCAGAATGCACTGAAAAGTAGTATTTAACTGTAAAACAGTTGAAAGACAAGTTTATATAGCTTCGCAAGTCCACAGAAGACTGTATAAAGTTGTTTCTACATGTGGTGAAGTCCCCCAAGTAGAGCAGAAGCCCCATTATAGGAAACAGCTAGAAATCAGTAGTAATTCAGAGGAAATACTAATGAATATCATAGAACTGTGTGAGAACAAGTGTAAAAGACATCAAAATGTAAGTTTCTAGTCTAGAAAGGATGTTATACACTACAGAAATCCTTGAAATAGAGTTACTTCACAAGAAAACAGTGTTTCAACCCACTAGAATTCACTGAAAAGTAGTATTCAACTGTAAAACAGTTGAAAGACAAGTGTATATAGCTTCTCAAGTTCAGAGAAGAGTGTATAAAGTTGTTTCTACATGTGGTGAAGTCCCACAAGTAGAGCAGAAGGCCCATTAGAGGAAACAGCTAGAAATCAGTAGTAATTCAGAGGAAATACTAATGAATATCATAGAATTGTGTGAGAACAAGTGTAAAAGACATCAAAATGTAAGTCTCTAGTCTTGAAAGGATGTTATACACTACAGAAATCCTTGAAATAGAGTTACTTCACAAGAAAAGAGTGTTTCAACCCACTAGAATTCACTGAAAAGTAGTATTCAACTGTAAAACAGTTGAAAGACAAGTGTATATAGCTTCTCCAGTTCAGGGAAGAGTGTATAAAGTTGTTTCTACATGTGGTGAAGTCCCACAAGTAGAAAAGAAGGCCCATTATAGGAAACAGCTAGAAATCAGTACTCATTCAGAGCAAATACTAATGAATATCACAGAATAGAGAGAGAACAAGTGTAAAAGACATCAAAATGTAAGTCTCCAGTCTAGAAAGGATGTTGTACACTGCAGAAATCCTTGAAATAGAGTTACTTCACATGAAACCAGTGTTTCAAACCACCAGAATGCACTGAAAAGTAGTATTTAACTGTAAAAAGTTGAAAGACAAGTGTATATAGCTTCTCCAGTTCAGGGAAGAGTGTATAAAGTTGTTTCTACATGTGGTGAAGTCCCACAAGTAGAAAAGAAGGCCCATTATAGGAAACAGCTAGAAATCAGTAGTCATTCAGAGCAAATACTAATGAATATCACAGAATAGAGAGAGAACAAGTGTAAAAGACATCAAAATGTAAGTCTCTAGTCTAGAAAGGATGTTGTACACTGCAGAAATCCTTGAAATAGAGTTACTTCACATGAAACCAGTGTTTCAAACCATCAGAATGCACTGAAAAGTAGTATTTAACTGTAAAAGAGTTGAAAGACAAGTTTATATAGCTTCGCAAGTCCACAGAAGACGGTATAAAGTTGTTTCTACATGTGGTGAAGTCCCACAAGTAGAGCAGAAGGCCCATTATAGGAAACAGCTAGAAATCAGTAGTAATTCAGAGGAAATAGTAATGAATATCATAGAACTGTGTGAGAACAAGTGTAAAAGACATCAAAATGTAAGTTTCTAGTCTAGAAAGGATGTTATACACTACAGAAATCCTTGAAATAGAGTTACTTCACAAGAAAACAGTGTTTCAACCCACTAGAATTCACTGAAAAGTAGTATTCAACTGTAAAACAGTTGAAAGACAAGTTTATATAGCTTCGCAAGTCCACAGAAGACTGTATAAAGTTGTTTCTACATGTGGTGTAGTCCCACAAGTATACCAGAAGGCCCATTATAGGACACTGCAAGAAAGCATTAGTAATTCAGAGCAAATACTAATGAATATCACAGAATAGTGAGAGAACAAGTGTAAAACACATCAAAATGAAAGTGTGTAGTCTAGAAAGGATGTTGTACACTGCTGAAATCCTTGAAATAGAGTTAGTTCACATGAAACCAGTGTTTCAAACCATCAGCATGCACTGAAAAGTAGTATTTAACTGTAAAACAGTTGAAAGACAAGTTTATGTAGCTTCGCAAGTCCACAGAAGACTGTATAAAGTTGTTTCTACATGTGGTGAAGTCCCACAAGTAGAGCAGAAGGCCCATTATAGGAAACAGCTAGAAATCAGTAGTAATTCAGAGGAAATAGTAATGAATATCATAGAACTGTGTGAGAACAAGTGTAAAAGACATCAAAATGTAAGTTTCTAGTCTAGAAAGGATGTTATACACTACAGAAATCCTTGAAATAGAGTTACTTCACAAGAAAACAGTGTTTCAACCCACTAGAATTCACTGAAAAGTAGTATTCAACTGTAAACAGTTGAAAGACAAGTTTATATAGCTTCGCAAGTCCACAGAAGACTGTATAAAGTTGTTTCTACATGTGGTGAAGTCCCACAAGTATACCAGAAGGCCCATTATAGGACACTGCAAGAAAGCATTAGTAATTCAGAGCAAATACTAATGAATATCATAGAATTGTGTGAGAACAAGTGTAAAAGACATCAAAATGTAAGTTTCTAGTCTAGAAAGGATGTTATACACTACAGAAATCCTTGAAATAGAGTTACTTCACAAGAAAACAGTGTTTGAACCCACTAGAATTCACTGAAAAGTAGTATTCAACTGTAAAACAGTTGAAAGACAAGTGTATATAGCTTCTCAAGTTCAGAGAAGAGTGTATAAAGTTGTTTCTACATGTGGTGAAGTCCCACAAGTAGAGCAGAAGGCCCATTAGAGGAAACAGCTAGAAATCAGTAGTAATTCAGAGGAAATACTAATGAATATCATAGAATTGTGTGAGAACAAGTGTAAAAGACATCAAAATGTAAGTCTCTAGTCTTGAAAGGATGTTATACACTACAGAAATCCTTGAAATAGAGTTACTTCACAAGAAAAGAGTGTTTCAACCCACTAGAATTCACTGAAAAGTAGTATTCAACTGTAAAACAGTTGAAAGACAAGTGTATATAGCTTCTCCAGTTCAGGGAAGAGTGTATAAAGTTGTTTCTACATGTGGTGAAGTCCCAAAAGTAGAAAAGAAGGCCCATTATAGGAAACAGCTAGAAATCAGTAGTCATTCAGAGCAAATACTAATGAATATCACAGAATAGAGAGAGAACAACTGTAAAAGACACCAAATGTAAGTCTCTAGTCTAGAAAGGATGTTGTACACTGCAGAAATCCTTGAAATAGAGTTACTTCACATGAAACCAGTGTTTCAAACCACCAGAATGCACTGAAAAGTAGTATTTAACTGTAAAACAGTTGAAAGACAAGTGTATATAGCTTCTCAAGTTCAGGGAAGAGTGTATAAAGTTGTTTCTACATGTGGTGAAGTCCCACAAGTAGAAAAGAAGGCCCATTATATTAAACAGCTAGAAATCAGTAGTCATTCAGAGCAAATACTAATGAATATCACAGAATAGAGAGAGAACAAGTGTAAAAGACATCAAAATGTAAGTCTCTAGTCTAGAAAGGATGTTGTACACTGCAGAAATCCTTGAAATAGAGTTACTTCACATGAAACCAGTGTTTCAAACCATCAGCATGCACTGAAAAGTAGTATTTAACTGTAAAACAGTTGAAAGACAAGTTTATATAGCTTCGCAAGTCCACAGAAGACTGTATAAAGTTGTTTCTACATGTGGTGAAGTCCCACAAGTAGAGCAGAAGGCCCATTATAGGAAACAGCTAGAAATCAGTAGTAATTCAGAGGAAATAGTAATGAATATCATAGAACTGTGTGAGAACAAGTGTAAAAGACATCAAAATGTAAGTTTCTAGTCTAGAAAGGATGTTATACACTACAGAAATCCTTGAAATAGAGTTACTTCACAAGAAAACAGTGTTTCAACCCACTAGAATTCACTGAAAAGTAGTATTCAACTGTAAAACAGTTGAAAGACAAGTTTATATAGCTTCGCAAGTCCACAGAAGACTGTATAAAGTAGTTTCTACATGTGGTGTAGTCCCACAAGTATACCAGAAGGCCCATTATAGGACACTGCAAGAAAGCATTAGTAATTCAGAGCAAATACTAATGAATATCACAGAATAGTGAGAGAACAAGTGTAAAACACATCAAAATGAAAGTGTGTAGTCTAGAAAGGATGTTGTACACTGCTGAAATCCTTGAAATAGAGTTAGTTCACATGAAACCAGTGTTTCAAACCATCAGAATGCACTGAAAAGTAGTATTTAACTGTAAAACAGTTGAAAGACAAGTTTATATAGCTTCGCAAGTCCACAGAAGACTGTATAAAGTTGTTTCTACATGTGGTGAAGTCCCACAAGTAGAGCAGAAGGCCCATTATAGGAAACAGCTAGAAATCAGTAGTAATTCAGAGGAAATAGTAATGAATATCATAGAACTGTGTGAGAACAAGTGTAAAAGACATCAAAATGTAAGTTTCTAGTCTAGAAAGGATGTTATACACTACAGAAATCCTTGAAATAGAGTTACTTCACAAGAAAACAGTGTTTCAACCCACTAGAATTCACTGAAAAGTAGTATTCAACTGTAAAACAGTTGAAAGACAAGTTTATATAGCTTCGCAAGTCCACAGAAGACTGTATAAAGTTGTTTCTACATGTGGTGAAGTCCCACAAGTATACCAGAAGGCCCATTATAGGACACTGCAAGAAAGCATTAGTAATTCAGAGCAAATACTAATGAATATCATAGAATTGTGTGAGAACAAGTGTAAAAGACATCAAAATGTAAGTTTCTAGTCTAGAAAGGATGTTATACACTACAGAAATCCTTGAAATAGAGTTACTTCACAAGAAACCAGTGTTTCAACCCACTAGAATTCACTGAAAAGTAGTATTCAACTGTAAAACAGTTGAAAGACAAGTGTATATAGCTTCTCAAGTTCAGAGAAGAGTGTATAAAGTTGTTTCTACATGTGGTGAAGTCCCACAAGTAGAGCAGAAGGCCCATTAGAGGAAACAGCTAGAAATCAGTAGTAATTCAGAGGAAATACTAATGAATATCATAGAATTGTGTGAGAACAAGTGTAAAAGACATCAAAATGTAAGTCTCTAGTCTTGAAAGGATGTTATACACTACAGAAATCCTTGAAATAGAGTTACTTCACAAGAAAAGAGTGTTTCAACCCACTAGAATTCACTGAAAAGTAGTATTCAACTGTAAAACAGTTGAAAGACAAGTGTATATAGCTTCTCCAGTTCAGGGAAGAGTGTATAAAGTTGTTTCTACATGTGGTGAAGTCCCACAAGTAGAAAAGAAGGCCCATTATAGGAAACAGCTAGAAATCAGTAGTCATTCAGAGCAAATACTAATGAATATCACAGAATAGAGAGAGAACAAGTGTAAAAGACATCAAAATGTAAGTCTCTAGTCTAGAAAGGATGTTGTACACTGCAGAAATCCTTGAAATAGAGTTACTTCACATGAAACCAGTGTTTCAAACCACCAGAAAGCACTGAAAAGTAGTATTTAACTGTAAAACAGTTGAAAGACAAGTGTATATAGCTTCTCCAGTTCAGGGAAGAGTGTATAAAGTTGTTTCTACATGTGGTGAAGTCCCACAAGTAGAAAAGAAGGCCCATTATAGGAAACAGCTAGAAATCAGTAGTCATTCAGAGCAAATACTAATGAATATCACAGAATAGAGAGAGAACAAGTGTAAAAGACATCAAAATGTAAGTCTCTAGTCTAGAAAGGATGTTGTACACTGCAGAAATCCTTGAAATAGAGTTACTTCACATGAAACCAGTGTTTCAAACCACCAGAATGCACTGAAAAGTAGTATTTAACTTTAAACAGTTGAAAGACAAGTGTATATAGCTTCTCAAGTTCAGAGAAAAGTGTATAAAGTTGTTTCTACATGTGGTGAAGTCCCACAAGTAGAGCAGAAGGCCCATTATAGGAAACAGCTAGAAATCAGTAGTAATTCAGAGGAAATAGTAATGAATATCATAGAACTGTGTGAGAACAAGTGTAAAAGACATCAAAATGTAAGTTTCTAGTCTAGAAAGGATGTTATACACTACAGAAATCCTTGAAATAGAGTTACTTCACAAGAAAACAGTGTTTCAACCCACTAGAATTCACTGAAAAGTAGTATTCAACTGTAAAACAGTTGAAAGACAAGTTTATATAGCTTCGCAAGTCCACAGAAGACTGTATAAAGTTGTTTCTACATGTGGTGTAGTCCCACAAGTATACCAGAAGGCCCATTATAGGACACTGCAAGAAAGCATTAGTAATTCAGAGCAAATACTAATTAATATCACAGAATAGTGAGAGAACAAGTGTAAAACACATCAAAATGGAAGTGTGTAGTCTAGAAAGGATGTTGTACACTGCTGAAATCCTTGAAATAGAGTTAGTTCACATGAAACCAGTGTTTCAAACCATCAGAATGCACTGAAAAGTAGTATTTAGCTGTAAAACAGTTGAAAGACAAGTTTATATAGCTTCGCAAGTCCACAGAAGACTGTATAAAGTTGTTTCTACATGTGGTGAAGTCCCCAAGTAGAGCAGAAGGCCCATTATAGGAAACAGCTAGAAATCAGTAGTAATTCAGAGGAAATAGTAATGAATATCATAGAACTGTGTGAGAACAAGTGTAAAAGACATCAAAATGTAAGTTTCTAGTCTAGAAAGGATGTTATACACTACAGAAATCCTTGAAATAGAGTTACTTCACAAGAAAACAGTGTTTCAACCCACTAGAATTCACTGAAAAGTAGTATTCAACTGTAAAACAGTTGAAAGACAAGTTTATATAGCTTCGCAACTCCACAGAAGACTGTATAAAGTTGTTTCTACATGTGGTGAAGTCCCACAAGTATACCAGAAAGCCCATTATAGGACACTGCAAGAAAGCATTAGTAATTCAGAGCAAATACTAATGAATATCATAGAATTGTGTGAGAACAAGTGTAAAAGACATCAAAATGTAAGTTTCTAGTCTAGAAAGGATGTTATACACTACAGAAATCCTTGAAATAGAGTTACTTCACAAGAAAACAGTGTTTCAACCCACTAGAATTCACTGAAAAGTAGTATTCAACTGTAAAACAGTTGAAAGACAAGTGTATATAGCTTCTCAAGTTCAGAGAAGAGTGTATAAAGTTGTTTCGACATGTGGTGAAGTCCCACAAGTAGAGCAGAAGGCCCATTATAGGAAACAGCTAGAAATCAGTAGTCATTCAGAGCAAATACTAATGAATATCACAGAATAGAGAGAGAACAAGTGTAAAAGACATCAAAATGTAAGTCTCCAGTCTTGAAAGGATGTTATACACTGCAGAAATCCTTGAAATAGAGTTACTTCACAAGAAAACAGTGTTTCAACCCACTAGAATTCACTGAAAAGTAGTATTCAACTGTAAAACAGTTGAAAGACAAGTGTATATAGCTTCTCAAGTTCAGAGAAAAGTGTATAAAGTTGTTTCTACATGTGGTGAAGTCCCACAAGTAGAGCAGAAGGCCCATTATAGGAAACAGCTAGAAATCAGTAGTAATTCAGAGGAAATAGTAATGAATATCATAGAACTGTGTGAGAACAAGTGTAAAAGACATCAAAATGTAAGTTTCTAGTCTAGAAAGGATGTTATACACTACAGAAATCCTTGAAATAGAGTTACTTCACAAGAAAACAGTGTTTCAACCCACTAGAATTCACTGAAAAGTAGTATTCAACTGTAAAACAGTTGAAAGACAAGTTTATATAGCTTCCCAAGTCCACAGAAGACTGTATAAAATTGTTTCTACATGTGGTGAAGTTCCACAAGTAGAGCAGAAGGCCCATTATAGGAAACAGTTAGAAATCAGTAGTAATTCAGAGGAAATACTAATGAATATCATAGAATTGTGTGAGAACAAGTGTAAAAGACATCAAAATGTAAGTCTCTAGTCTTGAAAGGATGTTATACACTACAGAAATCCTTGAAATAGAGTTACTTCACAAGAAAAGAGTGTTTCAACCCACTAGAATTCACTGAAAAGTAGTATTCAACTGTAAAACAGTTGAAAGACAAGTTTATATAGCTTCGCAAGTCCACAGAAGACTGTATAAAGTTGTTTCTACATGTGGTGAAGTCCCACAAGTATACCAGAAGGCCCATTATAGGACACTGCAAGAAAGCATTAGTAATTCAGAGCAAATACTAATGAATATCATAGAATTGTGTGAGAACAAGTGTAAAAGACATCAAAATGTAAGTTTCTAGTCTAGAAAGGATGTTATACACTACAGAAATCCTTGAAATAGAGTTACTTCACAAGAAACCAGTGTTTCAACCCACTAGAATTCACTGAAAAGTAGTATTCAACTGTAAAACAGTTGAAAGACAAGTGTATATAGCTTCTCAAGTTCAGAGAAGAGTGTATAAAGTTGTTTCTACATGTGGTGAAGTCCCACAAGTAGAGCAGAAGGCCCATTAGAGGAAACAGCTAGAAATCAGTAGTAATTCAGAGGAAATACTAATGAATATCATAGAATTGTGTGAGAACAAGTGTAAAAGACATCAAAATGTAAGTCTCTAGTCTTGAAAGGATGTTATACACTACAGAAATCCTTGAAATAGAGTTACTTCACAAGAAAAGAGTGTTTCAACCCACTAGAATTCACTGAAAAGTAGTATTCAACTGTAAAACAGTTGAAAGACAAGTGTATATAGCTTCTCCAGTTCAGGGAAGAGTGTATAAAGTTGTTTCTACATGTGGTGAAGTCCCACAAGTAGAAAAGAAGGCCCATTATATTAAACAGCTAGAAATCAGTAGTCATTCAGAGCAAATACTAATGAATATCACAGAATAGAGAGAGAACAAGTGTAAAAGACATCAAAATGTAAGTCTCTAGTCTAGAAAGGATGTTGTACACTGCAGAAATCCTTGAAATAGAGTTACTTCACATGAAACCAGTGTTTCAAACCACCAGAAAGCACTGAAAAGTAGTATTTAACTGTAAAACAGTTGAAAGACAAGTGTATATAGCTTCTCCAGTTCAGGGAAGAGTGTATAAAGTTGTTTCTACATGTGGTGAAGTCCCACAAGTAGAAAAGAAGGCCCATTATAGGAAACAGCTAGAAATCAGTAGTCATTCAGAGCAAATACTAATGAATATCACAGAATAGAGAGAGAACAAGTGTAAAAGACATCAAAATGTAAGTCTCTAGTCTAGAAAGGATGTTGTACACTGCAGAAATCCTTGAAATAGAGTTACTTCACATGAAACCAGTGTTTCAAACCACCAGAATGCACTGAAAAGTAGTATTTAACTTTAAACAGTTGAAAGACAAGTGTATATAGCTTCTCAAGTTCAGAGAAAAGTGTATAAAGTTGTTTCTACATGTGGTGAAGTCCCACAAGTAGAGCAGAAGGCCCATTATAGGAAACAGCTAGAAATCAGTAGTAATTCAGAGGAAATAGTAATGAATATCATAGAACTGTGTGAGAACAAGTGTAAAAGACATCAAAATGTAAGTTTCTAGTCTAGAAAGGATGTTATACACTACAGAAATCCTTGAAATAGAGTTACTTCACAAGAAAACAGTGTTTCAACCCACTAGAATTCACTGAAAAGTAGTATTCAACTGTAAAACAGTTGAAAGACAAGTTTATATAGCTTCGCAAGTCCACAGAAGACTGTATAAAGTAGTTTCTACATGTGGTGTAGTCCCACAAGTATACCAGAAGGCCCATTATAGGACACTGCAAGAAAGCATTAGTAATTCAGAGCAAATACTAATGAATATCACAGAATAGTGAGAGAACAAGTGTAAAAGACATCAAAATGAAAGTGTGTAGTCTAGAAAGGATGTTGTACACTGCTGAAATCCTTGAAATAGAGTTACTTCACAAGAAACCAGTGTTTCAACCCACTAGAATTCACTGAAAAGTAGTATTCAACTGTAAAACAGTTGAAAGACAAGTGTATATAGCTTCTCAAGTTCAGAGAAGAGTGTATAAAGTTGTTTCTACATGTGGTGAAGTCCCACAAGTAGAGCAGAAGGCCCATTAGAGGAAACAGCTAGAAATCAGTAGTAATTCAGAGGAAATACTAATGAATATCATAGAATTGTGTGAGAACAAGTGTAAAAGACATCAAAATGTAAGTCTCTAGTCTTGAAAGGATGTTATACACTACAGAAATCCTTGAAATAGAGTTACTTCACAAGAAAAGAGTGTTTCAACCCACTAGAATTCACTGAAAAGTAGTATTCAACTGTAAAACAGTTGAAAGACAAGTGTATATAGCTTCTCCAGTTCAGGGAAGAGTGTATAAAGTTGTTTCTACATGTGGTGAAGTCCCACAAGTAGAAAAGAAGGCCCATTATAGGAAACAGCTAGAAATCAGTAGTCATTCAGAGCAAATACTAATGAATATCACAGAATAGAGAGAGAACAAGTGTAAAAGACATCAAAATGTAAGTCTCTAGTCTAGAAAGGATGTTGTACACTGCAGAAATCCTTGAAATAGAGTTACTTCACATGAAACCAGTGTTTCAAACCACCAGAAAGCACTGAAAAGTAGTATTTAACTGTAAAACAGTTGAAAGACAAGTGTATATAGCTTCTCCAGTTCAGGGAAGAGTGTATAAAGTTGTTTCTACATGTGGTGAAGTCCCACAAGTAGAAAAGAAGGCCCATTATAGGAAACAGCTAGAAATCAGTAGTCATTCAGAGCAAATACTAATGAATATCACAGAATAGAGAGAGAACAAGTGTAAAAGACATCAAAATGTAAGTCTCTAGTCTAGAAAGGATGTTGTACACTGCAGAAATCCTTGAAATAGAGTTACTTCACATGAAACCAGTGTTTCAAACCACCAGAATGCACTGAAAAGTAGTATTTAACTTTAAACAGTTGAAAGACAAGTGTATATAGCTTCTCAAGTTCAGAGAAAAGTGTATAAAGTTGTTTCTACATGTGGTGAAGTCCCACAAGTAGAGCAGAAGGCCCATTATAGGAAACAGCTAGAAATCAGTAGTAATTCAGAGGAAATAGTAATGAATATCATAGAACTGTGTGAGAACAAGTGTAAAAGACATCAAAATGTAAGTTTCTAGTCTAGAAAGGATGTTATACACTACAGAAATCCTTGAAATAGAGTTACTTCACAAGAAAACAGTGTTTCAACCCACTAGAATTCACTGAAAAGTAGTATTCAACTGTAAAACAGTTGAAAGACAAGTTTATATAGCTTCGCAAGTCCACAGAAGACTGTATAAAGTTGTTTCTACATGTGGTGTAGTCCCACAAGTATACCAGAAGGCCCATTATAGGACACTGCAAGAAAGCATTAGTAATTCAGAGCAAATACTAATTAATATCACAGAATAGTGAGAGAACAAGTGTAAAACACATCAAAATGAAAGTGTGTAGTCTAGAAAGGATGTTGTACACTGCTGAAATCCTTGAAATAGAGTTAGTTCACATGAAACCAGTGTTTCAAACCATCAGAATGCACTGAAAAGTAGTATTTAGCTGTAAAACAGTTGAAAGACAAGTTTATATAGCTTCGCAAGTCCACAGAAGACTGTATAAAGTTGTTTCTACATGTGGTGAAGTCCCCAAGTAGAGCAGAAGGCCCATTATAGGAAACAGCTAGAAATCAGTAGTAATTCAGAGGAAATAGTAATGAATATCATAGAACTGTGTGAGAACAAGTGTAAAAGACATCAAAATGTAAGTTTCTAGTCTAGAAAGGATGTTATACACTACAGAAATCCTTGAAATAGAGTTACTTCACAAGAAAACAGTGTTTCAACCCTCTAGAATTCACTGAAAAGTAGTATTCAACTGTAAAACAGTTGAAAGACAAGTTTATATAGCTTCGCAACTCCACAGAAGACTGTATAAAGTTGTTTCTACATGTGGTGAAGTCCCACAAGTATACCAGAAAGCCCATTATAGGACACTGCAAGAAAGCATTAGTAATTCAGAGCAAATACTAATGAATATCATAGAATTGTGTGAGAACAAGTGTAAAAGACATCAAAATGTAAGTTTCTAGTCTAGAAAGGATGTTATACACTACAGAAATCCTTGAAATAGAGTTACTTCACAAGAAAACAGTGTTTCAACCCACTAGAATTCACTGAAAAGTAGTATTCAACTGTAAAACAGTTGAAAGACAAGTGTATATAGCTTCTCAAGTTCAGAGAAGAGTGTATAAAGTTGTTTCGACATGTGGTGAAGTCCCACAAGTAGAGCAGAAGGCCCATTATAGGAAACAGCTAGAAATCAGTAGTCATTCAGAGCAAATACTAATGAATATCACAGAATAGAGAGAGAACAAGTGTAAAAGACATCAAAATGTAAGTCTCCAGTCTTGAAAGGATGTTATACACTGCAGAAATCCTTGAAATAGAGTTACTTCACAAGAAAACAGTGTTTCAACCCACTAGAATTCACTGAAAAGTAGTATTCAACTGTAAAACAGTTGAAAGACAAGTGTATATAGCTTCTCAAGTTCAGAGAAAAGTGTATAAAGTTGTTTCTACATGTGGTGAAGTCCCACAAGTAGAGGAGAAGGCCCATTATAGGAAACAGCTAGAAATCAGTAGTAATTCAGAGGAAATAGTAATGAATATCATAGAACTGTGTGAGAACAAGTGTAAAAGACATCAAAATGTAAGTTTCTAGTCTAGAAAGGATGTTATACACTACAGAAATCCTTGAAATAGAGTTACTTCACAAGAAAACAGTGTTTCAACCCACTAGAATTCACTGAAAAGTATTGTTCAACTGTAAAACAGTTGAAAGACAAGTTTATATAGCTTCGCAAGTCCACAGAAGACTGTATAAAGTTGTTTCTACATGTGGTGAAGTCCCACAAGTATACCAGAAGGCCCATTATAGGACACTGCAAGAAAGCATTAGTAATTCAGAGCAAATACTAATGAATATCATAGAATTGTGTGAGAACAAGTGTAAAAGACATCAAAATGTAAGTTTCTAGTCTAGAAAGGATGTTATACACTACAGAAATCCTTGAAATAGAGTTACTTCACAAGAAACCAGTGTTTCAACCCACTAGAATTCACTGAAAAGTAGTATTCAACTGTAAAACAGTTGAAAGACAAGTGTATATAGCTTCTCAAGTTCAGAGAAGAGTGTATAAAGTTGTTTCTACATGTGGTGAAGTCCCACAAGTAGAGCAGAAGGCCCATTAGAGGAAACAGCTAGAAATCAGTAGTAATTCAGAGGAAATACTAATGAATATCATAGAATTGTGTGAGAACAAGTGTAAAAGACATCAAAATGTAAGTCTCTAGTCTTGAAAGGATGTTATACACTACAGAAATCCTTGAAATAGAGTTACTTCACAAGAAAAGAGTGTTTCAACCCACTAGAATTCACTGAAAAGTAGTATTCAACTGTAAAACAGTTGAAAGACAAGTGTATATAGCTTCTCCAGTTCAGGGAAGAGTGTATAAAGTTGTTTCTACATGTGGTGAAGTCCCACAAGTAGAAAAGAAGGCCCATTATAGGAAACAGCTAGAAATCAGTAGTCATTCAGAGCAAATACTAATGAATATCACAGAATAGAGAGAGAACAAGTGTAAAAGACATCAAAATGTAAGTCTCTAGTCTAGAAAGGATGTTGTACACTGCAGAAATCCTTGAAATAGAGTTACTTCACATGAAACCAGTGTTTCAAACCACCAGAATGCACTGAAAAGTAGTATTTAACTTTAAACAGTTGAAAGACAAGTGTATATAGCTTCTCAAGTTCAGAGAAAAGTGTATAAAGTTGTTTCTACATGTGGTGAAGTCCCACAAGTAGAGCAGAAGGCCCATTATAGGAAACAGCTAGAAATCAGTAGTAATTCAGAGGAAATAGTAATGAATATCATAGAACTGTGTGAGAACAAGTGTAAAAGACATCAAAATGTAAGTTTCTAGTCTAGAAAGGATGTTATACACTACAGAAATCCTTGAAATAGAGTTACTTCACAAGAAAACAGTGTTTCAACCCACTAGAATTCACTGAAAAGTAGTATTCAACTGTAAAACAGTTGAAAGACAAGTTTATATAGCTTCGCAAGTCCACAGAAGACTGTATAAAGTTGTTTCTACATGTGGTGTAGTCCCACAAGTATACCAGAAGGCCCATTATAGGACACTGCAAGAAAGCATTAGTAATTCAGAGCAAATACTAATGAATGTCACAGAATAGTGAGAGAACAAGTGTAAAACACATCAAAATGAAAGTGTGTAGTCTAGAAAGGATGTTGTACACTGCTGAAATCCTTGAAATAGAGTTAGTTCACATGAAACCAGTGTTTCAAACCATCAGAATGCACTGAAATGTAGTATTTAACTGTAAAACAGTTGAAAGACAAGTTTATATAGCTTCGCAAGTCCACAGAAGACTGTATAAAGTTGTTTCTACATGTGGTGAAGTCCCCAAGTAGAGCAGAAGGCCCATTATAGGAAACAGCTAGAAATCAGTAGTAATTCAGAGGAAATAGTAATGAATATCATAGAACTGTGTGAGAACAAGTGTAAAAGACATCAAAATGTAAGTTTCTAGTCTAGAAAGGATGTTATACACTACAGAAATCCTTGAAATAGAGTTACTTCACAAGAAAACAGTGTTTCAACCCACTAGAATTCACTGAAAAGTAGTATTCAACTGTAAAACAGTTGAAAGACAAGTTTATATAGCTTCGCAAGTCCACAGAAGACTGTATAAAGTTGTTTCTACATGTGGTGAAGTCCCACAAGTATACCAGAAAGCCCATTATAGGACACTGCAAGAAAGCATTAGTAATTCAAAGCAAATACTAATGAATATCATAGAATTGTGTGAGAACAAGTGTAAAAGACATCAAAATGTAAGTTTCTAGTCTAGAAAGGATGTTATACACTACAGAAATCCTTGAAATAGAGTTACTTCACAAGAAAACAGTGTTTCAACCCACTAGAATTCACTGAAAAGTAGTATTCAACTGTAAAACAGTTGAAAGACAAGTGTATATAGCTTCTCAAGTTCAGAGAAGAGTGTATAAAGTTGTTTCGACATGTGGTGAAGTCCCACAAGTAGAGCAGAAGGCCCATTATAGGAAACAGCTAGAAATCAGTAGTCATTCAGAGCAAATACTAATGAATATCACAGAATAGAGAGAGAACAAGTGTAAAAGACATCAAAATGTAAGTCTCTAGTCTTGAAAGGATGTTATACACTGCAGAAATCCTTGAAATAGAGTTACTTCACAAGAAAACAGTGTTTCAACCCACTAGAATTCACTGAAAAGTAGTATTCAACTGTAAAACAGTTGAAAGACAAGTGTATATAGCTTCTCAAGTTCAGAGAAAAGTGTATAAAGTTGTTTATACATGTGGTGAAGTCCCACAAGTAGAGCAGAAGGCCCATTATAGGAAACAGCTAGAAATCAGTAGTAATTCAGAGGAAATAGTAATGAATATCATAGAACTGTGTGAGAACAAGTGTAAAAGACATCAAAATGTAAGTTTCTAGTCTAGAAAGGATGTTATACACTACAGAAATCCTTGAAATAGAGTTACTTCACAAGAAAACAGTGTTTCAACCCACTAGAATTCACTGAAAAGTAGTATTCAACTGTAAAACAGTTGAAAGACAAGTTTATACAGCTTCCCAAGTCCACAGAAGACTGTATAAAATTGTTTCTACATGTGGTGAAGTTCCACAAGTAGAGCAGAAGGCCCATTATAGGAAACAGCTAGAAATCAGTAGTAATTCAGAGGAAATACTAATGAATATCATAGAATTGTGTGAGAACAAGTGTAAAAGACATCAAAATGTAAGTCTCTAGTCTTGAAAGGATGTTATACACTACAGAAATCCTTGAAATAGAGTTACTTCACAAGAAAAGAGTGTTTCAACCCACTAGAATTCACTGAAAAGTAGTATTCAACTGTAAAACAGTTGAAAGACAAGTGTATATAGCTTCTCCAGTTCAGGGAAGAGTGTATAAAGTTGTTTCTACATGTGGTGAAGTCCCACAAGTAGAAAAGAAGGCCCATTATAGGAAACAGCTAGAAATCAGTAGTCATTCAGAGCAAATACTAATGAATATCACAGAATAGAGAGAGAACAACTGTAAAAGACACCAAATGTAAGTCTCTAGTCTAGAAAGGATGTTGTACACTGCAGAAATCCTTGAAATAGAGTTACTTCACATGAAACCAGTGTTTCAAACCACCAGAATGCACTGAAAAGTAGTATTTAACTGTAAAACAGTTGAAAGACAAGTGTATATAGCTTCTCAAGTTCAGGGAAGAGTGTATAAAGTTGTTTCTACATGTGGTGAAGTCCCACAAGTAGAAAAGAAGGCCCATTATAGGAAACAGCTAGAAATCAGTAGTCATTCAGAGCAAATACTAATGAATATCACAGAATAGAGAGAGAACAAGTGTAAAAGACATCAAAATGTAAGTCTCTAGTCTAGAAAGGATGTTGTACACTGCAGAAATCCTTGAAATAGAGTTACTTCACATGAAACCAGTGTTTCAAACCACCAGAATGCACTGAAAAGTAGTATTTAACTGTAAAACAGTTGAAAGACAAGTGTATATAGCTTCTCAAGTTCAGAGAAAAGTGTATAAAGTTGTTTCTACATGTGGTGAAGTCCCACAGGTAAAAAAGAAGGCCCATTATAGGAAACAGCTAGAAATCAGTAGTCATTCAGAGCAAATACTAATGAATATCACAGAATAGAGAGAGAACAAGTGTAAAAGACATCAAAATGTAAGTCTCTAGTCTAGAAAGGATGTTGTACACTGCAGAAATCCTTGAAATAGAGTTACTTCACAAGAAAACAGTGTTTCAACCCACTAGAATTCACTGAAAAGTAGTATTCAACTGTAAAACAGTTGAAAGACAAGTGTATATAGCTTCTCAAGTTCAGAGAAAAGTGTATAAAGTTGTTTCTACATGTGGTGAAGTCCCACAAGTAGAAAATAAGGCCCAGTATAGGAAACAGCTAGAAATCAGTACTCATTCAGAAAAAATACTAATGAATATCATAGAACTGTGTGAGAACAAGTGTAAAAGACATCAAAATGTAAGTTTCTAGTCTAGAAAGGATGTTATACACTACAGAAATCCTTGAAATAGAGTTACTTCACAAGAAAACAGTGTTTCAACCCACTAGAATTCACTGAAAAGTAGTATTCAACTGTAAAACAGTTGAAAGACAAGTTTATATAGCTTCGCAAGTCCACAGAAGACTGTATAAAGTTGTTTCTACATGTGGTGTAGTCCCACAAGTATACCTGAAGGCCCATTATAGGACACTGCAAGAAAGCATTAGTAATTCAGAGCAAATACTAATGAATATCACAGAATAGTGAGAGAACAAGTGTAAAACACATCAAAATGAAAGTGTGTAGTCTAGAAAGGATGTTGTACACTGCTGAAATCCTTGAAATAGAGTTAGTTCACATGAAACCAGTGTTTCAAACCATCAGCATGCACTGAAAAGTAGTATTTAACTGTAAAACAGTTGAAAGACAAGTTTATGTAGCTTCGCAAGTCCACAGAAGACTGTATAAAGTTGTTTCTACATGTGGTGAAGTCCCACAAGTAGAGCAGAAGGCCCATTATAGGAAACAGCTAGAAATCAGTAGTAATTCAGAGGAAATAGTAATGAATATCATAGAACTGTGTGAGAACAAGTGTAAAAGACATCAAAATGTAAGTTTCTAGTCTAGAAAGGATGTTATACACTACAGAAATCCTTGAAATAGAGTTACTTCACAAGAAAACAGTGTTTCAACCCACTAGAATTCACTGAAAAGTAGTATTCAACTGTAAACAGTTGAAAGACAAGTTTATATAGCTTCGCAAGTCCACAGAAGACTGTATAAAGTTGTTTCTACATGTGGTGAAGTCCCACAAGTATACCAGAAGGCCCATTATAGGACACTGCAAGAAAGCATTAGTAATTCAGAGCAAATACTAATGAATATCATAGAATTGTGTGAGAACAAGTGTAAAAGACATCAAAATGTAAGTTTCTAGTCTAGAAAGGATGTTATACACTACAGAAATCCTTGAAATAGAGTTACTTCACAAGAAAACAGTGTTTGAACCCACTAGAATTCACTGAAAAGTAGTATTCAACTGTAAAACAGTTGAAAGACAAGTGTATATAGCTTCTCAAGTTCAGAGAAAAGTGTATAAAGTTTTTTCTACATGTGGTGAAGTCCCACAAGTAGAAAATAAGGCCCATTATAGGAAACAGCTAGAAATCAGTAGTAATTTAGAGAAAATACTAATGAATATCATAGAACTGTGTGAGAATAAGTGTAAAAGACATCAAAATGTAAGTTTCTAGTCTAGAAAGAATGTTATACACTACAGAAATCCTTGAAATAGAGTTACTTCACAAGAAAAGAGTGTTTCTACCCACTAGAATTCACTGAAAAGTAGTATTCAACTGTAAAACAGTTGAAAGACAAGTGTATATAGCTTCTCCAGTTCAGGGAAGAGTGTATAAAGTTGTTTCTACATGTGGTGAAGTCCCACAAGTAGAAAAGAAGGCCCATTATAGGAAACAGCTAGAAATCAGTAGTCATTCAGAGCAAATACTAATGAATATCACAGAATAGAGAGAGAACAACTGTAAAAGACACCAAATGTAAGTCTCTAGTCTAGAAAGGATGTTGTACACTGCAGAAATCCTTGAAATAGAGTTACTTCACATGAAACCAGTGTTTCAAACCACCAGAATGCACTGAAAAGTAGTATTTAACTGTAAAACAGTTGAAAGACAAGTGTATATAGCTTCTCAAGTTCAGGGAAGAGTGTATAAAGTTGTTTCTACATGTGGTGAAGTCCCACAAGTAGAAAAGAAGGCCCATTATATTAAACAGCTAGAAATCAGTAGTCATTCAGAGCAAATACTAATGAATATCACAGAATAGAGAGAGAACAAGTGTAAAAGACATCAAAATGTAAGTCTCTAGTCTAGAAAGGATGTTGTACACTGCAGAAATCCTTGAAATAGAGTTACTTCACATGAAACCAGTGTTTCAAACCATCAGCATGCACTGAAAAGTAGTATTTAACTGTAAAACAGTTGAAAGACAAGTTTATATAGCTTCGCAAGTCCACAGAAGACTGTATAAAGTTGTTTCTACATGTGGTGAAGTCCCACAAGTAGAGCAGAAGGCCCATTATAGGAAACAGCTAGAAATCAGTAGTAATTCAGAGGAAATAGTAATGAATATCATAGAACTGTGTGAGAACAAGTGTAAAAGACATCAAAATGTAAGTTTCTAGTCTAGAAAGGATGTTATACACTACAGAAATCCTTGAAATAGAGTTACTTCACAAGAAAACAGTGTTTCAACCCACTAGAATTCACTGAAAAGTAGTATTCAACTGTAAAACAGTTGATAGACAAGTTTATATAGCTTCGCAAGTCCACAGAAGACTGTATAAAGTTGTTTCTACATGTGGTGAAGTCCCACAAGTATACCAGAAGGCCCATTATAGGACACTGCAAGAAAGCATTAGTAATTCAGAGCAAATACTAATGAATATCACAGAATAGTGAGAGAACAAGTGTGAAACACATCAAAATGAAAGTGTGTAGTCTAGAAAGGATGTTGTACACTGCTGAAATCCTTGAAATAGAGTTAGTTCACATGAAACCAGTGTTTCAAACCATCAGAATGCACTGAAAAGTAGTATTTAACTGTAAAACAGTTGAAAGACAAGTTTATATAGCTTCGCAAGTCCACAGAAGACTGTATAAAGTTGTTTCTACATGTGGTGAAGTCCCCCAAGTAGAGCAGAAGCCCCATTATAGGAAACAGCTAGAAATCAGTAGTAATTCAGAGGAAATACTAATGAATATCATAGAACTGTGTGAGAACAAGTGTAAAAGACATCAAAATGTAAGTTTCTAGTCTAGAAAGGATGTTATACACTACAGAAATCCTTGAAATAGAGTTACTTCACAAGAAAACAGTGTTTCAACCCACTAGAATTCACTGAAAAGTAGTATTCAACTGTAAAACAGTTGAAAGACAAGTGTATATAGCTTCTCAAGTTCAGAGAAGAGTGTATAAAGTTGTTTCTACATGTGGTGAAGTCCCACAAGTAGAGCAGAAGGCCCATTAGAGGAAACAGCTAGAAATCAGTAGTAATTCAGAGGAAATACTAATGAATATCATAGAATTGTGTGAGAACAAGTGTAAAAGACATCAAAATGTAAGTCTCTAGTCTTGAAAGGATGTTATACACTACAGAAATCCTTGAAATAGAGTTACTTCACAAGAAAAGAGTGTTTCAACCCACTAGAATTCACTGAAAAGTAGTATTCAACTGTAAAACAGTTGAAAGACAAGTGTATATAGCTTCTCCAGTTCAGGGAAGAGTGTATAAAGTTGTTTCTACATGTGGTGAAGTCCCACAAGTAGAAAAGAAGGCCCATTATAGGAAACAGCTAGAAATCAGTACTCATTCAGAGCAAATACTAATGAATATCACAGAATAGAGAGAGAACAAGTGTAAAAGACATCAAAATGTAAGTCTCCAGTCTAGAAAGGATGTTGTACACTGCAGAAATCCTTGAAATAGAGTTACTTCACATGAAACCAGTGTTTCAAACCACCAGAATGCACTGAAAAGTAGTATTTAACTGTAAAAAGTTGAAAGACAAGTGTATATAGCTTCTCCAGTTCAGGGAAGAGTGTATAAAGTTGTTTCTACATGTGGTGAAGTCCCACAAGTAGAAAAGAAGGCCCATTATAGGAAACAGCTAGAAATCAGTAGTCATTCAGAGCAAATACTAATGAATATCACAGAATAGAGAGAGAACAAGTGTAAAAGACATCAAAATGTAAGTCTCTAGTCTAGAAAGGATGTTGTACACTGCAGAAATCCTTGAAATAGAGTTACTTCACATGAAACCAGTGTTTCAAACCATCAGAATGCACTGAAAAGTAGTATTTAACTGTAAAAGAGTTGAAAGACAAGTTTATATAGCTTCGCAAGTCCACAGAAGACGGTATAAAGTTGTTTCTACATGTGGTGAAGTCCCACAAGTAGAGCAGAAGGCCCATTATAGGAAACAGCTAGAAATCAGTAGTAATTCAGAGGAAATAGTAATGAATATCATAGAACTGTGTGAGAACAAGTGTAAAAGACATCAAAATGTAAGTTTCTAGTCTAGAAAGGATGTTATACACTACAGAAATCCTTGAAATAGAGTTACTTCACAAGAAAACAGTGTTTCAACCCACTAGAATTCACTGAAAAGTAGTATTCAACTGTAAAACAGTTGAAAGACAAGTTTATATAGCTTCGCAAGTCCACAGAAGACTGTATAAAGTTGTTTCTACATGTGGTGTAGTCCCACAAGTATACCAGAAGGCCCATTATAGGACACTGCAAGAAAGCATTAGTAATTCAGAGCAAATACTAATGAATATCACAGAATAGTGAGAGAACAAGTGTAAAACACATCAAAATGAAAGTGTGTAGTCTAGAAAGGATGTTGTACACTGCTGAAATCCTTGAAATAGAGTTAGTTCACATGAAACCAGTGTTTCAAACCATCAGCATGCACTGAAAAGTAGTATTTAACTGTAAAACAGTTGAAAGACAAGTTTATGTAGCTTCGCAAGTCCACAGAAGACTGTATAAAGTTGTTTCTACATGTGGTGAAGTCCCACAAGTAGAGCAGAAGGCCCATTATAGGAAACAGCTAGAAATCAGTAGTAATTCAGAGGAAATAGTAATGAATATCATAGAACTGTGTGAGAACAAGTGTAAAAGACATCAAAATGTAAGTTTCTAGTCTAGAAAGGATGTTATACACTACAGAAATCCTTGAAATAGAGTTACTTCACAAGAAAACACTGTTTCAACCCACTAGAATTCACTGAAAAGTAGTATTCAACTGTAAACAGTTGAAAGACAAGTTTATATAGCTTCGCAAGTCCACAGAAGACTGTATAAAGTTGTTTCTACATGTGGTGAAGTCCCACAAGTATACCAGAAGGCCCATTATAGGACACTGCAAGAAAGCATTAGTAATTCAGAGCAAATACTAATGAATATCATAGAATTGTGTGAGAACAAGTGTAAAAGACATCAAAATGTAAGTTTCTAGTCTAGAAAGGATGTTATACACTACAGAAATCCTTGAAATAGAGTTACTTCACAAGAAAACAGTGTTTGAACCCACTAGAATTCACTGAAAAGTAGTATTCAACTGTAAAACAGTTGAAAGACAAGTGTATATAGCTTCTCAAGTTCAGAGAAAAGTGTATAAAGTTTTTTCTACATGTGGTGAAGTCCCACAAGTAGAAAATAAGGCCCATTATAGGAAACAGCTAGAAATCAGTAGTAATTTAGAGAAAATACTAATGAATATCATAGAACTGTGTGAGAATAAGTGTAAAAGACATCAAAATGTAAGTTTCTAGTCTAGAAAGAATGTTATACACTACAGAAATCCTTGAAATAGAGTTACTTCACAAGAAAAGAGTGTTTCTACCCACTAGAATTCACTGAAAAGTAGTATTCAACTGTAAAACAGTTGAAAGACAAGTGTATATAGCTTCTCCAGTTCAGGGAAGAGTGTATAAAGTTGTTTCTACATGTGGTGAAGTCCCACAAGTAGAAAAGAAGGCCCATTATAGGAAACAGCTAGAAATCAGTAGTCATTCAGAGCAAATACTAATGAATATCACAGAATAGAGAGAGAACAACTGTAAAAGACACCAAATGTAAGTCTCTAGTCTAGAAAGGATGTTGTACACTGCAGAAATCCTTGAAATAGAGTTACTTCACATGAAACCAGTGTTTCAAACCACCAGAATGCACTGAAAAGTAGTATTTAACTGTAAAACAGTTGAAAGACAAGTGTATATAGCTTCTCAAGTTCAGGGAAGAGTGTATAAAGTTGTTTCTACATGTGGTGAAGTCCCACAAGTAGAAAAGAAGGCCCATTATATTAAACAGCTAGAAATCAGTAGTCATTCAGAGCAAATACTAATGAATATCACAGAATAGAGAGAGAACAAGTGTAAAAGACATCAAAATGTAAGTCTCTAGTCTAGAAAGGATGTTGTACACTGCAGAAATCCTTGAAATAGAGTTACTTCACATGAAACCAGTGTTTCAAACCATCAGCATGCACTGAAAAGTAGTATTTAACTGTAAAACAGTTGAAAGACAAGTTTATATAGCTTCGCAAGTCCACAGAAGACTGTATAAAGTTGTTTCTACATGTGGTGAAGTCCCACAAGTAGAGCAGAAGGCCCATTATAGGAAACAGCTAGAAATCAGTAGTAATTCAGAGGAAATAGTAATGAATATCATAGAACTGTGTGAGAACAAGTGTAAAAGACATCAAAATGTAAGTTTCTAGTCTAGAAAGGATGTTATACACTACAGAAATCCTTGAAATAGAGTTACTTCACATGAAACCAGTGTTTCAAACCACCAGAATGCACTGAAAAGTAGTATTTAACTGTAAAAAGTTGAAAGACAAGTGTATATAGCTTCTCCAGTTCAGGGAAGAGTGTATAAAGTTGTTTCTACATGTGGTGAAGTCCCACAAGTAGAAAAGAAGGCCCATTATAGGAAACAGCTAGAAATCAGTAGTCATTCAGAGCAAATACTAATGAATATCACAGAATAGAGAGAGAACAAGTGTAAAAGACATCAAAATGTAAGTCTCTAGTCTAGAAAGGATGTTGTACACTGCAGAAATCCTTGAAATAGAGTTACTTCACATGAAACCAGTGTTTCAAACCATCAGAATGCACTGAAAAGTAGTATTTAACTGTAAAAGAGTTGAAAGACAAGTTTATATAGCTTCGCAAGTCCACAGAAGACTGTATAAAGTTGTTTCTACATGTGGTGAAGTCCCACAAGTAGAGCAGAAGGCCCATTATAGGAAACAGCTAGAAATCAGTAGTAATTCAGAGGAAATAGTAATGAATATCATAGAACTGTGTGAGAACAAGTGTAAAAGACATCAAAATGTAAGTTTCTAGTCTAGAAAGGATGTTATACACTACAGAAATCCTTGAAATAGAGTTACTTCACAAGAAAACAGTGTTTCAACCCACTAGAATTCACTGAAAAGTAGTATTCAACTGTAAAACAGTTGAAAGACAAGTTTATATAGCTTCGCAAGTCCACAGAAGACTGTATAAAGTAGTTTCTACATGTGGTGTAGTCCCACAAGTATACCAGAAGGCCCATTATAGGACACTGCAAGAAAGCATTAGTAATTCAGAGCAAATACTAATGAATATCACAGAATAGTGAGAGAACAAGTGTAAAACACATCAAAATGAAAGTGTGTAGTCTAGAAAGGATGTTGTACACTGCTGAAATCCTTGAAATAGAGTTAGTTCACATGAAACCAGTGTTTCAAACCATCAGAATGCACTGAAAAGTAGTATTTAACTGTAAAACAGTTGAAAGACAAGTTTATATAGCTTCGCAAGTCCACAGAAGACTGTATAAAGTTGTTTCTATATGTGGTGAAGTCCCACAAGTAGAGCAGAAGGCCCATTATAGGAAACAGCTAGAAATCAGTAGTAATTCAGAGGAAATAGTAATGAATATCATAGAACTGTGTGAGAACAAGTGTAAAAGACATCAAAATGTAAGTTTCTAGTCTAGAAAGGATGTTATACACTACAGAAATCCTTGAAATAGAGTTACTTCACAAGAAAACAGTGTTTCAACCCACTAGAATTCACTGAAAAGTAGTATTCAACTGTAAAACAGTTGAAAGACAAGTTTATATAGCTTCGCAAGTCCACAGAAGACTGTATAAAGTTGTTTCTACATGTGGTGAAGTCCCACAAGTATACCAGAAGGCCCATTATAGGACACTGCAAGAAAGCATTAGTAATTCAGAGCAAATACTAATGAATATCATAGAATTGTGTGAGAACAAGTGTAAAAGACATCAAAATGTAAGTTTCTAGTCTAGAAAGGATGTTATACACTACAGAAATCCTTGAAATAGAGTTACTTCACAAGAAACCAGTGTTTCAACCCACTAGAATTCACTGAAAAGTAGTATTCAACTGTAAAACAGTTGAAAGACAAGTGTATATAGCTTCTCAAGTTCAGAGAAGAGTGTATAAAGTTGTTTCTACATGTGGTGAAGTCCCACAAGTAGAGCAGAAGGCCCATTAGAGGAAACAGCTAGAAATCAGTAGTAATTCAGAGGAAATACTAATGAATATCATAGAATTGTGTGAGAACAAGTGTAAAAGACATCAAAATGTAAGTCTCTAGTCTTGAAAGGATGTTATACACTACAGAAATCCTTGAAATAGAGTTACTTCACAAGAAAAGAGTGTTTCAACCCACTAGAATTCACTGAAAAGTAGTATTCAACTGTAAAACAGTTGAAAGACAAGTGTATATAGCTTCTCCAGTTCAGGGAAGAGTGTATAAAGTTGTTTCTACATGTGGTGAAGTCCCACAAGTAGAAAAGAAGGCCCATTATAGGAAACAGCTAGAAATCAGTAGTCATTCAGAGCAAATACTAATGAATATCACAGAATAGAGAGAGAACAAGTGTAAAAGACATCAAAATGTAAGTCTCTAGTCTAGAAAGGATGTTGTACACTGCAGAAATCCTTGAAATAGAGTTACTTCACATGAAACCAGTGTTTCAAACCACCAGAAAGCACTGAAAAGTAGTATTTAACTGTAAAACAGTTGAAAGACAAGTGTATATAGCTTCTCCAGTTCAGGGAAGAGTGTATAAAGTTGTTTCTACATGTGGTGAAGTCCCACAAGTAGAAAAGAAGGCCCATTATAGGAAACAGCTAGAAATCAGTAGTCATTCAGAGCAAATACTAATGAATATCACAGAATAGAGAGAGAACAAGTGTAAAAGACATCAAAATGTAAGTCTCTAGTCTAGAAAGGATGTTGTACACTGCAGAAATCCTTGAAATAGAGTTACTTCACATGAAACCAGTGTTTCAAACCACCAGAATGCACTGAAAAGTAGTATTTAACTTTAAACAGTTGAAAGACAAGTTTATATAGCTTCGCAAGTCCACAGAAGACTGTATAAAGTTGTTTCTACATGTGGTGAAGTCCCCAAGTAGAGCAGAAGGCCCATTATAGGAAACAGCTAGAAATCAGTAGTAATTCAGAGGAAATAGTAATGAATATCATAGAACTGTGTGAGAACAAGTGTAAAAGACATCAAAATGTAAGTTTCTAGTCTAGAAAGGATGTTATACACTACAGAAATCCTTGAAATAGAGTTACTTCACAAGAAAACAGTGTTTCAACCCACTAGAATTCACTGAAAAGTAGTATTCAACTGTAAAACAGTTGAAAGACAAGTTTATATAGCTTCGCAACTCCACAGAAGACTGTATAAAGTTGTTTCTACATGTGGTGAAGTCCCACAAGTATACCAGAAAGCCCATTATAGGACACTGCAAGAAAGCATTAGTAATTCAGAGCAAATACTAATGAATATCATAGAATTGTGTGAGAACAAGTGTAAAAGACATCAAAATGTAAGTTTCTAGTCTAGAAAGGATGTTATACACTACAGAAATCCTTGAAATAGAGTTACTTCACAAGAAAACAGTGTTTCAACCCACTAGAATTCACTGAAAAGTAGTATTCAACTGTAAAACAGTTGAAAGACAAGTGTATATAGCTTCTCAAGTTCAGAGAAGAGTGTATAAAGTTGTTTCGACATGTGGTGAAGTCCCACAAGTAGAGCAGAAGGCCCATTATAGGAAACAGCTAGAAATCAGTAGTCATTCAGAGCAAATACTAATGAATATCACAGAATAGAGAGAGAACAAGTGTAAAAGACATCAAAATGTAAGTCTCCAGTCTTGAAAGGATGTTATACACTGCAGAAATCCTTGAAATAGAGTTACTTCACAAGAAAACAGTGTTTCAACCCACTAGAATTCACTGAAAAGTAGTATTCAACTGTAAAACAGTTGAAAGACAAGTGTATATAGCTTCTCAAGTTCAGAGAAAAGTGTATAAAGTTGTTTCTACATGTGGTGAAGTCCCACAAGTAGAGCAGAAGGCCCATTATAGGAAACAGCTAGAAATCAGTAGTAATTCAGAGGAAATAGTAATGAATATCATAGAACTGTGTGAGAACAAGTGTAAAAGACATCAAAATGTAAGTTTCTAGTCTAGAAAGGATGTTATACACTACAGAAATCCTTGAAATAGAGTTACTTCACAAGAAAACAGTGTTTCAACCCACTAGAATTCACTGAAAAGTAGTATTCAACTGTAAAACAGTTGAAAGACAAGTTTATATAGCTTCCCAAGTCCACAGAAGACTGTATAAAATTGTTTCTACATGTGGTGAAGTTCCACAAGTAGAGCAGAAGGCCCATTATAGGAAACAGTTAGAAATCAGTAGTAATTCAGAGGAAGTACTAATGAATATCATAGAATTGTGTGAGAACAAGTGTAAAAGACATCAAAATGTAAGTCTCTAGTCTTGAAAGGATGTTATACACTACAGAAATCCTTGAAATAGAGTTACTTCACAAGAAAAGAGTGTTTCAACCCACTAGAATTCACTGAAAAGTAGTATTCAACTGTAAAACAGTTGAAAGACAAGTTTATATAGCTTCGCAAGTCCACAGAAGACTGTATAAAGTTGTTTCTACATGTGGTGAAGTCCCACAAGTATACCAGAAGGCCCATTATAGGACACTGCAAGAAAGCATTAGTAATTCAGAGCAAATACTAATGAATATCATAGAATTGTGTGAGAACAAGTGTAAAAGACATCAAAATGTAAGTTTCTAGTCTAGAAAGGATGTTATACACTACAGAAATCCTTGAAATAGAGTTACTTCACAAGAAACCAGTGTTTCAACCCACTAGAATTCACTGAAAAGTAGTATTCAACTGTAAAACAGTTGAAAGACAAGTGTATATAGCTTCTCAAGTTCAGAGAAGAGTGTATAAAGTTGTTTCTACATGTGGTGAAGTCCCACAAGTAGAGCAGAAGGCCCATTAGAGGAAACAGCTAGAAATCAGTAGTAATTCAGAGGAAATACTAATGAATATCATAGAATTGTGTGAGAACAAGTGTAAAAGACATCAAAATGTAAGTCTCTAGTCTTGAAAGGATGTTATACACTACAGAAATCCTTGAAATAGAGTTACTTCACAAGAAAAGAGTGTTTCAACCCACTAGAATTCACTGAAAAGTAGTATTCAACTGTAAAACAGTTGAAAGACAAGTGTATATAGCTTCTCCAGTTCAGGGAAGAGTGTATAAAGTTGTTTCTACATGTGGTGAAGTCCCACAAGTAGAAAAGAAGGCCCATTATATTAAACAGCTAGAAATCAGTAGTCATTCAGAGCAAATACTAATGAATATCACAGAATAGAGAGAGAACAAGTGTAAAAGACATCAAAATGTAAGTCTCTAGTCTAGAAAGGATGTTGTACACTGCAGAAATCCTTGAAATAGAGTTACTTCACATGAAACCAGTGTTTCAAACCACCAGAAAGCACTGAAAAGTAGTATTTAACTGTAAAACAGTTGAAAGACAAGTGTATATAGCTTCTCCAGTTCAGGGAAGAGTGTATAAAGTTGTTTCTACATGTGGTGAAGTCCCACAAGTAGAAAAGAAGGCCCATTATAGGAAACAGCTAGAAATCAGTAGTCATTCAGAGCAAATACTAATGAATATCACAGAATAGAGAGAGAACAAGTGTAAAAGACATCAAAATGTAAGTCTCTAGTCTAGAAAGGATGTTGTACACTGCAGAAATCCTTGAAATAGAGTTACTTCACATGAAACCAGTGTTTCAAACCACCAGAATGCACTGAAAAGTAGTATTTAACTTTAAACAGTTGAAAGACAAGTGTATATAGCTTCTCAAGTTCAGAGAAAAGTGTATAAAGTTGTTTCTACATGTGGTGAAGTCCCACAAGTAGAGCAGAAGGCCCATTATAGGAAACAGCTAGAAATCAGTAGTAATTCAGAGGAAATAGTAATGAATATCATAGAACTGTGTGAGAACAAGTGTAAAAGACATCAAAATGTAAGTTTCTAGTCTAGAAAGGATGTTATACACTACAGAAATCCTTGAAATAGAGTTACTTCACAAGAAAACAGTGTTTCAACCCACTAGAATTCACTGAAAAGTAGTATTCAACTGTAAAACAGTTGAAAGACAAGTTTATATAGCTTCGCAAGTCCACAGAAGACTGTATAAAGTAGTTTCTACATGTGGTGTAGTCCCACAAGTATACCAGAAGGCCCATTATAGGACACTGCAAGAAAGCATTAGTAATTCAGAGCAAATACTAATGAATATCACAGAATAGTGAGAGAACAAGTGTAAAAGACATCAAAATGAAAGTGTGTAGTCTAGAAAGGATGTTGTACACTGCTGAAATCCTTGAAATAGAGTTACTTCACAAGAAACCAGTGTTTCAACCCACTAGAATTCACTGAAAAGTAGTATTCAACTGTAAAACAGTTGAAAGACAAGTGTATATAGCTTCTCAAGTTCAGAGAAGAGTGTATAAAGTTGTTTCTACATGTGGTGAAGTCCCACAAGTAGAGCAGAAGGCCCATTAGAGGAAACAGCTAGAAATCAGTAGTAATTCAGAGGAAATACTAATGAATATCATAGAATTGTGTGAGAACAAGTGTAAAAGACATCAAAATGTAAGTCTCTAGTCTTGAAAGGATGTTATACACTACAGAAATCCTTGAAATAGAGTTACTTCACAAGAAAAGAGTGTTTCAACCCACTAGAATTCACTGAAAAGTAGTATTCAACTGTAAAACAGTTGAAAGACAAGTGTATATAGCTTCTCCAGTTCAGGGAAGAGTGTATAAAGTTGTTTCTACATGTGGTGAAGTCCCACAAGTAGAAAAGAAGGCCCATTATAGGAAACAGCTAGAAATCAGTAGTCATTCAGAGCAAATACTAATGAATATCACAGAATAGAGAGAGAACAAGTGTAAAAGACATCAAAATGTAAGTCTCTAGTCTAGAAAGGATGTTGTACACTGCAGAAATCCTTGAAATAGAGTTACTTCACATGAAACCAGTGTTTCAAACCACCAGAAAGCACTGAAAAGTAGTATTTAACTGTAAAACAGTTGAAAGACAAGTGTATATAGCTTCTCCAGTTCAGGGAAGAGTGTATAAAGTTGTTTCTACATGTGGTGAAGTCCCACAAGTAGAAAAGAAGGCCCATTATAGGAAACAGCTAGAAATCAGTAGTCATTCAGAGCAAATACTAATGAATATCACAGAATAGAGAGAGAACAAGTGTAAAAGACATCAAAATGTAAGTCTCTAGTCTAGAAAGGATGTTGTACACTGCAGAAATCCTTGAAATAGAGTTACTTCACATGAAACCAGTGTTTCAAACCACCAGAATGCACTGAAAAGTAGTATTTAACTTTAAACAGTTGAAAGACAAGTGTATATAGCTTCTCAAGTTCAGAGAAAAGTGTATAAAGTTGTTTCTACATGTGGTGAAGTCCCACAAGTAGAGCAGAAGGCCCATTATAGGAAACAGCTAGAAATCAGTAGTAATTCAGAGGAAATAGTAATGAATATCATAGAACTGTGTGAGAACAAGTGTAAAAGACATCAAAATGTAAGTTTCTAGTCTAGAAAGGATGTTATACACTACAGAAATCCTTGAAATAGAGTTACTTCACAAGAAAACAGTGTTTCAACCCACTAGAATTCACTGAAAAGTAGTATTCAACTGTAAAACAGTTGAAAGACAAGTTTATATAGCTTCGCAAGTCCACAGAAGACTGTATAAAGTTGTTTCTACATGTGGTGTAGTCCCACAAGTATACCAGAAGGCCCATTATAGGACACTGCAAGAAAGCATTAGTAATTCAGAGCAAATACTAATTAATATCACAGAATAGTGAGAGAACAAGTGTAAAACACATCAAAATGAAAGTGTGTAGTCTAGAAAGGATGTTGTACACTGCTGAAATCCTTGAAATAGAGTTAGTTCACATGAAACCAGTGTTTCAAACCATCAGAATGCACTGAAAAGTAGTATTTAGCTGTAAAACAGTTGAAAGACAAGTTTATATAGCTTCGCAAGTCCACAGAAGACTGTATAAAGTTGTTTCTACATGTGGTGAAGTCCCCAAGTAGAGCAGAAGGCCCATTATAGGAAACAGCTAGAAATCAGTAGTAATTCAGAGGAAATAGTAATGAATATCATAGAACTGTGTGAGAACAAGTGTAAAAGACATCAAAATGTAAGTTTCTAGTCTAGAAAGGATGTTATACACTACAGAAATCCTTGAAATAGAGTTACTTCACAAGAAAACAGTGTTTCAACCCACTAGAATTCACTGAAAAGTAGTATTCAACTGTAAAACAGTTGAAAGACAAGTTTATATAGCTTCGCAACTCCACAGAAGACTGTATAAAGTTGTTTCTACATGTGGTGAAGTCCCACAAGTATACCAGAAAGCCCATTATAGGACACTGCAAGAAAGCATTAGTAATTCAGAGCAAATACTAATGAATATCATAGAATTGTGTGAGAACAAGTGTAAAAGACATCAAAATGTAAGTTTCTAGTCTAGAAAGGATGTTATACACTACAGAAATCCTTGAAATAGAGTTACTTCACAAGAAAACAGTGTTTCAACCCACTAGAATTCACTGAAAAGTAGTATTCAACTGTAAAACAGTTGAAAGACAAGTGTATATAGCTTCTCAAGTTCAGAGAAGAGTGTATAAAGTTGTTTCGACATGTGGTGAAGTCCCACAAGTAGAGCAGAAGGCCCATTATAGGAAACAGCTAGAAATCAGTAGTCATTCAGAGCAAATACTAATGAATATCACAGAATAGAGAGAGAACAAGTGTAAAAGACATCAAAATGTAAGTCTCCAGTCTTGAAAGGATGTTATACACTGCAGAAATCCTTGAAATAGAGTTACTTCACAAGAAAACAGTGTTTCAACCCACTAGAATTCACTGAAAAGTAGTATTCAACTGTAAAACAGTTGAAAGACAAGTGTATATAGCTTCTCAAGTTCAGAGAAAAGTGTATAAAGTTGTTTCTACATGTGGTGAAGTCCCACAAGTAGAGGAGAAGGCCCATTATAGGAAACAGCTAGAAATCAGTAGTAATTCAGAGGAAATAGTAATGAATATCATAGAACTGTGTGAGAACAAGTGTAAAAGACATCAAAATGTAAGTTTCTAGTCTAGAAAGGATGTTATACACTACAGAAATCCTTGAAATAGAGTTACTTCACAAGAAAACAGTGTTTCAACCCACTAGAATTCACTGAAAAGTAGTATTCAACTGTAAAACAGTTGAAAGACAAGTTTATATAGCTTCCCAAGTCCACAGAAGACTGTATAAAATTGTTTCTACATGTGGTGAAGTTCCACAAGTAGAGCAGAAGGCCCATTATAGGAAACAGTTAGAAATCAGTAGTAATTCAGAGGAAATACTAATGAATATCATAGAATTGTGTGAGAACAAGTGTAAAAGACATCAAAATGTAAGTCTCTAGTCTTGAAAGGATGTTATACTCTACAGAAATCCTTGAAATAGAGTTACTTCACAAGAAAAGAGTGTTTCAACCCACTAGAATTCACTGAAAAGTAGTATTCAACTGTAAAACAGTTGAAAGACAAGTTTATATAGCTTCGCAAGTCCACAGAAGACTGTATAAAGTTGTTTCTACATGTGGTGAAGTCCCACAAGTATACCAGAAGGCCCATTATAGGACACTGCAAGAAAGCATTAGTAATTCAGAGCAAATACTAATGAATATCATAGAATTGTGTGAGAACAAGTGTAAAAGACATCAAAATGTAAGTTTCTAGTCTAGAAAGGATGTTATACACTACAGAAATCCTTGAAATAGAGTTACTTCACAAGAAACCAGTGTTTCAACCCACTAGAATTCACTGAAAAGTAGTATTCAACTGTAAAACAGTTGAAAGACAAGTGTATATAGCTTCTCAAGTTCAGAGAAGAGTGTATAAAGTTGTTTCTACATGTGGTGAAGTCCCACAAGTAGAGCAGAAGGCCCATTAGAGGAAACAGCTAGAAATCAGTAGTAATTCAGAGGAAATACTAATGAATATCATAGAATTGTGTGAGAACAAGTGTAAAAGACATCAAAATGTAAGTCTCTAGTCTTGAAAGGATGTTATACACTACAGAAATCCTTGAAATAGAGTTACTTCACAAGAAAAGAGTGTTTCAACCCACTAGAATTCACTGAAAAGTAGTATTCAACTGTAAAACAGTTGAAAGACAAGTGTATATAGCTTCTCCAGTTCAGGGAAGAGTGTATAAAGTTGTTTCTACATGTGGTGAAGTCCCACAAGTAGAAAAGAAGGCCCATTATAGGAAACAGCTAGAAATCAGTAGTCATTCAGAGCAAATACTAATGAATATCACAGAATAGAGAGAGAACAAGTGTAAAAGACATCAAAATGTAAGTCTCTAGTCTAGAAAGGATGTTGTACACTGCAGAAATCCTTGAAATAGAGTTACTTCACATGAAACCAGTGTTTCAAACCACCAGAATGCACTGAAAAGTAGTATTTAACTTTAAACAGTTGAAAGACAAGTGTATATAGCTTCTCAAGTTCAGAGAAAAGTGTATAAAGTTGTTTCTACATGTGGTGAAGTCCCACAAGTAGAGCAGAAGGCCCATTATAGGAAACAGCTAGAAATCAGTAGTAATTCAGAGGAAATAGTAATGAATATCATAGAACTGTGTGAGAACAAGTGTAAAAGACATCAAAATGTAAGTTTCTAGTCTAGAAAGGATGTTATACACTACAGAAATCCTTGAAATAGAGTTACTTCACAAGAAAACAGTGTTTCAACCCACTAGAATTCACTGAAAAGTAGTATTCAACTGTAAAACAGTTGAAAGACAAGTTTATATAGCTTCGCAAGTCCACAGAAGACTGTATAAAGTTGTTTCTACATGTGGTGTAGTCCCACAAGTATACCAGAAGGCCCATTATAGGACACTGCAAGAAAGCATTAGTAATTCAGAGCAAATACTAATGAATGTCACAGAATAGTGAGAGAACAAGTGTAAAACACATCAAAATGAAAGTGTGTAGTCTAGAAAGGATGTTGTACACTGCTGAAATCCTTGAAATAGAGTTAGTTCACATGAAACCAGTGTTTCAAACCATCAGAATGCACTGAAATGTAGTATTTAACTGTAAAACAGTTGAAAGACAAGTTTATATAGCTTCGCAAGTCCACAGAAGACTGTATAAAGTTGTTTCTACATGTGGTGAAGTCCCCAAGTAGAGCAGAAGGCCCATTATAGGAAACAGCTAGAAATCAGTAGTAATTCAGAGGAAATAGTAATGAATATCATAGAACTGTGTGAGAACAAGTGTAAAAGACATCAAAATGTAAGTTTCTAGTCTAGAAAGGATGTTATACACTACAGAAATCCTTGAAATAGAGTTACTTCACAAGAAAACAGTGTTTCAACCCACTAGAATTCACTGAAAAGTAGTATTCAACTGTAAAACAGTTGAAAGACAAGTTTATATAGCTTCGCAAGTCCACAGAAGACTGTATAAAGTTGTTTCTACATGTGGTGAAGTCCCACAAGTATACCAGAAAGCCCATTATAGGACACTGCAAGAAAGCATTAGTAATTCAAAGCAAATACTAATGAATATCATAGAATTGTGTGAGAACAAGTGTAAAAGACATCAAAATGTAAGTTTCTAGTCTAGAAAGGATGTTATACACTACAGAAATCCTTGAAATAGAGTTACTTCACAAGAAAACAGTGTTTCAACCCACTAGAATTCACTGAAAAGTAGTATTCAACTGTAAAACAGTTGAAAGACAAGTGTATATAGCTTCTCAAGTTCAGAGAAGAGTGTATAAAGTTGTTTCGACATGTGGTGAAGTCCCACAAGTAGAGCAGAAGGCCCATTATAGGAAACAGCTAGAAATCAGTAGTCATTCAGAGCAAATACTAATGAATATCACAGAATAGAGAGAGAACAAGTGTAAAAGACATCAAAATGTAAGTCTCTAGTCTTGAAAGGATGTTATACACTGCAGAAATCCTTGAAATAGAGTTACTTCACAAGAAAACAGTGTTTCAACCCACTAGAATTCACTGAAAAGTAGTATTCAACTGTAAAACAGTTGAAAGACAAGTGTATATAGCTTCTCAAGTTCAGAGAAAAGTGTATAAAGTTGTTTCTACATGTGGTGAAGTCCCACAAGTAGAGCAGAAGGCCCATTATAGGAAACAGCTAGAAATCAGTAGTAATTCAGAGGAAATAGTAATGAATATCATAGAACTGTGTGAGAACAAGTGTAAAAGACATCAAAATGTAAGTTTCTAGTCTAGAAAGGATGTTATACACTACAGAAATCCTTGAAATAGAGTTACTTCACAAGAAAACAGTGTTTCAACCCACTAGAATTCACTGAAAAGTAGTATTCAACTGTAAAACAGTTGAAAGACAAGTTTATATAGCTTCCCAAGTCCACAGAAGACTGTATAAAATTGTTTCTACATGTGGTGAAGTTCCACAAGTAGAGCAGAAGGCCCATTATAGGAAACAGCTAGAAATCAGTAGTAATTCAGAGGAAATACTAATGAATATCATAGAATTGTGTGAGAACAAGTGTAAAAGACATCAAAATGTAAGTCTCTAGTCTTGAAAGGATGTTATACACTACAGAAATCCTTGAAATAGAGTTACTTCACAAGAAAAGAGTGTTTCAACCCACTAGAATTCACTGAAAAGTAGTATTCAACTGTAAAACAGTTGAAAGACAAGTGTATATAGCTTCTCCAGTTCAGGGAAGAGTGTATAAAGTTGTTTCTACATGTGGTGAAGTCCCACAAGTAGAAAAGAAGGCCCATTATAGGAAACAGCTAGAAATCAGTAGTCATTCAGAGCAAATACTAATGAATATCACAGAATAGAGAGAGAACAACTGTAAAAGACACCAAATGTAAGTCTCTAGTCTAGAAAGGATGTTGTACACTGCAGAAATCCTTGAAATAGAGTTACTTCACATGAAACCAGTGTTTCAAACCACCAGAATGCACTGAAAAGTAGTATTTAACTTTAAACAGTTGAAAGACAAGTGTATATAGCTTCTCAAGTTCAGAGAAAAGTGTATAAAGTTGTTTCTACATGTGGTGAAGTCCCACAAGTAGAGCAGAAGGCCCATTATAGGAAACAGCTAGAAATCAGTAGTAATTCAGAGGAAATAGTAATGAATATCATAGAACTGTGTGAGAACAAGTGTAAAAGACATCAAAATGTAAGTTTCTAGTCTAGAAAGGATGTTATACACTACAGAAATCCTTGAAATAGAGTTACTTCACAAGAAAACAGTGTTTCAACCCACTAGAATTCACTGAAAAGTAGTATTCAACTGTAAAACAGTTGAAAGACAAGTTTATATAGCTTCGCAAGTCCACAGAAGACTGTATAAAGTTGTTTCTACATGTGGTGTAGTCCCACAAGTATACCAGAAGGCCCATTATAGGACACTGCAAGAAAGCATTAGTAATTCAGAGCAAATACTAATTAATATCACAGAATAGTGAGAGAACAAGTGTAAAACACATCAAAATGAAAGTGTGTAGTCTAGAAAGGATGTTGTACACTGCTGAAATCCTTGAAATAGAGTTAGTTCACATGAAACCAGTGTTTCAAACCATCAGAATGCACTGAAAAGTAGTATTTAGCTGTAAAACAGTTGAAAGACAAGTTTATATAGCTTCGCAAGTCCACAGAAGACTGTATAAAGTTGTTTCTACATGTGGTGAAGTCCCCAAGTAGAGCAGAAGGCCCATTATAGGAAACAGCTAGAAATCAGTAGTAATTCAGAGGAAATAGTAATGAATATCATAGAACTGTGTGAGAACAAGTGTAAAAGACATCAAAATGTAAGTTTCTAGTCTAGAAAGGATGTTATACACTACAGAAATCCTTGAAATAGAGTTACTTCACAAGAAAACAGTGTTTCAACCCACTAGAATTCACTGAAAAGTAGTATTCAACTGTAAAACAGTTGAAAGACAAGTTTATATAGCTTCGCAACTCCACAGAAGACTGTATAAAGTTGTTTCTACATGTGGTGAAGTCCCACAAGTATACCAGAAAGCCCATTATAGGACACTGCAAGAAAGCATTAGTAATTCAGAGCAAATACTAATGAATATCATAGAATTGTGTGAGAACAAGTGTAAAAGACATCAAAATGTAAGTTTCTAGTCTAGAAAGGATGTTATACACTACAGAAATCCTTGAAATAGAGTTACTTCACAAGAAAACAGTGTTTCAACCCACTAGAATTCACTGAAAAGTAGTATTCAACTGTAAAACAGTTGAAAGACAAGTGTATATAGCTTCTCAAGTTCAGAGAAGAGTGTATAAAGTTGTTTCGACATGTGGTGAAGTCCCACAAGTAGAGCAGAAGGCCCATTATAGGAAACAGCTAGAAATCAGTAGTCATTCAGAGCAAATACTAATGAATATCACAGAATAGAGAGAGAACAAGTGTAAAAGACATCAAAATGTAAGTCTCCAGTCTTGAAAGGATGTTATACACTGCAGAAATCCTTGAAATAGAGTTACTTCACAAGAAAACAGTGTTTCAACCCACTAGAATTCACTGAAAAGTAGTATTCAACTGTAAAACAGTTGAAAGACAAGTGTATATAGCTTCTCAAGTTCAGAGAAAAGTGTATAAAGTTGTTTCTACATGTGGTGAAGTCCCACAAGTAGAGGAGAAGGCCCATTATAGGAAACAGCTAGAAATCAGTAGTAATTCAGAGGAAATAGTAATGAATATCATAGAACTGTGTGAGAACAAGTGTAAAAGACATCAAAATGTAAGTTTCTAGTCTAGAAAGGATGTTATACACTACAGAAATCCTTGAAATAGAGTTACTTCACAAGAAAACAGTGTTTCAACCCACTAGAATTCACTGAAAAGTAGTATTCAACTGTAAAACAGTTGAAAGACAAGTTTATATAGCTTCCCAAGTCCACAGAAGACTGTATAAAATTGTTTCTACATGTGGTGAAGTTCCACAAGTAGAGCAGAAGGCCCATTATAGGAAACAGTTAGAAATCAGTAGTAATTCAGAGGAAATACTAATGAATATCATAGAATTGTGTGAGAACAAGTGTAAAAGACATCAAAATGTAAGTCTCTAGTCTTGAAAGGATGTTATACACTACAGAAATCCTTGAAATAGAGTTACTTCACAAGAAAAGAGTGTTTCAACCCACTAGAATTCACTGAAAAGTAGTATTCAACTGTAAAACAGTTGAAAGACAAGTTTATATAGCTTCGCAAGTCCACAGAAGACTGTATAAAGTTGTTTCTACATGTGGTGAAGTCCCACAAGTATACCAGAAGGCCCATTATAGGACACTGCAAGAAAGCATTAGTAATTCAGAGCAAATACTAATGAATATCATAGAATTGTGTGAGAACAAGTGTAAAAGACATCAAAATGTAAGTTTCTAGTCTAGAAAGGATGTTATACACTACAGAAATCCTTGAAATAGAGTTACTTCACAAGAAACCAGTGTTTCAACCCACTAGAATTCACTGAAAAGTAGTATTCAACTGTAAAACAGTTGAAAGACAAGTGTATATAGCTTCTCAAGTTCAGAGAAGAGTGTATAAAGTTGTTTCTACATGTGGTGAAGTCCCACAAGTAGAGCAGAAGGCCCATTAGAGGAAACAGCTAGAAATCAGTAGTAATTCAGAGGAAATACTAATGAATATCATAGAATTGTGTGAGAACAAGTGTAAAAGACATCAAAATGTAAGTCTCTAGTCTTGAAAGGATGTTATACACTACAGAAATCCTTGAAATAGAGTTACTTCACAAGAAAAGAGTGTTTCAACCCACTAGAATTCACTGAAAAGTAGTATTCAACTGTAAAACAGTTGAAAGACAAGTGTATATAGCTTCTCCAGTTCAGGGAAGAGTGTATAAAGTTGTTTCTACATGTGGTGAAGTCCCACAAGTAGAAAAGAAGGCCCATTATAGGAAACAGCTAGAAATCAGTAGTCATTCAGAGCAAATACTAATGAATATCACAGAATAGAGAGAGAACAAGTGTAAAAGACATCAAAATGTAAGTCTCTAGTCTAGAAAGGATGTTGTACACTGCAGAAATCCTTGAAATAGAGTTACTTCACATGAAACCAGTGTTTCAAACCACCAGAATGCACTGAAAAGTAGTATTTAACTTTAAACAGTTGAAAGACAAGTGTATATAGCTTCTCAAGTTCAGAGAAAAGTGTATAAAGTTGTTTCTACATGTGGTGAAGTCCCACAAGTAGAGCAGAAGGCCCATTATAGGAAACAGCTAGAAATCAGTAGTAATTCAGAGGAAATAGTAATGAATATCATAGAACTGTGTGAGAACAAGTGTAAAAGACATCAAAATGTAAGTTTCTAGTCTAGAAAGGATGTTATACACTACAGAAATCCTTGAAATAGAGTTACTTCACAAGAAAACAGTGTTTCAACCCACTAGAATTCACTGAAAAGTAGTATTCAACTGTAAAACAGTTGAAAGACAAGTTTATATAGCTTCGCAAGTCCACAGAAGACTGTATAAAGTTGTTTCTACATGTGGTGTAGTCCCACAAGTATACCAGAAGGCCCATTATAGGACACTGCAAGAAAGCATTAGTAATTCAGAGCAAATACTAATGAATGTCACAGAATAGTGAGAGAACAAGTGTAAAACACATCAAAATGAAAGTGTGTAGTCTAGAAAGGATGTTGTACACTGCTGAAATCCTTGAAATAGAGTTAGTTCACATGAAACCAGTGTTTCAAACCATCAGAATGCACTGAAATGTAGTATTTAACTGTAAAACAGTTGAAAGACAAGTTTATATAGCTTCGCAAGTCCACAGAAGACTGTATAAAGTTGTTTCTACATGTGGTGAAGTCCCCAAGTAGAGCAGAAGGCCCATTATAGGAAACAGCTAGAAATCAGTAGTAATTCAGAGGAAATAGTAATGAATATCATAGAACTGTGTGAGAACAAGTGTAAAAGACATCAAAATGTAAGTTTCTAGTCTAGAAAGGATGTTATACACTACAGAAATCCTTGAAATAGAGTTACTTCACAAGAAAACAGTGTTTCAACCCACTAGAATTCACTGAAAAGTAGTATTCAACTGTAAAACAGTTGAAAGACAAGTTTATATAGCTTCGCAAGTCCACAGAAGACTGTATAAAGTTGTTTCTACATGTGGTGAAGTCCCACAAGTATACCAGAAAGCCCATTATAGGACACTGCAAGAAAGCATTAGTAATTCAAAGCAAATACTAATGAATATCATAGAATTGTGTGAGAACAAGTGTAAAAGACTTCAAAATGTAAGTTTCTAGTCTAGAAAGGATGTTATACACTACAGAAATCCTTGAAATAGAGTTACTTCACAAGAAAACAGTGTTTCAACCCACTAGAATTCACTGAAAAGTAGTATTCAACTGTAAAACAGTTGAAAGACAAGTGTATATAGCTTCTCAAGTTCAGAGAAGAGTGTATAAAGTTGTTTCGACATGTGGTGAAGTCCCACAAGTAGAGCAGAAGGCCCATTATAGGAAACAGCTAGAAATCAGTAGTCATTCAGAGCAAATACTAATGAATATCACAGAATAGAGAGAGAACAAGTGTAAAAGACATCAAAATGTAAGTCTCTAGTCTTGAAAGGATGTTATACACTGCAGAAATCCTTGAAATAGAGTTACTTCACAAGAAAACAGTGTTTCAACCCACTAGAATTCACTGAAAAGTAGTATTCAACTGTAAAACAGTTGAAAGACAAGTGTATATAGCTTCTCAAGTTCAGAGAAAAGTGTATAAAGTTGTTTCTACATGTGGTGAAGTCCCACAAGTAGAGCAGAAGGCCCATTATAGGAAACAGCTAGAAATCAGTAGTAATTCAGAGGAAATAGTAATGAATATCATAGAACTGTGTGAGAACAAGTGTAAAAGACATCAAAATGTAAGTTTCTAGTCTAGAAAGGATGTTATACACTACAGAAATCCTTGAAATAGAGTTACTTCACAAGAAAACAGTGTTTCAACCCACTAGAATTCACTGAAAAGTAGTATTCAACTGTAAAACAGTTGAAAGACAAGTTTATATAGCTTCCCAAGTCCACAGAAGACTGTATAAAATTGTTTCTACATGTGGTGAAGTTCCACAAGTAGAGCAGAAGGCCCATTATAGGAAACAGCTAGAAATCAGTAGTAATTCAGAGGAAATACTAATGAATATCATAGAATTGTGTGAGAACAAGTGTAAAAGACATCAAAATGTAAGTCTCTAGTCTTGAAAGGATGTTATACACTACAGAAATCCTTGAAATAGAGTTACTTCACAAGAAAAGAGTGTTTCAACCCACTAGAATTCACTGAAAAGTAGTATTCAACTGTAAAACAGTTGAAAGACAAGTGTATATAGCTTCTCCAGTTCAGGGAAGAGTGTATAAAGTTGTTTCTACATGTGGTGAAGTCCCACAAGTAGAAAAGAAGGCCCATTATAGGAAACAGCTAGAAATCAGTAGTCATTCAGAGCAAATACTAATGAATATCACAGAATAGAGAGAGAACAACTGTAAAAGACACCAAATGTAAGTCTCTAGTCTAGAAAGGATGTTGTACACTGCAGAAATCCTTGAAATAGAGTTACTTCACATGAAACCAGTGTTTCAAACCACCAGAATGCACTGAAAAGTAGTATTTAACTGTAAAACAGTTGAAAGACAAGTGTATATAGCTTCTCAAGTTCAGGGAAGAGTGTATAAAGTTGTTTCTACATGTGGTGAAGTCCCACAAGTAGAAAAGAAGGCCCATTATAGGAAACAGCTAGAAATCAGTAGTCATTCAGAGCAAATACTAATGAATATCACAGAATAGAGAGAGAACAAGTGTAAAAGACATCAAAATGTAAGTCTCTAGTCTAGAAAGGATGTTGTACACTGCAGAAATCCTTGAAATAGAGTTACTTCACATGAAACCAGTGTTTCAAACCACCAGAATGCACTGAAAAGTAGTATTTAACTGTAAAACAGTTGAAAGACAAGTGTATATAGCTTCTCAAGTTCAGAGAAAAGTGTATAAAGTTGTTTCTACATGTGGTGAAGTCCCACAGGTAAAAAAGAAGGCCCATTATAGGAAACAGCTAGAAATCAGTAGTCATTCAGAGCAAATACTAATGAATATCACAGAATAGAGAGAGAACAAGTGTAAAAGACATCAAAATGTAAGTCTCTAGTCTAGAAAGGATGTTGTACACTGCAGAAATCCTTGAAATAGAGTTACTTCACAAGAAAACAGTGTTTCAACCCACTAGAATTCACTGAAAAGTAGTATTCAACTGTAAAACAGTTGAAAGACAAGTGTATATAGCTTCTCAAGTTCAGAGAAAAGTGTATAAAGTTGTTTCTACATGTGGTGAAGTCCCACAAGTAGAAAATAAGGCCCATTATAGGAAACAGCTAGAAATCAGTACTCATTCAGAACAAATACTAATGAATATCATAGAACTGTGTGAGAACAAGTGTAAAAGACATCAAAATGTAAGTTTCTAGTCTAGAAAGGATGTTATACACTACAGAAATCCTTGAAATAGAGTTACTTCACAAGAAAACAGTGTTTCAACCCACTAGAATTCACTGAAAAGTAGTATTCAACTGTAAAACAGTTGAAAGACAAGTTTATATAGCTTCGCAAGTCCACAGAAGACTGTATAAAGTTGTTTCTACATGTGGTGAAGTCCCACAAGTAGAGCAGAAGGCCCATTATAGGAAACAGCTAGAAATCAGTAGTAATTCAGAGGAAATACTAATGAATATCATAGAATTGTGTGAGAACAAGTGTAAAAGACATCAAAATGTAAGTCTCTAGTCTTGAAAGGATGTTATACACTACAGAAATCCTTGAAATAGAGTTACTTCACAAGAAAACAGTGTTTCAACCCACTAGAATTCTCTGAAAAGTAGTATTCAACTGTAAAACAGTTGAAAGACAAGTGTATATAGCTTCTCAAGTTCAGGGAAGAGTGTATAAAGTTGTTTCTACATGTGGTGAAGTCCCAAAAGTAGAAAAGAAGGCCCATTATATTAAACAGCTAGAAATCAGTAGTCATTCAGAGCAAATACTAATGAATATCACAGAATAGAGAGAGAACAAGTGTAAAAGACATCAAAATGTAAGTCTCTAGTCTAGAAAGGATGTTGTACACTGCAGAAATCCTTGAAATAGAGTTACTTCACATGAAACCAGTGTTTCAAACCATCAGAATGGACTGAAAAGTAGTATTTAACTGTAAAACAGTTGAAAGACAAGTTTATATAGCTTCGCAAGTCCACAGAAGACTATATAAAGTTGTTTCTACATGTGGTGAAGTCCCACAAGTATACCAGAAGGCCCATTATAGGACACTGCAAGAAAGCATTAGTAATTCAGAGCAAATACTAATGAATATCATAGAATTGTGTGAGAACAAGTGTAAAAGACATCAAAATGTAAGTTTCTAGTCTGGAAAGGATGTTATACACTACAGAAATCCTTGAAATAGAGTTACTTCACAAGAAAACAGTGTTTCAACCCACTAGAATTCACTGAAAAGTAGTATTCAACTGTAAAACAGTTGAAAGACAAGTGTATATAGCTTCTCAAGTTCAGAGAAAAGTGTATAAAGTTGTTTCTACATGTGGTGAAGTCCCACAAGTAGAAAATAAGGCCCATTATAGGAAACAGCTAGAAATCAGTAGTAATTCAGAGAAAATACTAATGAATATCATAGAACTGTGTGAGAACAAGTGTAAAAGACATCAAAATGTAAGTTTCTAGTCTAGAAAGGATGTTATACACTACAGAAATCCTTGAAATAGAGTTACTTCACAAGAAAAGAGTGTTTCAACCCACTAGAATTCACTGAAAAGTAGTATTCAACTGTAAAACAGTTGAAAGACAAGTTTATATAGCTTCGCAAGTCCACAGAAGACTGTATAAAGTTGTTTCTACATGTGGTGAAGTCCCACAAGTAGAGCAGAAGGCCCATTATAGGAAACAGCTAAAAATCAGTAGTAATTCAGAGGAAATACTAATGAATATCATAGAATTGTGTGAGAACAAGTGTAAAAGACATCAAAATGTAAGTCTCTAGTCTTGAAAGGATGTTATAGACTACAGAAATCCTTGAAATAGAGTTACTTCACAAGAAAACAGTGTTTCAACCCACTAGAATTCTCTGAAAAGTAGTATTCAACTGTAAAACAGTTGAAAGACAAGTGTATATAGCTTCTCAAGTTCAGGGAAGAGTGTATAAAGTTGTTTCTACATGTGGTGAAGTCCCACAAGTAGAAAAGAAGGCCCATTATATTAAACAGCTAGAAATCAGTAGTCATTCAGAGCAAATACTAATGAATATCACAGAATAGAGAGAGAACAAGTGTAAAAGACATCAAAATGTAAGTCTCTAGTCTAGAAAGGATGTTGTACACTGCAGAAATCCTTGAAATAGAGTTACTTCACATGAAACCAGTGTTTCAAACCACCAGAATGCACTGAAAAGTAGTATTTAACTGTAAAACAGTTGAAAGATGAGTGTATATAGCTTCGCAAGTCCACAGAAGACTGTATAAAGTTGTTTCTACATGTGGTGAAGTCCCACAAGTATACCAGAAGGCCCATTATAGGACACTGCAAGAAAGCATTAGTAATTCAGAGCAAATACTAATGAATATCATAGAATTGTGTGAGAACAAGTGTAAAAGACATCAAAATGTAAGTTTCTAGTCTGGAAAGGATGTTATACACTACAGAAATCCTTGAAATAGAGTTACTTCACAAGAAAACAGTGTTTCAACCCACTAGAATTCACTGAAAAGTAGTATTCAACTGTAAAACAGTTGAAAGACAAGTTTATATAGCTTCGCAAGTCCACAGAAGACTGTATAAAGTTGTTTCTACATGTGGTGAAGTCCCACAAGTAGAGCAGAAGGCCCATTATAGGAAACAGCTAGAAATCAGTAGTAATTCAGAGGAAATACTAATGAATATCATAGAATTGTGTGAGAACAAGTGTAAAAGACATCAAAATGTAAGTCTCTAGTCTTGAAAGGATGTTATACACTACAGAAATCCTTGAAATAGAGTTACTTCACAAGAAAACAGTGTTTCAACCCACTAGAATTCTCTGAAAAGTAGTATTCAACTGTAAAACAGTTGAAAGACAAGTGTATATAGCTTCTCAAGTTCAGGGAAGAGTGTATAAAGTTGTTTCTACATGTGGTGAAGTCCCACAAGTAGAAAAGAAGGCCCATTATATTAAACAGCTAGAAATCAGTAGTCATTCAGAGCAAATACTAATGAATATCACAGAATAGAGAGAGAACAAGTGTAAAAGACATCAAAATGTAAGTCTCTAGTCTAGAAAGGATGTTGTACACTGCAGAAATCCTTGAAATAGAGTTACTTCACATGAAACCAGTGTTTCAAACCATCAGAATGGACTGAAAAGTAGTATTTAACTGTAAAACAGTTGAAAGACAAGTTTATATAGCTTCGCAAGTCCACAGAAGACTGTATAAAGTTGTTTCTACATGTGGTGAAGTCCCACAAGTATACCAGAAGGCCCATTATAGGACACTGCAAGAAAGCATTAGTAATTCAGAGCAAATACTAATGAATATCATAGAATTGTGTGAGAACAAGTGTAAAAGACATCAAAATGTAAGTTTCTAGTCTGGAAAGGATGTTATACACTACAGAAATCCTTGAAATAGAGTTACTTCACAAGAAAACAGTGTTTCAACCCACTAGAATTCACTGAAAAGTAGTATTCAACTGTAAAACAGTTGAAAGACAAGTGTATATAGCTTCTCAAGTTCAGAGAAAAGTGTATAAAGTTGTTTCTACATGTGGTGAAGTCCCACAAGTAGAAAATAAGGCCCATTATAGGAAACAGCTAGAAATCAGTAGTAATTCAGAGAAAATACTAATGAATATCATAGAACTGTGTGAGAACAAGTGTAAAAGACATCAAAATGTAAGTTTCTAGTCTAGAAAGGATGTTATACACTACAGAAATCCTTGAAATAGAGTTACTTCACAAGAAAAGAGTGTTTCAACCCACTAGAATTCACTGAAAAGTAGTATTCAACTGTAAAACAGTTGAAAGACAAGTTTATATAGCTTCGCAAGTCCACAGAAGACTGTATAAAGTTGTTTCTACATGTGGTGAAGTCCCACAAGTAGAGCAGAAGGCCCATTATAGGAAACAGCTAAAAATCAGTAGTAATTCAGAGGAAATACTAATGAATATCATAGAATTGTGTGAGAACAAGTGTAAAAGACATCAAAATGTAAGTCTCTAGTCTTGAAAGGATGTTATAGACTACAGAAATCCTTGAAATAGAGTTACTTCACAAGAAAACAGTGTTTCAACCCACTAGAATTCTCTGAAAAGTAGTATTCAACTGTAAAACAGTTGAAAGACAAGTGTATATAGCTTCTCAAGTTCAGGGAAGAGTGTATAAAGTTGTTTCTACATGTGGTGAAGTCCCACAAGTAGAAAAGAAGGCCCATTATAGGAAACAGCTAGAAATCAGTAGTAATTCAGAGAAAATACTAATGAATATCATAGAACTGTGTGAGAACAAGTGTAAAAGACATCAAAATGTAAGTTTCTAGTCTAGAAAGGATGTTATACACTACAGAAATCCTTGAAATAGAGTTACTTCACAAGAAAAGAGTGTTTCAACCCACTAGAATTCACTGAAAAGTAGTATTCAACTGTAAAACAGTTGAAAGACAAGTGTATATAGCTTCTCCAGTTCAGCGAAGAGTGTATAAAGTTGTTTCTACATGTGGTGAAGTCCCACAGGTAAAAAAGAAGGCCCATTATAGGAAACAGCTAGAAATCAGTAGTCATTCAGAGCAAATACTAATGAATATCACAGAATAGAGAGAGAACAAGTGTAAAAGACATCAAAATGTAAGTCTCTAGACTAGAAAGGATGTTGTACACTGCAGAAATCCTTGAAATAGAGTTATTTCACAAGAAAACAGTGTTTCAACCCACTAGAATTCACTGAAAAGTAGTATTCAACTGTAAAACAGTTGAAAGACAAGTGTATATAGCTTCTCAAGTTCAGAGAAAAGTGTATAAAGTTGTTTCTACATGTGGTGAAGTCCCACAAGTAGAGCAGAAGGCCCATTATAGGAAACAGCTAGAAATCAGTAGTAATTCAGAGGAAATAGTAATGAATATCATAGAACTGTGTGAGAACAAGTGTAAAAGACATCAAAATGTAAGTTTCTAGTCTAGAAAGGATGTTATACACTACAGAAATCCTTGAAATAGAGTTACTTCACAAGAAAACAGTGTTTCAACCCACTAGAATTCACTGAAAAGTAGTATTCAACTGTAAAACAGTTGAAAGACAAGTTTATATAGCTTCGCAAGTCCACAGAAGACTGTATAAAGTTGTTTCTACATGTGGTGAAGTCCCACAAGTAGAGCAGAAGGCCCATTATAGGAAACAGCTAAAAATCAGTAGTAATTCAGAGGAAATACTAATGAATATCATAGAATTGTGTGAGAACAAGTGTAAAAGACATCAAAATGTAAGTCTCTAGTCTTGAAAGGATGTTATAGACTACAGAAATCCTTGAAATAGAGTTACTTCACAAGAAAACAGTGTTTCAACCCACTAGAATTCTCTGAAAAGTAGTATTCAACTGTAAAACAGTTGAAAGACAAGTGTATATAGCTTCTCAAGTTCAGGGAAGAGTGTATAAAGTTGTTTCTACATGTGGTGAAGTCCCACAAGTAGAAAAGAAGGCCCATTATAGGAAACAGCTAGAAATCAGTAGTAATTCAGAGAAAATACTAATGAATATCATAGAACTGTGTGAGAACAAGTGTAAAAGACATCAAAATGTAAGTTTCTAGTCTAGAAAGGATGTTATACACTACAGAAATCCTTGAAATAGAGTTACTTCACAAGAAAAGAGTGTTTCAACCCACTAGAATTCACTGAAAAGTAGTATTCAACTGTAAAACAGTTGAAAGACAAGTGTATATAGCTTCTCCAGTTCAGCGAAGAGTGTATAAAGTTGTTTCTACATGTGGTGAAGTCCCACAGGTAAAAAAGAAGGCCCATTATAGGAAACAGCTAGAAATCAGTAGTCATTCAGAGCAAATACTAATGAATATCACAGAATAGAGAGAGAACAAGTGTAAAAGACATCAAAATGTAAGTCTCTAGTCTAGAAAGGATGTTGTACACTGCAGAAATCCTTGAAATAGAGTTATTTCACAAGAAAACAGTGTTTCAACCCACTAGAATTCACTGAAAAGTAGTATTCAACTGTAAAACAGTTGAAAGACAAGTGTATATAGCTTCTCAAGTTCAGAGAAAAGTGTATAAAGTTGTTTCTACATGTGGTGAAGTCCCACAAGTAGAGCAGAAGGCCCATTATAGGAAACAGCTAGAAATCAGTAGTAATTCAGAGGAAATAGTAATGAATATCATAGAACTGTGTGAGAACAAGTGTAAAAGACATCAAAATGTAAGTTTCTAGTCTAGAAAGGATGTTATACACTACAGAAATCCTTGAAATAGAGTTACTTCACAAGAAAACAGTGTTTCAACCCACTAGAATTCACTGAAAAGTAGTATTCAACTGTAAAACAGTTGAAAGACAAGTTTATATAGCTTCGCAAGTCCACAGAAGACTGTATAAAGTTGTTTCTACATGTGGTGTAGTCCCACAAGTATACCTGAAGGCCCATTATAGGACACTGCAAGAAAGCATTAGTAATTCAGAGCAAATACTAATGAATATCACAGAATAGTGAGAGAACAAGTGTAAAACACATCAAAATGAAAGTGTGTAGTCTAGAAAGGATGTTGTACACTGCTGAAATCCTTGAAATAGAGTTAGTTCACATGAAACCAGTGTTTCAAACCATCAGCATGCACTGAAAAGTAGTATTTAACTGTAAAACAGTTGAAAGACAAGTTTATGTAGCTTCGCAAGTCCACAGAAGACTGTATAAAGTTGTTTCTACATGTGGTGAAGTCCCACAAGTAGAGCAGAAGGCCCATTATAGGAAACAGCTAGAAATCAGTAGTAATTCAGAGGAAATAGTAATGAATATCATAGAACTGTGTGAGAACAAGTGTAAAAGACATCAAAATGTAAGTTTCTAGTCTAGAAAGGATGTTATACACTACAGAAATCCTTGAAATAGAGTTACTTCACAAGAAAACAGTGTTTCAACCCACTAGAATTCACTGAAAAGTAGTATTCAACTGTAAACAGTTGAAAGACAAGTTTATATAGCTTCGCAAGTCCACAGAAGACTGTATAAAGTTGTTTCTACATGTGGTGAAGTCCCACAAGTATACCAGAAGGCCCATTATAGGACACTGCAAGAAAGCATTAGTAATTCAGAGCAAATACTAATGAATATCATAGAATTGTGTGAGAACAAGTGTAAAAGACATCAAAATGTAAGTTTCTAGTCTAGAAAGGATGTTATACACTACAGAAATCCTTGAAATAGAGTTACTTCACAAGAAAACAGTGTTTGAACCCACTAGAATTCACTGAAAAGTAGTATTCAACTGTAAAACAGTTGAAAGACAAGTGTATATAGCTTCTCAAGTTCAGAGAAAAGTGTATAAAGTTTTTTCTACATGTGGTGAAGTCCCACAAGTATACCAGAAGGCCCATTATAGGACACTGCAAGAAAGCATTAGTAATTCAGAGCAAATACTAATGAATATCATAGAATTGTGTGAGAACAAGTGTAAAAGACATCAAAATGTAAGTTTCTAGTCTAGAAAGGATGTTATACACTACAGAAATCCTTGAAATAGAGTTACTTCACAAGAAACCAGTGTTTCAACCCACTAGAATTCACTGAAAAGTAGTATTCAACTGTAAAACAGTTGAAAGACAAGTGTATATAGCTTCTCAAGTTCAGGGAAGAGTGTATAAAGTTGTTTCTACATGTGGTGAAGTCCCACAAGTAGAGCAGAAGGCCCATTAGAGGAAACAGCTAGAAATCAGTAGTAATTCAGAGGAAATACTAATGAATATCATAGAATTGTGTGAGAACAAGTGTAAAAGACATCAAAATGTAAGTCTCTAGTCTTGAAAGGATGTTATACACTACAGAAATCCTTGAAATAGAGTTACTTCACAAGAAAAGAGTGTTTCAACCCACTAGAATTCACTGAAAAGTAGTATTCAACTGTAAAACAGTTGAAAGACAAGTGTATATAGCTTCTCCAGTTCAGGGAAGAGTGTATAAAGTTGTTTCTACATGTGGTGAAGTCCCACAAGTAGAAAAGAAAGCCCATTATAGGAAACAGCTAGAAATCAGTAGTCATTCAGAGCAAATACTAATGAATATCACAGAATAGAGAGAGAACAAGTGTAAAAGACATCAAAATGTAAGTCTCTAGTCTAGAAAGGATGTTGTACACTGCAGAAATCCTTGAAATAGAGTTACTTCACATGAAACCAGTGTTTCAAACCACCAGAATGCACTGAAAAGTAGTATTTAACTTTAAACAGTTGAAAGACAAGTGTATATAGCTTCTCAAGTTCAGAGAAAAGTGTATAAAGTTGTTTCTACATGTGGTGAAGTCCCACAAGTAGAGCAGAAGGCCCATTATAGGAAACAGCTAGAAATCAGTAGTAATTCAGAGGAAATAGTAATGAATATCATAGAACTGTGTGAGAACAAGTGTAAAAGACATCAAAATGTAAGTTTCTAGTCTAGAAAGGATGTTATACACTACAGAAATCCTTGAAATAGAGTTACTTCACAAGAAAACAGTGTTTCAACCCACTAGAATTCACTGAAAAGTAGTATTCAACTGTAAAACAGTTGAAAGACAAGTTTATATAGCTTCGCAAGTCCACAGAAGACTGTATAAAGTTGTTTCTACATGTGGTGTAGTCCCACAAGTATACCAGAAGGCCCATTATAGGACACTGCAAGAAAGCATTAGTAATTCAGAGCAAATACTAATGAATATCACAGAATAGTGAGAGAACAAGTGTAAAACACATCAAAATGAAAGTGTGTAGTCTAGAAAGGATGTTGTACACTGCTGAAATCCTTGAAATAGAGTTAGTTCACATGAAACCAGTGTTTCAAACCATCAGAATGCACTGAAAAGTAGTATTTAACTGTAAAACAGTTGAAAGACAAGTTTATATAGCTTCGCAAGTCCACAGAAGACTGTATAAAGTTGTTTCTACATGTGGTGAAGTCCCCAAGTAGAGCAGAAGGCCCATTATAGGAAACAGCTAGAAATCAGTAGTAATTCAGAGGAAATAGTAATGAATATCATAGAACTGTGTGAGAACAAGTGTAAAAGACATCAAAATGTAAGTTTCTAGTCTAGAAAGGATGTTATACACTACAGAAATCCTTGAAATAGAGTTACTTCACAAGAAAACAGTGTTTCAACCCACTAGAATTCACTGAAAAGTAGTATTCAACTGTAAAACAGTTGAAAGACAAGTTTATATAGCTTCGCAAGTCCACAGAAGACTGTATAAAGTTGTTTCTACATGTGGTGAAGTCCCACAAGTATACCAGAAAGCCCATTATAGGACACTGCAAGAAAGCATTAGTAATTCAGAGCAAATACTAATGAATATCATAGAATTGTGTGAGAACAAGTGTAAAAGACATCAAAATGTAAGTTTCTAGTCTAGAAAGGATGTTATACACTACAGAAATCCTTGAAATAGAGTTACTTCACAAGAAAACAGTGTTTCAACCCACTAGAATTCACTGAAAAGTAGTATTCAACTGTAAAACAGTTGAAAGACAAGTGTATATAGCTTCTCAAGTTCAGGGAAGAGTGTATAAAGTTGTTTCTACATGTGGTGAAGTCCCACAAGTAGAGCAGAAGGCCCATTAGAGGAAACAGCTAGAAATCAGTAGTAATTCAGAGGAAATACTAATGAATATCATAGAATTGTGTGAGAACAAGTGTAAAAGACATCAAAATGTAAGTCTCTAGTCTTGAAAGGATGTTATACACTACAGAAATCCTTGAAATAGAGTTACTTCACAAGAAAAGAGTGTTTCAACCCACTAGAATTCACTGAAAAGTAGTATTCAACTGTAAAACAGTTGAAAGACAAGTGTATATAGCTTCTCCAGTTCAGGGAAGAGTGTATAAAGTTGTTTCTACATGTGGTGAAGTCCCACAAGTAGAAAAGAAAGCCCATTATAGGAAACAGCTAGAAATCAGTAGTCATTCAGAGCAAATACTAATGAATATCACAGAATAGAGAGAGAACAAGTGTAAAAGACATCAAAATGTAAGTCTCTAGTCTAGAAAGGATGTTGTACACTGCAGAAATCCTTGAAATAGAGTTACTTCACATGAAACCAGTGTTTCAAACCACCAGAATGCACTGAAAAGTAGTATTTAACTTTAAACAGTTGAAAGACAAGTGTATATAGCTTCTCAAGTTCAGAGAAAAGTGTATAAAGTTGTTTCTACATGTGGTGAAGTCCCACAAGTAGAGCAGAAGGCCCATTATAGGAAACAGCTAGAAATCAGTAGTAATTCAGAGGAAATAGTAATGAATATCATAGAACTGTGTGAGAACAAGTGTAAAAGACATCAAAATGTAAGTTTCTAGTCTAGAAAGGATGTTATACACTACAGAAATCCTTGAAATAGAGTTACTTCACAAGAAAACAGTGTTTCAACCCACTAGAATTCACTGAAAAGTAGTATTCAACTGTAAAACAGTTGAAAGACAAGTTTATATAGCTTCGCAAGTCCACAGAAGACTGTATAAAGTTGTTTCTACATGTGGTGTAGTCCCACAAGTATACCAGAAGGCCCATTATAGGACACTGCAAGAAAGCATTAGTAATTCAGAGCAAATACTAATGAATATCACAGAATAGTGAGAGAACAAGTGTAAAACACATCAAAATGAAAGTGTGTAGTCTAGAAAGGATGTTGTACACTGCTGAAATCCTTGAAATAGAGTTAGTTCACATGAAACCAGTGTTTCAAACCATCAGAATGCACTGAAAAGTAGTATTTAACTGTAAAACAGTTGAAAGACAAGTTTATATAGCTTCGCAAGTCCACAGAAGACTGTATAAAGTTGTTTCTACATGTGGTGAAGTCCCCAAGTAGAGCAGAAGGCCCATTATAGGAAACAGCTAGAAATCAGTAGTAATTCAGAGGAAATAGTAATGAATATCATAGAACTGTGTGAGAACAAGTGTAAAAGACATCAAAATGTAAGTTTCTAGTCTAGAAAGGATGTTATACACTACAGAAATCCTTGAAATAGAGTTACTTCACAAGAAAACAGTGTTTCAACCCACTAGAATTCACTGAAAAGTAGTATTCAACTGTAAAACAGTTGAAAGACAAGTTTATATAGCTTCGCAAGTCCACAGAAGACTGTATAAAGTTGTTTCTACATGTGGTGAAGTCCCACAAGTATACCAGAAAGCCCATTATAGGACACTGCAAGAAAGCATTAGTAATTCAGAGCAAATACTAATGAATATCATAGAATTGTGTGAGAACAAGTGTAAAAGACATCAAAATGTAAGTTTCTAGTCTAGAAAGGATGTTATACACTACAGAAATCCTTGAAATAGAGTTACTTCACAAGAAAACAGTGTTTCAACCCACTAGAATTCACTGAAAAGTAGTATTCAACTGTAAAACAGTTGAAAGACAAGTGTATATAGCTTCTCAAGTTCAGAGAAGAGTGTATAAAGTTGTTTCGACATGTGGTGAAGTCCCACAAGTAGAGCAGAAGGCCCATTATAGGAAACAGCTAGAAATCAGTAGTCATTCAGAGCAAATACTAATGAATATCACAGAATAGAGAGAGAACAAGTGTAAAAGACATCAAAATGTAAGTCTCTAGTCTAGAAAGGATGTTGTACACTGCAGAAATACTTGAAATAGAGTTACTTCACATGAAACCAGTGTTTCAAACCACCAGAATGCACTGAAAAGTAGTATTTAACTTTAAACAGTTGAAAGACAAGTGTATATAGCTTCTCAAGTTCAGAGAAAAGTGTATAAAGTTGTTTCTACATGTGGTGAAGTCCCACAAGTAGAGCAGAAGGCCCATTATAGGAAACAGCTAGAAATCAGTAGTAATTCAGAGGAAATAGTAATGAATATCATAGAACTGTGTGAGAACAAGTGTAAAAGACATCAAAATGTAAGTTTCTAGTCTAGAAAGGATGTTATACACTACAGAAATCCTTGAAATAGAGTTACTTCACAAGAAAACAGTGTTTCAACCCACTAGAATTCACTGAAAAGTAGTATTCAACTGTAAAACAGTTGAAAGACAAGTTTATATAGCTTCGCAAGTCCACAGAAGACTGTATAAAGTTGTTTCTACATGTGGTGTAGTCCCACAAGTATACCAGAAGGCCCATTATAGGACACTGCAAGAAAGCATTAGTAATTCAGAGCAAATACTAATGAATATCACAGAATAGTGAGAGAACAAGTGTAAAACACATCAAAATGAAAGTGTGTAGTCTAGAAAGGATGTTGTACACTGCTGAAATCCTTGAAATAGAGTTAGTTCACATGAAACCAGTGTTTCAAACCATCAGAATGCACTGAAAAGTAGTATTTAACTGTAAAACAGTTGAAAGACAAGTGTATATAGCTTCTCAAGTTCAGAGAAGAGTGTATAAAGTTGTTTCGACATGTGGTGAAGTCCCACAAGTAGAGCAGAAGGCCCATTATAGGAAACAGCTAGAAATCAGTAGTCATTCAGAGCAAATACTAATGAATATCACAGAATAGAGAGAGAACAAGTGTAAAAGACATCAAAATGTAAGTCTCTAGTCTTGAAAGGATGTTATACACTGCAGAAATCCTTGAAATAGAGTTACTTCACAAGAAAACAGTGTTTCAACCCACTAGAATTCACTGAAAAGTAGTATTCAACTGTAAAACAGTTGAAAGACAAGTGTATATAGCTTCTCAAGTTCAGAGAAAAGTGTATAAAGTTGTTTCTACATGTGGTGAAGTCCCACAAGTAGAGCAGAAGGCCCATTATAGGAAACAGCTAGAAATCAGTAGTAATTCAGAGGAAATAGTAATGAATATCATAGAACTGTGTGAGAACAAGTGTAAAAGACATCAAAATGTAAGTTTCTAGTCTAGAAAGGATGTTATACACTACAGAAATCCTTGAAATAGAGTTACTTCACAAGAAAACAGTGTTTCAACCCACTAGAATTCACTGAAAAGTAGTATTCAACTGTAAAACAGTTGAAAGACAAGTTTATATAGCTTCCCAAGTCCACAGAAGACTGTATAAAATTGTTTCTACATGTGGTGAAGTTCCACAAGTAGAGCAGAAGGCCCATTATAGGAAACAGCTAGAAATCAGTAGTAATTCAGAGGAAATACTAATGAATATCATAGAATTGTGTGAGAACAAGTGTAAAAGACATCAAAATGTAAGTCTCTAGTCTTGAAAGGATGTTATACACTACAGAAATCCTTGAAATAGAGTTACTTCACAAGAAAAGAGTGTTTCAACCCACTAGAATTCACTGAAAAGTAGTATTCAACTGTAAAACAGTTGAAAGACAAGTTTATATAGCTTCGCAAGTCCACAGAAGACTGTATAAAGTTGTTTCTACATGTGGTGAAGTCCCACAAGTATACCAGAAGGCCCATTATAGGACACTGCAAGAAAGCATTAGTAATTCAGAGCAAATACTAATGAATATCATAGAATTGTGTGAGAACAAGTGTAAAAGACATCAAAATGTAAGTTTCTAGTCTAGAAAGGATGTTATACACTACAGAAATCCTTGAAATAGAGTTACTTCACAAGAAAACAGTGTTTCAACCCACTAGAATTCACTGAAAAGTAGTATTCAACTGTAAAACAGTTGAAAGACAAGTGTATATAGCTTCTCAAGTTCAGAGAAGAGTGTATAAAGTTGTTTCTACATGTGGTGAAGTCCCACAAGTAGAGCAGAAGGCCCATTAGAGGAAACAGCTAGAAATCAGTAGTAATTCAGAGGAAATACTAATGAATATCATAGAATTGTGTGAGAACAAGTGTAAAAGACATCAAAATGTAAGTCTCTAGTCTTGAAAGGATGTTATACACTACAGAAATCCTTGAAATAGAGTTACTTCACAAGAAAAGAGTGTTTCAACCCACTAGAATTCACTGAAAAGTAGTATTCAACTGTAAAACAGTTGAAAGACAAGTGTATATAGCTTCTCCAGTTCAGGGAAGAGTGTATAAAGTTGTTTCTACATGTGGTGAAGTCCCACAAGTAGAAAAGAAGGCCCATTATAGGAAACAGCTAGAAATCAGTAGTCATTCAGAGCAAATACTAATGAATATCACAGAATAGAGAGAGAACAAGTGTAAAAGACATCAAAATGTAAGTCTCTAGTCTAGAAAGGATGTTGTACACTGCAGAAATCCTTGAAATAGAGTTACTTCACATGAAACCAGTGTTTCAAACCACCAGAAAGCACTGAAAAGTAGTATTTAACTGTAAAACAGTTGAAAGACAAGTGTATATAGCTTCTCCAGTTCAGGGAAGAGTGTATAAAGTTGTTTCTACATGTGGTGAAGTCCCACAAGTAGAAAAGAAGGCCCATTATAGGAAACAGCTAGAAATCAGTAGTCATTCAGAGCAAATACTAATGAATATCACAGAATAGAGAGAGAACAAGTGTAAAAGACATCAAAATGTAAGTCTCTAGTCTAGAAAGGATGTTGTACACTGCAGAAATCCTTGAAATAGAGTTACTTCACATGAAACCAGTGTTTCAAACCACCAGAATGCACTGAAAAGTAGTATTTAACTTTAAACAGTTGAAAGACAAGTGTATATAGCTTCTCAAGTTCAGAGAAAAGTGTATAAAGTTGTTTCTACATGTGGTGAAGTCCCACAAGTAGAGCAGAAGGCCCATTATAGGAAACAGCTAGAAATCAGTAGTAATTCAGAGGAAATAGTAATGAATATCATAGAACTGTGTGAGAACAAGTGTAAAAGACATCAAAATGTAAGTTTCTAGTCTAGAAAGGATGTTATACACTACAGAAATCCTTGAAATAGAGTTACTTCACAAGAAAACAGTGTTTCAACCCACTAGAATTCACTGAAAAGTAGTATTCAACTGTAAAACAGTTGAAAGACAAGTTTATATAGCTTCGCAAGTCCACAGAAGACTGTATAAAGTTGTTTCTACATGTGGTGTAGTCCCACAAGTATACCAGAAGGCCCATTATAGGACACTGCAAGAAAGCATTAGTAATTCAGAGCAAATACTAATGAATATCACAGAATAGTGAGAGAACAAGTGTAAAACACATCAAAATGAAAGTGTGTAGTCTAGAAAGGATGTTGTACACTGCTGAAATCCTTGAAATAGAGTTAGTTCACATGAAACCAGTGTTTCAAACCATCAGAATGCACTGAAAAGTAGTATTTAACTGTAAAACAGTTGAAAGACAAGTTTATATAGCTTCGCAAGTCCACAGAAGACTGTATAAAGTTGTTTCTACATGTGGTGAAGTCCCCAAGTAGAGCAGAAGGCCCATTATAGGAAACAGCTAGAAATCAGTAGTAATTCAGAGGAAATAGTAATGAATATCATAGAACTGTGTGAGAACAAGTGTAAAAGACATCAAAATGTAAGTTTCTAGTCTAGAAAGGATGTTATACACTACAGAAATCCTTGAAATAGAGTTACTTCACAAGAAAACAGTGTTTCAACCCACTAGAATTCACTGAAAAGTAGTATTCAACTGTAAAACAGTTGAAAGACAAGTTTATATAGCTTCGCAAGTCCACAGAAGACTGTATAAAGTTGTTTCTACATGTGGTGAAGTCCCACAAGTATACCAGAAAGCCCATTATAGGACACTGCAAGAAAGCATTAGTAATTCAAAGCAAATACTAATGAATATCATAGAATTGTGTGAGAACAAGTGTAAAAGACATCAAAATGTAAGTTTCTAGTCTAGAAAGGATGTTATACACTACAGAAATCCTTGAAATAGAGTTACTTCACAAGAAAACAGTGTTTCAACCCACTAGAATTCACTGAAAAGTAGTATTCAACTGTAAAACAGTTGAAAGACAAGTGTATATAGCTTCTCAAGTTCAGAGAAGAGTGTATAAAGTTGTTTCGACATGTGGTGAAGTCCCACAAGTAGAGCAGAAGGCCCATTATAGGAAACAGCTAGAAATCAGTAGTCATTCAGAGCAAATACTAATGAATATCACAGAATAGAGAGAGAACAAGTGTAAAAGACATCAAAATGTAAGTCTCTAGTCTTGAAAGGATGTTATACACTGCAGAAATCCTTGAAATAGAGTTACTTCACAAGAAAACAGTGTTTCAACCCACTAGAATTCACTGAAAAGTAGTATTCAACTGTAAAACAGTTGAAAGACAAGTGTATATAGCTTCTCAAGTTCAGAGAAAAGTGTATAAAGTTGTTTCTACATGTGGTGAAGTCCCACAAGTAGAGCAGAAGGCCCATTATAGGAAACAGCTAGAAATCAGTAGTCATTCAGAGCAAATACTAATGAATATCACAGAATAGAGAGAGAACAAGTGTAAAAGACATCAAAATGTAAGTCTCTAGTCTAGAAAGGATGTTGTACACTGCAGAAATCCTTGAAATAGAGTTACTTCACATGAAACCAATGTTTCAAACCACCAGAATGCACTGAAAAGTAGTATTTAACTGTAAAACAGTTGAAAGACAAGTGTATATAGCTTCTCAAGTTCAGAGAAAAGTGTATAAAGTTGTTTCTACATGTGGTGAAGTCCCACAGGTAAAAAAGAAGGCCCATTATAGGAAACAGCTAGAAATCAGTAGTCATTCAGAGCAAATACTAATGAATATCACAGAATAGAGAGAGAACAAGTGTAAAAGACATCAAAATGTAAGTCTCTAGTCTAGAAAGGATGTTGTACACTGCAGAAATCCTTGAAATAGAGTTACTTCACAAGAAAACAGTGTTTCAACCCACTAGAATTCACTGAAAAGTAGTATTCAACTGTAAAACAGTTGAAAGACAAGTGTATATAGCTTCTCAAGTTCAGAGAAAAGTGTATAAAGTTGTTTCTACATGTGGTGAAGTCCCACAAGTAGAAAATAAGGCCCATTATAGGAAACAGCTAGAAATCAGTACTCATTCAGAACAAATACTAATGAATATCATAGAACTGTGTGAGAACAAGTGTAAAAGACATCAAAATGTAAGTTTCTAGTCTAGAAAGGATGTTATACACTACAGAAATCCTTGAAATAGAGTTACTTCACAAGAAAACAGTGTTTCAACCCACTAGAATTCACTGAAAAGTAGTATTCAACTGTAAAACAGTTGAAAGACAAGTTTATATAGCTTCGCAAGTCCACAGAAGACTGTATAAAGTTGTTTCTACATGTGGTGAAGTCCCACAAGTAGAGCAGAAGGCCCATTATAGGAAACAGCTAGAAATCAGTAGTAATTCAGAGGAAATACTAATGAATATCATAGAATTGTGTGAGAACAAGTGTAAAAGACATCAAAATGTAAGTCTCTAGTCTTGAAAGGATGTTATACACTACAGAAATCCTTGAAATAGAGTTACTTCACAAGAAAACAGTGTTTCAACCCACTAGAATTCTCTGAAAAGTAGTATTCAACTGTAAAACAGTTGAAAGACAAGTGTATATAGCTTCTCAAGTTCAGGGAAGAGTGTATAAAGTTGTTTCTACATGTGGTGAAGTCCCACAAGTAGAAAAGAAGGCCCATTATATTAAACAGCTAGAAATCAGTAGTCATTCAGAGCAAATACTAATGAATATCACAGAATAGAGAGAGAACAAGTGTAAAAGACATCAAAATGTAAGTCTCTAGTCTAGAAAGGATGTTGTACACTGCAGAAATCCTTGAAATAGAGTTACTTCACATGAAACCAGTGTTTCAAACCATCAGAATGGACTGAAAAGTAGTATTTAACTGTAAAACAGTTGAAAGACAAGTTTATATAGCTTCGCAAGTCCACAGAAGACTGTATAAAGTTGTTTCTACATGTGGTGAAGTCCCACAAGTATACCAGAAGGCCCATTATAGGACACTGCAAGAAAGCATTAGTAATTCAGAGCAAATACTAATGAATATCATAGAATTGTGTGAGAACAAGTGTAAAAGACATCAAAATGTAAGTCTCTAGTCTTGAAAGGATGTTATACACTGCAGAAATCCTTGAAATAGAGTTACTTCACAAGAAAACAGTGTTTCAACCCACTAGAATTCACTGAAAAGTAGTATTCAACTGTAAAACAGTTGAAAGACAAGTGTATATAGCTTCTCAAGTTCAGAGAAAAGTGTATAAAGTTGTTTCTACATGTGGTGAAGTCCCACAAGTAGAGCAGAAGGCCCATTATAGGAAACAGCTAGAAATCAGTAGTAATTCAGAGGAAATAGTAATGAATATCATAGAACTGTGTGAGAACAAGTGTAAAAGACATCAAAATGTAAGTTTCTAGTCTAGAAAGGATGTTATACACTACAGAAATCCTTGAAATAGAGTTACTTCACAAGAAAACAGTGTTTCAACCCACTAGAATTCACTGAAAAGTAGTATTCAACTGTAAAACAGTTGAAAGACAAGTTTATATAGCTTCGCAAGTCCACAGAAGACTGTATAAAGTTGTTTCTACATGTGGTGTAGTCCCACAAGTATACCAGAAGGCCCATTATAGGACACTGCAAGAAAGCATTAGTAATTCAGAGCAAATACTAATGAATATCACAGAATAGTGAGAGAACAAGTGTAAAACACATCAAAATGAAAGTGTGTAGTCTAGAAAGGATGTTGTACACTGCTGAAATCCTTGAAATAGAGTTAGTTCACATGAAACCAGTGTTTCAAACCATCAGAATGCACTGAAAAGTAGTATTTAACTGTAAAACAGTTGAAAGACAAGTTTATATAGCTTCGCAAGTCCACAGAAGACTGTATAAAGTTGTTTCTACATGTGGTGAAGTCCCCAAGTAGAGCAGAAGGCCCATTATAGGAAACAGCTAGAAATCAGTAGTAATTCAGAGGAAATAGTAATGAATATCATAGAACTGTGTGAGAACAAGTGTAAAAGACATCAAAATGTAAGTTTCTAGTCTAGAAAGGATGTTATACACTACAGAAATCCTTGAAATAGAGTTACTTCACAAGAAAACAGTGTTTCAACCCACTAGAATTCACTGAAAAGTAGTATTCAACTGTAAAACAGTTGAAAGACAAGTTTATATAGCTTCGCAAGTCCACAGAAGACTGTATAAAGTTGTTTCTACATGTGGTGAAGTCCCACAAGTATACCAGAAAGCCCATTATAGGACACTGCAAGAAAGCATTAGTAATTCAGAGCAAATACTAATGAATATCATAGAATTGTGTGAGAACAAGTGTAAAAGACATCAAAATGTAAGTTTCTAGTCTAGAAAGGATGTTATACACTACAGAAATCCTTGAAATAGAGTTACTTCACAAGAAAACAGTGTTTCAACCCACTAGAATTCACTGAAAAGTAGTATTCAACTGTAAAACAGTTGAAAGACAAGTGTATATAGCTTCTCAAGTTCAGAGAAGAGTGTATAAAGTTGTTTCGACATGTGGTGAAGTCCCACAAGTAGAGCAGAAGGCCCATTATAGGAAACAGCTAGAAATCAGTAGTCATTCAGAGCAAATACTAATGAATATCACAGAATAGAGAGAGAACAAGTGTAAAAGACATCAAAATGTAAGTCTCTAGTCTAGAAAGGATGTTGTACACTGCAGAAATCCTTGAAATAGAGTTACTTCACATGAAACCAGTGTTTCAAACCACCAGAATGCACTGAAAAGTAGTATTTAACTTTAAACAGTTGAAAGACAAGTGTATATAGCTTCTCAAGTTCAGAGAAAAGTGTATAAAGTTGTTTCTACATGTGGTGAAGTCCCACAAGTAGAGCAGAAGGCCCATTATAGGAAACAGCTAGAAATCAGTAGTAATTCAGAGGAAATAGTAATGAATATCATAGAACTGTGTGAGAACAAGTGTAAAAGACATCAAAATGTAAGTTTCTAGTCTAGAAAGGATGTTATACACTACAGAAATCCTTGAAATAGAGTTACTTCACAAGAAAACAGTGTTTCAACCCACTAGAATTCACTGAAAAGTAGTATTCAACTGTAAAACAGTTGAAAGACAAGTTTATATAGCTTCGCAAGTCCACAGAAGACTGTATAAAGTTGTTTCTACATGTGGTGTAGTCCCACAAGTATACCAGAAGGCCCATTATAGGACACTGCAAGAAAGCATTAGTAATTCAGAGCAAATACTAATGAATATCACAGAATAGTGAGAGAACAAGTGTAAAACACATCAAAATGAAAGTGTGTAGTCTAGAAAGGATGTTGTACACTGCTGAAATCCTTGAAATAGAGTTAGTTCACATGAAACCAGTGTTTCAAACCATCAGAATGCACTGAAAAGTAGTATTTAACTGTAAAACAGTTGAAAGACAAGTTTATATAGCTTCGCAAGTCCACAGAAGACTGTATAAAGTTGTTTCTACATGTGGTGAAGTCCCCAAGTAGAGCAGAAGGCCCATTATAGGAAACAGCTAGAAATCAGTAGTAATTCAGAGGAAATAGTAATGAATATCATAGAACTGTGTGAGAACAAGTGTAAAAGACATCAAAATGTAAGTTTCTAGTCTAGAAAGGATGTTATACACTACAGAAATCCTTGAAATAGAGTTACTTCACAAGAAAACAGTGTTTCAACCCACTAGAATTCACTGAAAAGTAGTATTCAACTGTAAAACAGTTGAAAGACAAGTTTATATAGCTTCGCAAGTCCACAGAAGACTGTATAAAGTTGTTTCTACATGTGGTGAAGTCCCACAAGTATACCAGAAAGCCCATTATAGGACACTGCAAGAAAGCATTAGTAATTCAAAGCAAATACTAATGAATATCATAGAATTGTGTGAGAACAAGTGTAAAAGACATCAAAATGTAAGTTTCTAGTCTAGAAAGGATGTTATACACTACAGAAATCCTTGAAATAGAGTTACTTCACAAGAAAACAGTGTTTCAACCCACTAGAATTCACTGAAAAGTAGTATTCAACTGTAAAACAGTTGAAAGACAAGTGTATATAGCTTCTCAAGTTCAGAGAAGAGTGTATAAAGTTGTTTCGACATGTGGTGAAGTCCCACAAGTAGAGCAGAAGGCCCATTATAGGAAACAGCTAGAAATCAGTAGTCATTCAGAGCAAATACTAATGAATATCACAGAATAGAGAGAGAACAAGTGTAAAAGACATCAAAATGTAAGTCTCTAGTCTTGAAAGGATGTTATACACTGCAGAAATCCTTGAAATAGAGTTACTTCACAAGAAAACAGTGTTTCAACCCACTAGAATTCACTGAAAAGTAGTATTCAACTGTAAAACAGTTGAAAGACAAGTGTATATAGCTTCTCAAGTTCAGAGAAAAGTGTATAAAGTTGTTTCTACATGTGGTGAAGTCCCACAAGTAGAGCAGAAGGCCCATTATAGGAAACAGCTAGAAATCAGTAGTCATTCAGAGCAAATACTAATGAATATCACAGAATAGAGAGAGAACAAGTGTAAAAGACATCAAAATGTAAGTCTCTAGTCTAGAAAGGATGTTGTACACTGCAGAAATCCTTGAAATAGAGTTACTTCACATGAAACCAATGTTTCAAACCACCAGAATGCACTGAAAAGTAGTATTTAACTGTAAAACAGTTGAAAGACAAGTGTATATAGCTTCTCAAGTTCAGAGAAAAGTGTATAAAGTTGTTTCTACATGTGGTGAAGTCCCACAGGTAAAAAAGAAGGCCCATTATAGGAAACAGCTAGAAATCAGTAGTCATTCAGAGCAAATACTAATGAATATCACAGAATAGAGAGAGAACAAGTGTAAAAGACATCAAAATGTAAGTCTCTAGTCTAGAAAGGATGTTGTACACTGCAGAAATCCTTGAAATAGAGTTACTTCACATGAAACCAGTGTTTCAAACCATCAGAATGGACTGAAAAGTAGTATTTAACTGTAAAACAGTTGAAAGACAAGTTTATATAGCTTCGCAAGTCCACAGAAGACTGTATAAAGTTGTTTCTACATGTGGTGAAGTCCCACAAGTATACCAGAAGGCCCATTATAGGACACTGCAAGAAAGCATTAGTAATTCAGAGCAAATACTAATGAATATCATAGAATTGTGTGAGAACAAGTGTAAAAGACATCAAAATGTAAGTCTCTAGTCTTGAAAGGATGTTATACACTGCAGAAATCCTTGAAATAGAGTTACTTCACAAGAAAACAGTGTTTCAACCCACTAGAATTCACTGAAAAGTAGTATTCAACTGTAAAACAGTTGAAAGACAAGTGTATATAGCTTCTCAAGTTCAGAGAAAAGTGTATAAAGTTGTTTCTACATGTGGTGAAGTCCCACAAGTAGAGCAGAAGGCCCATTATAGGAAACAGCTAGAAATCAGTAGTAATTCAGAGGAAATAGTAATGAATATCATAGAACTGTGTGAGAACAAGTGTAAAAGACATCAAAATGTAAGTTTCTAGTCTAGAAAGGATGTTATACACTACAGAAATCCTTGAAATAGAGTTACTTCACAAGAAAACAGTGTTTCAACCCACTAGAATTCACTGAAAAGTAGTATTCAACTGTAAAACAGTTGAAAGACAAGTTTATATAGCTTCCCAAGTCCACAGAAGACTGTATAAAATTGTTTCTACATGTGGTGAAGTTCCACAAGTAGAGCAGAAGGCCCATTATAGGAAACAGCTAGAAATCAGTAGTAATTCAGAGGAAATACTAATGAATATCATAGAATTGTGTGAGAACAAGTGTAAAAGACATCAAAATGTAAGTCTCTAGTCTTGAAAGGATGTTATACACTACAGAAATCCTTGAAATAGAGTTACTTCACAAGAAAAGAGTGTTTCAACCCACTAGAATTCACTGAAAAGTAGTATTCAACTGTAAAACAGTTGAAAGACAAGTGTATATAGCTTCTCCAGTTCAGGGAAGAGTGTATAAAGTTGTTTCTACATGTGGTGAAGTCCCACAAGTAGAAAAGAAGGCCCATTATAGGAAACAGCTAGAAATCAGTAGTCATTCAGAGCAAATACTAATGAATATCACAGAATAGAGAGAGAACAAGTGAAAAAAACATCAAAATGTAAGTCTCTAGTCTAGAAAGGATGTTGTACACTGCAGAAATCCTTGAAATAGAGTTACTTCACATGAAACCAGTGTTTCAAACCACCAGAATGCACTGAAAAGTAGTATTTAACTGTAAAACAGTTGAAAGACAAGTGTATATAGCTTCTCAAGTTCAGGGAAGAGTGTATAAAGTTGTTTCTACATGTGGTGAAGTCCCACAAGTAGAAAAGAAGGCCCATTATAGGAAACAGCTAGAAATCAGTAGTCATTCAGAGCAAATACTAATGAATATCACAGAATAGAGAGAGAACAAGTGTAAAAGACATCAAAATGTAAGTCTCTAGTCTAGAAAGGATGTTGTACACTGCAGAAATCCTTGAAATAGAGTTACTTCACATGAAACCAGTGTTTCAAACCACCAGAATGCACTGAAAAGTAGTATTTAACTGTAAAACAGTTGAAAGACAAGTGTATATAGCTTCTCAAGTTCAGAGAAAAGTGTATAAAGTTGTTTCTACATGTGGTGAAGTCCCACAGGTAAAAAAGAAGGCCCATTATAGGAAACAGCTAGAAATCAGTAGTCATTCAGAGCAAATACTAATGAATATCACAGAATAGAGAGAGAACAAGTGTAAAAGACATCAAAATGTAAGTCTCTAGTCTAGAAAGGATGTTGTACACTGCAGAAATCCTTGAAATAGAGTTACTTCACAAGAAAACAGTGTTTCAACCCACTAGAATTCACTGAAAAGTAGTATTCAACTGTAAAACAGTTGAAAGACAAGTGTATATAGCTTCTCAAGTTCAGAGAAAAGTGTATAAAGTTGTTTCTACATGTGGTGAAGTCCCACAAGTAGAAAATAAGGCCCATTATAGGAAACAGCTAGAAATCAGTACTCATTCAGAACAAATACTAATGAATATCATAGAACTGTGTGAGAACAAGTGTAAAAGACATCAAAATGTAAGTTTCTAGTCTAGAAAGGATGTTATACACTACAGAAATCCTTGAAATAGAGTTACTTCACAAGAAAACAGTGTTTCAACCCACTAGAATTCACTGAAAAGTAGTATTCAACTGTAAAACAGTTGAAAGACAAGTTTATATAGCTTCGCAAGTCCACAGAAGACTGTATAAAGTTGTTTCTACATGTGGTGAAGTCCCACAAGTAGAGCAGAAGGCCCATTATAGGAAACAGCTAGAAATCAGTAGTAATTCAGAGGAAATACTAATGAATATCATAGAATTGTGTGAGAACAAGTGTAAAAGACATCAAAATGTAAGTCTCTAGTCTTGAAAGGATGTTATACACTACAGAAATCCTTGAAATAGAGTTACTTCACAAGAAAACAGTGTTTCAACCCACTAGAATTCTCTGAAAAGTAGTATTCAACTGTAAAACAGTTGAAAGACAAGTGTATATAGCTTCTCAAGTTCAGGGAAGAGTGTATAAAGTTGTTTCTACATGTGGTGAAGTCCCACAAGTAGAAAAGAAGGCCCATTATATTAAACAGCTAGAAATCAGTAGTCATTCAGAGCAAATACTAATGAATATCACAGAATAGAGAGAGAACAAGTGTAAAAGACATCAAAATGTAAGTCTCTAGTCTAGAAAGGATGTTGTACACTGCAGAAATCCTTGAAATAGAGTTACTTCACATGAAACCAGTGTTTCAAACCATCAGAATGGACTGAAAAGTAGTATTTAACTGTAAAACAGTTGAAAGACAAGTTTATATATCTTCGCAAGTCCACAGAAGACTGTATAAAGTTGTTTCTACATGTGGTGAAGTCCCACAAGTATACCAGAAGGCCCATTATAGGACACTGCAAGAAAGCATTAGTAATTCAGAGCAAATACTAATGAATATCATAGAATTGTGTGAGAACAAGTGTAAAAGACATCAAAATGTAAGTTTCTAGTCTGGAAAGGATGTTATACACTACAGAAATCCTTGAAATAGAGTTACTTCACAAGAAAACAGTGTTTCAACCCACTAGAATTCACTGAAAAGTAGTATTCAACTGTAAAACAGTTGAAAGACAAGTGTATATAGCTTCTCAAGTTCAGAGAAAAGTGTATAAAGTTGTTTCTACATGTGGTGAAGTCCCACAAGTAGAAAATAAGGCCCATTATAGGAAACAGCTAGAAATCAGTAGTAATTCAGAGAAAATACTAATGAATATCATAGAACTGTGTGAGAACAAGTGTAAAAGACATCAAAATGTAAGTTTCTAGTCTAGAAAGGATGTTATACACTACAGAAATCCTTGAAATAGAGTTACTTCACAAGAAAAGAGTGTTTCAACCCACTAGAATTCACTGAAAAGTAGTATTCAACTGTAAAACAGTTGAAAGACAAGTGTATATAGCTTCTCCAGTTCAGCGAAGAGTGTATAAAGTTGTTTCTACATGTGGTGAAGTCCCACAAGTAGAAAAGAAGGCCCATTATAGGAAACAGCTAGAAATCAGTAGTCCTTCAGAGCAAATACTAATGAATATCACAGAATAGAGAGAGAACAAGTGTAAAAGACATCAAAATGTAAGTCTCTAGTCTAGAAAGGATGTTGTACACTGCAGAAATCCTTGAAATAGAGTTACTTCACAAGAAAACAGTGTTTCAACCCACTAGAATTCACTGAAAAGTAGTATTCAACTGTAAAACAGTTGAAAGACAAGTGTATATAGCTTCTCAAGTTCAGAGAAAAGTGTATAAAGTTGTTTCTACATGTGGTGAAGTCCCACAAGTAGAGCAGAAGGCCCATTATAGGAAACAGCTAGAAATCAGTAGTAATTCAGAGGAAATAGTAATGAATATCATAGAACTGTGTGAGAACAAGTGTAAAAGACATCAAAATGTAAGTTTCTAGTCTAGAAAGGATGTTATACACTACAGAAATCCTTGAAATAGAGTTACTTCACAAGAAAACAGTGTTTCAACCCACTAGAATTCACTGAAAAGTAGTATTCAACTGTAAAACAGTTGAAAGACAACTTTATATAGCTTCGCAAGTCCACAGAAGACTGTATAAAGTTGTTTCTACATGTGGTGTAGTCCCACAAATATACCTGAAGGCCCATTATAGGACACTGCAAGAAAGCATTAGTAATTCAGAGCAAATACTAATGAATATCACAGAATAGTGAGAGAACAAGTGTAAAACACATCAAAATGAAAGTGTGTAGTCTAGAAAGGATGTTGTACACTGCTGAAATCCTTGAAATAGAGTTAGTTCACATGAAACCAGTGTTTCAAACCATCAGAATGCACTGAAAAGTAGTATTTAACTGTAAAACAGTTGAAAGACAAGTTTATATAGCTTCGCAAGTCCACAGAAGACTGTATAAAGTTGTTTCTACATGTGGTGAAGTCCCACAAGTAGAGCAGAAGGCCCATTATAGGAAACAGCTAGAAATCAGTAGTAATTCAGAGGAAATAGTAATGAATATCATAGAACTGTGTGAGAACAAGTGTAAAAGACATCAAAATGTAAGTTTCTAGTCTAGAAAGGATGTTATACACTACAGAAATCCTTGAAATAGAGTTACTTCACAAGAAAACAGTGTTTCAACCCACTAGAATTCACTGAAAAGTAGTATTCAACTGTAAAACAGTTGAAAGACAAGTTTATATAGCTTCGCAAGTCCACAGAAGACTGTATAAAGTTGTTTCTACATGTGGTGAAGTCCCACAAGTATACCAGAAGGCCCATTATAGGACACTGCAAGAAAGCATTAGTAATTCAGAGCAAATACTAATGAATATCAGAGAATAGTGAGAGAACAAGTGTAAAACACATCAAAATGAAAGTGTGTAGTCTAGAAAGGATGTTGTACACTGCTGAAATCCTTGAAATAGAGTTAGTTCACATGAAACCAGTGTTTCAAACCATCAGAATGCACTGAAAAGTAGTATTTAACTGTAAAACAGTTGAAAGACAAGTTTATATAGCTTCGCAAGTCCACAGAAGACTGTATAAAGTTGTTACTACATGTGGTGAAGTCCCACAAGTAGAGCAGAAGGCCCATTATAGGAAACAGCTAGAAATCAGTAGTAATTCAGAGGAAATAGTAATGAATATCATAGAATTGTGTGAGAACAAGTGTAAAAGACATCAAAATGTAAGTTTCTAGTCTAGAAAGGATGTTATACACTACAGAAATCCTTGAAATAGAGTTACTTCACAAGAAAACAGTGTTTCAACCCACTAGAATTCACTGAAAAGTAGTATTCAACTGTAAAACAGTTGAAAGACAAGTGTATATAGCTTCTCCAGTTCAGGGAAGAGTGTATAAAGTTGTTTCTACATGTGGTGAAGTCCCACAAGTAGAAAAGAAGGCCCATTATAGGAAACAGCTAGAAATCAGTAGTCATTCAGAGCAAATACTAATGAATATCACAGAATAGAGAGAGAACAAGTGAAAAAAACATCAAAATGTAAGTCTCTAGTCTAGAAAGGATGTTGTACACTGCAGAAATCCTTGAAATAGAGTTACTTCACATGAAACCAGTGTTTCAAACCACCAGAATGCACTGAAAAGTAGTATTTAACTGTAAAACAGTTGAAAGACAAGTGTATATAGCTTCTCCAGTTCAGGGAAGAGTGTATAAAGTTGTTTCTACATGTGGTGAAGTCCCACAAGTAGAAAAGAAGGCCCATTATAGGAAACAGCTAGAAATCAGTAGTCATTCAGAGCAAATACTAATGAATATCACAGAATAGAGAGAGAACAAGTGTAAAAGACATCAAAATGTAAGTCTCTAGTCTAGAAAGGATGTTGTACACTGCAGAAATCCTTGAAATAGAGTTACTTCACATGAAACCAGTGTTTCAAACCACCAGAATGCACTGAAAAGTAGTATTTAACTGTAAAACAGTTGAAAGACAAGTGTATATAGCTTCTCAAGTTCAGAGAAAAGTGTATAAAGTTGTTTCTACATGTGGTGAAGTCCCACAGGTAAAAAAGAAGGCCCATTATAGGAAACAGCTAGAAATCAGTAGTCATTCAGAGCAAATACTAATGAATATCACAGAATAGAGAGAGAACAAGTGTAAAAGACATCAAAATGTAAGTCTCTAGTCTAGAAAGGATGTTGTACACTGCAGAAATCCTTGAAATAGAGTTACTTCACAAGAAAACAGTGTTTCAACCCACTAGAATTCACTGAAAAGTAGTATTCAACTGTAAAACAGTTGAAAGACAAGTGTATATAGCTTCTCAAGTTCAGAGAAAAGTGTATAAAGTTGTTTCTACATGTGGTGAAGTCCCACAAGTAGAAAATAAGGCCCATTATAGGAAACAGCTAGAAATCAGTACTCATTCAGAACAAATACTAATGAATATCATAGAACTGTGTGAGAACAAGTGTAAAAGACATCAAAATGTAAGTTTCTAGTCTAGAAAGGATGTTATACACTACAGAAATCCTTGAAATAGAGTTACTTCACAAGAAAACAGTGTTTCAACCCACTAGAATTCACTGAAAAGTAGTATTCAACTGTAAAACAGTTGAAAGACAAGTTTATATAGCTTCGCAAGTCCACAGAAGACTGTATAAAGTTGTTTCTACATGTGGTGAAGTCCCACAAGTAGAGCAGAAGGCCCATTATAGGAAACAGCTAGAAATCAGTAGTAATTCAGAGGAAATACTAATGAATATCATAGAATTGTGTGAGAACAAGTGTAAAAGACATCAAAATGTAAGTCTCTAGTCTTGAAAGGATGTTATACACTACAGAAATCCTTGAAATAGAGTTACTTCACAAGAAAACAGTGTTTCAACCCACTAGAATTCTCTGAAAAGTAGTATTCAACTGTAAAACAGTTGAAAGACAAGTGTATATAGCTTCTCAAGTTCAGGGAAGAGTGTATAAAGTTGTTTCTACATGTGGTGAAGTCCCACAAGTAGAAAAGAAGGCCCATTATATTAAACAGCTAGAAATCAGTAGTCATTCAGAGCAAATACTAATGAATATCACAGAATAGAGAGAGAACAAGTGTAAAAGACATCAAAATGTAAGTCTCTAGTCTAGAAAGGATGTTGTACACTGCAGAAATCCTTGAAATAGAGTTACTTCACATGAAACCAGTGTTTCAAACCATCAGAATGGACTGAAAAGTAGTATTTAACTGTAAAACAGTTGAAAGACAAGTTTATATATCTTCGCAAGTCCACAGAAGACTGTATAAAGTTGTTTCTACATGTGGTGAAGTCCCACAAGTATACCAGAAGGCCCATTATAGGACACTGCAAGAAAGCATTAGTAATTCAGAGCAAATACTAATGAATATCATAGAATTGTGTGAGAACAAGTGTAAAAGACATCAAAATGTAAGTTTCTAGTCTGGAAAGGATGTTATACACTACAGAAATCCTTGAAATAGAGTTACTTCACAAGAAAACAGTGTTTCAACCCACTAGAATTCACTGAAAAGTAGTATTCAACTGTAAAACAGTTGAAAGACAAGTGTATATAGCTTCTCAAGTTCAGAGAAAAGTGTATAAAGTTGTTTCTACATGTGGTGAAGTCCCACAAGTAGAAAATAAGGCCCATTATAGGAAACAGCTAGAAATCAGTAGTAATTCAGAGAAAATACTAATGAATATCATAGAACTGTGTGAGAACAAGTGTAAAAGACATCAAAATGTAAGTTTCTAGTCTAGAAAGGATGTTATACACTACAGAAATCCTTGAAATAGAGTTACTTCACAAGAAAAGAGTGTTTCAACCCACTAGAATTCACTGAAAAGTAGTATTCAACTGTAAAACAGTTGAAAGACAAGTGTATATAGCTTCTCCAGTTCAGCGAAGAGTGTATAAAGTTGTTTCTACATGTGGTGAAGTCCCACAAGTAGAAAAGAAGGCCCATTATAGGAAACAGCTAGAAATCAGTAGTCCTTCAGAGCAAATACTAATGAATATCACAGAATAGAGAGAGAACAAGTGTAAAAGACATCAAAATGTAAGTCTCTAGTCTAGAAAGGATGTTGTACACTGCAGAAATCCTTGAAATAGAGTTACTTCACAAGAAAACAGTGTTTCAACCCACTAGAATTCACTGAAAAGTAGTATTCAACTGTAAAACAGTTGAAAGACAAGTGTATATAGCTTCTCAAGTTCAGAGAAAAGTGTATAAAGTTGTTTCTACATGTGGTGAAGTCCCACAAGTAGAGCAGAAGGCCCATTATAGGAAACAGCTAGAAATCAGTAGTAATTCAGAGGAAATAGTAATGAATATCATAGAACTGTGTGAGAACAAGTGTAAAAGACATCAAAATGTAAGTTTCTAGTCTAGAAAGGATGTTATACACTACAGAAATCCTTGAAATAGAGTTACTTCACAAGAAAACAGTGTTTCAACCCACTAGAATTCACTGAAAAGTAGTATTCAACTGTAAAACAGTTGAAAGACAACTTTATATAGCTTCGCAAGTCCACAGAAGACTGTATAAAGTTGTTTCTACATGTGGTGTAGTCCCACAAATATACCTGAAGGCCCATTATAGGACACTGCAAGAAAGCATTAGTAATTCAGAGCAAATACTAATGAATATCACAGAATAGTGAGAGAACAAGTGTAAAACACATCAAAATGAAAGTGTGTAGTCTAGAAAGGATGTTGTACACTGCTGAAATCCTTGAAATAGAGTTAGTTCACATGAAACCAGTGTTTCAAACCATCAGAATGCACTGAAAAGTAGTATTTAACTGTAAAACAGTTGAAAGACAAGTTTATATAGCTTCGCAAGTCCACAGAAGACTGTATAAAGTTGTTTCTACATGTGGTGAAGTCCCACAAGTAGAGCAGAAGGCCCATTATAGGAAACAGCTAGAAATCAGTAGTAATTCAGAGGAAATAGTAATGAATATCATAGAACTGTGTGAGAACAAGTGTAAAAGACATCAAAATGTAAGTTTCTAGTCTAGAAAGGATGTTATACACTACAGAAATCCTTGAAATAGAGTTACTTCACAAGAAAACAGTGTTTCAACCCACTAGAATTCACTGAAAAGTAGTATTCAACTGTAAAACAGTTGAAAGACAAGTTTATATAGCTTCGCAAGTCCACAGAAGACTGTATAAAGTTGTTTCTACATGTGGTGAAGTCCCACAAGTATACCAGAAGGCCCATTATAGGACACTGCAAGAAAGCATTAGTAATTCAGAGCAAATACTAATGAATATCAGAGAATAGTGAGAGAACAAGTGTAAAACACATCAAAATGAAAGTGTGTAGTCTAGAAAGGATGTTGTACACTGCTGAAATCCTTGAAATAGAGTTAGTTCACATGAAACCAGTGTTTCAAACCATCAGAATGCACTGAAAAGTAGTATTTAACTGTAAAACAGTTGAAAGACAAGTTTATATAGCTTCGCAAGTCCACAGAAGACTGTATAAAGTTGTTACTACATGTGGTGAAGTCCCACAAGTAGAGCAGAAGGCCCATTATAGGAAACAGCTAGAAATCAGTAGTAATTCAGAGGAAATAGTAATGAATATCATAGAATTGTGTGAGAACAAGTGTAAAAGACATCAAAATGTAAGTTTCTAGTCTAGAAAGGATGTTATACACTACAGAAATCCTTGAAATAGAGTTACTTCACAAGAAAACAGTGTTTCAACCCACTAGAATTCACTGAAAAGTAGTATTCAACTGTAAAACAGTTGAAAGACAAGTTTATATAGCTTCGCAAGTCCACAGAAGACTGTATAAAGTTGTTTCTACATGTGGTGAAGTCCCACAAGTAGAGCAGAAGGCCCATTAGAGGAAACAGCTAGAAATCAGTAGTAATTCAGAGGAAATACTAATGAATATCATAGAATTGTGTGAGAACAAGTGTAAAAGACATCAAAATGTAAGTCTCTAGTCTTGAAAGGATGTTATACACTACAGAAATCCTTGAAATAGAGTTACTTCACAAGAAAACAGTGTTTCAACCCACTAGAATTCTCTGAAAAGTAGTATTCAACTGTAAAACAGTTGAAAGACAAGTGCATATAGCTTCTCAAGTTCAGGGAAGAGTGTATAAAGTTGTTTCTACATGTGGTGAAGTCCCACAAGTAGAAAAGAAGGCCCATTATATTAAACAGCTAGAAATCAGTAGTCATTCAGAGCAAATACTAATGAATATCACAGAATAGAGAGAGAACAAGTGTAAAAGACATCAAAATGTAAGTCTCTAGTCTAGAAAGGATGTTGTACACTGCAGAAATCCTTGAAATAGAGTTACTTCACATGAAACCAGTGTTTCAAACCATCAGAATGGACTGAAAAGTAGTATTTAACTGTAAAACAGTTGAAAGACAAGTTTATATAGCTTCGCAAGTCCACAGAAGACTGTATAAAGTTGTTTCTACATGTGGTGAAGTCCCACAAGTATACCAGAAGGCCCATTATAGGACACTGCAAGAAAGCATTAGTAATTCAGAGCAAATACTAATGAATATCATAGAATTGTGTGAGAACAAGTGTAAAAGACATCAAAATGTAAGTCTCTAGTCTTGAAAGGATGTTATACACTGCAGAAATCCTTGAAATAGAGTTACTTCACAAGAAAACAGTGTTTCAACCCACTAGAATTCACTGAAAAGTAGTATTCAACTGTAAAACAGTTGAAAGACAAGTGTATATAGCTTCTCAAGTTCAGAGAAAAGTGTATAAAGTTGTTTCTACATGTGGTGAAGTCCCACAAGTAGAGCAGAAGGCCCATTATAGGAAACAGCTAGAAATCAGTAGTAATTCAGAGGAAATAGTAATGAATATCATAGAACTGTGTGAGAACAAGTGTAAAAGACATCAAAATGTAAGTTTCTAGTCTAGAAAGGATGTTATACACTACAGAAATCCTTGAAATAGAGTTACTTCACAAGAAAACAGTGTTTCAACCCACTAGAATTCACTGAAAAGTAGTATTCAACTGTAAAACAGTTGAAAGACAAGTTTATATAGCTTCCCAAGTCCACAGAAGACTGTATAAAATTGTTTCTACATGTGGTGAAGTTCCACAAGTAGAGCAGAAGGCCCATTATAGGAAACAGCTAGAAATCAGTAGTAATTCAGAGGAAATACTAATGAATATCATAGAATTGTGTGAGAACAAGTGTAAAAGACATCAAAATGTAAGTCTCTAGTCTTGAAAGGATGTTATACACTACAGAAATCCTTGAAATAGAGTTACTTCACAAGAAAAGAGTGTTTCAACCCACTAGAATTCACTGAAAAGTAGTATTCAACTGTAAAACAGTTGAAAGACAAGTGTATATAGCTTCTCCAGTTCAGGGAAGAGTGTATAAAGTTGTTTCTACATGTGGTGAAGTCCCACAAGTAGAAAAGAAGGCCCATTATAGGAAACAGCTAGAAATCAGTAGTCATTCAGAGCAAATACTAATGAATATCACAGAATAGAGAGAGAACAAGTGAAAAAAACATCAAAATGTAAGTCTCTAGTCTAGAAAGGATGTTGTACACTGCAGAAATCCTTGAAATAGAGTTACTTCACATGAAACCAGTGTTTCAAACCACCAGAATGCACTGAAAAGTAGTATTTAACTGTAAAACAGTTGAAAGACAAGTGTATATAGCTTCTCAAGTTCAGGGAAGAGTGTATAAAGTTGTTTCTACATGTGGTGAAGTCCCACAAGTAGAAAAGAAGGCCCATTATAGGAAACAGCTAGAAATCAGTAGTCATTCAGAGCAAATACTAATGAATATCACAGAATAGAGAGAGAACAAGTGTAAAAGACATCAAAATGTAAGTCTCTAGTCTAGAAAGGATGTTGTACACTGCAGAAATCCTTGAAATAGAGTTACTTCACATGAAACCAGTGTTTCAAACCACCAGAATGCACTGAAAAGTAGTATTTAACTGTAAAACAGTTGAAAGACAAGTGTATATAGCTTCTCAAGTTCAGAGAAAAGTGTATAAAGTTGTTTCTACATGTGGTGAAGTCCCACAGGTAAAAAAGAAGGCCCATTATAGGAAACAGCTAGAAATCAGTAGTCATTCAGAGCAAATACTAATGAATATCACAGAATAGAGAGAGAACAAGTGTAAAAGACATCAAAATGTAAGTCTCTAGTCTAGAAAGGATGTTGTACACTGCAGAAATCCTTGAAATAGAGTTACTTCACAAGAAAACAGTGTTTCAACCCACTAGAATTCACTGAAAAGTAGTATTCAACTGTAAAACAGTTGAAAGACAAGTGTATATAGCTTCTCAAGTTCAGAGAAAAGTGTATAAAGTTGTTTCTACATGTGGTGAAGTCCCACAAGTAGAAAATAAGGCCCATTATAGGAAACAGCTAGAAATCAGTACTCATTCAGAACAAATACTAATGAATATCATAGAACTGTGTGAGAACAAGTGTAAAAGACATCAAAATGTAAGTTTCTAGTCTAGAAAGGATGTTATACACTACAGAAATCCTTGAAATAGAGTTACTTCACAAGAAAACAGTGTTTCAACCCACTAGAATTCACTGAAAAGTAGTATTCAACTGTAAAACAGTTGAAAGACAAGTTTATATAGCTTCGCAAGTCCACAGAAGACTGTATAAAGTTGTTTCTACATGTGGTGAAGTCCCACAAGTAGAGCAGAAGGCCCATTATAGGAAACAGCTAGAAATCAGTAGTAATTCAGAGGAAATACTAATGAATATCATAGAATTGTGTGAGAACAAGTGTAAAAGACATCAAAATGTAAGTCTCTAGTCTTGAAAGGATGTTATACACTACAGAAATCCTTGAAATAGAGTTACTTCACAAGAAAACAGTGTTTCAACCCACTAGAATTCTCTGAAAAGTAGTATTCAACTGTAAAACAGTTGAAAGACAAGTGTATATAGCTTCTCAAGTTCAGGGAAGAGTGTATAAAGTTGTTTCTACATGTGGTGAAGTCCCACAAGTAGAAAAGAAGGCCCATTATATTAAACAGCTAGAAATCAGTAGTCATTCAGAGCAAATACTAATGAATATCACAGAATAGAGAGAGAACAAGTGTAAAAGACATCAAAATGTAAGTCTCTAGTCTAGAAAGGATGTTGTACACTGCAGAAATCCTTGAAATAGAGTTACTTCACATGAAACCAGTGTTTCAAACCATCAGAATGGACTGAAAAGTAGTATTTAACTGTAAAACAGTTGAAAGACAAGTTTATATAGCTTCGCAAGTCCACAGAAGACTGTATAAAGTTGTTTCTACATGTGGTGAAGTCCCACAAGTATACCAGAAGGCCCATTATAGGACACTGCAAGAAAGCATTAGTAATTCAGAGCAAATACTAATGAATATCATAGAATTGTGTGAGAACAAGTGTAAAAGACATCAAAATGTAAGTTTCTAGTCTGGAAAGGATGTTATACACTACAGAAATCCTTGAAATAGAGTTACTTCACAAGAAAACAGTGTTTCAACCCACTAGAATTCACTGAAAAGTAGTATTCAACTGTAAAACAGTTGAAAGACAAGTGTATATAGCTTCTCAAGTTCAGAGAAAAGTGTATAAAGTTGTTTCTACATGTGGTGAAGTCCCACAAGTAGAAAATAAGGCCCATTATAGGAAACAGCTAGAAATCAGTAGTAATTCAGAGAAAATACTAATGAATATCATAGAACTGTGTGAGAACAAGTGTAAAAGACATCAAAATGTAAGTTTCTAGTCTAGAAAGGATGTTATACACTACAGAAATCCTTGAAATAGAGTTACTTCACAAGAAAAGAGTGTTTCAACCCACTAGAATTCACTGAAAAGTAGTATTCAACTGTAAAACAGTTGAAAGACAAGTTTATATAGCTTCGCAAGTCCACAGAAGACTGTATAAAGTTGTTTCTACATGTGGTGAAGTCCCACAAGTAGAGCAGAAGGCCCATTATAGGAAACAGCTAAAAATCAGTAGTAATTCAGAGGAAATACTAATGAATATCATAGAATTGTGTGAGAACAAGTGTAAAAGACATCAAAATGTAAGTCTCTAGTCTTGAAAGGATGTTATAGACTACAGAAATCCTTGAAATAGAGTTACTTCACTAGAAAACAGTGTTTCAACCCACTAGAATTCTCTGAAAAGTAGTATTCAACTGTAAAACAGTTGAAAGACAAGTGTATATAGCTTCTCAAGTTCAGGGAAGAGTGTATAAAGTTGTTTCTACATGTGGTGAAGTCCCACAAGTAGAAAAGAAGGCCCATTATATTAAACAGCTAGAAATCAGTAGTCATTCAGAGCAAATACTAATGAATATCACAGAATAGAGAGAGAACAAGTGTAAAAGACATCAAAATGTAAGTCTCTAGTCTAGAAAGGATGTTGTACACTGCAGAAATCCTTGAAATAGAGTTACTTCACATGAAACCAGTGTTTGAAACCATCAGAATGGACTGAAAAGTAGTATTTAACTGTAAAACAGTTGAAAGACAAGTTTATATAGCTTCGCAAGTCCACAGAAGACTGTATAAAGTTGTTTCTACATGTGGTGAAGTCCCACAAGTATACCAGAAGGCCCATTATAGGACACTGCAAGAAAGCATTAGTAATTCAGAGCAAATACTAATGAATATCATAGAATTGTGTGAGAACAAGTGTAAAAGACATCAAAATGTAAGTTTCTAGTCTGGAAAGGATGTTATACACTACAGAAATCCTTGAAATAGAGTTACTTCACAAGAAAACAGTGTTTCAACCCACTAGAATTCACTGAAAAGTAGTATTCAACTGTAAAACAGTTGAAAGACAAGTGTATATAGCTTCTCAAGTTCAGAGAAAAGTGTATAAAGTTGTTTCTACATGTGGTGAAGTCCCACAAGTAGAAAATAAGGCCCATTATAGGAAACAGCTAGAAATCAGTAGTAATTCAGAGAAAATACTAATGAATATCATAGAACTGTGTGAGAACAAGTGTAAAAGACATCAAAATGTAAGTTTCTAGTCTAGAAAGGATGTTATACACTACAGAAATCCTTGAAATAGAGTTACTTCACAAGAAAAGAGTGTTTCAACCCACTAGAATTCACTGAAAAGTAGTATTCAACTGTAAAACAGTTGAAAGACAAGTGTATATAGCTTCTCCAGTTCAGCGAAGAGTGTATAAAGTTGTTTCTACATGTGGTGAAGTCCCACAAGTAGAAAAGAAGGCCCATTATAGGAAACAGCTAGAAATCAGTAGTCCTTCAGAGCAAATACTAATGAATATCACAGAATAGAGAGAGAACAAGTGTAAAAGACATCAAAATGTAAGTCTCTAGTCTAGAAAGGATGTTGTACACTGCAGAAATCCTTGAAATAGAGTTACTTCACAAGAAAACAGTGTTTCAACCCACTAGAATTCACTGAAAAGTAGTATTCAACTGTAAAACAGTTGAAAGACAAGTGAATATAGCTTCTCAAGTTCAGAGAAAAGTGTATAAAGTTGTTTCTACATGTGGTGAAGTCCCACAAGTAGAGCAGAAGGCCCATTATAGGAAACAGCTAGAAATCAGTAGTAATTCAGAGGAAATAGTAATGAATATCATAGAACTGTGTGAGAACAAGTGTAAAAGACATCAAAATGTAAGTTTCTAGTCTAGAAAGGATGTTATACACTACAGAAATCCTTGAAATAGAGTTACTTCACAAGAAAACAGTGTTTCAACCCACTAGAATTCACTGAAAAGTAGTATTCAACTGTAAAACAGTTGAAAGACAAGTTTATATAGCTTCGCAAGTCCACAGAAGACTGTATAAAGTTGTTTCTACATGTGGTGTAGTCCCACAAGTATACCTGAAGGCCCATTATAGGACACTGCAAGAAAGCATTAGTAATTCAGAGCAAATACTAATGAATATCACAGAATAGTGAGAGAACAAGTGTAAAACACATCAAAATGAAAGTGTGTAGTCTAGAAAGGATGTTGTACACTGCTGAAATCCTTGAAATAGAGTTAGTTCACATGAAACCAGTGTTTCAAACCATCAGAATGCACTGAAAAGTAGTATTTAACTGTAAAACAGTTGAAAGACAAGTTTATATAGCTTCGCAAGTCCACAGAAGACTGTATAAAGTTGTTTCTACATGTGGTGAAGTCCCACAAGTAGAGCAGAAGGCCCATTATAGGAAACAGCTAGAAATCAGTAGTAATTCAGAGGAAATAGTAATGAATATCATAGAACTGTGTGAGAACAAGTGTAAAAGACATCAAAATGTAAGTTTCTAGTCTAGAAAGGATGTTATACACTACAGAAATCCTTGAAATAGAGTTACTTCACAAGAAAACAGTGTTTCAACCCACTAGAATTCACTGAAAAGTAGTATTCAACTGTAAAACAGTTGAAAGACAAGTTTATATAGCTTCGCAAGTCCACAGAAGACTGTATAAAGTTGTTTCTACATGTGGTGAAGTCCCACAAGTATACCAGAAGGCCCATTATAGGACACTGCAAGAAAGCATTAGTAATTCAGAGCAAATACTAATGAATATCACAGAATAGTGAGAGAACAAGTGTAAAACACATCAAAATGAAAGTGTGTAGTCTAGAAAGGATGTTGTACACTGCTGAAATCCTTGAAATAGAGTTAGTTCACATGAAACCAGTGTTTCAAACTACCAGAATGCACTGAAAAGTAGTATTCAACTGTAAAACAGTTGAAAGACAAGTTTATATAGCTTCGCAAGTCCACAGAAGACTGTATAAAGTTGTTTCTACATGTGGTGAAGTTCCACAAGTAGAGCAGAAGGCCCATTATAGGAAACAGCTAGAAATCAGTAGTAATTCAGAGGAAATACTAATGAATATCATAGAATTGTGTGAGAACAAGTGTAAAAGACATCAAAATGTAAGTTTCTAGTCTAGAAAGGATGTTATACACTACAGAAATCCTTGAAATAGAGTTACTTCACAAGAAAAGAGTGTTTCAACCCACTAGAATTCACTGAAAAGTAGTATTCAACTGTAAAACAGTTGAAAGACAAGTGTATATAGCTTCTCAAGTTCAGAGAAGAGTGTATAAAGTTGTTTCGACATGTGGTGAAGTCCCACAAGTAGAGCAGAAGGCCCATTATAGGAAACAGCTAGAAATCAGTAGTCATTCAGAGCAAATACTAATGAATATCACAGAATAGAGAGAGAACAAGTGTAAAAGACATCAAAATGTAAGTCTCTAGTCTAGAAAGGATGTTGTACACTGCAGAAATCCTTGAAATAGAGTTACTTCACATGAAACCAGTGTTTCAAACCACCAGAATGCACTGAAAAGTAGTATTTAACTATAAAACAGTTGAAAGACAAGTGTATATAGCTTCTCAAGTTCAGGGAAGAGTGTATAAAGTTGTTTCTACATGTGGTGAAGTCCCACAAGTAGAAAAGAAGGCCCATTATAGGAAACAGCTAGAAATCAGTAGTCATTCAGAGCAAATACTAATGAATATCACAGAATAGAGAGAGAACAAGTGTAAAAGACATCAAAATGTAAGTCTCTAGTCTAGAAAGGATGTTGTACACTGCAGAAATCCTTGAAATAGAGTTACTTCACATGAAACCAGTGTTTCAAACCACCAGAATGCACTGAAAAGTAGTATTTAACTGTAAAACAGTTGAAAGACAAGTGTATATAGCTTCTCAAGTTCAGAGAAAAGTGTATAAAGTTGTTTCTACATGTGGTGAAGTCCCACAGGTAAAAAAGAAGGCCCATTATAGGAAACAGCTAGAAATCAGTAGTCATTCAGAGCAAATACTAATGAATATCACAGAATAGAGAGAGAACAAGTGTAAAAGACATCAAAATGTAAGTCTCTAGTCTAGAAAGGATGTTGTACACTGCAGAAATCCTTGAAATAGAGTTACTTCACAAGAAAACAGTGTTTCAACCCACTAGAATTCACTGAAAAGTAGTATTCAACTGTAAAACAGTTGAAAGACAAGTGTATATAGCTTCTCAAGTTCAGAGAAAAGTGTATAAAGTTGTTTCTACATGTGGTGAAGTCCCACAAGTAGAGCAGAAGGCCCATTATAGGAAACAGCTAGAAATCAGTAGTAATTCAGAGGAAATAGTAATGAATATCATAGAACTGTGTGAGAACAAGTGTAAAAGACATCAAAATGTAAGTTTCTAGTCTAGAAAGGATGTTATACACTACAGAAATCCTTGAAATAGAGTTACTTCACAAGAAAACAGTGTTTCAACCCACTAAAATTCACTGAAAAGTAGTATTCAACTGTAAAACAGTTGAAAGACAAGTTTATATAGCTTCGCAAGTCCACAGAAGACTGTATAAAGTTGTTTCTACATGTGGTGTAGTCCCACAAGTATACCTGAAGGCCCATTATAGGACACTGCAAGAAAGCATTAGTAATTCAGAGCAAATACTAATGAATATCACAGAATAGTGAGAGAACAAGTGTAAAACACATCAAAATGAAAGTGTGTAGTCTAGAAAGGATGTTGTACACTGCTGAAATCCTTGAAATAGAGTTAGTTCACATGAAACCAGTGTTTCAAACCATCAGCATGCACTGAAAAGTAGTATTTAACTGTAAAACAGTTGAAAGACAAGTTTATGTAGCTTCGCAAGTCCACAGAAGACTGTATAAAGTTGTTTCTACATGTGGTGAAGTCCCACAAGTAGAGCAGAAGGCCCATTATAGGAAACAGCTAGAAATCAGTAGTAATTCAGAGGAAATAGTAATGAATATCATAGAACTGTGTGAGAACAAGTGTAAAAGACATCAAAATGTAAGTTTCTAGTCTAGAAAGGATGTTATACACTACAGAAATCCTTGAAATAGAGTTACTTCACAAGAAAACAGTGTTTCAACCCACTAGAATTCACTGAAAAGTAGTATTCAACTGTAAAACAGTTGAAAGACAAGTGTATATAGCTTCTCAAGTTCAGAGAAGAGTGTATAAAGTTGTTTCTACATGTGGTGAAGTCCCACAAGTAGAGCAGAAGGCCCATTAGAGGAAACAGCTAGAAATCAGTAGTAATTCAGAGGAAATACTAATGAATATCATAGAATTGTGTGAGAACAAGTGTAAAAGACATCAAAATGTAAGTCTCTAGTCTTGAAAGGATGTTATACACTACAGAAATCCTTGAAATAGAGTTACTTCACAAGAAAAGAGTGTTTCAACCCACTAGAATTCACTGAAAAGTAGTATTCAATTGTAAAACAGTTGAAAGACAAGTGTATATAGCTTCTCCAGTTCAGGGAAGAGTGTATAAAGTTGTTTCTACATGTGGTGAAGTCCCACAAGTAGAAAAGAAGGCCCATTATAGGAAACAGCTAGAAATCAGTAGTCATTCAGAGCAAATACTAATGAATATCACAGAATAGAGAGAGAACAAGTGTAAAAGACATCAAAATGTAAGTCTCTAGTCTAGAAAGGATGTTGTACACTGCAGAAATCCTTGAAATAGAGTTACTTCACATGAAACCAGTGTTTCAAACCACCAGAATGCACTGAAAAGTAGTATTTAACTGTAAAAAGTTGAAAGACAAGTGTATATAGCTTCTCCAGTTCAGGGAAGAGTGTATAAAGTTGTTTCTACATGTGGTGAAGTCCCACAAGTAGAAAAGAAGGCCCATTATAGGAAACAGCTAGAAATCAGTAGTCATTCAGAGCAAATACTAATGAATATCACAGAATAGAGAGAGAACAAGTGTAAAAGACATCAAAATGTAAGTCTCTAGTCTAGAAAGGATGTTGTACACTGCAGAAATCCTTGAAATAGAGTTACTTCACATGAAACCAGTGTTTCAAACCATCAGAATGCACTGAAAAGTAGTATTTAACTGTAAAAGAGTTGAAAGACAAGTTTATATAGCTTCGCAAGTCCACAGAAGACTGTATAAAGTTGTTTCTACATGTGGTGAAGTCCCACAAGTAGAGCAGAAGGCCCATTATAGGAAACAGCTAGAAATCAGTAGTAATTCAGAGGAAATAGTAATGAATATCATAGAACTGTGTGAGAACAAGTGTAAAAGACATCAAAATGTAAGTTTCTAGTCTAGAAAGGATGTTATACACTACAGAAATCCTTGAAATAGAGTTACTTCACAAGAAAACAGTGTTTCAACCCACTAGAATTCACTGAAAAGTAGTATTCAACTGTAAAACAGTTGAAAGACAAGTTTATATAGCTTCGCAAGTCCACAGAAGACTGTATAAAGTTGTTTCTACATGTGGTGAAGTCCCACAAGTATACCAGAAGGCCCATTATAGGACACTGCAAGAAAGCATTAGTAATTCAGAGCAAATACTAATGAATATCACAGAATAGTGAGAGAACAAGTGTGAAACACATCAAAATGAAAGTGTGTAGTCTAGAAAGGATGTTGTACACTGCTGAAATCCTTGAAATAGAGTTAGTTCACATGAAACCAGTGTTTCAAACCATCAGAATGCACTGAAAAGTAGTATTTAACTGTAAAACAGTTGAAAGACAAGTTTATATAGCTTCGCAAGTCCACAGAAGACTGTATAAAGTTGTTTCTACATGTGGTGAAGTCCCCCAAGTAGAGCAGAAGCCCCATTATAGGAAACAGCTAGAAATCAGTAGTAATTCAGAGGAAATACTAATGAATATCATAGAACTGTGTGAGAACAAGTGTAAAAGACATCAAAATGTAAGTTTCTAGTCTAGAAAGGATGTTATACACTACAGAAATCCTTGAAATAGAGTTACTTCACAAGAAAACAGTGTTTCAACCCACTAGAATTCACTGAAAAGTAGTATTCAACTGTAAAACAGTTGAAAGACAAGTGTATATAGCTTCTCAAGTTCAGAGAAGAGTGTATAAAGTTGTTTCTACATGTGGTGAAGTCCCACAAGTAGAGCAGAAGGCCCATTAGAGGAAACAGCTAGAAATCAGTAGTAATTCAGAGGAAATACTAATGAATATCATAGAATTGTGTGAGAACAAGTGTAAAAGACATCAAAATGTAAGTCTCTAGTCTTGAAAGGATGTTATACACTACAGAAATCCTTGAAATAGAGTTACTTCACAAGAAAAGAGTGTTTCAACCCACTAGAATTCACTGAAAAGTAGTATTCAACTGTAAAACAGTTGAAAGACAAGTGTATATAGCTTCTCCAGTTCAGGGAAGAGTGTATAAAGTTGTTTCTACATGTGGTGAAGTCCCACAAGTAGAAAAGAAGGCCCATTATAGGAAACAGCTAGAAATCAGTAGTCATTCAGAGCAAATACTAATGAATATCACAGAATAGAGAGAGAACAAGTGTAAAAGACATCAAAATGTAAGTCTCTAGTCTAGAAAGGATGTTGTACACTGCAGAAATCCTTGAAATAGAGTTACTTCACATGAAACCAGTGTTTCAAACCACCAGAATGCACTGAAAAGTAGTATTTAACTGTAAAAAGTTGAAAGACAAGTGTATATAGCTTCTCCAGTTCAGGGAAGAGTGTATAAAGTTGTTTCTACATGTGGTGAAGTCCCACAAGTAGAAAAGAAGGCCCATTATAGGAAACAGCTAGAAATCAGTAGTCATTCAGAGCAAATACTAATGAATATCACAGAATAGAGAGAGAACAAGTGTAAAAGACATCAAAATGTAAGTCTCTAGTCTAGAAAGGATGTTGTACACTGCAGAAATCCTTGAAATAGAGTTACTTCACATGAAACCAGTGTTTCAAACCATCAGAATGCACTGAAAAGTAGTATTTAACTGTAAAAGAGTTGAAAGACAAGTTTATATAGCTTCGCAAGTCCACAGAAGACTGTATAAAGTTGTTTCTACATGTGGTGAAGTCCCACAAGTAGAGCAGAAGGCCCATTATAGGAAACAGCTAGAAATCAGTAGTAATTCAGAGGAAATAGTAATGAATATCATAGAACTGTGTGAGAACAAGTGTAAAAGACATCAAAATGTAAGTTTCTAGTCTAGAAAGGATGTTATACACTACAGAAATCCTTGAAATAGAGTTACTTCACAAGAAAACAGTGTTTCAACCCACTAGAATTCACTGAAAAGTAGTATTCAACTGTAAAACAGTTGAAAGACAAGTTTATATAGCTTCGCAAGTCCACAGAAGACTGTATAAAGTTGTTTCTACATGTGGTGTAGTCCCACAAGTATACCAGAAGGCCCATTATAGGACACTGCAAGAAAGCATTAGTAATTCAGAGCAAATACTAATGAATATCACAGAATAGTGAGAGAACAAGTGTAAAACACATCAAAATGAAAGTGTGTAGTCTAGAAAGGATGTTGTACACTGCTGAAATCCTTGAAATAGAGTTAGTTCACATGAAACCAGTGTTTCAAACCATCAGAATGCACTGAAAAGTAGTATTTAACTGTAAAACAGTTGAAAGACAAGTTTATATAGCTTCGCAAGTCCACAGAAGACTGTATAAAGTTGTTTCTACATGTGGTGAAGTCCCACAAGTAGAGCAGAAGGCCCATTATAGGAAACAGCTAGAAATCAGTAGTAATTCAGAGGAAATAGTAATGAATATCATAGAACTGTGTGAGAACAAGTGTAAAAGACATCAAAATGTAAGTTTCTAGTCTAGAAAGGATGTTATACACTACAGAAATCCTTGAAATAGAGTTACTTCACAAGAAAACAGTGTTTCAACCCACTAGAATTCACTGAAAAGTAGTATTCAACTGTAAAACAGTTGAAAGACAAGTTTATATAGCTTCGCAAGTCCACAGAAGACTGTATAAAGTTGTTTCTACATGTGGTGAAGTCCCACAAGTATACCAGAAGGCCCATTATAGGACACTGCAAGAAAGCATTAGTAATTCAGAGCAAATACTAATGAATATCATAGAATTGTGTGAGAACAAGTGTAAAAGACATCAAAATGTAAGTTTCTAGTCTAGAAAGGATGTTATACACTACAGAAATCCTTGAAATAGAGTTACTTCACAAGAAACCAGTGTTTCAACCCACTAGAATTCACTGAAAAGTAGTATTCAACTGTAAAACAGTTGAAAGACAAGTGTATATAGCTTCTCAAGTTCAGAGAAGAGTGTATAAAGTTGTTTCTACATGTGGTGAAGTCCCACAAGTAGAGCAGAAGGCCCATTAGAGGAAACAGCTAGAAATCAGTAGTAATTCAGAGGAAATACTAATGAATATCATAGAATTGTGTGAGAACAAGTGTAAAAGACATCAAAATGTAAGTCTCTAGTCTTGAAAGGATGTTATACACTACAGAAATCCTTGAAATAGAGTTACTTCACAAGAAAAGAGTGTTTCAACCCACTAGAATTCACTGAAAAGTAGTATTCAACTGTAAAACAGTTGAAAGACAAGTGTATATAGCTTCTCCAGTTCAGTGAAGAGTGTATAAAGTTGTTTCTACATGTGGTGAAGTCCCACAAGTAGAAAAGAAGGCCCATTATAGGAAACAGCTAGAAATCAGTAGTCATTCAGAGCAAATACTAATGAATATCACAGAATAGAGAGAGAACAAGTGTAAAAGACATCAAAATGTAAGTCTCTAGTCTAGAAAGGATGTTGTACACTGCAGAAATCCTTGAAATAGAGTTACTTCACATGAAACCAGTGTTTCAAACCACCAGAAAGCACTGAAAAGTAGTATTTAACTGTAAAACAGTTGAAAGACAAGTGTATATAGCTTCTCCAGTTCAGGGAAGAGTGTATAAAGTTGTTTCTACATGTGGTGAAGTCCCACAAGTAGAAAAGAAGGCCCATTATAGGAAACAGCTAGAAATCAGTAGTCATTCAGAGCAAATACTAATGAATATCACAGAATAGAGAGAGAACAAGTGTAAAAGACATCAAAATGTAAGTCTCTAGTCTAGAAAGGATGTTGTACACTGCAGAAATCCTTGAAATAGAGTTACTTCACATGAAACCAGTGTTTCAAACCACCAGAATGCACTGAAAAGTAGTATTTAACTTTAAACAGTTGAAAGACAAGTGTATATAGCTTCTCAAGTTCAGAGAAAAGTGTATAAAGTTGTTTCTACATGTGGTGAAGTCCCACAAGTAGAGCAGAAGGCCCATTATAGGAAACAGCTAGAAATCAGTAGTAATTCAGAGGAAATAGTAATGAATATCATAGAACTGTGTGAGAACAAGTGTAAAAGACATCAAAATGTAAGTTTCTAGTCTAGAAAGGATGTTATACACTACAGAAATCCTTGAAATAGAGTTACTTCACAAGAAAACAGTGTTTCAACCCACTAGAATTCACTGAAAAGTAGTATTCAACTGTAAAACAGTTGAAAGACAAGTTTATATAGCTTCGCAAGTCCACAGAAGACTGTATAAAGTTGTTTCTACATGTGGTGTAGTCCCACAAGTATACCAGAAGGCCCATTATAGGACACTGCAAGAAAGCATTAGTAATTCAGAGCAAATACTAATGAATATCACAGAATAGTGAGAGAACAAGTGTAAAACACATCAAAATGAAAGTGTGTAGTCTAGAAAGGATGTTGTACACTGCTGAAATCCTTGAAATAGAGTTAGTTCACATGAAACCAGTGTTTCATACCATCAGAATGCACTGAAAAGTAGTATTTAACTATAAAACAGTTGAAAGACAAGTTTATATAGCTTCGCAAGTCCACAGAAGACTGTATAAAGTTGTTTCTACATGTGGTGAAGTCCCCAAGTAGAGCAGAAGGCCCATTATAGGAAACAGCTAGAAATCAGTAGTAATTCAGAGGAAATAGTAATGAATATCATAGAACTGTGTGAGAACAAGTGTAAAAGACATCAAAATGTAAGTTTCTAGTCTAGAAAGGATGTTATACACTACAGAAATCCTTGAAATAGAGTTACTTCACAAGAAAACAGTGTTTCAACCCACTAGAATTCACTGAAAAGTAGTATTCAACTGTAAAACAGTTGAAAGACAAGTTTATATAGCTTCGCAAGTCCACAGAAGACTGTATAAAGTTGTTTCTACATGTGGTGAAGTCCCACAAGTATACCAGAAAGCCCATTATAGGACACTGCAAGAAAGCATTAGTAATTCAGAGCAAATACTAATGAATATCATAGAATTGTGTGAGAACAAGTGTAAAAGACATCAAAATGTAAGTTTCTAGTCTAGAAAGGATGTTATACACTACAGAAATCCTTGAAATAGAGTTACTTCACAAGAAAACAGTGTTTCAACCCACTAGAATTCACTGAAAAGTAGTATTCAACTGTAAAACAGTTGAAAGACAAGTTTATATAGCTTCGCAAGTCCACAGAAGACTGTATAAAGTTGTTTCTACATGTGGTGAAGTCCCCAAGTAGAGCAGAAGGCCCATTATAGGAAACAGCTAGAAATCAGTAGTAATTCAGAGGAAATAGTAATGAATATCATAGAACTGTGTGAGAACAAGTGTAAAAGACATCAAAATGTAAGTTTCTAGTCTAGAAAGGATGTTATACACTACAGAAATCCTTGAAATAGAGTTACTTCACAAGAAAACAGTGTTTCAACCCACTAGAATTCACTGAAAAGTAGTATTCTACTGTAAAACAGTTGAAAGACAAGTTTATATAGCTTCCCAAGTCCACAGAAGACTGTATAAAATTGTTTCTACATGTGGTGAAGTTCCACAAGTAGAGCAGAAGGCCCATTATAGGAAACAGCTAGAAATCAGTAGTAATTCAGAGGAAATACTAATGAATATCATAGAATTGTGTGAGAACAAGTGTAAAAGACATCAAAATGTAAGTCTCTAGTCTTGAAAGGATGTTATACACTACAGAAATCCTTGAAATAGAGTTACTTCACAAGAAAAGAGTGTTTCAACCCACTAGAATTCACTGAAAAGTAGTATTCAACTGTAAAACAGTTGAAAGACAAGTTTATATAGCTTCGCAAGTCCACAGAAGACTGTATAAAGTTGTTTCTACATGTGGTGAAGTCCCACAAGTATACCAGAAGGCCCATTATAGGACACTGCAAGAAAGCATTAGTAATTCAGAGCAAATACTAATGAATATCATAGAATTGTGTGAGAACAAGTGTAAAAGACATCAAAATGTAAGTTTCTAGTCTAGAAAGGATGTTATACACTACAGAAATCCTTGAAATAGAGTTACTTCACAAGAAACCAGTGTTTCAACCCACTAGAATTCACTGAAAAGTAGTATTCAACTGTAAAACAGTTGAAAGACAAGTGTATATAGCTTCTCAAGTTCAGAGAAGAGTGTATAAAGTTGTTTCTACATGTGGTGAAGTCCCACAAGTAGAGCAGAAGGCCCATTAGAGGAAACAGCTAGAAATCAGTAGTAATTCAGAGGAAATACTAATGAATATCATAGAATTGTGTGAGAACAAGTGTAAAAGACATCAAAATGTAAGTCTCTAGTCTTGAAAGGATGTTATACACTACAGAAATCCTTGAAATAGAGTTACTTCACAAGAAAAGAGTGTTTCAACCCACTAGAATTCACTGAAAAGTAGTATTCAACTGTAAAACAGTTGAAAGACAAGTGTATATAGCTTCTCCAGTTCAGGGAAGAGTGTATAAAGTTGTTTCTACATGTGGTGAAGTCCCACAAGTAGAAAAGAAGGCCCATTATAGGAAACAGCTAGAAATCAGTAGTCATTCAGAGCAAATACTAATGAATATCACAGAATAGAGAGAGAACAAGTGTAAAAGACATCAAAATGTAAGTCTCTAGTCTAGAAAGGATGTTGTACACTGCAGAAATCCTTGAAATAGAGTTACTTCACATGAAACCAGTGTTTCAAACCACCAGAAAGCACTGAAAAGTAGTATTTAACTGTAAAACAGTTGAAAGACAAGTGTATATAGCTTCTCCAGTTCAGGGAAGAGTGTATAAAGTTGTTTCTACATGTGGTGAAGTCCCACAAGTAGAAAAGAAGGCCCATTATAGGAAACAGCTAGAAATCAGTAGTCATTCAGAGCAAATACTAATGAATATCACAGAATAGAGAGAGAACAAGTGTAAAAGACATCAAAATGTAAGTCTCTAGTCTAGAAAGGATGTTGTACACTGCAGAAATCCTTGAAATAGAGTTACTTCACATGAAACCAGTGTTTCAAACCACCAGAATGCACTGAAAAGTAGTATTTAACTTTAAACAGTTGAAAGACAAGTGTATATAGCTTCTCAAGTTCAGAGAAAAGTGTATAAAGTTGTTTCTACATGTGGTGAAGTCCCACAAGTAGAGCAGAAGGCCCATTATAGGAAACAGCTAGAAATCAGTAGTCATTCAGAGCAAATACTAATGAATATCATAGAACTGTGTGAGAACAAGTGTAAAAGACATCAAAATGTAAGTTTCTAGTCTAGAAAGGATGTTATACACTACAGAAATCCTTGAAATAGAGTTACTTCACAAGAAAACAGTGTTTCAACCCACTAGAATTCACTGAAAAGTAGTATTCAACTGTAAAACAGTTGAAAGACAAGTTTATATAGCTTCGCAAGTCCACAGAAGACTGTATAAAGTTGTTTCTACATGTGGTGTAGTCCCACAAGTATACCAGAAGGCCCATTATAGGACACTGCAAGAAAGCATTAGTAATTCAGAGCAAATACTAATGAATATCACAGAATAGTGAGAGAACAAGTGTAAAACACATCAAAATGAAAGTGTGTAGTCTAGAAAGGATGTTGTACACTGCTGAAATCCTTGAAATAGAGTTAGTTCACATGAAACCAGTGTTTCAAACCATCAGAATGCACTGAAAAGTAGTATTTAACTGTAAAACAGTTGAAAGACAAGTTTATATAGCTTCGCAAGTCCACAGAAGACTGTATAAAGTTGTTTCTACATGTGGTGAAGTCCCCAAGTAGAGCAGAAGGCCCATTATAGGAAACAGCTAGAAATCAGTAGTAATTCAGAGGAAATAGTAATGAATATCATAGAACTGTGTGAGAACAAGTGTAAAAGACATCAAAATGTAAGTTTCTAGTCTAGAAAGGATGTTATACACTACAGAAATCCTTGAAATAGAGTTACTTCACAAGAAAACAGTGTTTCAACCCACTAGAATTCACTGAAAAGTAGTATTCAACTGTAAAACAGTTGAAAGACAAGTTTATATAGCTTCGCAAGTCCACAGAAGACTGTATAAAGTTGTTTCTACATGTGGTGAAGTCCCACAAGTATACCAGAAAGCCCATTATAGGACACTGCAAGAAAGCATTAGTAATTCAAAGCAAATACTAATGAATATCATAGAATTGTGTGAGAACAAGTGTAAAAGACATCAAAATGTAAGTTTCTAGTCTAGAAAGGATGTTATACACTACAGAAATCCTTGAAATAGAGTTACTTCACAAGAAAACAGTGTTTCAACCCACTAGAATTCACTGAAAAGTAGTATTCAACTGTAAAACAGTTGAAAGACAAGTGTATATAGCTTCTCAAGTTCAGAGAAGAGTGTATAAAGTTGTTTCGACATGTGGTGAAGTCCCACAAGTAGAGCAGAAGGCCCATTATAGGAAACAGCTAGAAATCAGTAGTCATTCAGAGCAAATACTAATGAATATCACAGAATAGAGAGAGAACAAGTGTAAAAGACATCAAAATGTAAGTCTCTAGTCTTGAAAGGATGTTATACACTGCAGAAATCCTTGAAATAGAGTTACTTCACAAGAAAACAGTGTTTCAACCCACTAGAATTCACTGAAAAGTAGTATTCAACTGTAAAACAGTTGAAAGACAAGTTTATATAGCTTCCCAAGTCCACAGAAGACTGTATAAAATTGTTTCTACATGTGGTGAAGTTCCACAAGTAGAGCAGAAGGCCCATTATAGGAAACAGCTAGAAATCAGTAGTAATTCAGAGGAAATACTAATGAATATCATAGAATTGTGTGAGAACAAGTGTAAAAGACATCAAAATGTAAGTCTCTAGTCTTGAAAGGATGTTATACACTACAGAAATCCTTGAAATAGAGTTACTTCACAAGAAAAGAGTGTTTCAACCCACTAGAATTCACTGAAAAGTAGTATTCAACTGTAAAACAGTTGAAAGACAAGTTTATATAGCTTCGCAAGTCCACAGAAGACTGTATAAAGTTGTTTCTACATGTGGTGAAGTCCCACAAGTATACCAGAAGGCCCATTATAGGACACTGCAAGAAAGCATTAGTAATTCAGAGCAAATACTAATGAATATCATAGAATTGTGTGAGAACAAGTGTAAAAGACATCAAAATGTAAGTTTCTAGTCTAGAAAGGATGTTATACACTACAGAAATCCTTGAAATAGAGTTACTTCACAAGAAACCAGTGTTTCAACCCACTAGAATTCACTGAAAAGTAGTATTCAACTGTAAAACAGTTGAAAGACAAGTGTATATAGCTTCTCAAGTTCAGAGAAGAGTGTATAAAGTTGTTTCTACATGTGGTGAAGTCCCACAAGTAGAGCAGAAGGCCCATTAGAGGAAACAGCTAGAAATCAGTAGTAATTCAGAGGAAATACTAATGAATATCATAGAATTGTGTGAGAACAAGTGTAAAAGACATCAAAATGTAAGTCTCTAGTCTTGAAAGGATGTTATACACTACAGAAATCCTTGAAATAGAGTTACTTCACAAGAAAAGAGTGTTTCAACCCACTAGAATTCACTGAAAAGTAGTATTCAACTGTAAAACAGTTGAAAGACAAGTGTATATAGCTTCTCCAGTTCAGGGAAGAGTGTATAAAGTTGTTTCTACATGTGGTGAAGTCCCACAAGTAGAAAAGAAGGCCCATTATAGGAAACAGCTAGAAATCAGTAGTCATTCAGAGCAAATACTAATGAATATCACAGAATAGAGAGAGAACAAGTGTAAAAGACATCAAAATGTAAGTCTCTAGTCTAGAAAGGATGTTGTACACTGCAGAAATCCTTGAAATAGAGTTACTTCACATGAAACCAGTGTTTCAAACCACCAGAAAGCACTGAAAAGTAGTATTTAACTGTAAAACAGTTGAAAGACAAGTGTATATAGCTTCTCCAGTTCAGGGAAGAGTGTATAAAGTTGTTTCTACATGTGGTGAAGTCCCACAAGTAGAAAAGAAGGCCCATTATAGGAAACAGCTAGAAATCAGTAGTCATTCAGAGCAAATACTAATGAATATCACAGAATAGAGAGAGAACAAGTGTAAAAGACATCAAAATGTAAGTCTCTAGTCTAGAAAGGATGTTGTACACTGCAGAAATCCTTGAAATAGAGTTACTTCACATGAAACCAGTGTTTCAAACCACCAGAATGCACTGAAAAGTAGTATTTAACTTTAAACAGTTGAAAGACAAGTGTATATAGCTTCTCAAGTTCAGAGAAAAGTGTATAAAGTTGTTTCTACATGTGGTGAAGTCCCACAAGTAGAGCAGAAGGCCCATTATAGGAAACAGCTAGAAATCAGTAGTCATTCAGAGCAAATACTAATGAATATCATAGAACTGTGTGAGAACAAGTGTAAAAGACATCAAAATGTAAGTTTCTAGTCTAGAAAGGATGTTATACACTACAGAAATCCTTGAAATAGAGTTACTTCACAAGAAAACAGTGTTTCAACCCACTAGAATTCACTGAAAAGTAGTATTCAACTGTAAAACAGTTGAAAGACAAGTTTATATAGCTTCGCAAGTCCACAGAAGACTGTATAAAGTTGTTTCTACATGTGGTGTAGTCCCACAAGTATACCAGAAGGCCCATTATAGGACACTGCAAGAAAGCATTAGTAATTCAGAGCAAATACTAATGAATATCACAGAATAGTGAGAGAACAAGTGTAAAACACATCAAAATGAAAGTGTGTAGTCTAGAAAGGATGTTGTACACTGCTGAAATCCTTGAAATAGAGTTAGTTCACATGAAACCAGTGTTTCAAACCATCAGAATGCACTGAAAAGTAGTATTTAACTGTAAAACAGTTGAAAGACAAGTTTATATAGCTTCGCAAGTCCACAGAAGACTGTATAAAGTTGTTTCTACATGTGGTGAAGTCCCCAAGTAGAGCAGAAGGCCCATTATAGGAAACAGCTAGAAATCAGTAGTAATTCAGAGGAAATAGTAATGAATATCATAGAACTGTGTGAGAACAAGTGTAAAAGACATCAAAATGTAAGTTTCTAGTCTAGAAAGGATGTTATACACTACAGAAATCCTTGAAATAGAGTTACTTCACAAGAAAACAGTGTTTCAACCCACTAGAATTCACTGAAAAGTAGTATTCAACTGTAAAACAGTTGAAAGACAAGTTTATATAGCTTCGCAAGTCCACAGAAGACTGTATAAAGTTGTTTCTACATGTGGTGAAGTCCCACAAGTATACCAGAAAGCCCATTATAGGACACTGCAAGAAAGCATTAGTAATTCAAAGCAAATACTAATGAATATCATAGAATTGTGTGAGAACAAGTGTAAAAGACATCAAAATGTAAGTTTCTAGTCTAGAAAGGATGTTATACACTACAGAAATCCTTGAAATAGAGTTACTTCACAAGAAAACAGTGTTTCAACCCACTAGAATTCACTGAAAAGTAGTATTCAACTGTAAAACAGTCGAAAGACAAGTGTATATAGCTTCTCAAGTTCAGAGAAGAGTGTATAAAGTTGTTTCGACATGTGGTGAAGTCCCACAAGTAGAGCAGAAGGCCCATTATAGGAAACAGCTAGAAATCAGTAGTCATTCAGAGCAAATACTAATGAATATCACAGAATAGAGAGAGAACAAGTGTAAAAGACATCAAAATGTAAGTCTCTAGTCTTGAAAGGATGTTATACACTGCAGAAATCCTTGAAATAGAGTTACTTCACAAGAAAACAGTGTTTCAACCCACTAGAATTCACTGAAAAGTAGTATTCAACTGTAAAACAGTTGAAAGACAAGTGTATATAGCTTCTCAAGTTCAGAGAAAAGTGTATAAAGTTGTTTCTACATGTGGTGAAGTCCCACAAGTAGAGCAGAAGGCCCATTATAGGAAACAGCTAGAAATCAGTAGTAATTCAGAGGAAATAGTAATGAATATCATAGAACTGTGTGAGAACAAGTGTAAAAGACATCAAAATGTAAGTTTCTAGTCTAGAAAGGATGTTATACACTACAGAAATCCTTGAAATAGAGTTACTTCACAAGAAAACAGTGTTTCAACCCACTAGAATTCACTGAAAAGTAGTATTCAACTGTAAAACAGTTGAAAGACAAGTGTATATAGCTTCTCCAGTTCAGGGAAGAGTGTATAAAGTTGTTTCTACATGTGGTGAAGTCCCACAAGTAGAAAAGAAGGCCCATTATAGGAAACAGCTAGAAATCAGTAGTCATTCAGAGCAAATACTAATGAATATCACAGAATAGAGAGAGAACAAGTGAAAAAAACATCAAAATGTAAGTCTCTAGTCTAGAAAGGATGTTGTACACTGCAGAAATCCTTGAAATAGAGTTACTTCACATGAAACCAGTGTTTCAAACCACCAGAATGCACTGAAAAGTAGTATTTAACTGTAAAACAGTTGAAAGACAAGTGTATATAGCTTCTCAAGTTCAGGGAAGAGTGTATAAAGTTGTTTCTACATGTGGTGAAGTCCCACAAGTAGAAAAGAAGGCCCATTATAGGAAACAGCTAGAAATCAGTAGTCATTCAGAGCAAATACTAATGAATATCACAGAATAGAGAGAGAACAAGTGTAAAAGACATCAAAATGTAAGTCTCTAGTCTAGAAAGGATGTTGTACACTGCAGAAATCCTTGAAATAGAGTTACTTCACATGAAACCAGTGTTTCAAACCACCAGAATGCACTGAAAAGTAGTATTTAACTGTAAAACAGTTGAAAATCAAGTGTATATAGCTTCTCAAGTTCAGAGAAAAGTGTATAAAGTTGTTTCTACATGTGGTGAAGTCCCACAGGTAAAAAAGAAGGCCCATTATAGGAAACAGCTAGAAATCAGTAGTCATTCAGAGCAAATACTAATGAATATCACAGAATAGAGAGAGAACAAGTGTAAAAGACATCAAAATGTAAGTCTCTAGTCTAGAAAGGATGTTGTACACTGCAGAAATCCTTGAAATAGAGTTACTTCACAAGAAAACAGTGTTTCAACCCACTAGAATACACTGAAAAGTAGTATTCAACTGTAAAACAGTTGAAAGACAAGTGTATATAGCTTCTCAAGTTCAGAGAAAAGTGTATAAAGTTGTTTCTACATGTGGTGAAGTCCCACAAGTAGAAAATAAGGCCCATTATAGGAAACAGCTAGAAATCAGTACTCATTCAGAACAAATACTAATGAATATCATAGAACTGTGTGAGAACAAGTGTAAAAGACATCAAAATGTAAGTTTCTAGTCTAGAAAGGATGTTATACACTACAGAAATCCTTGAAATAGAGTTACTTCACAAGAAAACAGTGTTTCAACCCACTAGAATTCACTGAAAAGTAGTATTCAACTGTAAAACAGTTGAAAGACAAGTTTATATAGCTTCGCAAGTCCACAGAAGACTGTATAAAGTTGTTTCTACATGTGGTGAAGTCCCACAAGTAGAGCAGAAGGCCCATTATAGGAAACAGCTAGAAATCAGTAGTAATTCAGAGGAAATACTAATGAATATCATAGAATTGTGTGAGAACAAGTGTAAAAGACATCAAAATGTAAGTCTCTAGTCTTGAAAGGATGTTATACACTACAGAAATCCTTGAAATAGAGTTACTTCACAAGAAAACAGTGTTTCAACCCACTAGAATTCTCTGAAAAGTAGTATTCAACTGTAAAACAGTTGAAAGACAAGTGTATATAGCTTCTCAAGTTCAGGGAAGAGTGTATAAAGTTGTTTCTACATGTGGTGAAGTCCCACAAGTAGAAAAGAAGGCCCATTATATTAAACAGCTAGAAATCAGTAGTCATTCAGAGCAAATACTAATGAATATCACAGAATAGAGAGAGAACAAGTGTAAAAGACATCAAAATGTAAGTCTCTAGTCTAGAAAGGATGTTGTACACTGCAGAAATCCTTGAAATAGAGTTACTTCACATGAAACCAGTGTTTCAAACCATCAGAATGGACTGAAAAGTAGTATTTAACTGTAAAACAGTTGAAAGACAAGTTTATATAGCTTCGCAAGTCCACAGAAGACTGTATAAAGTTGTTTCTACATGTGGTGAAGTCCCACAAGTATACCAGAAGGCCCATTATAGGACACTGCAAGAAAGCATTAGTAATTCAGAGCAAATACTAATGAATATCATAGAATTGTGTGAGAACAAGTGTAAAAGACATCAAAATGTAAGTCTCTAGTCTTGAAAGGATGTTATACACTGCAGAAATCCTTGAAATAGAGTTACTTCACAAGAAAACAGTGTTTCAACCCACTAGAATTCACTGAAAAGTAGTATTCAACTGTAAAACAGTTGAAAGACAAGTGTATATAGCTTCTCAAGTTCAGAGAAAAGTGTATAAAGTTGTTTCTACATGTGGTGAAGTCCCACAAGTAGCGCAGAAGGCCCATTATAGGAAACAGCTAGAAATCAGTAGTAATTCAGAGGAAATAGTAATGAATATCATAGAACTGTGTGAGAACAAGTGTAAAAGACATCAAAATGTAAGTTTCTAGTCTAGAAAGGATGTTATACACTACAGAAATCCTTGAAATAGAGTTACTTCACAAGAAAACAGTGTTTCAACCCACTAGAATTCACTGAAAAGTAGTATTCAACTGTAAAACAGTTGAAAGACAAGTTTATATAGCTTCCCAAGTCCACAGAAGACTGTATAAAATTGTTTCTACATGTGGTGAAGTTCCACAAGTAGAGCAGAAGGCCCATTATAGGAAACAGCTAGAAATCAGTAGTAATTCAGAGGAAATACTAATGAATATCATAGAATTGTGTGAGAACAAGTGTAAAAGACATCAAAATGTAAGTCTCTAGTCTTGAAAGGATGTTATACACTACAGAAATCCTTGAAATAGAGTTACTTCACAAGAAAAGAGTGTTTCAACCCACTAGAATTCACTGAAAAGTAGTATTCAACTGTAAAACAGTTGAAAGACAAGTGTATATAGCTTCTCCAGTTCAGGGAAGAGTGTATAAAGTTGTTTCTACATGTGGTGAAGTCCCACAAGTAGAAAAGAAGGCCCATTATAGGAAACAGCAAGAAATCAGTAGTCATTCAGAGCAAATACTAATGAATATCACAGAATAGAGAGAGAACAAGTGAAAAAAACATCAAAATGTAAGTCTCTAGTCTAGAAAGGATGTTGTACACTGCAGAAATCCTTGAAATAGAGTTACTTCACATGAAACCAGTGTTTCAAACCACCAGAATGCACTGAAAAGTAGTATTTAACTGTAAAACAGTTGAAAGACAAGTGTATATAGCTTCTCAAGTTCAGGGAAGAGTGTATAAAGTTGTTTCTACATGTGGTGAAGTCCCACAAGTAGAAAAGAAGGCCCATTATAGGAAACAGCTAGAAATCAGTAGTCATTCAGAGCAAATACTAATGAATATCACAGAATAGAGAGAGAACAAGTGTAAAAGACATCAAAATGTAAGTCTCTAGTCTAGAAAGGATGTTGTACACTGCAGAAATCCTTGAAATAGAGTTACTTCACATGAAACCAGTGTTTCAAACCACCAGAATGCACTGAAAAGTAGTATTTAACTGTAAAACAGTTGAAAGACAAGTGTATATAGCTTCTCAAGTTCAGAGAAAAGTGTATAAAGTTGTTTCTACATGTGGTGAAGTCCCACAAGTAGAGCAGAAGGCCCATTATAGGAAACAGCTAGAAATCAGTAGTAATTCAGAGGAAATAGTAATGAATATCATAGAACTGTGTGAGAACAAGTGTAAAAGACATCAAAATGTAAGTTTCTAGTCTAGAAAGGATGTTATACACTACAGAAATCCTTGAAATAGAGTTACTTCACAAGAAAACAGTGTTTCAACCCACTAGAATTCACTGAAAAGTAGTATTCAACTGTAAAACAGTTGAAAGACAAGTTTATATAGCTTCCCAAGTCCACAGAAGACTGTATAAAATTGTTTCTACATGTGGTGAAGTTCCACAAGTAGAGCAGAAGGCCCATTATAGGAAACAGCTAGAAATCAGTAGTAATTCAGAGGAAATACTAATGAATATCATAGAATTGTGTGAGAACAAGTGTAAAAGACATCAAAATGTAAGTCTCTAGTCTTGAAAGGATGTTATACACTACAGAAATCCTTGAAATAGAGTTACTTCACAAGAAAAGAGTGTTTCAACCCACTAGAATTCACTGAAAAGTAGTATTCAACTGTAAAACAGTTGAAAGACAAGTGTATATAGCTTCTCCAGTTCAGGGAAGAGTGTATAAAGTTGTTTCTACATGTGGTGAAGTCCCACAAGTAGAAAAGAAGGCCCATTATAGGAAACAGCTAGAAATCAGTAGTCATTCAGAGCAAATACTAATGAATATCACAGAATAGAGAGAGAACAAGTGAAAAAAACATCAAAATGTAAGTCTCTAGTCTAGAAAGGATGTTGTACACTGCAGAAATCCTTGAATAGAGTTACTTCACATGAAACCAGTGTTTCAAACCACCAGAATGCACTGAAAAGTAGTATTTAACTGTAAAACAGTTGAAAGACAAGTGTATATAGCTTCTCAAGTTCAGGGAAGAGTGTATAAAGTTGTTTCTACATGTGGTGAAGTCCCACAAGTAGAAAAGAAGGCCCATTATAGGAAACAGCTAGAAATCAGTAGTCATTCAGAGCAAATACTAATGAATATCACAGAATAGAGAGAGAACAAGTGTAAAAGACATCAAAATGTAAGTCTCTAGTCTAGAAAGGATGTTGTACACTGCAGAAATCCTTGAAATAGAGTTACTTCACATGAAACCAGTGTTTCAAACCACCAGAATGCACTGAAAAGTAGTATTTAACTGTAAAACAGTTGAAAGACAAGTGTATATAGCTTCTCAAGTTCAGAGAAAAGTGTATAAAGTTGTTTCTACATGTGGTGAAGTCCCACAGGTAAAAAAGAAGGCCCATTATAGGAAACAGCTAGAAATCAGTAGTCATTCAGAGCAAATACTAATGCATATCACAGAATAGAGAGAGAACAAGTGTAAAAGACATCAAAATGTAAGTCTCTAGTCTAGAAAGGATGTTGTACACTGCAGAAATCCTTGAAATAGAGTTACTTCACAAGAAAACAGTGTTTCAACCCACTAGAATTCACTGAAAAGTAGTATTCAACTGTAAAACAGTTGAAAGACAAGTGTATATAGCTTCTCAAGTTCAGAGAAAAGTGTATAAAGTTGTTTCTACATGTGGTGAAGTCCCACAAGTAGAAAATAAGGCCCATTATAGGAAACAGCTAGAAATCAGTACTCATTCAGAACAAATACTAATGAATATCATAGAACTGTGTGAGAACAAGTGTAAAAGACATCAAAATGTAAGTTTCTAGTCTAGAAAGGATGTTATACACTACAGAAATCCTTGAAATAGAGTTACTTCACAAGAAAACAGTGTTTCAACCCACTAGAATTCACTGAAAAGTAGTATTCAACTGTAAAACAGTTGAAAGACAAGTTTATATAGCTTCGCAAGTCCACAGAAGACTGTATAAAGTTGTTTCTACATGTGGTGAAGTCCCACAAGTAGAGCAGAAGGCCCATTATAGGAAACAGCTAGAAATCAGTAGTAATTCAGAGGAAATACTAATGAATATCATAGAATTGTGTGAGAACAAGTGTAAAAGACATCAAAATGTAAGTCTCTAGTCTTGAAAGGATGTTATACACTACAGAAATCCTTGAAATAGAGTTACTTCACAAGAAAACAGTGTTTCAACCCACTAGAATTCTCTGAAAAGTAGTATTCAACTGTAAAACAGTTGAAAGACAAGTGTATATAGCTTCTCAAGTTCAGGGAAGAGTGTATAAAGTTGTTTCTACATGTGGTGAAGTCCCACAAGTAGAAAAGAAGGCCCATTATATTAAACAGCTAGAAATCAGTAGTCATTCAGAGCAAATACTAATGAATATCACAGAATAGAGAGAGAACAAGTGTAAAAGACATCAAAATGTAAGTCTCTAGTCTAGAAAGGATGTTGTACACTGCAGAAATCCTTGAAATAGAGTTACTTCACATGAAACCAGTGTTTCAAACCATCAGAATGGACTGAAAAGTAGTATTTAACTGTAAAACAGTTGAAAGACAAGTTTATATAGCTTCGCAAGTCCACAGAAGACTGTATAAAGTTGTTTCTACATGTGGTGAAGTCCCACAAGTATACCAGAAGGCCCATTATAGGACACTGCAAGAAAGCATTAGTAATTCAGAGCAAATACTAATGAATATCATAGAATTGTGTGAGAACAAGTGTAAAAGACATCAAAATGTAAGTCTCTAGTCTGGAAAGGATGTTATACACTGCAGAAATCCTTGAAATAGAGTTACTTCACAAGAAAACAGTGTTTCAACCCACTAGAATTCACTGAAAAGTAGTATTCAACTGTAAAACAGTTGAAAGACAAGTTTATATAGCTTCCCAAGTCCACAGAAGACTGTATAAAATTGTTTCTACATGTGGTGAAGTTCCACAAGTAGAGCAGAAGGCCCATTATAGGAAACAGCTAGAAATCAGTAGTAATTCAGAGGAAATACTAATGAATATCATAGAATTGTGTGAGAACAAGTGTAAAAGACATCAAAATGTAAGTCTCTAGTCTTGAAAGGATGTTATACACTACAGAAATCCTTGAAATAGAGTTACTTCACAAGAAAAGAGTGTTTCAACCCACTAGAATTCACTGAAAAGTAGTATTCAACTGTAAAACAGTTGAAAGACAAGTTTATATAGCTTCGCAAGTCCACAGAAGACTGTATAAAGTTGTTTCTACATGTGGTGAAGTCCCACAAGTATACCAGAAGGCCCATTATAGGACACTGCAAGAAAGCATTAGTAATTCAGAGCAAATACTAATGAATATCATAGAATTGTGTGAGAACAAGTGTAAAAGACATCAAAATGTAAGTTTCTAGTCTAGAAAGGATGTTATACACTACAGAAATCCTTGAAATAGAGTTACTTCACAAGAAACCAGTGTTTCAACCCACTAGAATTCACTGAAAAGTAGTATTCAACTGTAAAACAGTTGAAAGACAAGTGTATATAGCTTCTCAAGTTCAGAGAAGAGTGTATAAAGTTGTTTCTACATGTGGTGAAGTCCCACAAGTAGAGCAGAAGGCCCATTAGAGGAAACAGCTAGAAATCAGTAGTAATTCAGAGGAAATACTAATGAATATCATAGAATTGTGTGAGAACAAGTGTAAAAGACATCAAAATGTAAGTCTCTAGTCTTGAAAGGATGTTATACACTACAGAAATCCTTGAAATAGAGTTACTTCACAAGAAAAGAGTGTTTCAACCCACTAGAATTCACTGAAAAGTAGTATTCAACTGTAAAACAGTTGAAAGACAAGTGTATATAGCTTCTCCAGTTCAGGGAAGAGTGTATAAAGTTGTTTCTACATGTGGTGAAGTCCCACAAGTAGAAAAGAAGGCCCATTATAGGAAACAGCTAGAAATCAGTAGTCATTCAGAGCAAATACTAATGAATATCACAGAATAGAGAGAGAACAAGTGTAAAAGACATCAAAATGTAAGTCTCTAGTCTAGAAAGGATGTTGTACACTGCAGAAATCCTTGAAATAGAGTTACTTCACATGAAACCAGTGTTTCAAACCACCAGAAAGCACTGAAAAGTAGTATTTAACTGTAAAACAGTTGAAAGACAAGTGTATATAGCTTCTCCAGTTCAGGGAAGAGTGTATAAAGTTGTTTCTACATGTGGTGAAGTCCCACAAGTAGAAAAGAAGGCCCATTATAGGAAACAGCTAGAAATCAGTAGTCATTCAGAGCAAATACTAATGAATATCACAGAATAGAGAGAGAACAAGTGTAAAAGACATCAAAATGTAAGTCTCTAGTCTAGAAAGGATGTTGTACACTGCAGAAATCCTTGAAATAGAGTTACTTCACATGAAACCAGTGTTTCAAACCACCAGAATGCACTGAAAAGTAGTATTTAACTTTAAACAGTTGAAAGACAAGTGTATATAGCTTCTCAAGTTCAGAGAAAAGTGTATAAAGTTGTTTCTACATGTGGTGAAGTCCCACAAGTAGAGCAGAAGGCCCATTATAGGAAACAGCTAGAAATCAGTAGTCATTCAGAGCAAATACTAATGAATATCATAGAACTGTGTGAGAACAAGTGTAAAAGACATCAAAATGTAAGTTTCTAGTCTAGAAAGGATGTTATACACTACAGAAATCCTTGAAATAGAGTTACTTCACAAGAAAACAGTGTTTCAACCCACTAGAATTCACTGAAAAGTAGTATTCAACTGTAAAACAGTTGAAAGACAAGTTTATATAGCTTCGCAAGTCCACAGAAGACTGTATAAAGTTGTTTCTACATGTGGTGTAGTCCCACAAGTATACCAGAAGGCCCATTATAGGACACTGCAAGAAAGCATTAGTAATTCAGAGCAAATACTAATGAATATCACAGAATAGTGAGAGAACAAGTGTAAAACACATCAAAATGAAAGTGTGTAGTCTAGAAAGGATGTTGTACACTGCTGAAATCCTTGAAATAGAGTTAGTTCACATGAAACCAGTGTTTCAAACCATCAGAATGCACTGAAAAGTAGTATTTAACTGTAAAACAGTTGAAAGACAAGTTTATATAGCTTCGCAAGTCCACAGAAGACTGTATAAAGTTGTTTCTACATGTGGTGAAGTCCCCAAGTAGAGCAGAAGGCCCATTATAGGAAACAGCTAGAAATCAGTAGTAATTCAGAGGAAATAGTAATGAATATCATAGAACTGTGTGAGAACAAGTGTAAAAGACATCAAAATGTAAGTTTCTAGTCTAGAAAGGATGTTATACACTACAGAAATCCTTGAAATAGAGTTACTTCACAAGAAAACAGTGTTTCAACCCACTAGAATTCACTGAAAAGTAGTATTCAACTGTAAAACAGTTGAAAGACAAGTTTATATAGCTTCGCAAGTCCACAGAAGACTGTATAAAGTTGTTTCTACATGTGGTGAAGTCCCACAAGTATACCAGAAAGCCCATTATAGGACACTGCAAGAAAGCATTAGTAATTCAAAGCAAATACTAATGAATATCATAGAATTGTGTGAGAACAAGTGTAAAAGACATCAAAATGTAAGTTTCTAGTCTAGAAAGGATGTTATACACTACAGAAATCCTTGAAATAGAGTTACTTCACAAGAAAACAGTGTTTCAACCCACTAGAATTCACTGAAAAGTAGTATTCAACTGTAAAACAGTCGAAAGACAAGTGTATATAGCTTCTCAAGTTCAGAGAAGAGTGTATAAAGTTGTTTCGACATGTGGTGAAGTCCCACAAGTAGAGCAGAAGGCCCATTATAGGAAACAGCTAGAAATCAGTAGTCATTCAGAGCAAATACTAATGAATATCACAGAATAGAGAGAGAACAAGTGTAAAAGACATCAAAATGTAAGTCTCTAGTCTTGAAAGGATGTTATACACTGCAGAAATCCTTGAAATAGAGTTACTTCACAAGAAAACAGTGTTTCAACCCACTAGAATTCACTGAAAAGTAGTATTCAACTGTAAAACAGTTGAAAGACAAGTGTATATAGCTTCTCAAGTTCAGAGAAAAGTGTATAAAGTTGTTTCTACATGTGGTGAAGTCCCACAAGTAGAGCAGAAGGCCCATTATAGGAAACAGCTAGAAATCAGTAGTAATTCAGAGGAAATAGTAATGAATATCATAGAACTGTGTGAGAACAAGTGTAAAAGACATCAAAATGTAAGTTTCTAGTCTAGAAAGGATGTTATACACTACAGAAATCCTTGAAATAGAGTTACTTCACAAGAAAACAGTGTTTCAACCCACTAGAATTCACTGAAAAGTAGTATTCAACTGTAAAACAGTTGAAAGACAAGTGTATATAGCTTCTCCAGTTCAGGGAAGAGTGTATAAAGTTGTTTCTACATGTGGTGAAGTCCCACAAGTAGAAAAGAAGGCCCATTATAGGAAACAGCTAGAAATCAGTAGTCATTCAGAGCAAATACTAATGAATATCACAGAATAGAGAGAGAACAAGTGAAAAAAACATCAAAATGTAAGTCTCTAGTCTAGAAAGGATGTTGTACACTGCAGAAATCCTTGAAATAGAGTTACTTCACATGAAACCAGTGTTTCAAACCACCAGAATGCACTGAAAAGTAGTATTTAACTGTAAAACAGTTGAAAGACAAGTGTATATAGCTTCTCAAGTTCAGGGAAGAGTGTATAAAGTTGTTTCTACATGTGGTGAAGTCCCACAAGTAGAAAAGAAGGCCCATTATAGGAAACAGCTAGAAATCAGTAGTCATTCAGAGCAAATACTAATGAATATCACAGAATAGAGAGAGAACAAGTGTAAAAGACATCAAAATGTAAGTCTCTAGTCTAGAAAGGATGTTGTACACTGCAGAAATCCTTGAAATAGAGTTACTTCACATGAAACCAGTGTTTCAAACCACCAGAATGCACTGAAAAGTAGTATTTAACTGTAAAACAGTTGAAAATCAAGTGTATATAGCTTCTCAAGTTCAGAGAAAAGTGTATAAAGTTGTTTCTACATGTGGTGAAGTCCCACAGGTAAAAAAGAAGGCCCATTATAGGAAACAGCTAGAAATCAGTAGTCATTCAGAGCAAATACTAATGAATATCACAGAATAGAGAGAGAACAAGTGTAAAAGACATCAAAATGTAAGTCTCTAGTCTAGAAAGGATGTTGTACACTGCAGAAATCCTTGAAATAGAGTTACTTCACAAGAAAACAGTGTTTCAACCCACTAGAATACACTGAAAAGTAGTATTCAACTGTAAAACAGTTGAAAGACAAGTGTATATAGCTTCTCAAGTTCAGAGAAAAGTGTATAAAGTTGTTTCTACATGTGGTGAAGTCCCACAAGTAGAAAATAAGGCCCATTATAGGAAACAGCTAGAAATCAGTACTCATTCAGAACAAATACTAATGAATATCATAGAACTGTGTGAGAACAAGTGTAAAAGACATCAAAATGTAAGTTTCTAGTCTAGAAAGGATGTTATACACTACAGAAATCCTTGAAATAGAGTTACTTCACAAGAAAACAGTGTTTCAACCCACTAGAATTCACTGAAAAGTAGTATTCAACTGTAAAACAGTTGAAAGACAAGTTTATATAGCTTCGCAAGTCCACAGAAGACTGTATAAAGTTGTTTCTACATGTGGTGAAGTCCCACAAGTAGAGCAGAAGGCCCATTATAGGAAACAGCTAGAAATCAGTAGTAATTCAGAGGAAATACTAATGAATATCATAGAATTGTGTGAGAACAAGTGTAAAAGACATCAAAATGTAAGTCTCTAGTCTTGAAAGGATGTTATACACTACAGAAATCCTTGAAATAGAGTTACTTCACAAGAAAACAGTGTTTCAACCCACTAGAATTCTCTGAAAAGTAGTATTCAACTGTAAAACAGTTGAAAGACAAGTGTATATAGCTTCTCAAGTTCAGGGAAGAGTGTATAAAGTTGTTTCTACATGTGGTGAAGTCCCACAAGTAGAAAAGAAGGCCCATTATATTAAACAGCTAGAAATCAGTAGTCATTCAGAGCAAATACTAATGAATATCACAGAATAGAGAGAGAACAAGTGTAAAAGACATCAAAATGTAAGTCTCTAGTCTAGAAAGGATGTTGTACACTGCAGAAATCCTTGAAATAGAGTTACTTCACATGAAACCAGTGTTTCAAACCATCAGAATGGACTGAAAAGTAGTATTTAACTGTAAAACAGTTGAAAGACAAGTTTATATAGCTTCGCAAGTCCACAGAAGACTGTATAAAGTTGTTTCTACATGTGGTGAAGTCCCACAAGTATACCAGAAGGCCCATTATAGGACACTGCAAGAAAGCATTAGTAATTCAGAGCAAATACTAATGAATATCATAGAATTGTGTGAGAACAAGTGTAAAAGACATCAAAATGTAAGTCTCTAGTCTTGAAAGGATGTTATACACTGCAGAAATCCTTGAAATAGAGTTACTTCACAAGAAAACAGTGTTTCAACCCACTAGAATTCACTGAAAAGTAGTATTCAACTGTAAAACAGTTGAAAGACAAGTGTATATAGCTTCTCAAGTTCAGAGAAAAGTGTATAAAGTTGTTTCTACATGTGGTGAAGTCCCACAAGTAGCGCAGAAGGCCCATTATAGGAAACAGCTAGAAATCAGTAGTAATTCAGAGGAAATAGTAATGAATATCATAGAACTGTGTGAGAACAAGTGTAAAAGACATCAAAATGTAAGTTTCTAGTCTAGAAAGGATGTTATACACTACAGAAATCCTTGAAATAGAGTTACTTCACAAGAAAACAGTGTTTCAACCCACTAGAATTCACTGAAAAGTAGTATTCAACTGTAAAACAGTTGAAAGACAAGTTTATATAGCTTCCCAAGTCCACAGAAGACTGTATAAAATTGTTTCTACATGTGGTGAAGTTCCACAAGTAGAGCAGAAGGCCCATTATAGGAAACAGCTAGAAATCAGTAGTAATTCAGAGGAAATACTAATGAATATCATAGAATTGTGTGAGAACAAGTGTAAAAGACATCAAAATGTAAGTCTCTAGTCTTGAAAGGATGTTATACACTACAGAAATCCTTGAAATAGAGTTACTTCACAAGAAAAGAGTGTTTCAACCCACTAGAATTCACTGAAAAGTAGTATTCAACTGTAAAACAGTTGAAAGACAAGTGTATATAGCTTCTCCAGTTCAGGGAAGAGTGTATAAAGTTGTTTCTACATGTGGTGAAGTCCCACAAGTAGAAAAGAAGGCCCATTATAGGAAACAGCAAGAAATCAGTAGTCATTCAGAGCAAATACTAATGAATATCACAGAATAGAGAGAGAACAAGTGAAAAAAACATCAAAATGTAAGTCTCTAGTCTAGAAAGGATGTTGTACACTGCAGAAATCCTTGAAATAGAGTTACTTCACATGAAACCAGTGTTTCAAACCACCAGAATGCACTGAAAAGTAGTATTTAACTGTAAAACAGTTGAAAGACAAGTGTATATAGCTTCTCAAGTTCAGGGAAGAGTGTATAAAGTTGTTTCTACATGTGGTGAAGTCCCACAAGTAGAAAAGAAGGCCCATTATAGGAAACAGCTAGAAATCAGTAGTCATTCAGAGCAAATACTAATGAATATCACAGAATAGAGAGAGAACAAGTGTAAAAGACATCAAAATGTAAGTCTCTAGTCTAGAAAGGATGTTGTACACTGCAGAAATCCTTGAAATAGAGTTACTTCACATGAAACCAGTGTTTCAAACCACCAGAATGCACTGAAAAGTAGTATTTAACTGTAAAACAGTTGAAAGACAAGTGTATATAGCTTCTCAAGTTCAGAGAAAAGTGTATAAAGTTGTTTCTACATGTGGTGAAGTCCCACAAGTAGAGCAGAAGGCCCATTATAGGAAACAGCTAGAAATCAGTAGTAATTCAGAGGAAATAGTAATGAATATCATAGAACTGTGTGAGAACAAGTGTAAAAGACATCAAAATGTAAGTTTCTAGTCTAGAAAGGATGTTATACACTACAGAAATCCTTGAAATAGAGTTACTTCACAAGAAAACAGTGTTTCAACCCACTAGAATTCACTGAAAAGTAGTATTCAACTGTAAAACAGTTGAAAGACAAGTTTATATAGCTTCCCAAGTCCACAGAAGACTGTATAAAATTGTTTCTACATGTGGTGAAGTTCCACAAGTAGAGCAGAAGGCCCATTATAGGAAACAGCTAGAAATCAGTAGTAATTCAGAGGAAATACTAATGAATATCATAGAATTGTGTGAGAACAAGTGTAAAAGACATCAAAATGTAAGTCTCTAGTCTTGAAAGGATGTTATACACTACAGAAATCCTTGAAATAGAGTTACTTCACAAGAAAAGAGTGTTTCAACCCACTAGAATTCACTGAAAAGTAGTATTCAACTGTAAAACAGTTGAAAGACAAGTGTATATAGCTTCTCCAGTTCAGGGAAGAGTGTATAAAGTTGTTTCTACATGTGGTGAAGTCCCACAAGTAGAAAAGAAGGCCCATTATAGGAAACAGCTAGAAATCAGTAGTCATTCAGAGCAAATACTAATGAATATCACAGAATAGAGAGAGAACAAGTGAAAAAAACATCAAAATGTAAGTCTCTAGTCTAGAAAGGATGTTGTACACTGCAGAAATCCTTGAATAGAGTTACTTCACATGAAACCAGTGTTTCAAACCACCAGAATGCACTGAAAAGTAGTATTTAACTGTAAAACAGTTGAAAGACAAGTGTATATAGCTTCTCAAGTTCAGGGAAGAGTGTATAAAGTTGTTTCTACATGTGGTGAAGTCCCACAAGTAGAAAAGAAGGCCCATTATAGGAAACAGCTAGAAATCAGTAGTCATTCAGAGCAAATACTAATGAATATCACAGAATAGAGAGAGAACAAGTGTAAAAGACATCAAAATGTAAGTCTCTAGTCTAGAAAGGATGTTGTACACTGCAGAAATCCTTGAAATAGAGTTACTTCACATGAAACCAGTGTTTCAAACCACCAGAATGCACTGAAAAGTAGTATTTAACTGTAAAACAGTTGAAAGACAAGTGTATATAGCTTCTCAAGTTCAGAGAAAAGTGTATAAAGTTGTTTCTACATGTGGTGAAGTCCCACAGGTAAAAAAGAAGGCCCATTATAGGAAACAGCTAGAAATCAGTAGTCATTCAGAGCAAATACTAATGCATATCACAGAATAGAGAGAGAACAAGTGTAAAAGACATCAAAATGTAAGTCTCTAGTCTAGAAAGGATGTTGTACACTGCAGAAATCCTTGAAATAGAGTTACTTCACAAGAAAACAGTGTTTCAACCCACTAGAATTCACTGAAAAGTAGTATTCAACTGTAAAACAGTTGAAAGACAAGTGTATATAGCTTCTCAAGTTCAGAGAAAAGTGTATAAAGTTGTTTCTACATGTGGTGAAGTCCCACAAGTAGAAAATAAGGCCCATTATAGGAAACAGCTAGAAATCAGTACTCATTCAGAACAAATACTAATGAATATCATAGAACTGTGTGAGAACAAGTGTAAAAGACATCAAAATGTAAGTTTCTAGTCTAGAAAGGATGTTATACACTACAGAAATCCTTGAAATAGAGTTACTTCACAAGAAAACAGTGTTTCAACCCACTAGAATTCACTGAAAAGTAGTATTCAACTGTAAAACAGTTGAAAGACAAGTTTATATAGCTTCGCAAGTCCACAGAAGACTGTATAAAGTTGTTTCTACATGTGGTGAAGTCCCACAAGTAGAGCAGAAGGCCCATTATAGGAAACAGCTAGAAATCAGTAGTAATTCAGAGGAAATACTAATGAATATCATAGAATTGTGTGAGAACAAGTGTAAAAGACATCAAAATGTAAGTCTCTAGTCTTGAAAGGATGTTATACACTACAGAAATCCTTGAAATAGAGTTACTTCACAAGAAAACAGTGTTTCAACCCACTAGAATTCTCTGAAAAGTAGTATTCAACTGTAAAACAGTTGAAAGACAAGTGTATATAGCTTCTCAAGTTCAGGGAAGAGTGTATAAAGTTGTTTCTACATGTGGTGAAGTCCCACAAGTAGAAAAGAAGGCCCATTATATTAAACAGCTAGAAATCAGTAGTCATTCAGAGCAAATACTAATGAATATCACAGAATAGAGAGAGAACAAGTGTAAAAGACATCAAAATGTAAGTCTCTAGTCTAGAAAGGATGTTGTACACTGCAGAAATCCTTGAAATAGAGTTACTTCACATGAAACCAGTGTTTCAAACCATCAGAATGGACTGAAAAGTAGTATTTAACTGTAAAACAGTTGAAAGACAAGTTTATATAGCTTCGCAAGTCCACAGAAGACTGTATAAAGTTGTTTCTACATGTGGTGAAGTCCCACAAGTATACCAGAAGGCCCATTATAGGACACTGCAAGAAAGCATTAGTAATTCAGAGCAAATACTAATGAATATCATAGAATTGTGTGAGAACAAGTGTAAAAGACATCAAAATGTAAGTCTCTAGTCTGGAAAGGATGTTATACACTGCAGAAATCCTTGAAATAGAGTTACTTCACAAGAAAACAGTGTTTCAACCCACTAGAATTCACTGAAAAGTAGTATTCAACTGTAAAACAGTTGAAAGACAAGTGTATATAGCTTCTCAAGTTCAGAGAAAAGTGTATAAAGTTGTTTCTACATGTGGTGAAGTCCCACAAGTAGAGCAGAAGGCCCATTATAGGAAACAGCTAGAAATCAGTAGTAATTCAGAGAAAATACTAATGAATATCATAGAACTGTGTGAGAACAAGTGTAAAAGACATCAAAATGTAAGTTTCTAGTCTAGAAAGGATGTTATACACTACAGAAATCCTTGAAATAGAGTTACTTCACAAGAAAACAGTGTTTCAACCCACTAGAATTCACTGAAAAGTAGTATTCAACTGTAAAACAGTTGAAAGACAAGTTTATATAGCTTCCCAAGTCCACAGAAGACTGTATAAAATTGTTTCTACATGTGGTGAAGTTCCACAAGTAGAGCAGAAGGCCCATTATAGGAAACAGCTAGAAATCAGTAGTAATTCAGAGGAAATACTAATGAATATCATAGAATTGTGTGAGAACAAGTGTAAAAGACATCAAAATGTAAGTCTCTAGTCTTGAAAGGATGTTATACACTACAGAAATCCTTGAAATAGAGTTACTTCACAAGAAAAGAGTGTTTCAACCCACTAGAATTCACTGAAAAGTAGTATTCAACTGTAAAACAGTTGAAAGACAAGTGTATATAGCTTCTCCAGTTCAGGGAAGAGTGTATAAAGTTGTTTCTACATGTGGTGAAGTCCCACAAGTAGAAAAGAAGGCCCATTATAGGAAACAGCTAGAAATCAGTAGTCATTCAGAGCAAATACTAATGAATATCACAGAATAGAGAGAGAACAAGTGAAAAAAACATCAAAATGTAAGTCTCTAGTCTAGAAAGGATGTTGTACACTGCAGAAATCCTTGAAATAGAGTTACTTCACATGAAACCAGTGTTTCAAACCACCAGAATGCACTGAAAAGTAGTATTTAACTGTAAAACAGTTGAAAGACAAGTGTATATAGCTTCTCAAGTTCAGGGAAGAGTGTATAAAGTTGTTTCTACATGTGGTGAAGTCCCACAAGTAGAAAAGAAGGCCCATTATAGGAAACAGCTAGAAATCAGTAGTCATTCAGAGCAAATACTAATGAATATCACAGAATAGAGAGAGAACAAGTGTAAAAGACATCAAAATGTAAGTCTCTAGTCTAGAAAGGATGTTGTACACTGCAGAAATCCTTGAAATAGAGTTACTTCACATGAAACCAGTGTTTCAAACCACCAGAATGCACTGAAAAGTAGTATTTAACTGTAAAACAGTTGAAAGACAAGTGTATATAGCTTCTCAAGTTCAGAGAAAAGTGTATAAAGTTGTTTCTACATGTGGTGAAGTCCCACAAGTAGAGCAGAAGGCCCATTATAGGAAACAGCTAGAAATCAGTAGTAATTCAGAGGAAATAGTAATGAATATCATAGAACTGTGTGAGAACAAGTGTAAAAGACATCAAAATGTAAGTTTCTAGTCTAGAAAGGATGTTATACACTACAGAAATCCTTGAAATAGAGTTACTTCACAAGAAAACAGTGTTTCAACCCACTAGAATTCACTGAAAAGTAGTATTCAACTGTAAAACAGTTGAAAGACAAGTTTATATAGCTTCCCAAGTCCACAGAAGACTGTATAAAATTGTTTCTACATGTGGTGAAGTTCCACAAGTAGAGCAGAAGGCCCATTATAGGAAACAGCTAGGAATCAGTAGTAATTCAGAGGAAATACTAATGAATATCATAGAATTGTGTGAGAACAAGTGTAAAAGACATCAAAATGTAAGTCTCTAGTCTTGAAAGGATGTTATACACTACAGAAATCCTTGAAATAGAGTTACTTCACAAGAAAAGAGTGTTTCAACCCACTAGAATTCACTGAAAAGTAGTATTCAACTGTAAAACAGTTGAAAGACAAGTGTATATAGCTTCTCCAGTTCAGGGAAGAGTGTATAAAGTTGTTTCTACATGTGGTGAAGTCCCACAAGTAGAAAAGAAGGCCCATTATAGGAAACAGCTAGAAATCAGTAGTCATTCAGAGCAAATACTAATGAATATCACAGAATAGAGAGAGAACAAGTGAAAAAAACATCAAAATGTAAGTCTCTAGTCTAGAAAGGATGTTGTACACTGCAGAAATCCTTGAAATAGAGTTACTTCACATGAAACCAGTGTTTCAAACCACCAGAATGCACTGAAAAGTAGTATTTAACTGTAAAACAGTTGAAAGACAAGTGTATATAGCTTCTCAAGTTCAGGGAAGAGTGTATAAAGTTGTTTCTACATGTGGTGAAGTCCCACAAGTAGAAAAGAAGGCCCATTATAGGAAACAGCTAGAAATCAGTAGTCATTCAGAGCAAATACTAATGAATATCACAGAATAGAGAGAGAACAAGTGTAAAAGACATCAAAATGTAAGTCTCTAGTCTAGAAAGGATGTTGTACACTGCAGAAATCCTTGAAATAGAGTTACTTCACATGAAACCAGTGTTTCAAACCACCAGAATGCACTGAAAAGTAGTATTTAACTGTAAAACAGTTGAAAGACAAGTGTATATAGCTTCTCAAGTTCAGAGAAAAGTGTATAAAGTTGTTTCTACATGTGGTGAAGTCCCACAAGTAGAGCAGAAGGCCCATTATAGGAAACAGCTAGAAATCAGTAGTAATTCAGAGGAAATAGTAATGAATATCATAGAACTGTGTGAGAACAAGTGTAAAAGACATCAAAATGTAAGTTTCTAGTCTAGAAAGGATGTTATACACTACAGAAATCCTTGAAATAGAGTTACTTCACAAGAAAACAGTGTTTCAACCCACTAGAATTCCCTGAAAAGTAGTATTCAACTGTAAAACAGTTGAAAGACAAGTTTATATAGCTTCCCAAGTCCACAGAAGACTGTATAAAATTGTTTCTACATGTGGTGAAGTTCCACAAGTAGAGCAGAAGGCCCATTATAGGAAACAGCTAGAAATCAGTAGTAATTCAGAGGAAATACTAATGAATATCATAGAATTGTGTGAGAACAAGTGTAAAAGACATCAAAATGTAAGTCTCTAGTCTTGAAAGGATGTTATACACTACAGAAATCCTTGAAATAGAGTTACTTCACAAGAAAAGAGTGTTTCAACCCACTAGAATTCACTGAAAAGTAGTATTCAACTGTAAAACAGTTGAAAGACAAGTGTATATAGCTTCTCCAGTTCAGGGAAGAGTGTATAAAGTTGTTTCTACATGTGGTGAAGTCCCACAAGTAGAAAAGAAGGCCCATTATAGGAAACAGCTAGAAATCAGTAGTCATTCAGAGCAAATACTAATGAATATCACAGAATAGAGAGAGAACAAGTGAAAAAAACATCAAAATGTAAGTCTCTAGTCTAGAAAGGATGTTGTACACTGCAGAAATCCTTGAAATAGAGTTACTTCACATGAAACCAGTGTTTCAAACCACCAGAATGCACTGAAAAGTAGTATTTAACTGTAAAACAGTTGAAAGACAAGTGTATATAGCTTCTCAAGTTCAGGGAAGAGTGTATAAAGTTGTTTCTACATGTGGTGAAGTCCCACAAGTAGAAAAGAAGGCCCATTATAGGAAACAGCTAGAAATCAGTAGTCATTCAGAGCAAATACTAATGAATATCACAGAATAGAGAGAGAACAAGTGTAAAAGACATCAAAATGTAAGTCTCTAGTCTAGAAAGGATGTTGTACACTGCAGAAATCCTTGAAATAGAGTTACTTCACATGAAACCAGTGTTTCAAACCACCAGAATGCACTGAAAAGTAGTATTTAACTGTAAAACAGTTGAAAGACAAGTGTATATAGCTTCTCAAGTTCAGAGAAAAGTGTATAAAGTTGTTTCTACATGTGGTGAAGTCCCACAAGTAGAGCAGAAGGCCCATTATAGGAAACAGCTAGAAATCAGTAGTAATTCAGAGGAAATAGTAATGAATATCATAGAACTGTGTGAGAACAAGTGTAAAAGACATCAAAATGTAAGTTTCTAGTCTAGAAAGGATGTTATACACTACAGAAATCCTTGAAATAGAGTTACTTCACAAGAAAACAGTGTTTCAACCCACTAGAATTCACTGAAAAGTAGTATTCAACTGTAAAACAGTTGAAAGACAAGTTTATATAGCTTCCCAAGTCCACAGAAGACTGTATAAAATTGTTTCTACATGTGGTGAAGTTCCACAAGTAGAGCAGAAGGCCCATTATAGGAAACAGCTAGAAATCAGTAGTAATTCAGAGGAAATACTAATGAATATCATAGAATTGTGTGAGAACAAGTGTAAAAGACATCAAAATGTAAGTTTCTAGTCTAGAAAGGATGTTATACACTACAGAAATCCTTGAAATAGAGTTACTTCACAAGAAAAGAGTGTTTCAACCCACTAGAATTCACTGAAAAGTAGTATTCAACTGTAAAACAGTTGAAAGACAAGTTTATATAGCTTCGCAAGTCCACAGAAGACTGTATAAAGTTGTTTCTACATGTGGTGTAGTCCCACAAGTATACCAGAAGGCCCATTATAGGACACAGCTAGAAATCAGTAGTCATTCAGAGCAAATACTAATGAATATCACAGAATAGAGAGAGAACAAGTGTAAAAGACATCAAAATGTAAGTCTCTAGTCTAGAAAGGATGTTGTACACTGCAGAAATCCTTGAAATAGAGTTACTTCACATGAAACCAGTGTTTCAAACCACCAGAATGCACTGAAAAGTAGTATTTAACTGTAAAACAGTTGAAAGACAAGTGTATATAGCTTCTCAAGTTCAGAGAAAAGTGTATAAAGTTGTTTCTACATGTGGTGAAGTCCCACAGGTAAAAAAGAAGGCCCATTATAGGAAACAGCTAGAAATCAGTAGTCATTCAGAGCAAATACTAATGAATATCACAGAATAGAGAGAGAACAAGTGTAAAAGACATCAAAATGTAAGTCTCTAGTCTAGAAAGGATGTTGTACACTGCAGAAATCCTTGAAATAGAGTTACTTCACAAGAAAACAGTGTTTCAACCCACTAGAATTCACTGAAAAGTAGTATACAACTGTAAAACAGTTGAAAGACAAGTGTATATAGCTTCTCAAGTTCAGAGAAAAGTGTATAAAGTTGTTTCTACATGTGGTGAAGTCCCACAAGTAGAAAATAAGGCCCATTATAGGAAACAGCTAGAAATCAGTACTCATTCAGAACAAATACTAATGAATATCATAGAACTGTGTGAGAACAAGTGTAAAAGACATCAAAATGTAAGTTTCTAGTCTAGAAAGGATGTTATACACTACAGAAATCCTTGAAATAGAGTTACTTCACAAGAAAACAGTGTTTCAACCCACTAGAATTCACTGAAAAGTAGTATTCAACTGTAAAACAGTTGAAAGACAAGTTTATATAGCTTCGCAAGTCCACAGAAGACTGTATAAAGTTGTTTCTACATGTGGTGAAGTCCCACAAGTAGAGCAGAAGGCCCATTATAGGAAACAGCTAGAAATCAGTAGTAATTCAGAGGAAATACTAATGAATATCATAGAATTGTGTGAGAACAAGTGTAAAAGACATCAAAATGTAAGTCTCTAGTCTTGAAAGGATGTTATACACTACAGAAATCCTTGAAATAGAGTTACTTCACAAGAAAACAGTGTTTCAACCCACTAGAATTCTCTGAAAAGTAGTATTCAACTGTAAAACAGTTGAAAGACAAGTGTATATAGCTTCTCAAGTTCAGGGAAGAGTGTATAAAGTTGTTTCTACATGTGGTGAAGTCCCACAACTAGAAAAGAAGGCCCATTATATTAAACAGCTAGAAATCAGTAGTCATTCAGAGCAAATACTAATGAATATCACAGAATAGAGAGAGAACAAGTGTAAAAGACATCAAAATGTAAGTCTCTAGTCTAGAAAGGATGTTGTACACTGCAGAAATCCTTGAAATAGAGTTACTTCACATGAAACCAGTGTTTCAAACCATCAGAATGGACTGAAAAGTAGTATTTAACTGTAAAACAGTTGAAAGACAAGTTTATATATCTTCGCAAGTCCACAGAAGACTGTATAAAGTTGTTTCTACATGTGGTGAAGTCCCACAAGTATACCAGAAGGCCCATTATAGGACACTGCAAGAAAGCATTAGTAATTCAGAGCAAATACTAATGAATATCATAGAATTGTGTGAGAACAAGTGTAAAAGACATCAAAATGTAAGTTTCTAGTCTGGAAAGGATGTTATACACTACAGAAATCCTTGAAATAGAGTTACTTCACAAGAAAACAGTGTTTCAACCCACTAGAATTCACTGAAAAGTAGTATTCAACTGTAAAACAGTTGAAAGACAAGTGTATATAGCTTCTCAAGTTCAGAGAAAAGTGTATAAAGTTGATTCTACATGTGGTGAAGTCCCACAAGTAGAAAATAAGGCCCATTATAGGAAACAGCTAGAAATCAGTAGTAATTCAGAGAAAATACTAATGAATATCATAGAACTGTGTGAGAACAAGTGTAAAAGACATCAAAATGTAAGTTTCTAGTCTAGAAAGGATGTTATACACTACAGAAATCCTTGAAATAGAGTTACTTCACAAGAAAAGAGTGTTTCAACCCACTAGAATTCACTGAAAAGTAGTATTCAACTGTAAAACAGTTGAAAGACAAGTGTATATAGCTTCTCCAGTTCAGCGAAGAGTGTATAAAGTTGTTTCTACATGTGGTGAAGTCCCACAAGTAGAAAAGAAGGCCCATTATAGGAAACAGCTAGAAATCAGTAGTCCTTCAGAGCAAATACTAATGAATATCACAGAATAGAGAGAGAACAAGTGTAAAAGACATCAAAATGTAAGTCTCTAGTCTAGAAAGGATGTTGTACACTGCAGAAATCCTTGAAATAGAGTTACTTCACAAGAAAACAGTGTTTCAACCCACTAGAATTCACTGAAAAGTAGTATTCAACTGTAAAACAGTTGAAAGACAAGTGTATATAGCTTCTCAAGTTCAGAGAAAAGTGTATAAAGTTGTTTCTACATGTGGTGAAGTCCCACAAGTAGAGCAGAAGGCCCATTATAGGAAACAGCTAGAAATCAGTAGTAATTCAGAGGAAATAGTAATGAATATCATAGAACTGTATGAGAACAAGTGTAAAAGACATCAAAATGTAAGTTTCTAGTCTAGAAAGGATGTTATACACTACAGAAATCCTTGAAATAGAGTTACTTCACAAGAAAACAGTGTTTCAACCCACTAGAATTCACTGAAAAGTAGTATTCAACTGTAAAACAGTTGAAAGACAAGTTTATATAGCTTCGCAAGTCCACAGAAGACTGTATAAAGTTGTTTCTACATGTGGTGTAGTCCCACAAATATACCTGAAGGCCCATTATAGGACACTGCAAGAAAGCATTAGTAATTCAGAGCAAATACTAATGAATATCACAGAATAGTGAGAGAACAAGTGTAAAACACATCAAAATGAAAGTGTGTAGTCTAGAAAGGATGTTGTACACTGCTGAAATCCTTGAAATAGAGTTAGTTCACATGAAACCAGTGTTTCAAACCATCAGAATGCACTGAAAAGTAGTATTTAACTGTAAAACAGTTGAAAGACAAGTTTATATAGCTTCGCAAGTCCACAGAAGACTGTATAAAGTTGTTTCTACATGTGGTGAAGTCCCACAAGTAGAGCAGAAGGCCCATTATAGGAAACAGCTAGAAATCAGTAGTAATTCAGAGGAAATAGTAATGAATATCATAGAACTGTGTGAGAACAAGTGTAAAAGACATCAAAATGTAAGTTTCTAGTCTAGAAAGGATGTTATACACTACAGAAATCCTTGAAATAGAGTTACTTCACAAGAAAACAGTGTTTCAACCCACTAGAATTCACTGAAAAGTAGTATTCAACTGTAAAACAGTTGAAAGACAAGTTTATATAGCTTCCCAAGTCCACAGAAGACTGTATAAAATTGTTTCTACATGTGGTGAAGTTCCACAAGTAGAGCAGAAGGCCCATTATAGGAAACAGCTAGAAATCAGTAGTAATTCAGAGGAAATACTAATGAATATCATAGAATTGTGTGAGAACAAGTGTAAAAGACATCAAAATGTAAGTCTCTAGTCTTGAAAGGATGTTATACACTACAGAAATCCTTGAAATAGAGTTACTTCACAAGAAAAGAGTGTTTCAACCCACTAGAATTCACTGAAAAGTAGTATTCAACTGTAAAACAGTTGAAAGACAAGTGTATATAGCTTCTCCAGTTCAGGGAAGAGTGTATAAAGTTGTTTCTACATGTGGTGAAGTCCCACAAGTAGAAAAGAAGGCCCATTATAGGAAACAGCTAGAAATCAGTAGTCATTCAGAGCAAATACTAATGAATATCACAGAATAGAGAGAGAACAAGTGAAAAAAACATCAAAATGTAAGTCTCTAGTCTAGAAAGGATGTTGTACACTGCAGAAATCCTTGAAATAGAGTTACTTCACATGAAACCAGTGTTTCAAACCACCAGAATGCACTGAAAAGTAGTATTTAACTGTAAAACAGTTGAAAGACAAGTGTATATAGCTTCTCAAGTTCAGGGAAGAGTGTATAAAGTTGTTTCTACATGTGGTGAAGTCCCACAAGTAGAAAAGAAGGCCCATTATAGGAAACAGCTAGAAATCAGTAGTCATTCAGAGCAAATACTAATGAATATCACAGAATAGAGAGAGAACAAGTGTAAAAGACATCAAAATGTAAGTCTCTAGTCTAGAAAGGATGTTGTACACTGCAGAAATCCTTGAAATAGAGTTACTTCACATGAAACCAGTGTTTCAAACCACCAGAATGCACTGAAAAGTAGTATTTAACTGTAAAACAGTTGAAAGACAAGTGTATATAGCTTCTCAAGTTCAGAGAAAAGTGTATAAAGTTGTTTCTACATGTGGTGAAGTCCCACAAGTAGAGCAGAAGGCCCATTATAGGAAACAGCTAGAAATCAGTAGTAATTCAGAGGAAATAGTAATGAATATCATAGAACTGTGTGAGAACAAGTGTAAAAGACATCAAAATGTAAGTTTCTAGTCTAGAAAGGATGTTATACACTACAGAAATCCTTGAAATAGAGTTACTTCACAAGAAAACAGTGTTTCAACCCACTAGAATTCACTGAAAAGTAGTATTCAACTGTAAAACAGTTGAAAGACAAGTTTATATAGCTTCCCAAGTCCACAGAAGACTGTATAAAATTGTTTCTACATGTGGTGAAGTTCCACAAGTAGAGCAGAAGGCCCATTATAGGAAACAGCTAGAAATCAGTAGTAATTCAGAGGAAATACTAATGAATATCATAGAATTGTGTGAGAACAAGTGTAAAAGACATCAAAATGTAAGTCTCTAGTCTTGAAAGGATGTTATACACTACAGAAATCCTTGAAATAGAGTTACTTCACAAGAAAAGAGTGTTTCAACCCACTAGAATTCACTGAAAAGTAGTATTCAACTGTAAAACAGTTGAAAGACAAGTGTATATAGCTTCTCCAGTTCAGGGAAGAGTGTATAAAGTTGTTTCTACATGTGGTGAAGTCCCACAAGTAGAAAAGAAGGCCCATTATAGGAAACAGCTAGAAATCAGTAGTCATTCAGAGCAAATACTAATGAATATCACAGAATAGAGAGAGAACAAGTGAAAAAAACATCAAAATGTAAGTCTCTAGTCTAGAAAGGATGTTGTACACTGCAGAAATCCTTGAAATAGAGTTACTTCACATGAAACCAGTGTTTCAAACCACCAGAATGCACTGAAAAGTAGTATTTAACTGTAAAACAGTTGAAAGACAAGTGTATATAGCTTCTCAAGTTCAGGGAAGAGTGTATAAAGTTGTTTCTACATGTGGTGAAGTCCCACAAGTAGAAAAGAAGGCCCATTATAGGAAACAGCTAGAAATCAGTAGTCATTCAGAGCAAATACTAATGAATATCACAGAATAGAGAGAGAACAAGTGTAAAAGACATCAAAATGTAAGTCTCTAGTCTAGAAAGGATGTTGTACACTGCAGAAATCCTTGAAATAGAGTTACTTCACATGAAACCAGTGTTTCAAACCACCAGAATGCACTGAAAAGTAGTATTTAACTGTAAAACAGTTGAAAGACAAGTGTATATAGCTTCTCAAGTTCAGAGAAAAGTGTATAAAGTTGTTTCTACATGTGGTGAAGTCCCACAGGTAAAAAAGAAGGCCCATTATAGGAAACAGCTAGAAATCAGTAGTCATTCAGAGCAAATACTAATGAATATCACAGAATAGAGAGAGAACAAGTGTAAAAGACATCAAAATGTAAGTCTCTAGTCTAGAAAGGATGTTGTACACTGCAGAAATCCTTGAAATAGAGTTACTTCACAAGAAAACAGTGTTTCAACCCACTAGAATTCACTGAAAAGTAGTATTCAACTGTAAAACAGTTGAAAGACAAGTGTATATAGCTTCTCAAGTTCAGAGAAAAGTGTATAAAGTTGTTTCTACATGTGGTGAAGTCCCACAAGTAGAAAATAAGGCCCATTATAGGAAACAGCTAGAAATCAGTACTCATTCAGAACAAATACTAATGAATATCATAGAACTGTGTGAGAACAAGTGTAAAAGACATCAAAATGTAAGTTTCTAGTCTAGAAAGGATGTTATACACTACAGAAATCCTTGAAATAGAGTTACTTCACAAGAAAACAGTGTTTCAACCCACTAGAATTCACTGAAAAGTAGTATTCAACTGTAAAACAGTTGAAAGACAAGTTTATATAGCTTCGCAAGTCCACAGAAGACTGTATAAAGTTGTTTCTACATGTGGTGAAGTCCCACAAGTAGAGCAGAAGGCCCATTATAGGAAACAGCTAGAAATCAGTAGTAATTCAGAGGAAATACTAATGAATATCATAGAATTGTGTGAGAACAAGTGTAAAAGACATCAAAATGTAAGTCTCTAGTCTTGAAAGGATGTTATACACTACAGAAATCCTTGAAATAGAGTTACTTCACAAGAAAACAGTGTTTCAACCCACTAGAATTCTCTGAAAAGTAGTATTCAACTGTAAAACAGTTGAAAGACAAGTGTATATAGCTTCTCAAGTTCAGGGAAGAGTGTATAAAGTTGTTTCTACATGTGGTGAAGTCCCACAAGTAGAAAAGAAGGCCCATTATATTAAACAGCTAGAAATCAGTAGTCATTCAGAGCAAATACTAATGAATATCACAGAATAGAGAGAGAACAAGTGTAAAAGACATCAAAATGTAAGTCTCTAGTCTAGAAAGGATGTTGTACACTGCAGAAATCCTTGAAATAGAGTTACTTCACATGAAACCAGTGTTTCAAACCATCAGAATGGACTGAAAAGTAGTATTTAACTGTAAAACAGTTGAAAGACAAGTTTATATATCTTCGCAAGTCCACAGAAGACTGTATAAAGTTGTTTCTACATGTGGTGAAGTCCCACAAGTATACCAGAAGGCCCATTATAGGACACTGCAAGAAAGCATTAGTAATTCAGAGCAAATACTAATGAATATCATAGAATTGTGTGAGAACAAGTGTAAAAGACATCAAAATGTAAGTTTCTAGTCTGGAAAGGATGTTATACACTACAGAAATCCTTGAAATAGAGTTACTTCACAAGAAAACAGTGTTTCAACCCACTAGAATTCACTGAAAAGTAGTATTCAACTGTAAAACAGTTGAAAGACAAGTGTATATAGCTTCTCAAGTTCAGAGAAAAGTGTATAAAGTTGTTTCTACATGTGGTGAAGTCCCACAAGTAGAAAATAAGGCCCATTATAGGAAACAGCTAGAAATCAGTAGTAATTCAGAGAAAATACTAATGAATATCATAGAACTGTGTGAGAACAAGTGTAAAAGACATCAAAATGTAAGTTTCTAGTCTAGAAAGGATGTTATACACTACAGAAATCCTTGAAATAGAGTTACTTCACAAGAAAAGAGTGTTTCAACCCACTAGAATTCACTGAAAAGTAGTATTCAACTGTAAAACAGTTGAAAGACAAGTGTATATAGCTTCTCCAGTTCAGCGAAGAGTGTATAAAGTTGTTTCTACATGTGGTGAAGTCCCACAAGTAGAAAAGAAGGCCCATTATAGGAAACAGCTAGAAATCAGTAGTCCTTCAGAGCAAATACTAATGAATATCACAGAATAGAGAGAGAACAAGTGTAAAAGACATCAAAATGTAAGTCTCTAGTCTAGAAAGGATGTTGTACACTGCAGAAATCCTTGAAATAGAGTTACTTCACAAGAAAACAGTGTTTCAACCCACTAGAATTCACTGAAAAGTAGTATTCAACTGTAAAACAGTTGAAAGACAAGTGTATATAGCTTCTCAAGTTCAGAGAAAAGTGTATAAAGTTGTTTCTACATGTGGTGAAGTCCCACAAGTAGAGCAGAAGGCCCATTATAGGAAACAGCTAGAAATCAGTAGTAATTCAGAGGAAATAGTAATGAATATCATAGAACTGTGTGAGAACAAGTGTAAAAGACATCAAAATGTAAGTTTCTAGTCTAGAAAGGATGTTATACACTACAGAAATCCTTGAAATAGAGTTACTTCACAAGAAAACAGTGTTTCAACCCACTAGAATTCACTGAAAAGTAGTATTCAACTGTAAAACAGTTGAAAGACAAGTTTATATAGCTTCGCAAGTCCACAGAAGACTGTATAAAGTTGTTTCTACATGTGGTGTAGTCCCACAAATATACCTGAAGGCCCATTATAGGACACTGCAAGAAAGCATTAGTAATTCAGAGCAAATACTAATGAATATCACAGAATAGTGAGAGAACAAGTGTAAAACACATCAAAATGAAAGTGTGTAGTCTAGAAAGGATGTTGTACACTGCTGAAATCCTTGAAATAGAGTTAGTTCACATGAAACCAGTGTTTCAAACCATCAGAATGCACTGAAAAGTAGTATTTAACTGTAAAACAGTTGAAAGAAAAGTTTATATAGCTTCGCAAGTCCACAGAAGACTGTATAAAGTTGTTTCTACATGTGGTGAAGTCCCACAAGTAGAGCAGAAGGCCCATTATAGGAAACAGCTAGAAATCAGTAGTAATTCAGAGGAAATAGTAATGAATATCATAGAACTGTGTGAGAACAAGTGTAAAAGACATCAAAATGTAAGTTTCTAGTCTAGAAAGGATGTTATACACTACAGAAATCCTTGAAATAGAGTTACTTCACAAGAAAACAGTGTTTCAACCCACTAGAATTCACTGAAAAGTAGTATTCAACTGTAAAACAGTTGAAAGACAAGTTTATATAGCTTCGCAAGTCCACAGAAGACTGTATAAAGTTGTTTCTACATGTGGTGAAGTCCCACAAGTATACCAGAAGGCCCATTATAGGACACTGCAAGAAAGCATTAGTAATTCAGAGCAAATACTAATGAATATCAGAGAATAGTGAGAGAACAAGTGTAAAACACATCAAAATGAAAGTGTGTAGTCTAGAAAGGATGTTGTACACTGCTGAAATCCTTGAAATAGAGTTAGTTCACATGAAACCAGTGTTTCAAACCATCAGAATGCACTGAAAAGTAGTATTTAACTGTAAAACAGTTGAAAGACAAGTTTATATAGCTTCGCAAGTCCACAGAAGACTGTATAAAGTTGTTACTACATGTGGTGAAGTCCCACAAGTAGAGCAGAAGGCCCATTATAGGAAACAGCTAGAAATCAGTAGTAATTCAGAGAAAATAGTAATGAATATCATAGAATTGTGTGAGAACAAGTGTAAAAGACATCAAAATGTAAGTTTCTAGTCTAGAAAGGATGTTATACACTACAGAAATCCTTGAAATAGAGTTACTTCACAAGAAAACAGTGTTTCAACCCACTAGAATTCACTGAAAAGTAGTATTCAACTGTAAAACAGTTGAAAGACAAGTTTATATAGCTTCGCAAGTCCACAGAAGACTGTATAAAGTTGTTTCTACATGTGGTGAAGTCCCACAAGTAGAAAAGAAGGCCCATTATATTAAACAGCTAGAAATCAGTAGTCATTCAGAGCAAATACTAATGAATATCACAGAATAGAGAGAGAACAAGTGTAAAAGACATCAAAATGTAAGTCTCTAGTCTAGAAAGGATGTTGTACACTGCAGAAATCCTTGAAATAGAGTTACTTCACATGAAACCAGTGTTTCAAACCATCAGAATGGACTGAAAAGTAGTATTTAACTGTAAAACAGTTGAAAGACAAGTTTATATAGCTTCGCAAGTCCACAGAAGACTGTATAAAGTTGTTTCTACATGTGGTGAAGTCCCACAAGTATACCAGAAGGCCCATTATAGGACACTGCAAGAAAGCATTAGTAATTCAGAGCAAATACTAATGAATATCATAGAATTGTGTGAGAACAAGTGTAAAAGACATCAAAATGTAAGTCTCTAGTCTTGAAAGGATGTTATACACTGCAGAAATCCTTGAAATAGAGTTACTTCACAAGAAAACAGTGTTTCAACCCACTAGAATTCACTGAAAAGTAGTATTCAACTGTAAAACAGTTGAAAGACAAGTGTATATAGCTTCTCAAGTTCAGAGAAAAGTGTATAAAGTTGTTTCTACATGTGGTGAAGTCCCACAAGTAGAGCAGAAGGCCCATTATAGGAAACAGCTAGAAATCAGTAGTAATTCAGAGGAAATAGTAATGAATATCATAGAACTGTGTGAGAACAAGTGTAAAAGACATCAAAATGTAAGTTTCTAGTCTAGAAAGGATGTTATACACTACAGAAATCCTTGAAATAGAGTTACTTCACAAGAAAACAGTGTTTCAACCCACTAGAATTCACTGAAAAGTAGTATTCAACTGTAAAACAGTTGAAAGACAAGTGTATATAGCTTCTCCAGTTCAGGGAAGAGTGTATAAAGTTGTTTCTACATGTGGTGAAGTCCCACAAGTAGAAAAGAAGGCCCATTATAGGAAACAGCTAGAAATCAGTAGTCATTCAGAGCAAATACTAATGAATATCACAGAATAGAGAGAGAACAAGTGTAAAAGACATCAAAATGTAAGTCTCTAGTCTTGAAAGGATGTTATACACTACAGAAATCCTTGAAATAGAGTTACTTCACAAGAAAAGAGTGTTTCAACCCACTAGAATTCACTGAAAAGTAGTATTCAACTGTAAAACAGTTGAAAGACAAGTGTATATAGCTTCTCCAGTTCAGGGAAGAGTGTATAAAGTTGTTTCTACATGTGGTGAAGTCCCACAAGTAGAAAAGAAGGCCCATTATAGGAAACAGCTAGAAATCAGTAGTCATTCAGAGCAAATACTAATGAATATCACAGAATAGAGAGAGAACAAGTGAAAAAAACATCAAAATGTAAGTCTCTAGTCTAGAAAGGATGTTGTACACTGCAGAAATCCTTGAAATAGAGTTACTTCACATGAAACCAGTGTTTCAAACCACCAGAATGCACTGAAAAGTAGTATTTAACTGTAAAACAGTTGAAAGACAAGTGTATATAGCTTCTCAAGTTCAGGGAAGAGTGTATAAAGTTGTTTCTACATGTGGTGAAGTCCCACAAGTAGAAAAGAAGGCCCATTATAGGAAACAGCTAGAAATCAGTAGTCATTCAGAGCAAATACTAATGAATATCACAGAATAGAGAGAGAACAAGTGTAAAAGACATCAAAATGTAAGTCTCTAGTCTAGAAAGGATGTTGTACACTGCAGAAATCCTTGAAATAGAGTTACTTCACATGAAACCAGTGTTTCAAACCACCAGAATGCACTGAAAAGTAGTATTTAACTGTAAAACAGTTGAAAGACAAGTGTATATAGCTTCTCAAGTTCAGAGAAAAGTGTATAAAGTTGTTTCTACATGTGGTGAAGTCCCACAGGTAAAAAAGAAGGCCCATTATAGGAAACAGCTAGAAATCAGTAGTCATTCAGAGCAAATACTAATGAATATCACAGAATAGAGAGAGAACAAGTGTAAAAGACATCAAAATGTAAGTCTCTAGTCTAGAAAGGATGTTGTACACTGCAGAAATCCTTGAAATAGAGTTACTTCACAAGAAAACAGTGTTTCAACCCACTAGAATTCACTGAAAAGTAGTATTCAACTGTAAAACAGTTGAAAGACAAGTGTATATAGCTTCTCAAGTTCAGAGAAAAGTGTATAAAGTTGTTTCTACATGTGGTGAAGTCCCACAAGTAGAAAATAAGGCCCATTATAGGAAACAGCTAGAAATCAGTACTCATTCAGAACAAATACTAATGAATATCATAGAACTGTGTGAGAACAAGTGTAAAAGACATCAAAATGTAAGTTTCTAGTCTAGAAAGGATGTTATACACTACAGAAATCCTTGAAATAGAGTTACTTCACAAGAAAACAGTGTTTCAACCCACTAGAATTCACTGAAAAGTAGTATTCAACTGTAAAACAGTTGAAAGACAAGTTTATATAGCTTCGCAAGTCCACAGAAGACTGTATAAAGTTGTTTCTACATGTGGTGAAGTCCCACAAGTAGAGCAGAAGGCCCATTATAGGAAACAGCTAGAAATCAGTAGTAATTCAGAGGAAATACTAATGAATATCATAGAATTGTGTGAGAACAAGTGTAAAAGACATCAAAATGTAAGTCTCTAGTCTTGAAAGGATGTTATACACTACAGAAATCCTTGAAATAGAGTTACTTCACAAGAAAACAGTGTTTCAACCCACTAGAATTCTCTGAAAAGTAGTATTCAACTGTAAAACAGTTGAAAGACAAGTGTATATAGCTTCTCCAGTTCAGGGAAGAGTGTATAAAGTTGTTTCTACATGTGGTGAAGTCCCACAAGTAGAAAAGAAGGCCCATTATAGGAAACAGCTAGAAATCAGTAGTCATTCAGAGCAAATACTAATGAATATCACAGAATAGAGAGAGAACAAGTGAAAAAAACATCAAAATGTAAGTCTCTAGTCTAGAAAGGATGTTGTACACTGCAGAAATCCTTGAAATAGAGTTACTTCACATGAAACCAGTGTTTCAAACCACCAGAATGCACTGAAAAGTAGTATTTAACTGTAAAACAGTTGAAAGACAAGTGTATATAGCTTCTCAAGTTCAGGGAAGAGTGTATAAAGTTGTTTCTACATGTGGTGAAGTCCCACAAGTAGAAAAGAAGGCCCATTATAGGAAACAGCTAGAAATCAGTAGTCATTCAGAGCAAATACTAATGAATATCACAGAATAGAGAGAGAACAAGTGTAAAAGACATCAAAATGTAAGTCTCTAGTCTAGAAAGGATGTTGTACACTGCAGAAATCCTTGAAATAGAGTTACTTCACATGAAACCAGTGTTTCAAACCACCAGAATGCACTGAAAAGTAGTATTTAACTGTAAAACAGTTGAAAGACAAGTGTATATAGCTTCTCAAGTTCAGAGAAAAGTGTATAAAGTTGTTTCTACATGTGGTGAAGTCCCACAGGTAAAAAAGAAGGCCCATTATAGGAAACAGCTAGAAATCAGTAGTCATTCAGAGCAAATACTAATGAATATCACAGAATAGAGAGAGAACAAGTGTAAAAGACATCAAAATGTAAGTCTCTAGTCTAGAAAGGATGTTGTACACTGCAGAAATCCTTGAAATAGAGTTACTTCACAAGAAAACAGTGTTTCAACCCACTAGAATTCACTGAAAAGTAGTATTCAACTGTAAAACAGTTGAAAGACAAGTGTATATAGCTTCTCAAGTTCAGAGAAAAGTGTATAAAGTTGTTTCTACATGTGGTGAAGTCCCACAAGTAGAAAATAAGGCCCATTATAGGAAACAGCTAGAAATCAGTACTCATTCAGAACAAATACTAATGAATATCATAGAACTGTGTGAGAACAAGTGTAAAAGACATCAAAATGTAAGTTTCTAGTCTAGAAAGGATGTTATACACTACAGAAATCCTTGAAATAGAGTTACTTCACAAGAAAACAGTGTTTCAACCCACTAGAATTCACTGAAAAGTAGTATTCAACTGTAAAACAGTTGAAAGACAAGTTTATATAGCTTCGCAAGTCCACAGAAGACTGTATAAAGTTGTTTCTACATGTGGTGAAGTCCCACAAGTAGAGCAGAAGGCCCATTATAGGAAACAGCTAGAAATCAGTAGTAATTCAGAGGAAATACTAATGAATATCATAGAATTGTGTGAGAACAAGTGTAAAAGACATCAAAATGTAAGTCTCTAGTCTTGAAAGGATGTTATACACTACAGAAATCCTTGAAATAGAGTTACTTCACAAGAAAACAGTGTTTCAACCCACTAGAATTCTCTGAAAAGTAGTATTCAACTGTAAAACAGTTGAAAGACAAGTGTATATAGCTTCTCAAGTTCAGGGAAGAGTGTATAAAGTTGTTTCTACATGTGGTGAAGTCCCACAAGTAGAAAAGAAGGCCCATTATATTAAACAGCTAGAAATCAGTAGTCATTCAGAGCAAATACTAATGAATATCACAGAATAGAGAGAGAACAAGTGTAAAAGACATCAAAATGTAAGTCTCTAGTCTAGAAAGGATGTTGTACACTGCAGAAATCCTTGAAATAGAGTTACTTCACATGAAACCAGTGTTTCAAACCATCAGAATGGACTGAAAAGTAGTATTTAACTGTAAAACAGTTGAAAGACAAGTTTATATATCTTCGCAAGTCCACAGAAGACTGTATAAAGTTGTTTCTACATGTGGTGAAGTCCCACAAGTATACCAGAAGGCCCATTATAGGACACTGCAAGAAAGCATTAGTAATTCAGAGCAAATACTAATGAATATCATAGAATTGTGTGAGAACAAGTGTAAAAGACATCAAAATGTAAGTTTCTAGTCTGGAAAGGATGTTATACACTACAGAAATCCTTGAAATAGAGTTACTTCACAAGAAAACAGTGTTTCAACCCACTAGAATTCACTGAAAAGTAGTATTCAACTGTAAAACAGTTGAAAGACAAGTGTATATAGCTTCTCAAGTTCAGAGAAAAGTGTATAAAGTTGTTTCTACATGTGGTGAAGTCCCACAAGTAGAAAATAAGGCCCATTATAGGAAACAGCTAGAAATCAGTAGTAATTCAGAGAAAATACTAATGAATATCATAGAACTGTGTGAGAACAAGTGTAAAAGACATCAAAATGTAAGTTTCTAGTCTAGAAAGGATGTTATACACTACAGAAATCCTTGAAATAGAGTTACTTCACAAGAAAAGAGTGTTTCAACCCACTAGAATTCACTGAAAAGTAGTATTCAACTGTAAAACAGTTGAAAGACAAGTGTATATAGCTTCTCCAGTTCAGCGAAGAGTGTATAAAGTTGTTTCTACATGTGGTGAAGTCCCACAAGTAGAAAAGAAGGCCCATTATAGGAAACAGCTAGAAATCAGTAGTCCTTCAGAGCAAATACTAATGAATATCACAGAATAGAGAGAGAACAAGTGTAAAAGACATCAAAATGTAAGTCTCTAGTCTAGAAAGGATGTTGTACACTGCAGAAATCCTTGAAATAGAGTTACTTCACAAGAAAACAGTGTTTCAACCCACTAGAATTCACTGAAAAGTAGTATTCAACTGTAAAACAGTTGAAAGACAAGTGTATATAGCTTCTCAAGTTCAGAGAAAAGTGTATAAAGTTGTTTCTACATGTGGTGAAGTCCCACAAGTAGAGCAGAAGGCCCATTATAGGAAACAGCTAGAAATCAGTAGTAATTCAGAGGAAATAGTAATGAATATCATAGAACTGTGTGAGAACAAGTGTAAAAGACATCAAAATGTAAGTTTCTAGTCTAGAAAGGATGTTATACACTACAGAAATCCTTGAAATAGAGTTACTTCACAAGAAAACAGTGTTTCAACCCACTAGAATTCACTGAAAAGTAGTATTCAACTGTAAAACAGTTGAAAGACAAGTTTATATAGCTTCGCAAGTCCACAGAAGACTGTATAAAGTTGTTTCTACATGTGGTGTAGTCCCACAAATATACCTGAAGGCCCATTATAGGACACTGCAAGAAAGCATTAGTAATTCAGAGCAAATACTAATGAATATCACAGAATAGTGAGAGAACAAGTGTAAAACACATCAAAATGAAAGTGTGTAGTCTAGAAAGGATGTTGTACACTGCTGAAATCCTTGAAATAGAGTTAGTTCACATGAAACCAGTGTTTCAAACCATCAGAATGCACTGAAAAGTAGTATTTAACTGTAAAACAGTTGAAAGAAAAGTTTATATAGCTTCGCAAGTCCACAGAAGACTGTATAAAGTTGTTTCTACATGTGGTGAAGTCCCACAAGTAGAGCAGAAGGCCCATTATAGGAAACAGCTAGAAATCAGTAGTAATTCAGAGGAAATAGTAATGAATATCATAGAACTGTGTGAGAACAAGTGTAAAAGACATCAAAATGTAAGTTTCTAGTCTAGAAAGGATGTTATACACTACAGAAATCCTTGAAATAGAGTTACTTCACAAGAAAACAGTGTTTCAACCCACTAGAATTCACTGAAAAGTAGTATTCAACTGTAAAACAGTTGAAAGACAAGTTTATATAGCTTCGCAAGTCCACAGAAGACTGTATAAAGTTGTTTCTACATGTGGTGAAGTCCCACAAGTATACCAGAAGGCCCATTATAGGACACTGCAAGAAAGCATTAGTAATTCAGAGCAAATACTAATGAATATCAGAGAATAGTGAGAGAACAAGTGTAAAACACATCAAAATGAAAGTGTGTAGTCTAGAAAGGATGTTGTACACTGCTGAAATCCTTGAAATAGAGTTAGTTCACATGAAACCAGTGTTTCAAACCATCAGAATGCACTGAAAAGTAGTATTTAACTGTAAAACAGTTGAAAGACAAGTTTATATAGCTTCGCAAGTCCACAGAAGACTGTATAAAGTTGTTACTACATGTGGTGAAGTCCCACAAGTAGAGCAGAAGGCCCATTATAGGAAACAGCTAGAAATCAGTAGTAATTCAGAGAAAATAGTAATGAATATCATAGAATTGTGTGAGAACAAGTGTAAAAGACATCAAAATGTAAGTTTCTAGTCTAGAAAGGATGTTATACACTACAGAAATCCTTGAAATAGAGTTACTTCACAAGAAAACAGTGTTTCAACCCACTAGAATTCACTGAAAAGTAGTATTCAACTGTAAAACAGTTGAAAGACAAGTTTATATAGCTTCGCAAGTCCACAGAAGACTGTATAAAGTTGTTTCTACATGTGGTGAAGTCCCACAAGTAGAAAAGAAGGCCCATTATATTAAACAGCTAGAAATCAGTAGTCATTCAGAGCAAATACTAATGAATATCACAGAATAGAGAGAGAACAAGTGTAAAAGACATCAAAATGTAAGTCTCTAGTCTAGAAAGGATGTTGTACACTGCAGAAATCCTTGAAATAGAGTTACTTCACATGAAACCAGTGTTTCAAACCATCAGAATGGACTGAAAAGTAGTATTTAACTGTAAAACAGTTGAAAGACAAGTTTATATAGCTTCGCAAGTCCACAGAAGACTGTATAAAGTTGTTTCTACATGTGGTGAAGTCCCACAAGTATACCAGAAGGCCCATTATAGGACACTGCAAGAAAGCATTAGTAATTCAGAGCAAATACTAATGAATATCATAGAATTGTGTGAGAACAAGTGTAAAAGACATCAAAATGTAAGTCTCTAGTCTTGAAAGGATGTTATACACTGCAGAAATCCTTGAAATAGAGTTACTTCACAAGAAAACAGTGTTTCAACCCACTAGAATTCACTGAAAAGTAGTATTCAACTGTAAAACAGTTGAAAGACAAGTGTATATAGCTTCTCAAGTTCAGAGAAAAGTGTATAAAGTTGTTTCTACATGTGGTGAAGTCCCACAAGTAGAGCAGAAGGCCCATTATAGGAAACAGCTAGAAATCAGTAGTAATTCAGAGGAAATAGTAATGAATATCATAGAACTGTGTGAGAACAAGTGTAAAAGACATCAAAATGTAAGTTTCTAGTCTAGAAAGGATGTTATACACTACAGAAATCCTTGAAATAGAGTTACTTCACAAGAAAACAGTGTTTCAACCCACTAGAATTCACTGAAAAGTAGTATTCAACTGTAAAACAGTTGAAAGACAAGTGTATATAGCTTCTCCAGTTCAGGGAAGAGTGTATAAAGTTGTTTCTACATGTGGTGAAGTCCCACAAGTAGAAAAGAAGGCCCATTATAGGAAACAGCTAGAAATCAGTAGTCATTCAGAGCAAATACTAATGAATATCACAGAATAGAGAGAGAACAAGTGTAAAAGACATCAAAATGTAAGTCTCTAGTCTTGAAAGGATGTTATACACTACAGAAATCCTTGAAATAGAGTTACTTCACAAGAAAAGAGTGTTTCAACCCACTAGAATTCACTGAAAAGTAGTATTCAACTGTAAAACAGTTGAAAGACAAGTGTATATAGCTTCTCCAGTTCAGGGAAGAGTGTATAAAGTTGTTTCTACATGTGGTGAAGTCCCACAAGTAGAAAAGAAGGCCCATTATAGGAAACAGCTAGAAATCAGTAGTCATTCAGAGCAAATACTAATGAATATCACAGAATAGAGAGAGAACAAGTGAAAAAAACATCAAAATGTAAGTCTCTAGTCTAGAAAGGATGTTGTACACTGCAGAAATCCTTGAAATAGAGTTACTTCACATGAAACCAGTGTTTCAAACCACCAGAATGCACTGAAAAGTAGTATTTAACTGTAAAACAGTTGAAAGACAAGTGTATATAGCTTCTCAAGTTCAGGGAAGAGTGTATAAAGTTGTTTCTACATGTGGTGAAGTCCCACAAGTAGAAAAGAAGGCCCATTATAGGAAACAGCTAGAAATCAGTAGTCATTCAGAGCAAATACTAATGAATATCACAGAATAGAGAGAGAACAAGTGTAAAAGACATCAAAATGTAAGTCTCTAGTCTAGAAAGGATGTTGTACACTGCAGAAATCCTTGAAATAGAGTTACTTCACATGAAACCAGTGTTTCAAACCACCAGAATGCACTGAAAAGTAGTATTTAACTGTAAAACAGTTGAAAGACAAGTGTATATAGCTTCTCAAGTTCAGAGAAAAGTGTATAAAGTTGTTTCTACATGTGGTGAAGTCCCACAGGTAAAAAAGAAGGCCCATTATAGGAAACAGCTAGAAATCAGTAGTCATTCAGAGCAAATACTAATGAATATCACAGAATAGAGAGAGAACAAGTGTAAAAGACATCAAAATGTAAGTCTCTAGTCTAGAAAGGATGTTGTACACTGCAGAAATCCTTGAAATAGAGTTACTTCACAAGAAAACAGTGTTTCAACCCACTAGAATTCACTGAAAAGTAGTATTCAACTGTAAAACAGTTGAAAGACAAGTGTATATAGCTTCTCAAGTTCAGAGAAAAGTGTATAAAGTTGTTTCTACATGTGGTGAAGTCCCACAAGTAGAAAATAAGGCCCATTATAGGAAACAGCTAGAAATCAGTACTCATTCAGAACAAATACTAATGAATATCATAGAACTGTGTGAGAACAAGTGTAAAAGACATCAAAATGTAAGTTTCTAGTCTAGAAAGGATGTTATACACTACAGAAATCCTTGAAATAGAGTTACTTCACAAGAAAACAGTGTTTCAACCCACTAGAATTCACTGAAAAGTAGTATTCAACTGTAAAACAGTTGAAAGACAAGTTTATATAGCTTCGCAAGTCCACAGAAGACTGTATAAAGTTGTTTCTACATGTGGTGAAGTCCCACAAGTAGAGCAGAAGGCCCATTATAGGAAACAGCTAGAAATCAGTAGTAATTCAGAGGAAATACTAATGAATATCATAGAATTGTGTGAGAACAAGTGTAAAAGACATCAAAATGTAAGTCTCTAGTCTTGAAAGGATGTTATACACTACAGAAATCCTTGAAATAGAGTTACTTCACAAGAAAACAGTGTTTCAACCCACTAGAATTCTCTGAAAAGTAGTATTCAACTGTAAAACAGTTGAAAGACAAGTGTATATAGCTTCTCCAGTTCAGGGAAGAGTGTATAAAGTTGTTTCTACATGTGGTGAAGTCCCACAAGTAGAAAAGAAGGCCCATTATAGGAAACAGCTAGAAATCAGTAGTCATTCAGAGCAAATACTAATGAATATCACAGAATAGAGAGAGAACAAGTGAAAAAAACATCAAAATGTAAGTCTCTAGTCTAGAAAGGATGTTGTACACTGCAGAAATCCTTGAAATAGAGTTACTTCACATGAAACCAGTGTTTCAAACCACCAGAATGCACTGAAAAGTAGTATTTAACTGTAAAACAGTTGAAAGACAAGTGTATATAGCTTCTCAAGTTCAGGGAAGAGTGTATAAAGTTGTTTCTACATGTGGTGAAGTCCCACAAGTAGAAAAGAAGGCCCATTATAGGAAACAGCTAGAAATCAGTAGTCATTCAGAGCAAATACTAATGAATATCACAGAATAGAGAGAGAACAAGTGTAAAAGACATCAAAATGTAAGTCTCTAGTCTAGAAAGGATGTTGTACACTGCAGAAATCCTTGAAATAGAGTTACTTCACATGAAACCAGTGTTTCAAACCACCAGAATGCACTGAAAAGTAGTATTTAACTGTAAAACAGTTGAAAGACAAGTGTATATAGCTTCTCAAGTTCAGAGAAAAGTGTATAAAGTTGTTTCTACATGTGGTGAAGTCCCACAGGTAAAAAAGAAGGCCCATTATAGGAAACAGCTAGAAATCAGTAGTCATTCAGAGCAAATACTAATGAATATCACAGAATAGAGAGAGAACAAGTGTAAAAGACATCAAAATGTAAGTCTCTAGTCTAGAAAGGATGTTGTACACTGCAGAAATCCTTGAAATAGAGTTACTTCACAAGAAAACAGTGTTTCAACCCACTAGAATTCACTGAAAAGTAGTATTCAACTGTAAAACAGTTGAAAGACAAGTGTATATAGCTTCTCAAGTTCAGAGAAAAGTGTATAAAGTTGTTTCTACATGTGGTGAAGTCCCACAAGTAGAAAATAAGGCCCATTATAGGAAACAGCTAGAAATCAGTACTCATTCAGAACAAATACTAATGAATATCATAGAACTGTGTGAGAACAAGTGTAAAAGACATCAAAATGTAAGTTTCTAGTCTAGAAAGGATGTTATACACTACAGAAATCCTTGAAATAGAGTTACTTCACAAGAAAACAGTGTTTCAACCCACTAGAATTCACTGAAAAGTAGTATTCAACTGTAAAACAGTTGAAAGACAAGTTTATATAGCTTCGCAAGTCCACAGAAGACTGTATAAAGTTGTTTCTACATGTGGTGAAGTCCCACAAGTAGAGCAGAAGGCCCATTATAGGAAACAGCTAGAAATCAGTAGTAATTCAGAGGAAATACTAATGAATATCATAGAATTGTGTGAGAACAAGTGTAAAAGACATCAAAATGTAAGTCTCTAGTCTTGAAAGGATGTTATACACTACAGAAATCCTTGAAATAGAGTTACTTCACAAGAAAACAGTGTTTCAACCCACTAGAATTCTCTGAAAAGTAGTATTCAACTGTAAAACAGTTGAAAGACAAGTGTATATAGCTTCTCAAGTTCAGGGAAGAGTGTATAAAGTTGTTTCTACATGTGGTGAAGTCCCACAAGTAGAAAAGAAGGCCCATTATATTAAACAGCTAGAAATCAGTAGTCATTCAGAGCAAATACTAATGAATATCACAGAATAGAGAGAGAACAAGTGTAAAAGACATCAAAATGTAAGTCTCTAGTCTAGAAAGGATGTTGTACACTGCAGAAATCCTTGAAATAGAGTTACTTCACATGAAACCAGTGTTTCAAACCATCAGAATGGACTGAAAAGTAGTATTTAACTGTAAAACAGTTGAAAGACAAGTTTATATAGCTTCGCAAGTCCACAGAAGACTGTATAAAGTTGTTTCTACATGTGGTGAAGTCCCACAAGTATACCAGAAGGCCCATTATAGGACACTGCAAGAAAGCATTAGTAATTCAGAGCAAATACTAATGAATATCATAGAATTGTGTGAGAACAAGTGTAAAAGACATCAAAATGTAAGTTTCTAGTCTGGAAAGGATGTTATACACTACAGAAATCCTTGAAATAGAGTTACTTCACAAGAAAACAGTGTTTCAACCCACTAGAATTCACTGAAAAGTAGTATTCAACTGTAAAACAGTTGAAAGACAAGTGTATATAGCTTCTCAAGTTCAGAGAAAAGTGTATAAAGTTGTTTCTACATGTGGTGAAGTCCCACAAGTAGAAAATAAGGCCCATTATAGGAAACAGCTAGAAATCAGTAGTAATTCAGAGAAAATACTAATGAATATCATAGAACTGTGTGAGAACAAGTGTAAAAGACATCAAAATGTAAGTTTCTAGTCTAGAAAGGATGTTATACACTACAGAAATCCTTGAAATAGAGTTACTTCACAAGAAAAGAGTGTTTCAACCCACTAGAATTCACTGAAAAGTAGTATTCAACTGTAAAACAGTTGAAAGACAAGTGTATATAGCTTCTCCAGTTCAGCGAAGAGTGTATAAAGTTGTTTCTACATGTGGTGAAGTCCCACAAGTAGAAAAGAAGGCCCATTATAGGAAACAGCTAGAAATCAGTAGTCCTTCAGAGCAAATACTAATGAATATCACAGAATAGAGAGAGAACAAGTGTAAAAGACATCAAAATGTAAGTCTCTAGTCTAGAAAGGATGTTGTACACTGCAGAAATCCTTGAAATAGAGTTACTTCACAAGAAAACAGTGTTTCAACCCACTAGAATTCACTGAAAAGTAGTATTCAACTGTAAAACAGTTGAAAGACAAGTTTATATAGCTTCGCAAGTCCACAGAAGACTGTATAAAGTTGTTTCTACATGTGGTGAAGTCCCACAAGTATACCAGAAGGCCCATTATAGGACACTGCAAGAAAGCATTAGTAATTCAGAGCAAATACTAATGAATATCAGAGAATAGTGAGAGAACAAGTGTAAAACACATCAAAATGAAAGTGTGTAGTCTAGAAAGGATGTTGTACACTGCTGAAATCCTTGAAATAGAGTTAGTTCACATGAAACCAGTGTTTCAAACTACCAGAATGCACTGAAAAGTAGTATTCAACTGTAAAACAGTTGAAAGACAAGTTTATATAGCTTCGCAAGTCCACAGAAGACTGTATAAAGTTGTTTCTACATGTGGTGAAGTTCCACAAGTAGAGCAGAAGGCCCATTATAGGAAACAGCTAGAAATCAGTAGTAATTCAGAGGAAATACTAATGAATATCATAGAATTGTGTGAGAACAAGTGTAAAAGACATCAAAATGTAAGTTTCTAGTCTAGAAAGGATGTTATACACTACAGAAATCCTTGAAATAGAGTTACTTCACAAGAAAAGAGTGTTTCAACCCACTAGAATTCACTGAAAAGTAGTATTCAACTGTAAAACAGTTGAAAGACAAGTGTATATAGCTTCTCAAGTTCAGAGAAGAGTTTATAAAGTTGTTTCGACATGTGGTGAAGTCCCACAAGTAGAGCAGAAGGCCCATTATAGGAAACAGCTAGAAATCAGTAGTCATTCAGAGCAAATACTAATGAATATCACAGAATAGAGAGAGAACAAGTGTAAAAGACATCAAAATGTAAGTCTCTAGTCTAGAAAGGATGTTGTACACTGCAGAAATCCTTGAAATAGAGTTACTTCACATGAAACCAGTGTTTCAAACCACCAGAATGCACTGAAAAGTAGTATTTAACTATAAAACAGTTGAAAGACAAGGGTATATAGCTTCTTAAGTTCAGGGAAGAGTGTATAAAGTTGTTTCTACATGTGGTGAAGTCCCACAAGTAGAAAAGAAGGCCCATTATAGGAAACAGCTAGAAATCAGTAGTCATTCAGAGCAAATACTAATGAATATCACAGAATAGAGAGAGAACAAGTGTAAAAGACATCAAAATGTAAGTCTCTAGTCTAGAAAGGATGTTGTACACTGCAGAAATCCTTGAAATAGAGTTACTTCACATGAAACCAGTGTTTCAAACCACCAGAATGCACTGAAAAGTAGTATTTAACTGTAAAACAGTTGAAAGACAAGTGTATATAGCTTCTCAAGTTCAGAGAAAAGTGTATAAAGTTGTTTCTACATGTGGTGAAGTCCCACAAGTAGAGCAGAAGGCCCATTATAGGAAACAGCTAGAAATCAGTAGTAATTCAGAGGAAATAGTAATGAATATCATAGAACTGTGTGAGAACAAGTGTAAAAGACATCAAAATGTAAGTTTCTAGTCTAGAAAGGATGTTATACACTACAGAAATCCTTGAAATAGAGTTACTTCACAAGAAAACAGTGTTTCAACCCACTAGAATTCACTGAAAAGTAGTATTCAACTGTAAAACAGTTGAAAGACAAGTTTATATAGCTTCGCAAGTCCACAGAAGACTGTATAAAGTTGTTTCTACATGTGGTGTAGTCCCACAAGTATACCTGAAGGCCCATTATAGGACACTGCAAGAAAGCATTAGTAATTCAGAGCAAATACTAATGAATATCACAGAATAGTGAGAGAACAAGTGTAAAACACATCAAAATGAAAGTGTGTAGTCTAGAAAGGATGTTGTACACTGCTGAAATCCTTGAAATAGAGTTAGTTCACATGAAACCAGTGTTTCAAACCATCAGAATGCACTGAAAAGTAGTATTTAACTGTAAAACAGTTGAAAGACAAGTTTATATAGCTTCGCAAGTCCACAGAAGACTGTATAAAGTTGTTTCTACATGTGGTGAAGTCCCACAAGTAGAGCAGAAGGCCCATTATAGGAAACAGCTAGAAATCAGTAGTAATTCAGAGGAAATAGTAATGAATATCATAGAACTGTGTGAGAACAAGTGTAAAAGACATCAAAATGTAAGTTTCTAGTCTAGAAAGGATGTTATACACTACAGAAATCCTTGAAATAGAGTTACTTCACAAGAAAACAGTGTTTCAACCCACTAGAATTCACTGAAAAGTAGTATTCAACTGTAAAACAGTTGAAAGACAAGTTTATATAGCTTCGCAAGTCCACAGAAGACTGTATAGAGTTGTTTCTACATGTGGTGAAGTCCCACAAGTATACCAGAAGGCCCATTATAGGACACTGCAAGAAAGCATTAGTAATTCAGAGCAAATACTAATGAATATCACAGAATAGTGAGAGAACAAGTGTAAAACACATCAAAATGAAAGTGTGTAGTCTAGAAAGGATGTTGTACACTGCTGAAATCCTTGAAATAGAGTTAGTTCACATGAAACCTGTGTTTCAAACTACCAGAATGCACTGAAAAGTAGTATTCAACTGTAAAACAGTTGAAAGACAAGTTTATATAGCTTCGCAAGTCCACAGAAGACTGTATAAAGTTGTTTCTACATGTGGTGAAGTCCCACAAGTATACCAGAAGGCCCATTATAGGACACTGCAAGAAAGCATTAGTAATTCAGAGCAAATAGTAATGAATATCATAGAATTGTGTGAGAACAAGTGTAAAAGACATCAAAATGTAAGTTTCTAGTCTGGAAAGGATGTTATACACTACAGAAATCCTTGAAATAGAGTTACTTCACAAGAAAACAGTGTTTCAACCCACTAGAATTCACTGAAAAGTAGTATTCAACTGTAAAACAGTTGAAAGACAAGTGTATATAGCTTCTCAAGTTCAGAGAAAAGTGTATAAAGTTGTTTCTACATGTGGTGAAGTCCCACAAGTAGAAAATAAGGCCCATTATAGGAAACAGCTAGAAATCAGTAGTAATTCAGAGAAAATACTAATGAATATCATAGAACTGTGTGAGAACAAGTGTAAAAGACATCAAAATGTAAGTTTCTAGTCTAGAAAGGATGTTATACACTACAGAAATCCTTGAAATAGAGTTACTTCACAAGAAAACAGTGTTTCAACCCACTAGAATTCACTGAAAAGTAGTATTCAACTGTAAAACAGTTGAAAGACAAGTGTATATAGCTTCTCCAGTTCAGGGAAGAGTGTATAAAGTTGTTTCTACATGTGGTGAAGTCCCACAAGTAGAAAAGAAGGCCCATTATAGGAAACAGCTAGAAATCAGTAGTCATTCAGAGCAAATACTAATGAATATCACAGAATAGAGAGAGAACAAGTGTAAAAGACATCAAAATGTAAGTCTCTAGTCTAGAAAGGATGTTGTACACTGCAGAAATCCTTGAAATAGAGTTACTTCACATGAAACCAGTGTTTCAAACCATCAGAATGCACTGAAAAGTAGTATTTAACTGTAAAAGAGTTGAAAGACAAGTTTATATAGCTTCGCAAGTCCACAGAAGACTGTATAAAGTTGTTTCTACATGTGGTGAAGTCCCACAAGTAGAGCAGAAGGCCCATTATAGGAAACACCTAGAAATCAGTAGTAATTCAGAGGAAATAGTAATGAATATCATAGAACTGTGTGAGAACAAGTGTAAAAGACATCAAAATGTAAGTTTCTAGTCTAGAAAGGATGTTATACACTACAGAAATCCTTGAAATAGAGTTGCTTCACAAGAAAAGAGTGTTTCAACCCACTAGAATTCACTGAAAAGTAGTATTCAACTGTAAAACAGTTGAAAGACAAGTGTATATAGCTTCTCAAGTTCAGAGAAGAGTGTATAAAGTTGTTTCTACATGTGGTGAAGTCCCACAGAGTAGAGCAGAAGGCCCATTATAGGAAACAGCTAGAAATCAGTAGTCATTCAGAGCAAATACTAATGAATATCACAGAATAGAGAGAGAACAAGTGTAAAAGACATGAAAATGTAAGTCTCTAGTCTTGAAAGGGTGTTATACACTACAGAAATCCTTGAAATAGAGTTAATTCACAAGAAAACAGTGTTTCAACCCACTAGAATTCACTGAAAAGAAGTATTCAACTGTAAAACAGTTGACAGACAAGTGTATATAGCTTCTCCAGTTCAGGGAAGAGTGTATAAAGTTGTTTCTACATGTGGTGAAGTACCACAGGTAGAAAAGAAGGCCCATTATAGGAAACAGCTAGAAATCAGTAGTCATTCAGAGCAAATACTAATGAATATCACAGAATAGAGAGAGAACAAGTGTAAAAGACATCAAAATGTAAGTCTCTAGTCTAGAAAGGATGTTGTACACTGCAGAAATCCTTGAAATAGAGTTACTTCACAAGAAAACAGTGTTTCAACCCACTAGAATTCACTGAAAAGTAGTATTCAACTGTAAAACAGTTGAAAGACAAGTGTATATAGCTTCTCAAGTTCAGTGAAAAGTGTATAAAGTTGTTTCTACATGTGGTGAAGTCCCACAAGTAGAGCAGAAGGCCCATTATAGGAAACAGCTAGAAATCAGTAGTAATTCAGAGGAAATAGTAATGAATATCATAGAACTGTGTGAGAACAAGTGTAAAAGACATCAAAATGTAAGTTTCTTATCTAGAAAGGATGTTATACACTACAGAAATCCTTGAAATAGAGTTACTTCACAAGAAAACAGTGTTTCAACCCACTAGAATTCACTGAAAAGTAGTATTCAACTGTAAAACAGTTGAAAGACAAGTTTATATAGCTTCGCAAGTCCACAGAAGACTGTATAGAGTTGTTTCTACATGTGGTGAAGTCCCACCAGTATACCAGAAGGCCCATTATAGGACACTGCAAGAAAGCATTAGTAATTCAGAGCAAATACTAATGAATATCACAGAATAGTGAGAGAACAAGTGTAAAACACATCAAAATGAAAGTGTGTAGTCTAGAAAGGATGTTGTACACTGCTGAAATCCTTGAAATAGAGTTAGTTCACATGAAACCTGTGTTTCAAACTACCAGAATGCACTGAAAAGTAGTATTCAACTGTAAAACAGTTGAAAGACAAGTTTATATAGCTTCGCAAGTCCACAGAAGACTGTATAAAGTTGTTTCTACATGTGGTGAAGTCCCACAAGTAGAGCAGAAGGCCCATTATAGGAAACAGCTAGAAATCAGTAGTAATTCAGAGGAAATAGTAATGAATATCATAGAACTGTGTGAGAACAAGTGTAAAAGACATCAAAATGTAAGTTTCTAGTCTAGAAAGGATGTTATACACTGCAGAAATCCTTGAAATAGAGTTACTTCACAAGAAAACAGTGTTTCAACCCACTAGAATTCACTGAAAAGTAGTATTCAACTGTAAAACAGTTGAAAGACAAGTTTATATAGCTTCGCAAGTCCACAGAAGACTGTATAAAGTTGTTTCTACATGTGGTGAAGTCCCACAAGTATACCAGAAGGCCCATTATAGGACACTGCAAGAAAGCATTAGTAATTCAGAGCAAATACTAATGAATATCATAGAATTGTGTGAGAACAAGTGTAAAAGACATCAAAATGTAAGTCTCTAGTCTAGAAAGGATGTTGTACACTGCGGAAATCCTTGAAATAGAGTTACTTCACAAGAAAACAGTGTTTCAACCCACTAGAATTCACTGAAAAGTAGTATTCAACTGTAAAACAGTTGAAAGACAAGTGTATATAGCTTCTCAAGTTCAGTGAAAAGTGTATAAAGTTGTTTCTACATGTGGTGAAGTCCCACAAGTAGAGCAGAAGGCCCATTATAGGAAACAGCTAGAAATCAGTAGTAATTCAGAGGAAATAGTAATGAATATCATAGAACTGTGTGAGAACAAGTGTAAAAGACATCAAAATGTAAGTTTCTTGTCTAGAAAGGATGTTATACACTACAGAAATCCTTGAAATAGAGTTACTTCACAAGAAAACAGTGTTTCAACCCACTAGAATTCACTGAAAAGTAGTATTCAACTGTAAAACAGTTGAAAGACAAGTTTATATAGCTTCGCAAGTCCACAGAAGACTGTATAAAGTTGATTCTACATGTGGTGAAGTCCCACAAGTATACCAGAAGGGCCATTATAGGACACTGCAAGAAAGCATTAGTAATTCAGAGCAAATACTAATGAATATCACAGAATAGTGAGAGAACAAGTGTAAAACACATCAAAATGAAAGTGTGTAGTCTAGAAAGGATGTTGTACACTGCTGAAATCCTTGAAATAGAGTTAGTTCACATGAAACCAGTGTTTCAAACCATCAGAATGCACTGAAAAGTAGTATTTAACTGTAGAACAGTTGAAAGACAAGTTTATATAGCTTCGCAAGTCCACAGAAGACTGTATAAAGTTGTTTCTACATGTGGTGAAGTCCCACAAGTAGAGCAGAAGGCCCATTATAGGAAACAGCTAGAAATCAGTAGTAATTCAGAGGAAATAGTAATGAATATCATAGAACTGTGTGAGAACAAGTGTAAAAGACATCAAAATGTAAGTTTCTAGTCTAGAAAGGATGTTATACACTACAGAAATCCTTGAAATAGAGTTACTTCACAAGAAAAGAGTGTTTCAACCCACTAGAATTCACTGAAAAGTAGTATTCAACTGTAAAACAGTTGAAAGACAAGTTTATATAGCTTCACAAGTCCACAGAAGACTGTATAAAGTTGTTTCTACATGTGGTGAAGTCCTACAAGTATACCAGAAGGCCCATTATAGGACACTGCAAGAAAGCATTAGTAATTCAGAGCAAATACTAATGAATATCACAGAATAGTGAGAGAACAAGTGCAAAACACATCAAAATGAAAGTGTGTAGTCTAGAAAGGATGTTGTACACTGCTGAAATCCTTGAAATAGAGTTAGTTCACATGAAACCAGTGTTTCAAACTACCAGAATGCACTGAAAAGTAGTATTCAACTGTATAACAGTTGAAAGACAAGTGTATATAGCTTCTCAAGTTCAGAGAAGAGTGTATAAAGTTGTTTCTACATGTGGTGAAGTCCCACAAGTAGAGCAGAAGGCCCATTATAGGAAACAGCTAGAAATCAGTAGTCATTCAGAGCAAATACTAATGAATATCACAGAATAGAGAGAGAACAAGTGTAAAAGACATCAAAATGTAAGTCTCTAGTCTTGAAAGGATGTTATACACTACAGAAATCCTTGAAATAGAGTTAATTCACAAGAAAACAGTGTTTCAACCCACTAGAATTCACTGAAAAGAAGTATTCAACTGTAAAACAGTTGACAGACAAGTGTATATAGCTTCTCCAGTTCAGGGAAGAGTGTATAAAGTTGTTTCTACATGTGGTGAAGTACCACAGGTAGAAAAGAAGGCCCATTATAGGAAACAGCTAGAAATCAGTAGTCATTCAGAGCAAATACTAATGAATATCACAGAATAGAGAGAGAACAAGTGTAAAAGACATCAAAATGTAAGTCTCTAGTCTAGAAAGGATGTTGTACACTGCAGAAATCCTTGAAATAGAGTTACTTCACAAGAAAACAGTGTTTCAACGCACTAGAATTCTCTGAAAAGTAGTATTCAACTGTAAAACAGTTGAAAGACAAGTGTATATAGCTTCTCAAGTTCACAGAAAAGTGTATAAAGTTGTTTCTACATGTGGTGAAGTCCCACAAGTAGAAAAGAAGGCCCATTATAGGAAACAGCTTGAAATCAGTAGTAATTCAGAGGAAATAGTAATGAATATCATAGAACTGTGTGAGAACAAGTGTAAAAGACATCAAAATGTAAGTTTCTAGTCTAGAAAGGATGTTATACACTACAGAAATCCTTGAAATAGAGTTACTTCACAAGAAAAGAGTGTTTCAACCCACTAGAATTCACTGAAAAGTAGTATTCAACTGTAAAACAGTTGAAAGACAAGATTATATAGCTTCGCAAGTCCACAGAAGACTGTATAAAGTTGTTTCTACATGTGGTGAAGTCCCACAAGTAGAAAATAAGGCCCATTATAGGAAACAGCTAGAAATCAGTACTCATTCAGAGCAAATACTAATGAATATCATAGAACTGTGTGAGAACAAGTGTAAAAGACATCAAAATGTAAGTCTCTAGTCTTGAAAGGGTGTTATACACTACAGAAATCCTTGAAATAGAGTTAATTCACAAGAAAACAGTGTTTCAACCCACTAGAATTCACTGAAAAGAAGTATTCAACTGTAAAACAGTTGACAGACAAGTGTATATAGCTTCTCCAGTTCAGGGAAGAGTGTATAAAGTTGTTTCTACATGTGGTGAAGTACCACAGGTAGAAAAGAAGGCCCATTATAGGAAACAGCTAGAAATCAGTAGTCATTCAGAGCAAATACTAATGAATATCACAGAATAGAGAGAGAACAAGTGTAAAAGACATCAAAATGTAAGTCTCTAGTCTAGAAAGGATGTTGTACACTGCAGAAATCCTTGAAATAGAGTTACTTCACAAGAAAACAGTGTTTCAACCCACTAGAATTCACTGAAAAGTAGTATTCAACTGTAAAACAGTTGAAAGACAAGATTATATAGCTTCGCAAGTCCACAGAAGACTGTATAAAGTTGTTTCTACATGTGGTGTAGTCCCACAAGTAGAAAATAAGGCCCATTATAGGAAACAGCTAGAAATCAGTAGTAATTCAGAGAAAATACTAATGAATATCATAGAACTGTGTGAGAACAAGTGTAAAAGACATCAAAATGTAAGTTTCTAGTCTAGAAAGGATGTTATACACTACAGAAATCCTTGAAATAGAGTTACTTCACAAGAAAACAGTGTTTCAACCCACTAGAATTCACTGAAAAGTAGTATTCAACTGTAAAACAGTTGAAAGACAAGTGTATATAGCTTCTCCAGTTCAGGGAAGAGTGTATAAAGTTGTTTCTACATGTGGTGAAGTCCCACAAGTAGAAAAGAAGGCCCATTATAGGAAACAGCTAGAAATCAGTAGTCATTCAGAGCAAATACTAATGAATATCACAGAATAGAGAGAGAACAAGTGTAAAAGACATCAAAATGTAAGTCTCTAGTCTAGAAAGGATGTTGTACACTGCAGAAATCCTTGAAATAGAGTTACTTCACATGAAACCAGTGTTTCAAACCATCAGAATGCACTGAAAAGTAGTATTTAACTGTAAAAGAGTTGAAAGACAAGTTTATATAGCTTCGCAAGTCCACAGAAGACTGTATAAAGTTGTTTCTACATGTGGTGAAGTCCCACAAGTAGAGCAGAAGGCCCATTATAGGAAACACCTAGAAATCAGTAGTAATTCAGAGGAAATAGTAATGAATATCATAGAACTGTGTGAGAACAAGTGTAAAAGACATCAAAATGTAAGTTTCTAGTCTAGAAAGGATGTTATACACTACAGAAATCCTTGAAATAGAGTTACTTCACAAGAAAAGAGTGTTTCAACCCACTAGAATTCACTGAAAAGTAGTATTCAACTGTAAAACAGTTGAAAGACAAGTGTATATAGCTTCTCAAGTTCAGAGAAGAGTGTATAAAGTTGTTTCTACATGTGGTGAAGTCCCACAGAGTAGAGCAGAAGGCCCATTATAGGAAACAGCTAGAAATCAGTAGTCATTCAGAGCAAATACTAATGAATATCACAGAATAGAGAGAGAACAAGTGTAAAAGACATGAAAATGTAAGTCTCTAGTCTTGAAAGGGTGTTATACACTACAGAAATCCTTGAAATAGAGTTACTTCACAAGAAAACAGTGTTTCAACCCACTAGAATTCACTGAAAAGTAGTATTCAACTGTAAAACAGTTGAAAGACAAGTGTATATAGCTTCTCAAGTTCAGAGAAAAGTGTATAAAGTTGTTTCTACATGTGGTGAAGTCCCACAAGTAGAGCAGAAGGCCCATTATAGGAAACAGCTAGAAATCAGTAGCCATTCAGAGCAAATAATAATGAATATCACAGAATAGAGAGAGAACAAGTGTAAAAGACATCAAAATGTAAGTCTCTAGTCTTGAAAGGATGTTATACCCTACAGAAATCCTTGAAATAGAGTTAATTCACAAGAAAACAGTGTTTCAACCCACTAGAATTCACTGAAAAGAAGTATTCAACTGTAAAACAGTTGAAAGACAAGTGTATATAGCTTCTCCAGTTCAGGGAAGAGTGTATAAAGTTGTTTCTACATGTGGTGAAGTCCCACAGGTAGAAAAGAAGGCCCATTATAGGAAACAGCTAGAAATCAGTAGTAATTCAGAGGAAATAGTAATGAATATCATAGAACTGTGTGAGAACAAGTGTAAAAGACATCAAAATGTAAGTTTCTAGTCTAGAAAGGATGTTATACACTACAGAAATCCTTGAAATAGAGTTACTTCACAAGAAAACTGTGTTTCAACCCACTAGAAGCCACTGAAAAGTAGTATTCAACTGTAAAACAGTTGAAAGACAAGTTTATATAGCTTCGCAAGTCCACAGAAGACTGTATAAAGTTGTTTCTACATGTGGTGAAGTCCCACAAGTAGAAAAGAAGGCCCATTATAGGAAACACCTAGAAATCAGTAGTCATTCAGAGCAAATACTAATGAATATCATAGAACTGTGTGAGAACAAGTGTAAAAGACATCAAAATGTAAGTCTCTAGTCTTGAAAGGGTGTTATACACTACAGAAATCCTTGAAATAGAGTTAATTCACAAGAAAACAGTGTTTCAACCCACTAGAATTCACTGAAAAGAAGTATTCAACTGTAAAACAGTTGACAGACAAGTGTATATAGCTTCTCCAGTTCAGGGAAGAGTGTATAAAGTTGTTTCTACATGTGGTGAAGTACCACAGGTAGAAAAGAAGGCCCATTATAGGAAACAGCTAGAAATCAGTAGTCATTCAGAGCAAATACTAATGAATATCACAGAATAGAGAGAGAACAAGTGTAAAAGACATCAAAATGTAAGTCTCTAGTCTAGAAAGGATGTTGTACACTGCAGAAATCCTTGAAGTAGAGTTACTTCACAAGAAAACAGTGTTTCAACCCACTAGAATTCACTGAAAAGTAGTATTCAACTGTAAAACAGTTGAAAGACAAGTTTATATAGCTTCACAAGTCCACAGAAGACTGTATAAAGTTGTTTCTACATGTGGTGAAGTCCTACAAGTATACCAGAAGGCCCATTATAGGACACTGCAAGAAAGCATTAGTAATTCAGAGCAAATACTAATGAATATCACAGAATAGTGAGAGAACAAGTGCAAAACACATCAAAATGAAAGTGTGTAGTCTAGAAAGGATGTTGTACACTGCTGAAATCCTTGAAATAGAGTTAGTTCACATGAAACCAGTGTTTCAAACTACCAGAATGCACTGAAAAGTAGTATTCAACTGTAAAACAGTTGAAAGACAAGTTTATATAGCTTCGCAAGGCCACAGAAGACTGTATAAAGTTGTTTCTACATGTGGTGAAGTTCCACAAGTAGAGCAGAAGGCCCATTATAGGAAACAGCTAGAAATCAGTAGTAATTCAGAGGAAATATTAATGAATATCATAGAATTGTGTGCGAACAAGTGTAAAAGACATCAAAATGTAAGTTTCTAGTCTAGAAAGGATGTTATACACTACAGAAATCCTTGAAATAGAGTTACTTCACAAGAAAAGAGTGTTTCAACCCACTAGAATTCACTGAAAAGTAGTATTCAACTGTAAAACAGTTGAAAGACAAGTGTATATAGCTTCTCAAGTTCAGAGAAGAGTGTATAAAGTTGTGTCTACATGTGGTGAAGTCCCACAAGTAGAGCAGAAGGACCATTATAGGAAACAGCTAGAAATCAGTAGTCATTCAGAGCAAATACTAATGAATATCACAGAATAGAGAGAGAACAAGTGTAAAAGACATCAAAATGTAAGTCTCTAGTCTTGAAAGGGTGTTATACACTACAGAAATCCTTGAAATAGAGTTAATTCACAAGAAAACAGTGTTTCAACCCACTAGAATTCACTGAAAAGAAGTATTCAACTGTAAAACAGTTGACAGACAAGTGTATATAGCTTCTCCAGTTCAGGGAAGAGAGTATAAAGTTGTGTCTACATGTGGTGAAGTCCCACAAGTAGAGCAGAAGGCCCATTATAGGAAACAGCTAGAAATCAGTAGTCATTCAGAGCAAATACTAATGAATATCACAGAATAGAGAGAGAACAAGTGTAAAAGACATCAAAATGTAAGTCTCTAGTCTAGAAAGGATGTTGTACACTGCAGAAATCCTTGAAATAGAGTTACTTCACAAGAAAACAGTGTTTCAACCCACTAGAATTCACTGAAAAGTAGTATTCAACTGTAAAACAGTTGAAAGACAAGTGTATATAGCTTCTCAAGTTCAGTGAAAAGTGTATAAAGTTGTTTCTACATGTGGTGAAGTCCCACAAGTAGAGCAGAAGGCCCATTATAGGAAACAGCTAGAAATCAGTAGTAATTCAGAGGAAATAGTAATGAATATCATAGAACTGTGTGAGAACAAGTGTAAAAGACATCAAAATGTAAGTTTCTTGTCTAGAAAGGATGTTATACACTACAGAAATCCTTGAAATAGAGTTACTTCACAAGAAAACAGTGTTTCAACCCACTAGAATTCACAGAAAAGTAGTATTCAACTGTAAAACAGTTGAAAGACAAGATTATATAGCTTCGCAAGTCCACAGAAGACTGTATAAAGTTGTTTCTACATGTGGTGTAGTCCCACAAGTAGAAAATAAGGCCCATTATAGGAAACAGCTAGAAATCAGTAGTAATTCAGAGAAAATACTAATGAATATCATAGAACTGTGTGAGAACAAGTGTAAAAGACATCAAAATGTAAGTTTCTAGTCTAGAAAGGATGTTATACACTACAGAAATCCTTGAAATAGAGTTACTTCACAAGAAAACAGTGTTTCAACCCACTAGAATTCACTGAAAAGTAGTATTCAACTGTAAAACAGTTGAAAGACAAGTGTATATAGCTTCTCCAGTTCAGGGAAGAGTGTATAAAGTTGTTTCTACATGTGGTGAAGTCCCACAAGTAGAAAAGAAGGCCCATTATAGGAAACAGCTAGAAATCAGTAGTCATTCAGAGCAAATACTAATGAATATCACAGAATAGAGAGAGAACAAGTGTAAAAGACATCAAAATGTAAGTCTCTAGTCTAGAAAGGATGTTGTACACTGCAGAAATCCTTGAAATAGAGTTACTTCACATGAAACCAGTGTTTCAAACCATCAGAATGCACTGAAAAGTAGTATTTAACTGTAAAAGAGTTGAAAGACAAGTTTATATAGCTTCGCAAGTCCACAGAAGACTGTATAAAGTTGTTTCTACATGTGGTGAAGTCCCACAAGTAGAGCAGAAGGCCCATTATAGGAAACACCTAGAAATCAGTAGTAATTCAGAGGAAATAGTAATGAATATCATAGAACTGTGTGAGAACAAGTGTAAAAGACATCAAAATGTAAGTTTCTAGTCTAGAAAGGATGTTATACACTACAGAAATCCTTGAAATAGAGTTACTTCACAAGAAAAGAGTGTTTCAACCCACTAGAATTCACTGAAAAGTAGTATTCAACTGTAAAACAGTTGAAAGACAAGTGTATATAGCTTCTCAAGTTCAGAGAAGAGTGTATAAAGTTGTTTCTACATGTGGTGAAGTCCCACAGAGTAGAGCAGAAGGCCCATTATAGGAAACAGCTAGAAATCAGTAGTCATTCAGAGCAAATACTAATGAATATCACAGAATAGAGAGAGAACAAGTGTAAAAGACATGAAAATGTAAGTCTCTAGTCTTGAAAGGGTGTTATACACTACAGAAATCCTTGAAATAGAGTTAATTCACAAGAAAACAGTGTTTCAACCCACTAGAATTCACTGAAAAGAAGTATTCAACTGTAAAACAGTTGACAGACAAGTGTATATAGCTTCTCCAGTTCAGGGAAGAGTGTATAAAGTTGTTTCTACATGTGGTGAGGTACCACAGGTAGAAAAGAAGGCCCATTATAGGAAACAGCTAGAAATCAGTAGTCATTCAGAGCAAATACTAATGAATATCACAGAATAGAGAGAGAACAAGTGTAAAGACATCAAAATGTAAGTCTCTAGTCTAGAAAGGATGTTGTACACTGCAGAAATCCTTGAAATAGAGTTACTTCACAAGAAAACAGTGTTTCAACCCACTAGAATTCACTGAAAAGTAGTATTCAACTGTAAAACAGTTGAAAGACAAGTGTATATAGCTTCTCAAGTTCAGTGAAAAGTGTATAAAGTTGTTTCTACATGTGGTGAAGTCCCACAAGTAGAGCAGAAGGCCCATTATAGGAAACAGCTAGAAATCAGTAGTAATTCAGAGGAAATAGTAATGAATATCATAGAACTGTGTGAGAACAAGTGTAAAAGACATCAAAATGTAAGTTTCTTGTCTAGAAAGGATGTTATACACTACAGAAATCCTTGAAATAGAGTTACTTCAGAAGAAAACAGTGTTTCAACCCACTAGAATTCACTGAAAAGTAGTATTCAACTGTAAAACAGTTGAATGACAAGTTTATATAGCTTCGCAAGTCCACAGAAGACTGTATAAAGTTGTTTCTACATGTGGTGAAGTCCCACAAGTAGAAAATAAGGCCCATTATAGGAAACAGCTAGAAATCAGTACTCATTCAGAGCAAATACTAATGAATATCATAGAACTGTGTGAGAACAAGTGTAAAAGACATCAAAATGTAAGTTTCTAGTCTAGAAAGGATGTTATACACTACAGAAATCCTTGAAATAGAGTTACTTCACAAGAAAACAGTGTTTCAACCCACTAGAATTCACTGAAAAGTAGTATTCAACTGTAAAACAGTTGAAAGACAAGTGTATATAGCTTCTCCAGTTCAGGGAAGAGTGTATAAAGTTGTTTCTACATGTGGTGAAGTCCCACAAGTAGAAAAGAAGGCCCATTATAGGAAACAGCTAGAAATCAGTAGTCATTCAGAGCAAATACTAATGAATATCACAGAATAGAGAGAGAACAAGTGTAAAAGACATCAAAATGTAAGTCTCTAGTCTAGAAAGGATGTTGTACACTGCAGAAATCCTTGAAATAGAGTTACTTCACATGAAACCAGTGTTTCAAACCATCAGAATGCACTGAAAAGTAGTATTTAACTGTAAAAGAGTTGAAAGACAAGTTTATATAGCTTCGCAAGTCCACAGAAGACTGTATAAAGTTGTTTCTACATGTGGTGAAGTCCCACAAGTAGAGCAGAAGGCCCATTATAGGAAACACCTAGAAATCAGTAGTAATTCAGAGGAAATAGTAATGAATATCATAGAACTGTGTGAGAACAAGTGTAAAAGACATCAAAATGTAAGTTTCTAGTCTAGAAAGGATGTTATACACTACAGAAATCCTTGAAATAGAGTTACTTCACAAGAAAACAGTGTTTCAACCCACTAGAATTCACTGAAAAGTAGTATTCAACTGTAAAACAGTTGAAAGACAAGTTTATATAGCTTCGCAAGTCCACAGAAGACTGTATAAAGTTGATTCTACATGTGGTGAAGTCCCACAAGTATACCAGAAGGGCCATTATAGGACACTGCAAGAAAGCATTAGTAATTCAGAGCAAATACTAATGAATATCACAGAATAGTGAGAGAACAAGTGTAAAACACATCAAAATGAAAGTGTGTAGTCTAGAAAGGATGTTGTACACTGCTGAAATCCTTGAAATAGAGTTAGTTCACATGAAACCAGTGTTTCAAACCATCAGAATGCACTGAAAAGTAGTATTTAACTGTAGAACAGTTGAAAGACAAGTTTATATAGCTTCGCAAGTCCACAGAAGACTGTATAAAGTTGTTTCTACATGTGGTGAAGTCCCACAAGTAGAGCAGAAGGCCCATTATAGGAAACAGCTAGAAATCAGTAGTAATTCAGAGGAAATAGTAATGAATATCATAGAACTGTGTGAGAACAAGTGTAAAAGACATCAAAATGTAAGTTTCTAGTCTAGAAAGGATGTTATACACTACAGAAATCCTTGAAATAGAGTTACTTCACAAGAAAACAGTGTTTCAACCCACTAGAATTCACTGAAAAGTAGTATTCAACTGTAAAACAGTTGAAAGACAAGTTTATATAGCTTCACAAGTCCACAGAAGACTGTATAAAGTTGTTTCTACATGTGGTGAAGTCCTACAAGTATACCAGAAGGCCCATTATAGGACACTGCAAGAAAGCATTAGTAATTCAGAGCAAATACTAATGAATATCACAGAATAGTGAGAGAACAAGTGCAAAACACATCAAAATGAAAGTGTGTAGTCTAGAAAGGATGTTGTACACTGCTGAAATCCTTGAAATAGAGTTAGTTCACATGAAACCAGTGTTTCAAACTACCAGAATGCACTGAAAAGTAGTATTCAACTGTATAACAGTTGAAAGACAAGTGTATATAGCTTCTCAAGTTCAGAGAAGAGTGTATAAAGTTGTTTCTACATGTGGTGAAGTCCCACAAGTAGAGCAGAAGGCCCATTATAGGAAACAGCTAGAAATCAGTAGTCATTCAGAGCAAATACTAATGAATATCACAGAATAGAGAGAGAACAAGTGTAAAAGACATCAAAATGTAAGTCTCTAGTCTTGAAAGGATGTTATACACTACAGAAATCCTTGAAATAGAGTTAATTCACAAGAAAACAGTGTTTCAACCCACTAGAATTCACTGAAAAGAAGTATTCAACTGTAAAACAGTTGACAGACAAGTGTATATAGCTTCTCCAGTTCAGGGAAGAGTGTATAAAGTTGTTTCTACATGTGGTGAAGTACCACAGGTAGAAAAGAAGGCCCATTATAGGAAACAGCTAGAAATCAGTAGTCATTCAGAGCAAATACTAATGAATATCACAGAATAGAGAGAGAACAAGTGTAAAAGACATCAAAATGTAAGTCTCTAGTCTAGAAAGGATGTTGTACACTGCAGAAATCCTTGAAATAGAGTTACTTCACAAGAAAACAGTGTTTCAACCCAATAGAATTCACTGAAAAGTAGTATTCAACTGTAAAACAGTTGAAAGACAAGTGTATATAGCTTCTCAAGTTCAGTGAAAAGTGTATAAAGTTGTTTCTCCATGTGGTGAAGTCCCACAAGTAGAAAATAAGGCCCATTATAGGAAACAGCTAGAAATCAGTACTCATTCAGAGCAAATACTAATGAATATCATAGAACTGTGTGAGAACAAGTGTAAAAGACATCAAAATGTAAGTTTCTAGTCTAGAAAGGATGTTATACACTACAGAAATCCTTGAAATAGAGTTACTTCACAAGAAAACAGTGTTTCAACGCACTAGAATTCTCTGAAAAGTAGTATTCAACTGTAAAACAGTTGAAAGACAAGTGTATATAGCTTCTCAAGTTCAGGGAAGAGTGTATAAAGTTGTTTCTACATGTGGTGAAGTCCCACAAGTAGAAAAGAAGGCCCATTATATTAAACAGCTAGAAATCAGTAGACATTCATAGCAAATACTAATAAATATCACAGAATAGAGAGAGAACAAGTGTAAAAGACATCAAAATGTAAGTCTCTAGTCTAGAAAGGATGTTGTACATTGCAGAAATCCTTGAAATAGAGTTACTTCACATGAAACCAGTGTTTCAAACCATCAGAATGCACTGAAAAGTAGTATTTAACTGTAAAACAGTTGAAAGACAAGTTTATATAGCTTCGCAAGTCCACAGACGACTGTATAAAGTTGTTTCTACATGTGGTGAAGTCCCACAAGTAGAGCAGAAGGCCCATTATAGGAAACAGCTAGAAATCAGTAGTAATTCAGAGGAAATAGTAATGAATATCATAGAATTGTGTGAGAACAAGTGTAAAAGACATCAAAATGTAAGTTTCTAGTCTAGAAAGGATGTTATACACTACAGAAATCCTTGAAATAGAGTTACTTCACAAGAAAACAGTGTTTCAACCCACTAGAATTCACTGAAAAGTAGTATTCAACTGTAAAACAGTTGAAAGACAAGTGTATATAGCTTCTCAAGTTCAGAGAAAAGTGTATAAAGTTGTTTCTACATGTGGTGAAGTCCCACAAGTAGAGCAGAAGGCCCATTATAGGAAACAGCTAGAAATCAGTAGCCATTCAGAGCAAATAATAATGAATATCACAGAATAGAGAGAGAACAAGTGTAAAAGACATCAAAATGTAAGTCTCTAGTCTTGAAAGGATGTTATACCCTACAGAAATCCTTGAAATAGAGTTAATTCACAAGAAAACAGTGTTTCAACCCACTAGAATTCACTGAAAAGAAGTATTCAACTGTAAAACAGTTGAAAGACAAGTGTATATAGCTTCTCCAGTTCAGGGAAGAGTGTATAAAGTTGTTTCTACATGTGGTGAAGTCCCACAGGTAGAAAAGAAGGCCCATTATAGGAAACAGCTAGAAATCAGTAGTAATTCAGAGGAAATAGTAATGAATATCATAGAACTGTGTGAGAACAAGTGTAAAAGACATCAAAATGTAAGTTTCTAGTCTAGAAAGGATGTTATACACTACAGAAATCCTTGAAATAGAGTTACTTCACAAGAAAACTGTGTTTCAACCCACTAGAAGCCACTGAAAAGTAGTATTCAACTGTAAAACAGTTGAAAGACAAGTTTATATAGCTTCGCAAGTCCACAGAAGACTGTATAAAGTTGTTTCTACATGTGGTGAAGTCCCACAAGTAGAAAAGAAGGCCCATTATAGGAAACACCTAGAAATCAGTAGTCATTCAGAGCAAATACTAATGAATATCATAGAACTGTGTGAGAACAAGTGTAAAAGACATCAAAATGTAAGTCTCTAGTCTTGAAAGGGTGTTATACACTACAGAAATCCTTGAAATAGAGTTAATTCACAAGAAAACAGTGTTTCAACCCACTAGAATTCACTGAAAAGAAGTATTCAACTGTAAAACAGTTGACAGACAAGTGTATATAGCTTCTCCAGTTCAGGGAAGAGTGTATAAAGTTGTTTCTACATGTGGTGAAGTACCACAGGTAGAAAAGAAGGCCCATTATAGGAAACAGCTAGAAATCAGTAGTCATTCAGAGCAAATACTAATGAATATCACAGAATAGAGAGAGAACAAGTGTAAAAGACATCAAAATGTAAGTCTCTAGTCTAGAAAGGATGTTGTACACTGCAGAAATCCTTGAAGTAGAGTTACTTCACAAGAAAACAGTGTTTCAACCCACTAGAATTCACTGAAAAGTAGTATTCAACTGTAAAACAGTTGAAAGACAAGTTTATATAGCTTCACAAGTCCACAGAAGACTGTATAAAGTTGTTTCTACATGTGGTGAAGTCCTACAAGTATACCAGAAGGCCCATTATAGGACACTGCAAGAAAGCATTAGTAATTCAGAGCAAATACTAATGAATATCACAGAATAGTGAGAGAACAAGTGCAAAACACATCAAAATGAAAGTGTGTAGTCTAGAAAGGATGTTGTACACTGCTGAAATCCTTGAAATAGAGTTAGTTCACATGAAACCAGTGTTTCAAACTACCAGAATGCACTGAAAAGTAGTATTCAACTGTAAAACAGTTGAAAGACAAGTTTATATAGCTTCGCAAGGCCACAGAAGACTGTATAAAGTTGTTTCTACATGTGGTGAAGTTCCACAAGTAGAGCAGAAGGCCCATTATAGGAAACAGCTAGAAATCAGTAGTAATTCAGAGGAAATATTAATGAATATCATAGAATTGTGTGCGAACAAGTGTAAAAGACATCAAAATGTAAGTTTCTAGTCTAGAAAGGATGTTATACACTACAGAAATCCTTGAAATAGAGTTACTTCACAAGAAAAGAGTGTTTCAACCCACTAGAATTCACTGAAAAGTAGTATTCAACTGTAAAACAGTTGAAAGACAAGTGTATATAGCTTCTCAAGTTCAGAGAAGAGTGTATAAAGTTGTGTCTACATGTGGTGAAGTCCCACAAGTAGAGCAGAAGGACCATTATAGGAAACAGCTAGAAATCAGTAGTCATTCAGAGCAAATACTAATGAATATCACAGAATAGAGAGAGAACAAGTGTAAAAGACATCAAAATGTAAGTCTCTAGTCTTGAAAGGGTGTTATACACTACAGAAATCCTTGAAATAGAGTTAATTCACAAGAAAACAGTGTTTCAACCCACTAGAATTCACTGAAAAGAAGTATTCAACTGTAAAACAGTTGACAGACAAGTGTATATAGCTTCTCCAGTTCAGGGAAGAGTGTATAAAGTTGTGTCTACATGTGGTGAAGTCCCACAAGTAGAGCAGAAGGCCCATTATAGGAAACAGCTAGAAATCAGTAGTCATTCAGAGCAAATACTAATGAATATCACAGAATAGAGAGAGAACAAGTGTAAAAGACATCAAAATGTAAGTCTCTAGTCTAGAAAGGATGTTGTACACTGCAGAAATCCTTGAAATAGAGTTACTTCACAAGAAAACAGTGTTTCAACCCACTAGAATTCACTGAAAAGTAGTATTCAACTGTAAAACAGTTGAAAGACAAGTGTATATAGCTTCTCAAGTTCAGTGAAAAGTGTATAAAGTTGTTTCTACATGTGGTGAAGTCCCACAAGTAGAGCAGAAGGCCCATTATAGGAAACAGCTAGAAATCAGTAGTAATTCAGAGGAAATAGTAATGAATATCATAGAACTGTGTGAGAACAAGTGTAAAAGACATCAAAATGTAAGTTTCTTGTCTAGAAAGGATGTTATACACTACAGAAATCCTTGAAATAGAGTTACTTCACAAGAAAACAGTGTTTCAACCCACTAGAATTCACAGAAAAGTAGTATTCAACTGTAAAACAGTTGAAAGACAAGATTATATAGCTTCGCAAGTCCACAGAAGACTGTATAAAGTTGTTTCTACATGTGGTGTAGTCCCACAAGTAGAAAATAAGGCCCATTATAGGAAACAGCTAGAAATCAGTAGTAATTCAGAGAAAATACTAATGAATATCATAGAACTGTGTGAGAACAAGTGTAAAAGACATCAAAATGTAAGTTTCTAGTCTAGAAAGGATGTTATACACTACAGAAATCCTTGAAATAGAGTTACTTCACAAGAAAACAGTGTTTCAACCCACTAGAATTCACTGAAAAGTAGTATTCAACTGTAAAACAGTTGAAAGACAAGTGTATATAGCTTCTCCAGTTCAGGGAAGAGTGTATAAAGTTGTTTCTACATGTGGTGAAGTCCCACAAGTAGAAAAGAAGGCCCATTATAGGAAACAGCTAGAAATCAGTAGTCATTCAGAGCAAATACTAATGAATATCACAGAATAGAGAGAGAACAAGTGTAAAAGACATCAAAATGTAAGTCTCTAGTCTAGAAAGGATGTTGTACACTGCAGAAATCCTTGAAATAGAGTTACTTCACATGAAACCAGTGTTTCAAACCATCAGAATGCACTGAAAAGTAGTATTTAACTGTAAAAGAGTTGAAAGACAAGTTTATATAGCTTCGCAAGTCCACAGAAGACTGTATAAAGTTGTTTCTACATGTGGTGAAGTCCCACAAGTAGAGCAGAAGGCCCATTATAGGAAACACCTAGAAATCAGTAGTAATTCAGAGGAAATAGTAATGAATATCATAGAACTGTGTGAGAACAAGTGTAAAAGACATCAAAATGTAAGTTTCTAGTCTAGAAAGGATGTTATACACTACAGAAATCCTTGAAATAGAGTTACTTCACAAGAAAAGAGTGTTTCAACCCACTAGAATTCACTGAAAAGTAGTATTCAACTGTAAAACAGTTGAAAGACAAGTGTATATAGCTTCTCAAGTTCAGAGAAGAGTGTATAAAGTTGTTTCTACATGTGGTGAAGTCCCACAGAGTAGAGCAGAAGGCCCATTATAGGAAACAGCTAGAAATCAGTAGTCATTCAGAGCAAATACTAATGAATATCACAGAATAGAGAGAGAACAAGTGTAAAAGACATGAAAATGTAAGTCTCTAGTCTTGAAAGGGTGTTATACACTACAGAAATCCTTGAAATAGAGTTAATTCACAAGAAAACAGTGTTTCAACCCACTAGAATTCACTGAAAAGAAGTATTCAACTGTAAAACAGTTGACAGACAAGTGTATATAGCTTCTCCAGTTCAGGGAAGAGTGTATAAAGTTGTTTCTACATGTGGTGAGGTACCACAGGTAGAAAAGAAGGCCCATTATAGGAAACAGCTAGAAATCAGTAGTCATTCAGAGCAAATACTAATGAATATCACAGAATAGAGAGAGAACAAGTGTAAAGACATCAAAATGTAAGTCTCTAGTCTAGAAAGGATGTTGTACACTGCAGAAATCCTTGAAATAGAGTTACTTCACAAGAAAACAGTGTTTCAACCCACTAGAATTCACTGAAAAGTAGTATTCAACTGTAAAACAGTTGAAAGACAAGTGTATATAGCTTCTCAAGTTCAGTGAAAAGTGTATAAAGTTGTTTCTACATGTGGTGAAGTCCCACAAGTAGAGCAGAAGGCCCATTATAGGAAACAGCTAGAAATCAGTAGTAATTCAGAGGAAATAGTAATGAATATCATAGAACTGTGTGAGAACAAGTGTAAAAGACATCAAAATGTAAGTTTCTTGTCTAGAAAGGATGTTATACACTACAGAAATCCTTGAAATAGAGTTACTTCAGAAGAAAACAGTGTTTCAACCCACTAGAATTCACTGAAAAGTAGTATTCAACTGTAAAACAGTTGAATGACAAGTTTATATAGCTTCGCAAGTCCACAGAAGACTGTATAAAGTTGTTTCTACATGTGGTGAAGTCCCACAAGTAGAAAATAAGGCCCATTATAGGAAACAGCTAGAAATCAGTACTCATTCAGAGCAAATACTAATGAATATCATAGAACTGTGTGAGAACAAGTGTAAAAGACATCAAAATGTAAGTTTCTAGTCTAGAAAGGATGTTATACACTACAGAAATCCTTGAAATAGAGTTACTTCACAAGAAAACAGTGTTTCAACCCACTAGAATTCACTGAAAAGTAGTATTCAACTGTAAAACAGTTGAAAGACAAGTGTATATAGCTTCTCCAGTTCAGGGAAGAGTGTATAAAGTTGTTTCTACATGTGGTGAAGTCCCACAAGTAGAAAAGAAGGCCCATTATAGGAAACAGCTAGAAATCAGTAGTCATTCAGAGCAAATACTAATGAATATCACAGAATAGAGAGAGAACAAGTGTAAAAGACATCAAAATGTAAGTCTCTAGTCTAGAAAGGATGTTGTACACTGCAGAAATCCTTGAAATAGAGTTACTTCACATGAAACCAGTGTTTCAAACCATCAGAATGCACTGAAAAGTAGTATTTAACTGTAAAAGAGTTGAAAGACAAGTTTATATAGCTTCGCAAGTCCACAGAAGACTGTATAAAGTTGTTTCTACATGTGGTGAAGTCCCACAAGTAGAGCAGAAGGCCCATTATAGGAAACACCTAGAAATCAGTAGTAATTCAGAGGAAATAGTAATGAATATCATAGAACTGTGTGAGAACAAGTGTAAAAGACATCAAAATGTAAGTTTCTAGTCTAGAAAGGATGTTATACACTACAGAAATCCTTGAAATAGAGTTACTTCACAAGAAAACAGTGTTTCAACCCACTAGAATTCACTGAAAAGTAGTATTCAACTGTAAAACAGTTGAAAGACAAGTTTATATAGCTTCGCAAGTCCACAGAAGACTGTATAAAGTTGATTCTACATGTGGTGAAGTCCCACAAGTATACCAGAAGGGCCATTATAGGACACTGCAAGAAAGCATTAGTAATTCAGAGCAAATACTAATGAATATCACAGAATAGTGAGAGAACAAGTGTAAAACACATCAAAATGAAAGTGTGTAGTCTAGAAAGGATGTTGTACACTGCTGAAATCCTTGAAATAGAGTTAGTTCACATGAAACCAGTGTTTCAAACCATCAGAATGCACTGAAAAGTAGTATTTAACTGTAGAACAGTTGAAAGACAAGTTTATATAGCTTCGCAAGTCCACAGAAGACTGTATAAAGTTGTTTCTACATGTGGTGAAGTCCCACAAGTAGAGCAGAAGGCCCATTATAGGAAACAGCTAGAAATCAGTAGTAATTCAGAGGAAATAGTAATGAATATCATAGAACTGTGTGAGAACAAGTGTAAAAGACATCAAAATGTAAGTTTCTAGTCTAGAAAGGATGTTATACACTACAGAAATCCTTGAAATAGAGTTACTTCACAAGAAAACAGTGTTTCAACCCACTAGAATTCACTGAAAAGTAGTATTCAACTGTAAAACAGTTGAAAGACAAGTTTATATAGCTTCACAAGTCCACAGAAGACTGTATAAAGTTGTTTCTACATGTGGTGAAGTCCTACAAGTATACCAGAAGGCCCATTATAGGACACTGCAAGAAAGCATTAGTAATTCAGAGCAAATACTAATGAATATCACAGAATAGTGAGAGAACAAGTGCAAAACACATCAAAATGAAAGTGTGTAGTCTAGAAAGGATGTTGTACACTGCTGAAATCCTTGAAATAGAGTTAGTTCACATGAAACCAGTGTTTCAAACTACCAGAATGCACTGAAAAGTAGTATTCAACTGTATAACAGTTGAAAGACAAGTGTATATAGCTTCTCAAGTTCAGAGAAGAGTGTATAAAGTTGTTTCTACATGTGGTGAAGTCCCACAAGTAGAGCAGAAGGCCCATTATAGGAAACAGCTAGAAATCAGTAGTCATTCAGAGCAAATACTAATGAATATCACAGAATAGAGAGAGAACAAGTGTAAAAGACATCAAAATGTAAGTCTCTAGTCTTGAAAGGATGTTATACACTACAGAAATCCTTGAAATAGAGTTAATTCACAAGAAAACAGTGTTTCAACCCACTAGAATTCACTGAAAAGAAGTATTCAACTGTAAAACAGTTGACAGACAAGTGTATATAGCTTCTCCAGTTCAGGGAAGAGTGTATAAAGTTGTTTCTACATGTGGTGAAGTACCACAGGTAGAAAAGAAGGCCCATTATAGGAAACAGCTAGAAATCAGTAGTCATTCAGAGCAAATACTAATGAATATCACAGAATAGAGAGAGAACAAGTGTAAAAGACATCAAAATGTAAGTCTCTAGTCTAGAAAGGATGTTGTACACTGCAGAAATCCTTGAAATAGAGTTACTTCACAAGAAAACAGTGTTTCAACCCAATAGAATTCACTGAAAAGTAGTATTCAACTGTAAAACAGTTGAAAGACAAGTGTATATAGCTTCTCAAGTTCAGTGAAAAGTGTATAAAGTTGTTTCTCCATGTGGTGAAGTCCCACAAGTAGAAAATAAGGCCCATTATAGGAAACAGCTAGAAATCAGTACTCATTCAGAGCAAATACTAATGAATATCATAGAACTGTGTGAGAACAAGTGTAAAAGACATCAAAATGTAAGTTTCTAGTCTAGAAAGGATGTTATACACTACAGAAATCCTTGAAATAGAGTTACTTCACAAGAAAACAGTGTTTCAACGCACTAGAATTCTCTGAAAAGTAGTATTCAACTGTAAAACAGTTGAAAGACAAGTGTATATAGCTTCTCAAGTTCAGGGAAGAGTGTATAAAGTTGTTTCTACATGTGGTGAAGTCCCACAAGTAGAAAAGAAGGCCCATTATATTAAACAGCTAGAAATCAGTAGTCATTCATAGCAAATACTAATAAATATCACAGAATAGAGAGAGAACAAGTGTAAAAGACATCAAAATGTAAGTCTCTAGTCTAGAAAGGATGTTGTACATTGCAGAAATCCTTGAAATAGAGTTACTTCACATGAAACCAGTGTTTCAAACCATCAGAATGCACTGAAAAGTAGTATTTAACTGTAAAACAGTTGAAAGACAAGTTTATATAGCTTCGCAAGTCCACAGACGACTGTATAAAGTTGTTTCTACATGTGGTGAAGTCCCACAAGTAGAGCAGAAGGCCCATTATAGGAAACAGCTAGAAATCAGTAGTAATTCAGAGGAAATAGTAATGAATATCATAGAATTGTGTGAGAACAAGTGTAAAAGACATCAAAATGTAAGTTTCTAGTCTAGAAAGGATGTTATACACTACAGAAATCCTTGAAATAGAGTTACTTCACAAGAAAACAGTGTTTCAACCCACTAGAATTCACTGAAAAGTAGTATTCAACTGTAAAACAGTTGAAAGACAAGTGTATATAGCTTCTCAAGTTCAGAGAAAAGTGTATAAAGTTGTTTCTACATGTGGTGAAGTCCCACAAGTAGAGCAGAAGGCCCATTATAGGAAACAGCTAGAAATCAGTAGCCATTCAGAGCAAATAATAATGAATATCACAGAATAGAGAGAGAACAAGTGTAAAAGACATCAAAATGTAAGTCTCTAGTCTTGAAAGGATGTTATACCCTACAGAAATCCTTGAAATAGAGTTAATTCACAAGAAAACAGTGTTTCAACCCACTAGAATTCACTGAAAAGAAGTATTCAACTGTAAAACAGTTGAAAGACAAGTGTATATAGCTTCTCCAGTTCAGGGAAGAGTGTATAAAGTTGTTTCTACATGTGGTGAAGTCCCACAGGTAGAAAAGAAGGCCCATTATAGGAAACAGCTAGAAATCAGTAGTAATTCAGAGGAAATAGTAATGAATATCATAGAACTGTGTGAGAACAAGTGTAAAAGACATCAAAATGTAAGTTTCTAGTCTAGAAAGGATGTTATACACTACAGAAATCCTTGAAATAGAGTTACTTCACAAGAAAACTGTGTTTCAACCCACTAGAAGCCACTGAAAAGTAGTATTCAACTGTAAAACAGTTGAAAGACAAGTTTATATAGCTTCGCAAGTCCACAGAAGACTGTATAAAGTTGTTTCTACATGTGGTGAAGTCCCACAAGTAGAAAAGAAGGCCCATTATAGGAAACACCTAGAAATCAGTAGTCATTCAGAGCAAATACTAATGAATATCACAGAATAGAGAGAGAACAAGTGTAAAAGACATCAAAATGTAAGTCTCTAGTCTAGAAAGGATGTTGTACACTGCAGAAATCCTTGAAATAGAGTTACTTCACATGAAACCAGTGTTTCAAACCACCAGAATGCACTGAAAAGTAGTATTTAACTGTAAAACAGTTGAAAGACAAGTGTATATAGCTTCTCAAGTTCAGGGAAGAGTGTATAAAGTTGTTTCTACATGTGGTGAAGTCCCACAAGTAGAAAAGAAGGCCCATTATAGGAAACAGCTAGAAATCAGTAGTCATTCAGAGCAAATACTAATGAATATCACAGAATAGAGAGAGAACAAGTGTAAAAGACATCAAAATGTAAGTTTCTAGTCTAGAAAGGATGTTATACACTACAGAAATCCTTGAAATAGAGTTACTTCACAAGAAAACAGTGTTTCAACACACTAGAATTCTCTGAAAAGTAGTATTCAACTGTAAAACAGTTGAAAGACAAGTGTATATAGCTTCTCAAGTTCAGGGAAGAGTGTATAAAGTTGTTTCTACATGTGGTGAAGTCCCACAAGTATAAAAGAAGGCCCATTATATTAAACAGCTAGAAATCAGTAGTCATTCATAGCAAATACTAATGAATATCACAGAAAAGAGAGAGAACAAGTGTAAAAGACATCAAAATGTAAGTCTCTAGTCTAGAAAGGATGTTGTACACTGCAGAAATCCTTGAAATAGAGTTACTTCACATCAAACCAGTGTTTCAAACCATCAGAATGCACTGAAAAGTAGTATTTAACTGTAAAACAGTTGAAAGACAAGTGTATATAGCTTCTCAAGTTCAGAGAAGAGTGTATAAAGTTGTTTCTACATGTGGTGAAGTCCCACAAGTAGAGCAGAAGGCCCATTATAGGAAACAGCTAGAAATCAGTAGTCATTCAGAGCAAATACTAATGAATATCACAGAATAGAGAGAGAACAGGTGTAAAAGACATCAAAATGTAAGTCTCTAGTCTTGAAAGGGTGTTATACACTACAGAAATCCTTGAAATAGAGTTAATTCACAAGAAAACAGTGTTTCAACCCACTATAATTCACTGAAAAGAAGTATTCAACTGTAAAACAGTTGACAGACAAGTGTATATTGCTTCTCCAGTTCAGGGAAGAGTGTATAAAGTTGTTTCTACATGTGGTGAAGTACCACAGGTAGAAAAGAAGGCCCATTATAGGAAAACGCTAGAAATCAGTAGTCATTCAGAGCAAATACTAATGAATATCACAGAATAGAGAGAGAACAAGTGTAAAAGACATCAAAATGTAAGTCTCTAGTCTAGAAAGGATGTTGTACACTGCAGAAATCCTTGAAATAGAGTTACTTCACAAGAAAACAGTGTTTCAACCCACTAGAATTCACTGAAAAGTAGTATTCAACTGTAAAACAGTTGAAAGACAAGTGTATATAGCTTCTCAAGTTCAGTGAAAAGTGTATAAAGTTGTTTCTACATGTGGTGAAGTCCCACAAGTAGAAAATAAGGCCCATTATAGGAAACAGCTAGAAATCAGTACTCATTCAGAGCAAATACTAATGAATATCATAGAACTGTGTGAGAACAAGTGTAAAAGACATCAAAATGTAAGTTTCTAGTCTAGAAAGGATGTTATACACTACAGAAATCCTTGAAATAGAGTTACTTCACAAGAAAACAGTGTTTCAACGCACTAGAATTCTCTGAAAAGTAGTATTCAACTGTAAAACAGTTGAAAGACAAGTGTATATAGCTTCTCAAGTTCAGGGAAGAGTGTATAAAGTTGTTTCTACATGTGGTGAAGTCCCACAAGTAGAAAAGAAGGCCCATTATATTAAACAGCTAGAAATCAGTAGTCATTCATAGCAAATACTAATAAATATCACAGAATAGAGAGAGAACAAGTGTAAAAGACATCAAAATGTAAGTCTCTAGTCTAGAAAGGATGTTGTACACTGCAGAAATCCTTGAAATAGAGTTACTTCACATGAAACCAGTGTTTCAAACCATCAGAATGCACTGAAAAGTAGTATTTAACTGTAAAACAGTTGAAAGACAAGTTTATATAGCTTCGCAAGTCCACAGAAGACTGTATAAAGTTGTTTCTACATGTGGTGAAGTCCCACAAGTAAAGCAGAAGGCCCATTATAGGAAACACCTAGAAATCAGTAGTAATTCAGAGGAAATAGTAATGAATATCATAGAACTGTGTGAGAACAAGTGTAAAAGACATCAAAATGTAAGTCTCTAGTCTAGAAAGGATGTTATACACTACAGAAATCCTTGAAATAGAGTTACTTCACAAGAAAAGAGTGTTTCAACCCACTAGAATTCACTGAAAAGTAGTATTCAACTGTAAAACAGTTGAAAGACAAGTGTATATAGCTTCTCAAGTTCAGAGAAGAGTGTATAAAGTTGTTTCTACATGTGGTGAAGTCCCACAAGTAGAGCAGAAGGCCCATTATAGGAAACAGCTAGAAATCAGTAGTCATTCAGAGCAAATACTAATGAATATCACAGAATAGAGAGAGAACAAGTGTAAAAGACATCAAAATGTAAGTCTCTAGTCTTGAAAGGGTGTTATACACTACAGAAATCCTTGAAATAGAGTTAATTCACAAGAAAACAGTGTTTCAATCCACTAGAATTCACTGAAAAGAAGTATTCAACTGTAAAACAGTTGACAGACAAGTGTATATAGCTTCTCCAGTTCAGGGAAGAGTGTATAAAGTTGTTTCTACATGTGGTGAAGTACCACAGGTAGAAAAGAAGGCCCATTATAGGAAACAGCTAGAAATCAGTAGTCATTCAGAGCAAATACTAATGAATATCACAGAATAGAGAGAGAACAAGTGTAAAAGACATCAAAATGTAAGTCTCTAGTCTAGAAAGGATGTTGTACACTGCAGAAATCCTTGAAATAGAGTTACTTCACAAGAAAACAGTGTTTCAACCCACTAGAATTCACTGAAAAGTAGTATTCAACTGTAAAACAGTTGAAAGACAAGTGTATATAGCTTCTCAAGTTCAGTGAAAAGTGTATAAAGTTGTTTCTACATGTGGTGAAGTCCCACAAGTAGAAAATAAGGCCCATTATAGGAAACAGCTAGAAATCAGTACTCATTCAGAGCAAATACTAATGAATATCATAGAACTGTGTGAGAACAAGTGTAAAAGACATCAAAATGTAAGTTTCTAGTCTAGAAAGGATGTTATACACTACAGAAATCCTTGAAATAGAGTTACTTCACAAGAAAACAGTTTTTCAACGCACTAGAATTCTCTGAAAAGTAGTATTCAACTGTAAAACAGTTGAAAGACAAGTGTATATAGCTTCTCAAGTTCAGGGAAGAGTGTATAAAGTTGTTTCTACATGTGGTGAAGTCCCACAAGTAGAAAAGAAGGCCCATTATATTAAACAGCTAGAAATCAGTAGTCATTCAGAGGAAATAGTAATGAATATCATAGAACTGTGTGAGAACAAGTGTAAAAGACATCAAAATGTAAGTTTCTTGTCTAGAAAGGATGTTATACACTACAGAAATCCTTGAAATAGAGTTACTTCACAAGAAAACAGTGTTTCAACCCACTAGAATTCACTGAAAAGTAGTATTCAACTGTAAAACAGTTGAAAGACAAGATTATATAGCTTCGCAAGTCCACAGAAGACTGTATAAAGTTGTTTCTACATGTGGTGTAGTCCCACAAGTAGAAAATAAGGCCCATTATAGGAAACAGCTAGAAATCAGTAGTAATTCAGAGAAAATACTAATGAATATCATAGAACTGTGTGAGAACAAGTGTAAAAGACATCAAAATGTAAGTTTCTAGTCTAGAAAGGATGTTATACACTACAGAAATCCTTGAAATAGAGTTACTTCACAAGAAAACAGTGTTTCAACCCACTAGAATTCACTGAAAAGTAGTATTCAACTGTAAAACAGTTGAAAGACAAGTGTATATAGCTTCTCCAGTTCAGGGAAGAGTGTATAAAGTTGTTTCTACATGTGGTGAAGTCCCACAAGTAGAAAAGAAGGCCCATTATAGGAAACAGCTAGAAATCAGTAGTCATTCAGAGCAAATACTAATGAATATCACAGAATAGAGAGAGAACAAGTGTAAAAGACATCAAAATGTAAGTCTCTAGTCTAGAAAGGATGTTGTACACTGCAGAAATCCTTGAAATAGAGTTACTTCACATGAAACCAGTGTTTCAAACCATCAGAATGCACTGAAAAGTAGTATTTAACTGTAAAAGAGTTGAAAGACAAGTTTATATAGCTTCGCAAGTCCACAGAAGACTGTATAAAGTTGTTTCTACATGTGGTGAAGTCCCACAAGTAGAGCAGAAGGCCCATTATAGGAAACACCTAGAAATCAGTAGTAATTCAGAGGAAATAGTAATGAATATCATAGAACTGTGTGAGAACAAGTGTAAAAGACATCAAAATGTAAGTTTCTAGTCTAGAAAGGATGTTATACACTACAGAAATCCTTGAAATAGAGTTACTTCACAAGAAAAGAGTGTTTCAACCCACTAGAATTCACTGAAAAGTAGTATTCAACTGTAAAACAGTTGAAAGACAAGTGTATATAGCTTCTCAAGTTCAGAGAAGAGTGTATAAAGTTGTTTCTACATGTGGTGAAGTCCCACAGAGTAGAGCAGAAGGCCCATTATAGGAAACAGCTAGAAATCAGTAGTCATTCAGAGCAAATACTAATGAATATCACAGAATAGAGAGAGAACAAGTGTAAAAGACATGAAAATGTAAGTCTCTAGTCTTGAAAGGGTGTTATACACTACAGAAATCCTTGAAATAGAGTTAATTCACAAGAAAACAGTGTTTCAACCCACTAGAATTCACTGAAAAGAAGTATTCAACTGTAAAACAGTTGACAGACAAGTGTATATAGCTTCTCCAGTTCAGGGAAGAGTGTATAAAGTTGTTTCTACATGTGGTGAAGTACCACAGGTAGAAAAGAAGGCCCATTATAGGAAACAGCTAGAAATCAGTAGTCATTCAGAGCAAATACTAATGAATATCACAGAATAGAGAGAGAACAAGTGTAAAAGACATCAAAATGTAAGTCTCTAGTCTAGAAAGGATGTTGTACACTGCAGAAATCCTTGAAATAGAGTTACTTCACAAGAAAACAGTGTTTCAACCCACTAGAATTCACTGAAAAGTAGTATTCAACTGTAAAACAGTTGAAAGACAAGTGTATATAGCTTCTCAAGTTCAGTGAAAAGTGTATAAAGTTGTTTCTACATGTGGTGAAGTCCCACAAGTAGAGCAGAAGGCCCATTATAGGAAACAGCTAGAAATCAGTAGTAATTCAGAGGAAATAGTAATGAATATCATAGAACTGTGTGAGAACAAGTGTAAAAGACATCAAAATGTAAGTTTCTTGTCTAGAAAGGATGTTATACACTACAGAAATCCTTGAAATAGAGTTACTTCAGAAGAAAACAGTGTTTCAACCCACTAGAATTCACTGAAAAGTAGTATTCAACTGTAAAACAGTTGAATGACAAGTTTATATAGCTTCGCAAGTCCACAGAAGACTGTATAAAGTTGTTTCTACATGTGGTGAAGTCCCACAAGTAGAAAATAAGGCCCATTATAGGAAACAGCTAGAAATCAGTACTCATTCAGAGCAAATACTAATGAATATCATAGAACTGTGTGAGAACAAGTGTAAAAGACATCAAAATGTAAGTTTCTAGTCTAGAAAGGATGTTATACACTACAGAAATCCTTGAAATAGAGTTACTTCACAAGAAAACAGTGTTTCAACCCACTAGAATTCACTGAAAAGTAGTATTCAACTGTAAAACAGTTGAAAGACAAGTGTATATAGCTTCTCCAGTTCAGGGAAGAGTGTATAAAGTTGTTTCTACATGTGGTGAAGTCCCACAAGTAGAAAAGAAGGCCCATTATAGGAAACAGCTAGAAATCAGTAGTCATTCAGAGCAAATACTAATGAATATCACAGAATAGAGAGAGAACAAGTGTAAAAGACATCAAAATGTAAGTCTCCAGTCTAGAAAGGATGTTGTACACTGCAGAAATCCTTGAAATAGAGTTACTTCACATGAAACCAGTGTTTCAAACCATCAGAATGCACTGAAAAGTAGTATTTAACTGTAAAAGAGTTGAAAGACAAGTTTATATAGCTTCGCAAGTCCACAGAAGACTGTATAAAGTTGTTTCTACATGTGGTGAAGTCCCACAAGTAGAGCAGAAGGCCCATTATAGGAAACACCTAGAAATCAGTAGTAATTCAGAGGAAATAGTAATGAATATCATAGAACTGTGTGAGAACAAGTGTAAAAGACATCAAAATGTAAGTTTCTAGTCTAGAAAGGATGTTATACACTACAGAAATCCTTGAAATAGAGTTACTTCACAAGAAAACAGTGTTTCAACCCACTAGAATTCACTGAAAAGTAGTATTCAACTGTAAAACAGTTGAAAGACAAGTTTATATAGCTTCGCAAGTCCACAGAAGACTGTATAAAGTTGATTCTACATGTGGTGAAGTCCCACAAGTAGAGCAGAAGGCCCATTATAGGAAACAGCTAGAAATCAGTAGCCATTCAGAGCAAATAATAATGAATATCACAGAATAGAGAGAGAACAAGTGTAAAAGACATCAAAATGTAAGTCTCTAGTCTTGAAAGGATGTTATACCCTACAGAAATCCTTGAAATAGAGTTAATTCACAAGAAAACAGTGTTTCAACCCACTAGAATTCACTGAAAAGAAGTATTCAACTGTAAAACAGTTGAAAGACAAGTGTATATAGCTTCTCCAGTTCAGGGAAGAGTGTATAAAGTTGTTTCTACATGTGGTGAAGTCCCACAGGTAGAAAAGAAGGCCCATTATAGGAAACAGCTAGAAATCAGTAGTAATTCAGAGGAAATAGTAATGAATATCATAGAACTGTGTGAGAACAAGTGTAAAAGACATCAAAATGTAAGTTTCTAGTCTAGAAAGGATGTTATACACTACAGAAATCCTTGAAATAGAGTTACTTCACAAGAAAACTGTGTTTCAACCCACTAGAAGCCACTGAAAAGTAGTATTCAACTGTAAAACAGTTGAAAGACAAGTTTATATAGCTTCGCAAGTCCACAGAAGACTGTATAAAGTTGTTTCTACATGTGGTGAAGTCCCACAAGTAGAAAAGAAGGCCCATTATAGGAAACACCTAGAAATCAGTAGTCATTCAGAGCAAATACTAATGAATATCACAGAATAGAGAGAGAACAAGTGTAAAAGACATCAAAATGTAAGTCTCTAGTCTAGAAAGGATGTTGTACACTGCAGAAATCCTTGAAATAGAGTTACTTCACATGAAACCAGTGTTTCAAACCACCAGAATGCACTGAAAAGTAGTATTTAACTGTAAAACAGTTGAAAGACAAGTGTATATAGCTTCTCAAGTTCAGGGAAGAGTGTATAAAGTTGTTTCTACATGTGGTGAAGTCCCACAAGTAGAAAAGAAGGCCCATTATAGGAAACAGCTAGAAATCAGTAGTCATTCAGAGCAAATACTAATGAATATCACAGAATAGAGAGAGAACAAGTGTAAAAGACATCAAAATGTAAGTTTCTAGTCTAGAAAGGATGTTATACACTACAGAAATCCTTGAAATAGAGTTACTTCACAAGAAAACAGTGTTTCAACACACTAGAATTCTCTGAAAAGTAGTATTCAACTGTAAAACAGTTGAAAGACAAGTGTATATAGCTTCTCAAGTTCAGGGAAGAGTGTATAAAGTTGTTTCTACATGTGGTGAAGTCCCACAAGTATAAAAGAAGGCCCATTATATTAAACAGCTAGAAATCAGTAGTCATTCATAGCAAATACTAATGAATATCACAGAAAAGAGAGAGAACAAGTGTAAAAGACATCAAAATGTAAGTCTCTAGTCTAGAAAGGATGTTGTACACTGCAGAAATCCTTGAAATAGAGTTACTTCACATCAAACCAGTGTTTCAAACCATCAGAATGCACTGAAAAGTAGTATTTAACTGTAAAACAGTTGAAAGACAAGTGTATATAGCTTCTCAAGTTCAGAGAAGAGTGTATAAAGTTGTTTCTACATGTGGTGAAGTCCCACAAGTAGAGCAGAAGGCCCATTATAGGAAACAGCTAGAAATCAGTAGTCATTCAGAGCAAATACTAATGAATATCACAGAATAGAGAGAGAACAGGTGTAAAAGACATCAAAATGTAAGTCTCTAGTCTTGAAAGGGTGTTATACACTACAGAAATCCTTGAAATAGAGTTAATTCACAAGAAAACAGTGTTTCAACCCACTATAATTCACTGAAAAGAAGTATTCAACTGTAAAACAGTTGACAGACAAGTGTATATTGCTTCTCCAGTTCAGGGAAGAGTGTATAAAGTTGTTTCTACATGTGGTGAAGTACCACAGGTAGAAAAGAAGGCCCATTATAGGAAAACGCTAGAAATCAGTAGTCATTCAGAGCAAATACTAATGAATATCACAGAATAGAGAGAGAACAAGTGTAAAAGACATCAAAATGTAAGTCTCTAGTCTAGAAAGGATGTTGTACACTGCAGAAATCCTTGAAATAGAGTTACTTCACAAGAAAACAGTGTTTCAACCCACTAGAATTCACTGAAAAGTAGTATTCAACTGTAAAACAGTTGAAAGACAAGTGTATATAGCTTCTCAAGTTCAGTGAAAAGTGTATAAAGTTGTTTCTACATGTGGTGAAGTCCCACAAGTAGAAAATAAGGCCCATTATAGGAAACAGCTAGAAATCAGTACTCATTCAGAGCAAATACTAATGAATATCATAGAACTGTGTGAGAACAAGTGTAAAAGACATCAAAATGTAAGTTTCTAGTCTAGAAAGGATGTTATACACTACAGAAATCCTTGAAATAGAGTTACTTCACAAGAAAACAGTGTTTCAACGCACTAGAATTCTCTGAAAAGTAGTATTCAACTGTAAAACAGTTGAAAGACAAGTGTATATAGCTTCTCAAGTTCAGGGAAGAGTGTATAAAGTTGTTTCTACATGTGGTGAAGTCCCACAAGTAGAAAAGAAGGCCCATTATATTAAACAGCTAGAAATCAGTAGTCATTCATAGCAAATACTAATAAATATCACAGAATAGAGAGAGAACAAGTGTAAAAGACATCAAAATGTAAGTCTCTAGTCTAGAAAGGATGTTGTACACTGCAGAAATCCTTGAAATAGAGTTACTTCACATGAAACCAGTGTTTCAAACCATCAGAATGCACTGAAAAGTAGTATTTAACTGTAAAACAGTTGAAAGACAAGTTTATATAGCTTCGCAAGTCCACAGAAGACTGTATAAAGTTGTTTCTACATGTGGTGAAGTCCCACAAGTAAAGCAGAAGGCCCATTATAGGAAACACCTAGAAATCAGTAGTAATTCAGAGGAAATAGTAATGAATATCATAGAACTGTGTGAGAACAAGTGTAAAAGACATCAAAATGTAAGTCTCTAGTCTAGAAAGGATGTTATACACTACAGAAATCCTTGAAATAGAGTTACTTCACAAGAAAAGAGTGTTTCAACCCACTAGAATTCACTGAAAAGTAGTATTCAACTGTAAAACAGTTGAAAGACAAGTGTATATAGCTTCTCAAGTTCAGAGAAGAGTGTATAAAGTTGTTTCTACATGTGGTGAAGTCCCACAAGTAGAGCAGAAGGCCCATTATAGGAAACAGCTAGAAATCAGTAGTCATTCAGAGCAAATACTAATGAATATCACAGAATAGAGAGAGAACAAGTGTAAAAGACATCAAAATGTAAGTCTCTAGTCTTGAAAGGGTGTTATACACTACAGAAATCCTTGAAATAGAGTTAATTCACAAGAAAACAGTGTTTCAATCCACTAGAATTCACTGAAAAGAAGTATTCAACTGTAAAACAGTTGACAGACAAGTGTATATAGCTTCTCCAGTTCAGGGAAGAGTGTATAAAGTTGTTTCTACATGTGGTGAAGTACCACAGGTAGAAAAGAAGGCCCATTATAGGAAACAGCTAGAAATCAGTAGTCATTCAGAGCAAATACTAATGAATATCACAGAATAGAGAGAGAACAAGTGTAAAAGACATCAAAATGTAAGTCTCTAGTCTAGAAAGGATGTTGTACACTGCAGAAATCCTTGAAATAGAGTTACTTCACAAGAAAACAGTGTTTCAACCCACTAGAATTCACTGAAAAGTAGTATTCAACTGTAAAACAGTTGAAAGACAAGTGTATATAGCTTCTCAAGTTCAGTGAAAAGTGTATAAAGTTGTTTCTACATGTGGTGAAGTCCCACAAGTAGAAAATAAGGCCCATTATAGGAAACAGCTAGAAATCAGTACTCATTCAGAGCAAATACTAATGAATATCATAGAACTGTGTGAGAACAAGTGTAAAAGACATCAAAATGTAAGTTTCTAGTCTAGAAAGGATGTTATACACTACAGAAATCCTTGAAATAGAGTTACTTCACAAGAAAACAGTTTTTCAACGCACTAGAATTCTCTGAAAAGTAGTATTCAACTGTAAAACAGTTGAAAGACAAGTGTATATAGCTTCTCAAGTTCAGGGAAGAGTGTATAAAGTTGTTTCTACATGTGGTGAAGTCCCACAAGTAGAAAAGAAGGCCCATTATATTAAACAGCTAGAAATCAGTAGTCATTCAGAGGAAATAGTAATGAATATCATAGAACTGTGTGAGAACAAGTGTAAAAGACATCAAAATGTAAGTTTCTTGTCTAGAAAGGATGTTATACACTACAGAAATCCTTGAAATAGAGTTACTTCACAAGAAAACAGTGTTTCAACCCACTAGAATTCACTGAAAAGTAGTATTCAACTGTAAAACAGTTGAAAGACAAGATTATATAGCTTCGCAAGTCCACAGAAGACTGTATAAAGTTGTTTCTACATGTGGTGTAGTCCCACAAGTAGAAAATAAGGCCCATTATAGGAAACAGCTAGAAATCAGTAGTAATTCAGAGAAAATACTAATGAATATCATAGAACTGTGTGAGAACAAGTGTAAAAGACATCAAAATGTAAGTTTCTAGTCTAGAAAGGATGTTATACACTACAGAAATCCTTGAAATAGAGTTACTTCACAAGAAAACAGTGTTTCAACCCACTAGAATTCACTGAAAAGTAGTATTCAACTGTAAAACAGTTGAAAGACAAGTGTATATAGCTTCTCCAGTTCAGGGAAGAGTGTATAAAGTTGTTTCTACATGTGGTGAAGTCCCACAAGTAGAAAAGAAGGCCCATTATAGGAAACAGCTAGAAATCAGTAGTCATTCAGAGCAAATACTAATGAATATCACAGAATAGAGAGAGAACAAGTGTAAAAGACATCAAAATGTAAGTCTCTAGTCTAGAAAGGATGTTGTACACTGCAGAAATCCTTGAAATAGAGTTACTTCACATGAAACCAGTGTTTCAAACCATCAGAATGCACTGAAAAGTAGTATTTAACTGTAAAAGAGTTGAAAGACAAGTTTATATAGCTTCGCAAGTCCACAGAAGACTGTATAAAGTTGTTTCTACATGTGGTGAAGTCCCACAAGTAGAGCAGAAGGCCCATTATAGGAAACACCTAGAAATCAGTAGTAATTCAGAGGAAATAGTAATGAATATCATAGAACTGTGTGAGAACAAGTGTAAAAGACATCAAAATGTAAGTTTCTAGTCTAGAAAGGATGTTATACACTACAGAAATCCTTGAAATAGAGTTACTTCACAAGAAAAGAGTGTTTCAACCCACTAGAATTCACTGAAAAGTAGTATTCAACTGTAAAACAGTTGAAAGACAAGTGTATATAGCTTCTCAAGTTCAGAGAAGAGTGTATAAAGTTGTTTCTACATGTGGTGAAGTCCCACAGAGTAGAGCAGAAGGCCCATTATAGGAAACAGCTAGAAATCAGTAGTCATTCAGAGCAAATACTAATGAATATCACAGAATAGAGAGAGAACAAGTGTAAAAGACATGAAAATGTAAGTCTCTAGTCTTGAAAGGGTGTTATACACTACAGAAATCCTTGAAATAGAGTTAATTCACAAGAAAACAGTGTTTCAACCCACTAGAATTCACTGAAAAGAAGTATTCAACTGTAAAACAGTTGACAGACAAGTGTATATAGCTTCTCCAGTTCAGGGAAGAGTGTATAAAGTTGTTTCTACATGTGGTGAAGTACCACAGGTAGAAAAGAAGGCCCATTATAGGAAACAGCTAGAAATCAGTAGTCATTCAGAGCAAATACTAATGAATATCACAGAATAGAGAGAGAACAAGTGTAAAAGACATCAAAATGTAAGTCTCTAGTCTAGAAAGGATGTTGTACACTGCAGAAATCCTTGAAATAGAGTTACTTCACAAGAAAACAGTGTTTCAACCCACTAGAATTCACTGAAAAGTAGTATTCAACTGTAAAACAGTTGAAAGACAAGTGTATATAGCTTCTCAAGTTCAGTGAAAAGTGTATAAAGTTGTTTCTACATGTGGTGAAGTCCCACAAGTAGAGCAGAAGGCCCATTATAGGAAACAGCTAGAAATCAGTAGTAATTCAGAGGAAATAGTAATGAATATCATAGAACTGTGTGAGAACAAGTGTAAAAGACATCAAAATGTAAGTTTCTTGTCTAGAAAGGATGTTATACACTACAGAAATCCTTGAAATAGAGTTACTTCAGAAGAAAACAGTGTTTCAACCCACTAGAATTCACTGAAAAGTAGTATTCAACTGTAAAACAGTTGAATGACAAGTTTATATAGCTTCGCAAGTCCACAGAAGACTGTATAAAGTTGTTTCTACATGTGGTGAAGTCCCACAAGTAGAAAATAAGGCCCATTATAGGAAACAGCTAGAAATCAGTACTCATTCAGAGCAAATACTAATGAATATCATAGAACTGTGTGAGAACAAGTGTAAAAGACATCAAAATGTAAGTTTCTAGTCTAGAAAGGATGTTATACACTACAGAAATCCTTGAAATAGAGTTACTTCACAAGAAAACAGTGTTTCAACCCACTAGAATTCACTGAAAAGTAGTATTCAACTGTAAAACAGTTGAAAGACAAGTGTATATAGCTTCTCCAGTTCAGGGAAGAGTGTATAAAGTTGTTTCTACATGTGGTGAAGTCCCACAAGTAGAAAAGAAGGCCCATTATAGGAAACAGCTAGAAATCAGTAGTCATTCAGAGCAAATACTAATGAATATCACAGAATAGAGAGAGAACAAGTGTAAAAGACATCAAAATGTAAGTCTCCAGTCTAGAAAGGATGTTGTACACTGCAGAAATCCTTGAAATAGAGTTACTTCACATGAAACCAGTGTTTCAAACCATCAGAATGCACTGAAAAGTAGTATTTAACTGTAAAAGAGTTGAAAGACAAGTTTATATAGCTTCGCAAGTCCACAGAAGACTGTATAAAGTTGTTTCTACATGTGGTGAAGTCCCACAAGTAGAGCAGAAGGCCCATTATAGGAAACACCTAGAAATCAGTAGTAATTCAGAGGAAATAGTAATGAATATCATAGAACTGTGTGAGAACAAGTGTAAAAGACATCAAAATGTAAGTTTCTAGTCTAGAAAGGATGTTATACACTACAGAAATCCTTGAAATAGAGTTACTTCACAAGAAAACAGTGTTTCAACCCACTAGAATTCACTGAAAAGTAGTATTCAACTGTAAAACAGTTGAAAGACAAGTTTATATAGCTTCGCAAGTCCACAGAAGACTGTATAAAGTTGATTCTACATGTGGTGAAGTCCCACAAGTATACCAGAAGGGCCATTATAGGACACTGCAAGAAAGCATTAGTAATTCAGAGCAAATACTAATGAATATCACAGAATAGTGAGAGAACAAGTGTAAAACACATCAAAATGAAAGTGTGTAGTCTAGAAAGGATGTTGTACACTGCTGAAATCCTTGAAATAGAGTTAGTTCACATGAAACCAGTGTTTCAAACCATCAGAATGCACTGAAAAGTAGTATTTAACTGTAGAACAGTTGAAAGACAAGTTTATATAGCTTCGCAAGTCCACAGAAGACTGTATAAAGTTGTTTCTACATGTGGTGAAGTCCCACAAGTAGAGCAGAAGGCCCATTATAGGAAACAGCTAGAAATCAGTAGTAATTCAGAGGAAATAGTAATGAATATCATAGAACTGTGTGAGAACAAGTGTAAAAGACATCAAAATGTAAGTTTCTAGTCTAGAAAGGATGTTATACACTACAGAAATCCTTGAAATAGAGTTACTTCACAAGAAAACAGTGTTTCAACCCACTAGAATTCACTGAAAAGTAGTATTCAACTGTAAAACAGTTGAAAGACAAGTTTATATAGCTTCACAAGTCCACAGAAGACTGTATAAAGTTGTTTCTACATGTGGTGAAGTCCTACAAGTATACCAGAAGGCCCATTATAGGACACTGCAAGAAAGCATTAGTAATTCAGAGCAAATACTAATGAATATCACAGAATAGTGAGAGAACAAGTGCAAAACACATCAAAATGAAAGTGTGTAGTCTAGAAAGGATGTTGTACACTGCTGAAATCCTTGAAATAGAGTTAGTTCACATGAAACCAGTGTTTCAAACTACCAGAATGCACTGAAAAGTAGTATTCAACTGTATAACAGTTGAAAGACAAGTGTATATAGCTTCTCAAGTTCAGAGAAGAGTGTATAAAGTTGTTTCTACATGTGGTGAAGTCCCACAAGTAGAGCAGAACGCCCATTATAGGAAACAGCTAGAAATCAGTAGTCATTCAGAGCAAATACTAATGAATATCACAGAATAGAGAGAGAACAAGTGTAAAAGACATCAAAATGTAAGTCTCTAGTCTTGAAAGGATGTTATACACTACAGAAATCCTTGAAATAGAGTTAATTCACAAGAAAACAGTGTTTCAACCCACTAGAATTCACTGAAAAGAAGTATTCAACTGTAAAACAGTTGACAGACAAGTGTATATAGCTTCTCCAGTTCAGGGAAGAGTGTATAAAGTTGTTTCTACATGTGGTGAAGTACCACAGGTAGAAAAGAAGGCCCATTATAGGAAACAGCTAGAAATCAGTAGTCATTCAGAGCAAATACTAATGAATATCACAGAATAGAGAGAGAACAAGTGTAAAAGACATCAAAATGTAAGTCTCTAGTCTAGAAAGGATATTATACACTACAGAAATCCTTGAAGTAGAGTTACTTCACAAGAAAACAGTGTTTCAACGCACTAGAATTCTCTGAAAAGTAGTATTCAACTGTAAAACAGTTGAAAGACAAGTGTATATAGCTTCTCAAGTTCAGGGAAGAGTGTATAAAGTTGTTTCTACATGTGGTGAAGTCCCACAAGTATAAAAGAAGGCCCATTATATTAAACAGCTAGAAATCAGTAGTCATTCATAGCAAATACTAATGAATATCACAGAAAAGAGAGAGAACAAGTGTAAAAGACATCAAAATGTAAGTCTCTAGTCTAGAAAGGATGTTGTACACTGCAGAAATCCTTGAAATAGAGTTACTTCACATCAAACCAGTGTTTCAAACCATCAGAATGCACTGAAAAGTAGTATTTAACTGTAAAACAGTTGAAAGACAAGTGTATATAGCTTCTCAAGTTCAGAGAAGAGTGTATAAAGTTGTTTCTACATGTGGTGAAGTCCCACAAGTAGAGCAGAAGGCCCATTATAGGAAACAGCTAGAAATCAGTAGTCATTCAGAGCAAATACTAATGAATATCACAGAATAGAGAGAGAACAAGTGTAAAAGACATCAAAATGTAAGTCTCTAGTCTAGAAAGGATGTTGTACACTGCAGAAATCCTTGAAATAGAGTTACTTCACAAGAAAACAGTGTTTCAACCCACTAGAATTCACTGAAAAGTAGTATTCAACTGTAAAACAGTTGAAAGACAAGTGTATATAGCTTCTCAAGTTCAGTGAAAAGTGTATAAAGTTGTTTCTACATGTGGTGAAGTCCCACAAGTAGAAAATAAGGCCCATTATAGGAAACAGCTAGAAATCAGTACTCATTCAGAGCAAATACTAATGAATATCATAGAACTGTGTGAGAACAAGTGTAAAAGACATCAAAATGTAAGTTTCTAGTCTAGAAAGGATGTTATACACTACAGAAATCCTTGAAATAGAGTTACTTCACAAGAAAACAGTGTTTCAACGCACTAGAATTCTCTGAAAAGTAGTATTCAACTGTAAAACAGTTGAAAGACAAGTGTATATAGCTTCTCAAGTTCAGGGAAGAGTGTATAAAGTTGTTTCTACATGTGGTGAAGTCCCACAAGTAGAAAAGAAGGCCCATTATATTAAACAGCTAGAAATCAGTAGTCATTCATAGCAAATACTAATAAATATCACAGAATAGAGAGAGAACAAGTGTAAAAGACATCAAAATGTAAGTCTCTAGTCTAGAAAGGATGTTGTACACTGCAGAAATCCTTGAAATAGAGTTACTTCACATGAAACCAGTGTTTCAAACCATCAGAATGCACTGAAAAGTAGTATTTAACTGTAAAACAGTTGAAAGACAAGTTTATATAGCTTCGCAAGTCCACAGAAGACTGTATAAAGTTGTTTCTACATGTGGTGAAGTCCCACAAGTAGAGCAGAAGGCCCATTATAGGAAACAGCTAGAAATCAGTAGTAATTCAGAGGAAATAGTAATGAATATCATAGAATTGTGTGAGAACAAGTGTAAAAGACATCAAAATGTAAGTTTCTAGTCTAGAAAGGATGTTATACACTACAGAAATCCTTGAAATAGAGTTACTTCACAAGAAAACAGTGTTTCAACCCACTAGAATTCACTGAAAAGTAGTATTCAACTGTAAAACAGTTGAAAGACAAGTGTATATAGCTTCTCAAGTTCAGAGAAAAGTGTATAAAGTTGTTTCTACATGTGGTGAAGTCCCACAAGTAGAGCAGAAGGCCCATTATAGGAAACAGCTAGAAATCAGTAGCCATTCAGAGCAAATAATAATGAATATCACAGAATAGAGAGAGAACAAGTGTAAAAGACATCAAAATGTAAGTCTCTAGTCTTGAAAGGATGTTATACCCTACAGAAATCCTTGAAATAGAGTTAATTCACAAGAAAACAGTGTTTCAACCCACTAGAATTCACTGAAAAGAAGTATTCAACTGTAAAACAGTTGAAAGACAAGTGTATATAGCTTCTCCAGTTCAGGGAAGAGTGTATAAAGTTGTTTCTACATGTGGTGAAGTCCCACAGGTAGAAAAGAAGGCCCATTATAGGAAACAGCTAGAAATCAGTAGTAATTCAGAGGAAATAGTAATGAATATCATAGAACTGTGTGAGAACAAGTGTAAAAGACATCAAAATGTAAGTTTCTAGTCTAGAAAGGATGTTATACACTACAGAAATCCTTGAAATAGAGTTACTTCACAAGAAAACTGTGTTTCAACCCACTAGAAGCCACTGAAAAGTAGTATTCAACTGTAAAACAGTTGAAAGACAAGTTTATATAGCTTCGCAAGTCCACAGAAGACTGTATAAAGTTGTTTCTACATGTGGTGAAGTTCCACAAGTAGAGCAGAAGGCCCATTATAGGAAACAGCTAGAAATCAGTAGTAATTCAGAGGATATACTAATGAATATCATAGAATTGTGTGAGAACAAGTGTAAAAGACATCAAAATGTAAGTCTCTAGTCTTGAAAGGATGTTATACACTACAGAAATCCTTGAAATAGAGTTACTTCACAAGAAAAGAGTGTTTCAACCCACTAGAATTCACTGAAAAGTAGTATTCAACTGTAAAACAGTTGAAAGACAAGTGTATATAGCTTCTCCAGTTCAGGGAAGAGTGTATAAAGTTGTTTCTACATGTGGTGAAGTCCCACAAGTAGAAAAGAAGGCCCATTATAGGAAACACCTAGAAATCAGTAGTCATTCAGAGCAAATACTAATGAATATCACAGAATAGAGAGAGAACAAGTGTAAAAGACATCAAAATGTAAGTCTCTAGTCTAGAAAGGATGTTGTACACTGCAGAAATCCTTGAAATAGAGTTACTTCACATGAAACCAGTGTTTCAAACCACCAGAATGCACTGAAAAGTAGTATTTAACTGTAAAACAGTTGAAAGACAAGTGTATATAGCTTCTCAAGTTCAGGGAAGAGTGTATAAAGTTGTTTCTACATGTGGTGAAGTCCCACAAGTAGAAAAGAAGGCCCATTATAGGAAACAGCTAGAAATCAGTAGTCATTCAGAGCAAATACTAATGAATATCACAGAATAGAGAGAGAACAAGTGTAAAAGACATCAAAATGTAAGTTTCTAGTCTAGAAAGGATGTTATACACTACAGAAATCCTTGAAATAGAGTTACTTCACAAGAAAACAGTGTTTCAACACACTAGAATTCTCTGAAAAGTAGTATTCAACTGTAAAACAGTTGAAAGACAAGTGTATATAGCTTCTCAAGTTCAGGGAAGAGTGTATAAAGTTGTTTCTACATGTGGTGAAGTCCCACAAGTATAAAAGAAGGCCCATTATATTAAACAGCTAGAAATCAGTAGTCATTCATAGCAAATACTAATGAATATCACAGAAAAGAGAGAGAACAAGTGTAAAAGACATCAAAATGTAAGTCTCTAGTCTAGAAAGGATGTTGTACACTGCAGAAATCCTTGAAATAGAGTTACTTCACATGAAACCAGTGTTTCAAACCATCAGAATGCACTGAAAAGTAGTATTTAACTGTAAAACAGTTGAAAGACAAGTTTATATAGCTTCGCAAGTCCACAGAAGACTGTATAAAGTTGTTTCTACATGTGGTGAAGTCCCACAAGTAGAGCAGAAGGCCCATTATAGGAAACAGGTAGAAATCAGTAGTAATTCAGAGGAAATAGTAATGAATATCATAGAATTGTGTGAGAACAAGTGTAAAAGACATCAAAATGTAAGTTTCTAGTCTAGAAAGGATGTTATACACTGCAGAAATCCTTGAAATAGAGTTACTTCACAAGAAAACAGTGTTTCAACCCACTAGAATTCACTGAAAAGTAGTATTCAACTGTAAAACAGTTGAAAGACAAGATTATATAGCTTCGCAAGTCCACAGAAGACTGTATAAAGTTGTTTCTACATGTGGTGAAGTCCCACAAGTAGAAAATAAGGCCCATTATAGGAAACAGCTAGAAATCAGTAGTAATTCAGAGAAAATACTAATGAATATCATAGAACTGTGTGAGAACAAGTGTAAAAGACATCAAAATGTAAGTTTCTAGTCTAGAAAGGATGTTATACACTACAGAAATCCTTGAAATAGAGTTACTTCACAAGAAAACAGTGTTTCAACCCACTAGAATTCACTGAAAAGTAGTATTCAACTGTAAAACAGTTGAAAGACAAGTGTATATAGCTTCTCCAGTTCAGGGAAGAGTGTATAAAGTTGTTTCTACATGTGGTGAAGTCCCACAAGTAGAAAAGAAGGCCCATTATAGGAAACAGCTAGAAATCAGTAGTCATTCAGAGCAAATACTAATGAATATCACAGAATAGAGAGAGAACAAGTGTAAAAGACATCAAAATGTAAGTCTCTAGTCTAGAAAGGATGTTGTACACTGCAGAAATCCTTGAAATAGAGTTACTTCACATGAAACCAGTGTTTCAAACCATCAGAATGCACTGAAAAGTAGTATTTAACTGTAAAAGTGTTGAAAGACAAGTTTATATAGCTTCGCAAGTCCACAGAAGACTGTATAAAGTTGTTTCTACATGTGGTGAAGTCCCACAAGTAGAGCAGAAGGCCCATTATAGGAAACACCTAGAAATCAGTAGTAATTCAGAGGAAATACTAATGAATATCATAGAATTGTGTGAGAACAAGTGTAAAAGACATCAAAATGTAAGTTTCTAGTCTAGAAAGGATGTTATACACTACAGAAATCCTTGAAATAGAGTTACTTCACAAGAAAACAGTGTTTCAACCCACTAGAATTCACTGAAAAGTAGTATTCAACTGTAAAACAGTTGAAAGACAAGTGTATATAGCTTCTCAAGTTCAGAGAAGAGTGTATAAAGTTGTTTCTACATGTGGTGAAGTCCCACAAGTAGAGCAGAAGGCCCATTATAGGAAACAGCTAGAAATCAGTAGCCATTCAGAGCAAATAATAATGAATATCACAGAATAGAGAGAGAACAAGTGTAAAAGACATCAAAATGTAAGTCTCTAGTCTTGAAAGGATGTTATACCCTACAGAAATCCTTGAAATAGAGTTAATTCACAAGAAAACAGTGTTTCAACCCACTAGAATTCACTGAAAAGAAGTATTCAACTGTAAAACAGTTGAAAGACAAGTGTATATAGCTTCTCCAGTTCAGGGAAGAGTGTATAAAGTTGTTTCTACATGTGGTGAAGTCCCACAGGTAGAAAAGAAGGCCCATTATAGGAAACAGCTAGAAATCAGTAGTAATTCAGAGGAAATAGTAATGAATATCATAGAACTGTGTGAGAACAAGTGTAAAAGACATCAAAATGTAAGTTTCTAGTCTAGAAAGGATGTTATACACTACAGAAATCCTTGAAATAGAGTTACTTCACAAGAAAACTGTGTTTCAACCCACTAGAAGCCACTGAAAAGTAGTATTCAACTGTAAAACAGTTGAAAGACAAGTTTATATAGCTTCGCAAGTCCACAGAAGACTGTATAAAGTTGTTTCTACATGTGGTGAAGTTCCACAAGTAGAGCAGAAGGCCCATTATAGGAAACAGCTAGAAATCAGTAGTAATTCAGAGGATATACTAATGAATATCATAGAATTGTGTGAGAACAAGTGTAAAAGACATCAAAATGTAAGTCTCTAGTCTTGAAAGGATGTTATACACTACAGAAATCCTTGAAATAGAGTTACTTCACAAGAAAAGAGTGTTTCAACCCACTAGAATTCACTGAAAAGTAGTATTCAACTGTAAAACAGTTGAAAGACAAGTGTATATAGCTTCTCCAGTTCAGGGAAGAGTGTATAAAGTTGTTTCTACATGTGGTGAAGTCCCACAAGTAGAAAAGAAGGCCCATTATAGGAAACACCTAGAAATCAGTAGTCATTCAGAGCAAATACTAATGAATATCACAGAATAGAGAGAGAACAAGTGTAAAAGACATCAAAATGTAAGTCTCTAGTCTAGAAAGGATGTTGTACACTGCAGAAATCCTTGAAATAGAGTTACTTCACATGAAACCAGTGTTTCAAACCACCAGAATGCACTGAAAAGTAGTATTTAACTGTAAAACAGTTGAAAGACAAGTGTATATAGCTTCTCAAGTTCAGGGAAGAGTGTATAAAGTTGTTTCTACATGTGGTGAAGTCCCACAAGTAGAAAAGAAGGCCCATTATAGGAAACAGCTAGAAATCAGTAGTCATTCAGAGCAAATACTAATGAATATCACAGAATAGAGAGAGAACAAGTGTAAAAGACATCAAAATGTAAGTTTCTAGTCTAGAAAGGATGTTATACACTACAGAAATCCTTGAAATAGAGTTACTTCACAAGAAAACAGTGTTTCAACACACTAGAATTCTCTGAAAAGTAGTATTCAACTGTAAAACAGTTGAAAGACAAGTGTATATAGCTTCTCAAGTTCAGGGAAGAGTGTATAAAGTTGTTTCTACATGTGGTGAAGTCCCACAAGTATAAAAGAAGGCCCATTATATTAAACAGCTAGAAATCAGTAGTCATTCATAGCAAATACTAATGAATATCACAGAAAAGAGAGAGAACAAGTGTAAAAGACATCAAAATGTAAGTCTCTAGTCTAGAAAGGATGTTGTACACTGCAGAAATCCTTGAAATAGAGTTACTTCACATGAAACCAGTGTTTCAAACCATCAGAATGCACTGAAAAGTAGTATTTAACTGTAAAACAGTTGAAAGACAAGTTTATATAGCTTCGCAAGTCCACAGAAGACTGTATAAAGTTGTTTCTACATGTGGTGAAGTCCCACAAGTAGAGCAGAAGGCCCATTATAGGAAACAGGTAGAAATCAGTAGTAATTCAGAGGAAATAGTAATGAATATCATAGAATTGTGTGAGAACAAGTGTAAAAGACATCAAAATGTAAGTTTCTAGTCTAGAAAGGATGTTATACACTGCAGAAATCCTTGAAATAGAGTTACTTCACAAGAAAACAGTGTTTCAACCCACTAGAATTCACTGAAAAGTAGTATTCAACTGTAAAACAGTTGAAAGACAAGATTATATAGCTTCGCAAGTCCACAGAAGACTGTATAAAGTTGTTTCTACATGTGGTGAAGTCCCACAAGTAGAAAATAAGGCCCATTATAGGAAACAGCTAGAAATCAGTAGTAATTCAGAGAAAATACTAATGAATATCATAGAACTGTGTGAGAACAAGTGTAAAAGACATCAAAATGTAAGTTTCTAGTCTAGAAAGGATGTTATACACTACAGAAATCCTTGAAATAGAGTTACTTCACAAGAAAACAGTGTTTCAACCCACTAGAATTCACTGAAAAGTAGTATTCAACTGTAAAACAGTTGAAAGACAAGTGTATATAGCTTCTCCAGTTCAGGGAAGAGTGTATAAAGTTGTTTCTACATGTGGTGAAGTCCCACAAGTAGAAAAGAAGGCCCATTATAGGAAACAGCTAGAAATCAGTAGTCATTCAGAGCAAATACTAATGAATATCACAGAATAGAGAGAGAACAAGTGTAAAAGACATCAAAATGTAAGTCTCTAGTCTAGAAAGGATGTTGTACACTGCAGAAATCCTTGAAATAGAGTTACTTCACATGAAACCAGTGTTTCAAACCATCAGAATGCACTGCAAAGTAGTATTTAACTGTAAAAGTGTTGAAAGACAAGTTTATATAGCTTCGCAAGTCCACAGAAGACTGTATAAAGTTGTTTCTACATGTGGTGAAGTCCCACAAGTAGAGCAGAAGGCCCATTATAGGAAACACCTAGAAATCAGTAGTAATTCAGAGGAAATACTAATGAATATCATAGAATTGTGTGAGAACAAGTGTAAAAGACATCAAAATGTAAGTTTCTAGTCTAGAAAGGATGTTATACACTACAGAAATCCTTGAAATAGAGTTACTTCACAAGAAAACAGTGTTTCAACCCACTAGAATTCACTGAAAAGTAGTATTCAACTGTAAAACAGTTGAAAGACAAGTGTATATAGCTTCTCAAGTTCAGAGAAGAGTGTATAAAGTTGTTTCTACATGTGGTGAAGTCCCACAAGTAGAGCAGAAGGCCCATTATAGGAAACAGCTAGAAATCAGTAGCCATTCAGAGCAAATAATAATGAATATCACAGAATAGAGAGAGAACAAGTGTAAAAGACATCAAAATGTAAGTCTCTAGTCTTGAAAGGATGTTATACCCTACAGAAATCCTTGAAATAGAGTTAATTCACAAGAAAACAGTGTTTCAACCCACTAGAATTCACTGAAAAGAAGTATTCAACTGTAAAACAGTTGAAAGACAAGTGTATATAGCTTCTCCAGTTCAGGGAAGAGTGTATAAAGTTGTTTCTACATGTGGTGAAGTCCCACAGGTAGAAAAGAAGGCCCATTATAGGAAACAGCTAGAAATCAGTAGTAATTCAGAGGAAATAGTAATGAATATCATAGAACTGTGTGAGAACAAGTGTAAAAGACATCAAAATGTAAGTTTCTAGTCTAGAAAGGATGTTATACACTACAGAAATCCTTGAAATAGAGTTACTTCACAAGAAAACTGTGTTTCAACCCACTAGAAGCCACTGAAAAGTAGTATTCAACTGTAAAACAGTTGAAAGACAAGTTTATATAGCTTCGCAAGTCCACAGAAGACTGTATAAAGTTGTTTCTACATGTGGTGAAGTTCCACAAGTAGAGCAGAAGGCCCATTATAGGAAACAGCTAGAAATCAGTAGTAATTCAGAGGATATACTAATGAATATCATAGAATTGTGTGAGAACAAGTGTAAAAGACATCAAAATGTAAGTCTCTAGTCTTGAAAGGATGTTATACACTACAGAAATCCTTGAAATAGAGTTACTTCACAAGAAAAGAGTGTTTCAACCCACTAGAATTCACTGAAAAGTAGTATTCAACTGTAAAACAGTTGAAAGACAAGTGTATATAGCTTCTCCAGTTCAGGGAAGAGTGTATAAAGTTGTTTCTACATGTGGTGAAGTCCCACAAGTAGAAAAGAAGGCCCATTATAGGAAACACCTAGAAATCAGTAGTCATTCAGAGCAAATACTAATGAATATCACAGAATAGAGAGAGAACAAGTGTAAAAGACATCAAAATGTAAGTCTCTAGTCTAGAAAGGATGTTGTACACTGCAGAAATCCTTGAAATAGAGTTACTTCACATGAAACCAGTGTTTCAAACCACCAGAATGCACTGAAAAGTAGTATTTAACTGTAAAACAGTTGAAAGACAAGTGTATATAGCTTCTCAAGTTCAGGGAAGAGTGTATAAAGTTGTTTCTACATGTGGTGAAGTCCCACAAGTAGAAAAGAAGGCCCATTATAGGAAACAGCTAGAAATCAGTAGTCATTCAGAGCAAATACTAATGAATATCACAGAATAGAGAGAGAACAAGTGTAAAAGACATCAAAATGTAAGTTTCTAGTCTAGAAAGGATGTTATACACTACAGAAATCCTTGAAATAGAGTTACTTCACAAGAAAACAGTGTTTCAACACACTAGAATTCTCTGAAAAGTAGTATTCAACTGTAAAACAGTTGAAAGACAAGTGTATATAGCTTCTCAAGTTCAGGGAAGAGTGTATAAAGTTGTTTCTACATGTGGTGAAGTCCCACAAGTATAAAAGAAGGCCCATTATATTAAACAGCTAGAAATCAGTAGTCATTCATAGCAAATACTAATGAATATCACAGAAAAGAGAGAGAACAAGTGTAAAAGACATCAAAATGTAAGTCTCTAGTCTAGAAAGGATGTTGTACACTGCAGAAATCCTTGAAATAGAGTTACTTCACATGAAACCAGTGTTTCAAACCATCAGAATGCACTGAAAAGTAGTATTTAACTGTAAAACAGTTGAAAGACAAGTTTATATAGCTTCGCAAGTCCACAGAAGACTGTATAAAGTTGTTTCTACATGTGGTGAAGTCCCACAAGTAGAGCAGAAGGCCCATTATAGGAAACAGGTAGAAATCAGTAGTAATTCAGAGGAAATAGTAATGAATATCATAGAATTGTGTGAGAACAAGTGTAAAAGACATCAAAATGTAAGTTTCTAGTCTAGAAAGGATGTTATACACTGCAGAAATCCTTGAAATAGAGTTACTTCACAAGAAAACAGTGTTTCAACCCACTAGAATTCACTGAAAAGTAGTATTCAACTGTAAAACAGTTGAAAGACAAGATTATATAGCTTCGCAAGTCCACAGAAGACTGTATAAAGTTGTTTCTACATGTGGTGAAGTCCCACAAGTAGAAAATAAGGCCCATTATAGGAAACAGCTAGAAATCAGTAGTAATTCAGAGAAAATACTAATGAATATCATAGAACTGTGTGAGAACAAGTGTAAAAGACATCAAAATGTAAGTTTCTAGTCTAGAAAGGATGTTATACACTACAGAAATCCTTGAAATAGAGTTACTTCACAAGAAAACAGTGTTTCAACCCACTAGAATTCACTGAAAAGTAGTATTCAACTGTAAAACAGTTGAAAGACAAGTGTATATAGCTTCTCCAGTTCAGGGAAGAGTGTATAAAGTTGTTTCTACATGTGGTGAAGTCCCACAAGTAGAAAAGAAGGCCCATTATAGGAAACAGCTAGAAATCAGTAGTCATTCAGAGCAAATACTAATGAATATCACAGAATAGAGAGAGAACAAGTGTAAAAGACATCAAAATGTAAGTCTCTAGTCTAGAAAGGATGTTGTACACTGCAGAAATCCTTGAAATAGAGTTACTTCACATGAAACCAGTGTTTCAAACCATCAGAATGCACTGAAAAGTAGTATTTAACTGTAAAAGTGTTGAAAGACAAGTTTATATAGCTTCGCAAGTCCACAGAAGACTGTATAAAGTTGTTTCTACATGTGGTGAAGTCCCACAAGTAGAGCAGAAGGCCCATTATAGGAAACACCTAGAAATCAGTAGTAATTCAGAGGAAATACTAATGAATATCATAGAATTGTGTGAGAACAAGTGTAAAAGACATCAAAATGTAAGTTTCTAGTCTAGAAAGGATGTTATACACTACAGAAATCCTTGAAATAGAGTTACTTCACAAGAAAACAGTGTTTCAACCCACTAGAATTCACTGAAAAGTAGTATTCAACTGTAAAACAGTTGAAAGACAAGTGTATATAGCTTCTCAAGTTCAGAGAAGAGTGTATAAAGTTGTTTCTACATGTGGTGAAGTCCCACAAGTAGAGCAGAAGGCCCATTATAGGAAACAGCTAGAAATCAGTAGCCATTCAGAGCAAATAATAATGAATATCACAAAATAGAGAGAGAACAAGTGTAAAAGACATCAAAATGTAAGTCTCTAGTCTTGAAAGGATGTTATACCCTACAGAAATCCTTGAAATAGAGTTAATTCACAAGAAAACAGTGTTTCAACCCACTAGAATTCACTGAAAAGAAGTATTCAACTGTAAAACAGTTGAAAGACAAGTGTATATAGCTTCTCCAGTTCAGGGAAGAGTGTATAAAGTTGTTTCTACATGTGGTGAAGTCCCACAGGTAGAAAAGAAGGCCCATTATAGGAAACAGCTAGAAATCAGTAGTAATTCAGAGGAAATAGTAATGAATATCATAGAACTGTGTGAGAACAAGTGTAAAAGACATCAAAATGTAAGTTTCTAGTCTAGAAAGGATGTTATACACTACAGAAATCCTTGAAATAGAGTTACTTCACAAGAAAACTGTGTTTCAACCCACTAGAAGCCACTGAAAAGTAGTATTCAACTGTAAAACAGTTGAAAGACAAGTTTATATAGCTTCGCAAGTCCACAGAAGACTGTATAAAGTTGTTTCTACATGTGGTGAAGTTCCACAAGTAGAGCAGAAGGCCCATTATAGGAAACAGCTAGAAATCAGTAGTCATTCAGAGCAAATACTAATGAATATCATAGAATTGTGTGAGAACAAGTGTAAAAGACATCAAAATGTAAGTCTCTAGTCTTGAAAGGATGTTATACACTACAGAAATCCTTGAAATAGAGTTACTTCACAAGAAATGAGTGTTTCAACCCACTAGAATTCACTGAAAAGTAGTATTCAACTGTAAAACAGTTGAAAGACAAGTGTATATAGCTTCTCAAGTTCAGGGAAGAGTGTATAAAGTTGTTTCTACATGTGGTGAAGTCCCACAAGTATAAAAGAAGGCCCATTATATTAAACAGCTAGAAATCAGTAGTCATTCATAGCAAATACTAATGAATATCACAGAAAAGAGAGAGAACAAGTGTAAAAGACATCAAAATGTAAGTCTCTAGTCTAGAAAGGATGTTGTACACTGCAGAAATCCTTGAAATAGAGTTACTTCACATCAAACCAGTGTTTCAAACCATCAGAATGCACTGAAAAGTAGTATTTAACTGTAAAACAGTTGAAAGACAAGTGTATATAGCTTCTCAAGTTCAGAGAAGAGTGTATAAAGTTGTTTCTACATGTGGTGAAGTCCCACAAGTAGAGCAGAAGGCCCATTATAGGAAACAGCTAGAAATCAGTAGTCATTCAGAGCAAATACTAATGAATATCACAGAATAGAGAGAGAACAAGTGTAAAAGACATCAAAATGTAAGTCTCTAGTCTAGAAAGGATGTTGTACACTGCAGAAATCCTTGAAATAGAGTTACTTCACAAGAAAACAGTGTTTCAACCCACTAGAATTCACTGAAAAGTAGTATTCAACTGTAAAACAGTTGAAAGACAAGTGTATATAGCTTCTCAAGTTCAGTGAAAAGTGTATAAAGTTGTTTCTACATGTGGTGAAGTCCCACAAGTAGAAAATAAGGCCCATTATAGGAAACAGCTAGAAATCAGTACTCATTCAGAGCAAATACTAATGAATATCATAGAACTTTGTGAGAACAAGTGTAAAAGACATCAAAATGTAAGTTTCTAGTCTAGAAAGGATGTTATACACTACAGAAATCCTTGAAATAGAGTTACTTCACAAGAAAACAGTGTTTCAACGCACTAGAATTCTCTGAAAAGTAGTATTCAACTGTAAAACAGTTGAAAGACAAGTGTATATAGCTTCTCAAGTTCAGGGAAGAGTGTATAAAGTTGTTTCTACATGTGGTGAAGTCCCACAAGTAGAAAAGAAGGCCCATTATATTAAACAGCTAGAAATCAGTAGTCATTCATAGCAAATACTAATAAATATCACAGAATAGAGAGAGAACAAGTGTAAAAGACATCAAAATGTAAGTCTCTAGTCTAGAAAGGATGTTGTACACTGCAGAAATCCTTGAAATAGAGTTACTTCACATGAAACCAGTGTTTCAAACCATCAGAATGCACTGAAAAGTAGTATTTAACTGTAAAACAGTTGAAAGACAAGTTTATATAGCTTCGCAAGTCCACAGAAGACTGTATAAAGTTGTTTCTACATGTGGTGAAGTCCCACAAGTAGAGCAGAAGGCCCATTATAGGAAACAGCTAGAAATCAGTAGTAATTCAGAGGAAATAGTAATGAATATCATAGAATTGTGTGAGAACAAGTGTAAAAGACATCAAAATGTAAGTTTCTAGTCTAGAAAGGATGTTATACACTACAGAAATCCTTGAAATAGAGTTACTTCACAAGAAAACAGTGTTTCAACCCACTAGAATTCACTGAAAAGTAGTATTCAACTGTAAAACAGTTGAAAGACAAGTGTATATAGCTTCTCAAGTTCAGAGAAAAGTGTATAAAGTTGTTTCTACATGTGGTGAAGTCCCACAAGTAGAGCAGAAGGCCCATTATAGGAAACAGCTAGAAATCAGTAGCCATTCAGAGCAAATAATAATGAATATCACAGAATAGAGAGAGAACAAGTGTAAAAGACATCAAAATGTAAGTCTCTAGTCTTGAAAGGATGTTATACCCTACAGAAATCCTTGAAATAGAGTTAATTCACAAGAAAACAGTGTTTCAACCCACTAGAATTCACTGAAAAGAAGTATTCAACTGTAAAACAGTTGAAAGACAAGTGTATATAGCTTCTCCAGTTCAGGGAAGAGTGTATAAAGTTGTTTCTACATGTGGTGAAGTCCCACAGGTAGAAAAGAAGGCCCATTATAGGAAACAGCTAGAAATCAGTAGTAATTCAGAGGAAATAGTAATGAATATCATAGAACTGTGTGAGAACAAGTGTAAAAGACATCAAAATGTAAGTTTCTAGTCTAGAAAGGATGTTATACACTACAGAAATCCTTGAAATAGAGTTACTTCACAAGAAAACTGTGTTTCAACCCACTAGAAGCCACTGAAAAGTAGTATTCAACTGTAAAACAGTTGAAAGACAAGTTTATATAGCTTCGCAAGTCCACAGAAGACTGTATAAAGTTGTTTCTACATGTGGTGAAGTTCCACAAGTAGAGCAGAAGGCCCATTATAGGAAACAGCTAGAAATCAGTAGTAATTCAGAGGATATACTAATGAATATCATAGAATTGTGTGAGAACAAGTGTAAAAGACATCAAAATGTAAGTCTCTAGTCTTGAAAGGATGTTATACACTACAGAAATCCTTGAAATAGAGTTACTTCACAAGAAAAGAGTGTTTCAACCCACTAGAATTCACTGAAAAGTAGTATTCAACTGTAAAACAGTTGAAAGACAAGTGTATATAGCTTCTCCAGTTCAGGGAAGAGTGTATAAAGTTGTTTCTACATGTGGTGAAGTCCCACAAGTAGAAAAGAAGGCCCATTATAGGAAACACCTAGAAATCAGTAGTCATTCAGAGCAAATACTAATGAATATCACAGAATAGAGAGAGAACAAGTGTAAAAGACATCAAAATGTAAGTCTCTAGTCTAGAAAGGATGTTGTACACTGCAGAAATCCTTGAAATAGAGTTACTTCACATGAAACCAGTGTTTCAAACCACCAGAATGCACTGAAAAGTAGTATTTAACTGTAAAACAGTTGAAAGACAAGTGTATATAGCTTCTCAAGTTCAGGGAAGAGTGTATAAAGTTGTTTCTACATGTGGTGAAGTCCCACAAGTAGAAAAGAAGGCCCATTATAGGAAACAGCTAGAAATCAGTAGTCATTCAGAGCAAATACTAATGAATATCACAGAATAGAGAGAGAACAAGTGTAAAAGACATCAAAATGTAAGTTTCTAGTCTAGAAAGGATGTTATACACTACAGAAATCCTTGAAATAGAGTTACTTCACAAGAAAACAGTGTTTCAACACACTAGAATTCTCTGAAAAGTAGTATTCAACTGTAAAACAGTTGAAAGACAAGTGTATATAGCTTCTCAAGTTCAGGGAAGAGTGTATAAAGTTGTTTCTACATGTGGTGAAGTCCCACAAGTATAAAAGAAGGCCCATTATATTAAACAGCTAGAAATCAGTAGTCATTCATAGCAAATACTAATGAATATCACAGAAAAGAGAGAGAACAAGTGTAAAAGACATCAAAATGTAAGTCTCTAGTCTAGAAAGGATGTTGTACACTGCAGAAATCCTTGAAATAGAGTTACTTCACATGAAACCAGTGTTTCAAACCATCAGAATGCACTGAAAAGTAGTATTTAACTGTAAAACAGTTGAAAGACAAGTTTATATAGCTTCGCAAGTCCACAGAAGACTGTATAAAGTTGTTTCTACATGTGGTGAAGTCCCACAAGTAGAGCAGAAGGCCCATTATAGGAAACAGGTAGAAATCAGTAGTAATTCAGAGGAAATAGTAATGAATATCATAGAATTGTGTGAGAACAAGTGTAAAAGACATCAAAATGTAAGTTTCTAGTCTAGAAAGGATGTTATACACTGCAGAAATCCTTGAAATAGAGTTACTTCACAAGAAAACAGTGTTTCAACCCACTAGAATTCACTGAAAAGTAGTATTCAACTGTAAAACAGTTGAAAGACAAGTGTATATAGCTTCTCAAGTTCAGAGAAAAGTGTATAAAGTTGTTTCTACATGTGGTGAAGTCCCACAAGTAGAAAATAAGGCCCATTATAGGAAACAGCTAGAAATCAGTAGTAATTCAGAGAAAATACTAATGAATATCATAGAACTGTGTGAGAACAAGTGTAAAAGACATCAAAATGTAAGTTTCTAGTCTAGAAAGGATGTTATACACTACAGAAATCCTTGAAATAGAGTTACTTCACAAGAAAACAGTGTTTCAACCCACTAGAATTCACTGAAAAGTAGTATTCAACTGTAAAACAGTTGAAAGACAAGTGTATATAGCTTCTCCAGTTCAGGGAAGAGTGTATAAAGTTGTTTCTACATGTGGTGAAGTCCCACAAGTAGAAAAGAAGGCCCATTATAGGAAACAGCTAGAAATCAGTAGTCATTCAGAGCAAATACTAATGAATATCACAGAATAGAGAGAGAACAAGTGTAAAAGACATCAAAATGTAAGTCTCTAGTCTAGAAAGGATGTTGTACACTGCAGAAATCCTTGAAATAGAGTTACTTCACATGAAACCAGTGTTTCAAACCATCAGAATGCACTGAAAAGTAGTATTTAACTGTAAAAGTGTTGAAAGACAAGTTTATATAGCTTCGCAAGTCCACAGAAGACTGTATAAAGTTGTTTCTACATGTGGTGAAGTCCCACAAGTAGAGCAGAAGGCCCATTATAGGAAACACCTAGAAATCAGTAGTAATTCAGAGGAAATACTAATGAATATCATAGAATTGTGTGAGAACAAGTGTAAAAGACATCAAAATGTAAGTTTCTAGTCTAGAAAGGATGTTATACACTACAGAAATCCTTGAAATAGAGTTACTTCACAAGAAAACAGTGTTTCAACCCACTAGAATTCACTGAAAAGTAGTATTCAACTGTAAAACAGTTGAAAGACAAGTGTATATAGCTTCTCAAGTTCAGAGAAGAGTGTATAAAGTTGTTTCTACATGTGGTGAAGTCCCACAAGTAGAGCAGAAGGCCCATTATAGGAAACAGCTAGAAATCAGTAGCCATTCAGAGCAAATACTAATGAATATCACAGAATAGAGAGAGAACAAGTGTAAAAGACATCAAAATGTAAGTCTCTAGTCTTGAAAGGATGTTATACCCTACAGAAATCCTTGAAATAGAGTTCATTCACAAGAAAACAGTGTTTCAACCCACTAGAATTCACTGAAAAGAAGTATTCAACTGTAAAACAGTTGAAAGACAAGTGTATATAGCTTCTCCAGTTCAGGGAAGAGTGTATAAAGTTGTTTCTACATGTGGTGAAGTCCCACAGGTAGAAAAGAAGGCCCATTATAGGAAACAGCTAGAAATCAGTAGTAATTCAGAGGAAATAGTAATGAATATCATAGAACTGTGTGAGAACAAGTGTAAAAGACATCAAAATGTAAGTTTCTAGTCTAGAAAGGATGTTATACACTACAGAAATCCTTGAAATAGAGTTACTTCACAAGAAAACTGTGTTTCAACCCACTAGAAGTCACTGAAAAGTAGTATTCAACTGTAAAACAGTTGAAAGACAAGTTTATATAGCTTCGCAAGTCCACAGAAGACTGTATAAAGTTGTTTCTACATGTGGTGAAGTTCCACAAGTAGAGCAGAAGGCCCATTATAGGAAACAGCTAGAAATCAGTAGTAATTCAGAGGATATACTAATGAATATCATAGAATTGTGTGAGAACAAGTGTAAAAGACATCAAAATGTAAGTCTCTAGTCTTGAAAGGATGTTATACACTACAGAAATCCTTGAAATAGAGTTACTTCACAAGAAAAGAGTGTTTCAACCCACTAGAATTCACTGAAAAGTAGTATTCAACTGTAAAACAGTTGAAAGACAAGTGTATATAGCTTCTCCAGTTCAGGGAAGAGTGTATAAAGTTGTTTCTACATGTGGTGAAGTCCCACAAGTAGAAAAGAAGGCCCATTATAGGAAACACCTAGAAATCAGTAGTCATTCAGAGCAAATACTAATGAATATCACAGAATAGAGAGAGAACAAGTGTAAAAGACATCAAAATGTAAGTCTCTAGTCTAGAAAGGATGTTGTACACTGCAGAAATCCTTGAAATAGAGTTACTTCACATGAAACCAGTGTTTCAAACCACCAGAATGCACTGAAAAGTAGTATTTAACTGTAAAACAGTTGAAAGACAAGTGTATATAGCTTCTCAAGTTCAGGGAAGAGTGTATAAAGTTGTTTCTACATGTGGTGAAGTCCCACAAGTAGAAAAGAAGGCCCATTATAGGAAACAGCTAGAAATCAGTAGTCATTCAGAGCAAATACTAATGAATATCACAGAATAGAGAGAGAACAAGTGTAAAAGACATCAAAATGTAAGTCTCTAGTCTAGAAAGGATGTTATACACTACAGAAATCCTTGAAATAGAGTTACTTCACAAGAAAACAGTGTTTCAACCCACTAGAATTCACTGAAAAGTAGTATTCAACTGTAAAACAGTTGAAAGACAAGATTATATAGCTTCGCAAGTCCACGGAAGACTGTATAAAGTTGTTTCTACATGTGGTGAAGTCCCACAAGTAGAAAATAAGGCCCATTATAGGAAACAGCTAGAAATCAGTACTCATTCAGAGCAAATACTAATGAATATCATAGAACTGTGTGAGAACAAGTGTAAAAGACATCAAAATGTAAGTTTCTAGTCTAGAAAGGATGTTATACACTACAGAAATCCTTGAAATAGAGTTACTTCACAAGAAAACAGTGTTTCAACGCACTAGAATTCTCTGAAAAGTAGTATTCAACTGTAAAACAGTTGAAAGACAAGTGTATATAGCTTCTCAAGTTCAGGGAAGAGTGTATTAAGTTGTTTCTACATGTGGTGAAGTCCCACAAGTAGAAAAGAAGGCCCATTATATTAAACAGCTAGAAATCAGTAGTCATTCATAGCAAATACTAATGAATATCACAGAATAGAGAGAGAACAAGTGTAAAAGACATCAAAATGTAAGTCTCTAGTCTAGAAAGGATGTTGTACACTGCAGAAATCCTTGAAATAGAGTTACTTCACATGAAACCAGTGTTTCAAACCATCAGAATGGACTGAAAAGTAGTATTTAACTGTAAAACAGTTGAAAGACAAGTTTATATAGCTTCGCAAGTCCACAGAAGACTGTATAAAGTTGTTTCTACATGTGGTGAAGTCCCACAAGTAGAGCAGAAGGCCCATTATAGGAAACAGCTAGAAATCAGTAGTAATTCAGAGAAAATACTAATGAATATCATAGAACTGTGTGAGAACAAGTGTAAAAGACATCTAAATGTAAGTTTCTAGTCTAGAAAGGATGTTATACACTACAGAAATCCTTGAAATAGAGTTACTTCACAAGAAAAGAGTGTTTCAACCCACTAGAATTCACTGAAAAGTAGTATTCAACTGTAAAACAGTTGAAAGACAAGTGTATATAGCTTCTCCAGTTCAGGGAAGAGTGTATAAAGTTGTTTCTACATGTGGTGAAGTCCCACAAGTAGAAAAGAAGGCCCATTATAGGAAACACCTAGAAATCAGTAGTCATTCAGAGCAAATACTAATGAATATCACAGAATAGAGAGAGAACAAGTGTAAAAGACATCAAAATGTAAGTCTCTAGTCTAGAAAGGATGTTGTACACTGCAGAAATCCTTGAAATAGAGTTACTTCACATGAAACCAGTGTTTCAAACCACCAGAATGCACTGAAAAGTAGTATTTAACTGTAAAACAGTTGAAAGACAAGTGTATATAGCTTCTCAAGTTCAGGGAAGAGTGTATAAAGTTGTTTCTACATGTGGTGAAGTCCCACAAGTAGAAAAGAAGGCCCATTATAGGAAACAGCTAGAAATCAGTAGTCATTCAGAGCAAATACTAATGAATATCACAGAATAGAGAGAGAACAAGTGTAAAAGACATCAAAATGTAAGTTTCTAGTCTAGAAAGGATGTTATACACTACAGAAATCCTTGAAATAGAGTTACTTCACAAGAAAACAGTGTTTCAACACACTAGAATTCTCTGAAAAGTAGTATTCAACTGTAAAACAGTTGAAAGACAAGTGTATATAGCTTCTCAAGTTCAGGGAAGAGTGTATAAAGTTGTTTCTACATGTGGTGAAGTCCCACAAGTATAAAAGAAGGCCCATTATATTAAACAGCTAGAAATCAGTAGTCATTCATAGCAAATACTAATGAATATCACAGAAAAGAGAGAGAACAAGTGTAAAAGACATCAAAATGTAAGTCTCTAGTCTAGAAAGGATGTTGTACACTGCAGAAATCCTTGAAATAGAGTTACTTCACATGAAACCAGTGTTTCAAACCATCAGAATGCACTGAAAAGTAGTATTTAACTGTAAAACAGTTGAAAGACAAGTTTATATAGCTTCGCAAGTCCACAGAAGACTGTATAAAGTTGTTTCTACATGTGGTGAAGTCCCACAAGTAGAGCAGAAGGCCCATTATAGGAAACAGGTAGAAATCAGTAGTAATTACAGAGGAAATAGTAATGAATATCATAGAATTGTGTGAGAACAAGTGTAAAAGACATCAAAATGTAAGTTTCTAAGTCTAGAAAGGATGTTATACACTGCAGAAATCCTTGAAATAGAGTTACTTCACAAGAAACAGTGTTTTCAACCCACTAGAATTCACTGAAAAGTAGTATTCAACTGTAAAACAGTTGAAAGACAAGTGTATATAGCTTCTCAAGTTCAGAGAAAAGTGTATAAAGTTGTTTCTACATGTGGTGAAGTCCCACAAGTAGGAAAATAAGGCCCATTATAGGAAACAGCTAGAATCAGTAGTAATTCAGAGAAAATACTAATGAATATCATAGAACTGTGTGAGAACAAGTGTAAAGACATCAAAATGTAAGTTTCTAGTCTAGAAAGGATGTTATACACTACAGAAAATCCTTGAAATAGAGTTACTTCACAAGAAAACAGTGTTTCAACCCACTAGAATTCACTGAAAAGTAGTATTCAACTGTAAAACATTGAAAGACAAGTGTATATAGCTTCTCCAGTTCAGGGAAGAGTGTATAAAGTTGTTTCTACATGTGGTGAAGTCCCACAAGTAGAAAAGAAGGCCATTATAGGAAACAGCTAGAAATCAGTAGTCATTCAGAGCAAATACTAATGAATATCACAGAATAGAGAGAGAACAAGTGTAAAAGACATCAAAATGTAAGTCTCTAGTCTAGAAAGGATGTTGTACACTGCAGAAATCCTTGAAATAGAGTTACTTCACATGAAACCAGTGTTTCAAACCATCAGAATGCACTGAAAAGTAGTATTTAACTGTAAAAGTGTTGAAAGACAAGTTTATATAGCTTCGCAAGTCCACAGAAGACTGTATAAAGTTGTTTCTACATGTGGTGAAGTCCCACAAGTAGAGCAGAAGGCCCATTATAGGAAACACCTAGAAATCAGTAGTAATTCAGAGGAAATACTAATGAATATCATAGAATTGTGTGAGAACAAGTGTAAAAGACATCAAAATGTAAGTTTCTAGTCTAGAAAGGATGTTATACACTACAGAAATCCTTGAAATAGAGTTACTTCACAAGAAAACAGTGTTTCAACCCACTAGAATTCACTGAAAAGTAGTATTCAACTGTAAAACAGTTGAAAGACAAGTGTATATAGCTTCTCAAGTTCAGAGAAGAGTGTATAAAGTTGTTTCTACATGTGGTGAAGTCCCACAAGTAGAGCAGAAGGCCCATTATAGGAAACAGCTAGAAATCAGTAGCCATTCAGAGCAAATACTAATGAATATCACAGAATAGAGAGAGAACAAGTGTAAAAGACATCAAAATGTAAGTCTCTAGTCTTGAAAGGATGTTATACCCTACAGAAATCCTTGAAATAGAGTTCATTCACAAGAAAACAGTGTTTCAACCCACTAGAATTCACTGAAAAGAAGTATTCAACTGTAAAACAGTTGAAAGACAAGTGTATATAGCTTCTCCAGTTCAGGGAAGAGTGTATAAAGTTGTTTCTACATGTGGTGAAGTCCCACAGGTAGAAAAGAAGGCCCATTATAGGAAACAGCTAGAAATCAGTAGTAATTCAGAGGAAATAGTAATGAATATCATAGAACTGTGTGAGAACAAGTGTAAAAGACATCAAAATGTAAGTTTCTAGTCTAGAAAGGATGTTATACACTACAGAAATCCTTGAAATAGAGTTACTTCACAAGAAAACTGTGTTTCAACCCACTAGAAGTCACTGAAAAGTAGTATTCAACTGTAAAACAGTTGAAAGACAAGTTTATATAGCTTCGCAAGTCCACAGAAGACTGTATAAAGTTGTTTCTACATGTGGTGAAGTTCCACAAGTAGAGCAGAAGGCCCATTATAGGAAACAGCTAGAAATCAGTAGTAATTCAGAGGATATACTAATGAATATCATAGAATTGTGTGAGAACAAGTGTAAAAGACATCAAAATGTAAGTCTCTAGTCTTGAAAGGATGTTATACACTACAGAAATCCTTGAAATAGAGTTACTTCACAAGAAAAGAGTGTTTCAACCCACTAGAATTCACTGAAAAGTAGTATTCAACTGTAAAACAGTTGAAAGACAAGTGTATATAGCTTCTCCAGTTCAGGGAAGAGTGTATAAAGTTGTTTCTACATGTGGTGAAGTCCCACAAGTAGAAAAGAAGGCCCATTATAGGAAACACCTAGAAATCAGTAGTCATTCAGAGCAAATACTAATGAATATCACAGAATAGAGAGAGAACAAGTGTAAAAGACATCAAAATGTAAGTCTCTAGTCTAGAAAGGATGTTGTACACTGCAGAAATCCTTGAAATAGAGTTACTTCACATGAAACCAGTGTTTCAAACCACCAGAATGCACTGAAAAGTAGTATTTAACTGTAAAACAGTTGAAAGACAAGTGTATATAGCTTCTCAAGTTCAGGGAAGAGTGTATAAAGTTGTTTCTACATGTGGTGAAGTCCCACAAGTAGAAAAGAAGGCCCATTATAGGAAACAGCTAGAAATCAGTAGTCATTCAGAGCAAATACTAATGAATATCACAGAATAGAGAGAGAACAAGTGTAAAAGACATCAAAATGTAAGTCTCTAGTCTAGAAAGGATGTTATACACTACAGAAATCCTTGAAATAGAGTTACTTCACAAGAAAACAGTGTTTCAACCCACTAGAATTCACTGAAAAGTAGTATTCAACTGTAAAACAGTTGAAAGACAAGATTATATAGCTTCGCAAGTCCACGGAAGACTGTATAAAGTTGTTTCTACATGTGGTGAAGTCCCACAAGTAGAAAATAAGGCCCATTATAGGAAACAGCTAGAAATCAGTACTCATTCAGAGCAAATACTAATGAATATCATAGAACTGTGTGAGAACAAGTGTAAAAGACATCAAAATGTAAGTTTCTAGTCTAGAAAGGATGTTATACACTACAGAAATCCTTGAAATAGAGTTACTTCACAAGAAAACAGTGTTTCAACGCACTAGAATTCTCTGAAAAGTAGTATTCAACTGTAAAACAGTTGAAAGACAAGTGTATATAGCTTCTCAAGTTCAGGGAAGAGTGTATTAAGTTGTTTCTACATGTGGTGAAGTCCCACAAGTAGAAAAGAAGGCCCATTATATTAAACAGCTAGAAATCAGTAGTCATTCATAGCAAATACTAATGAATATCACAGAATAGAGAGAGAACAAGTGTAAAAGACATCAAAATGTAAGTCTCTAGTCTAGAAAGGATGTTGTACACTGCAGAAATCCTTGAAATAGAGTTACTTCACATGAAACCAGTGTTTCAAACCATCAGAATGGACTGAAAAGTAGTATTTAACTGTAAAACAGTTGAAAGACAAGTTTATATAGCTTCGCAAGTCCACAGAAGACTGTATAAAGTTGTTTCTACATGTGGTGAAGTCCCACAAGTAGAGCAGAAGGCCCATTATAGGAAACAGCTAGAAATCAGTAGTAATTCAGAGAAAATACTAATGAATATCATAGAACTGTGTGAGAACAAGTGTAAAAGACATCTAAATGTAAGTTTCTAGTCTAGAAAGGATGTTATACACTACAGAAATCCTTGAAATAGAGTTACTTCACAAGAAAAGAGTGTTTCAACCCACTAGAATTCACTGAAAAGTAGTATTCAACTGTAAAACAGTTGAAAGACAAGTGTATATAGCTTCTCCAGTTCAGGGAAGAGTGTATAAAGTTGTTTCTACATGTGGTGAAGTCCCACAAGTAGAAAAGAAGGCCCATTATAGGAAACACCTAGAAATCAGTAGTCATTCAGAGCAAATACTAATGAATATCACAGAATAGAGAGAGAACAAGTGTAAAAGACATCAAAATGTAAGTCTCTAGTCTAGAAAGGATGTTGTACACTGCAGAAATCCTTGAAATAGAGTTACTTCACATGAAACCAGTGTTTCAAACCACCAGAATGCACTGAAAAGTAGTATTTAACTGTAAAACAGTTGAAAGACAAGTGTATATAGCTTCTCAAGTTCAGGGAAGAGTGTATAAAGTTGTTTCTACATGTGGTGAAGTCCCACAAGTAGAAAAGAAGGCCCATTATAGGAAACAGCTAGAAATCAGTAGTCATTCAGAGCAAATACTAATGAATATCACAGAATAGAGAGAGAACAAGTGTAAAAGACATCAAAATGTAAGTTTCTAGTCTAGAAAGGATGTTATACACTACAGAAATCCTTGAAATAGAGTTACTTCACAAGAAAACAGTGTTTCAACACACTAGAATTCTCTGAAAAGTAGTATTCAACTGTAAAACAGTTGAAAGACAAGTGTATATAGCTTCTCAAGTTCAGGGAAGAGTGTATAAAGTTGTTTCTACATGTGGTGAAGTCCCACAAGTATAAAAGAAGGCCCATTATATTAAACAGCTAGAAATCAGTAGTCATTCATAGCAAATACTAATGAATATCACAGAAAAGAGAGAGAACAAGTGTAAAAGACATCAAAATGTAAGTCTCTAGTCTAGAAAGGATGTTGTACACTGCAGAAATCCTTGAAATAGAGTTACTTCACATGAAACCAGTGTTTCAAACCATCAGAATGCACTGAAAAGTAGTATTTAACTGTAAAACAGTTGAAAGACAAGTTTATATAGCTTCGCAAGTCCACAGAAGACTGTATAAAGTTGTTTCTACATGTGGTGAAGTCCCACAAGTAGAGCAGAAGGCCCATTATAGGAAACAGGTAGAAATCAGTAGTAATTCAGAGGAAATAGTAATGAATATCATAGAATTGTGTGAGAACAAGTGTAAAAGACATCAAAATGTAAGTTTCTAGTCTAGAAAGGATGTTATACACTGCAGAAATCCTTGAAATAGAGTTACTTCACAAGAAAACAGTGTTTCAACCCACTAGAATTCACTGAAAAGTAGTATTCAACTGTAAAACAGTTGAAAGACAAGTGTATATAGCTTCTCAAGTTCAGAGAAAAGTGTATAAAGTTGTTTCTACATGTGGTGAAGTCCCACAAGTAGAAAATAAGGCCCATTATAGGAAACAGCTAGAAATCAGTAGTAATTCAGAGAAAATACTAATGAATATCATAGAACTGTGTGAGAACAAGTGTAAAAGACATCAAAATGTAAGTTTCTAGTCTAGAAAGGATGTTATACACTACAGAAATCCTTGAAATAGAGTTACTTCACAAGAAAACAGTGTTTCAACCCACTAGAATTCACTGAAAAGTAGTATTCAACTGTAAAACAGTTGAAAGACAAGTGTATATAGCTTCTCCAGTTCAGGGAAGAGTGTATAAAGTTGTTTCTACATGTGGTGAAGTCCCACAAGTAGAAAAGAAGGCCCATTATAGGAAACAGCTAGAAATCAGTAGTCATTCAGAGCAAATACTAATGAATATCACAGAATAGAGAGAGAACAAGTGTAAAAGACATCAAAATGTAAGTCTCTAGTCTAGAAAGGATGTTGTACACTGCAGAAATCCTTGAAATAGAGTTACTTCACATGAAACCAGTGTTTCAAACCATCAGAATGCACTGAAAAGTAGTATTTAACTGTAAAAGTGTTGAAAGACAAGTTTATATAGCTTCGCAAGTCCACAGAAGACTGTATAAAGTTGTTTCTACATGTGGTGAAGTCCCACAAGTAGAGCAGAAGGCCCATTATAGGAAACACCTAGAAATCAGTAGTAATTCAGAGGAAATACTAATGAATATCATAGAATTGTGTGAGAACAAGTGTAAAAGACATCAAAATGTAAGTTTCTAGTCTAGAATGGATGTTATACACTACAGAAATCCTTGAAATAGAGTTACTTCACAAGAAAACAGTGTTTCAACCCACTAGAATTCACTGAAAAGTAGTATTCAACTGTAAAACAGTTGAAAGACAAGTGTATATAGCTTCTCAAGTTCAGAGAAGAGTGTATAAAGTTGTTTCTACATGTGGTGAAGTCCCACAAGTAGAGCAGAAGGCCCATTATAGGAAACAGCTAGAAATCAGTAGCCATTCAGAGCAAATACTAATGAATATCACAGAATAGAGAGAGAACAAGTGTAAAAGACATCAAAATGTAAGTCTCTAGTCTTGAAAGGATGTTATACCCTACAGAAATCCTTGAAATAGAGTTCATTCACAAGAAAACAGTGTTTCAACCCACTAGAATTCACTGAAAAGAAGTATTCAACTGTAAAACAGTTGAAAGACAAGTGTATATAGCTTCTCCAGTTCAGGGAAGAGTGTATAAAGTTGTTTCTACATGTGGTGAAGTCCCACAGGTAGAAAAGAAGGCCCATTATAGGAAACAGCTAGAAATCAGTAGTAATTCAGAGGAAATAGTAATGAATATCATAGAACTGTGTGAGAACAAGTGTAAAAGACATCAAAATGTAAGTTTCTAGTCTAGAAAGGATGTTATACACTACAGAAATCCTTGAAATAGAGTTACTTCACAAGAAAACTGTGTTTCAACCCACTAGAAGTCACTGAAAAGTAGTATTCAACTGTAAAACAGTTGAAAGACAAGTTTATATAGCTTCGCAAGTCCACAGAAGACTGTATAAAGTTGTTTCTACATGTGGTGAAGTTCCACAAGTAGAGCAGAAGGCCCATTATAGGAAACAGCTAGAAATCAGTAGTAATTCAGAGGATATACTAATGAATATCATAGAATTGTGTGAGAACAAGTGTAAAAGACATCAAAATGTAAGTCTCTAGTCTTGAAAGGATGTTATACACTACAGAAATCCTTGAAATAGAGTTACTTCACAAGAAAAGAGTGTTTCAACCCACTAGAATTCACTGAAAAGTAGTATTCAACTGTAAAACAGTTGAAAGACAAGTGTATATAGCTTCACCAGTTCAGGGAAGAGTGTATAAAGTTGTTTCTACATGTGGTGAAGTCCCACAAGTAGAAAAGAAGGCCCATTATAGGAAACACCTAGAAATCAGTAGTCATTCAGAGCAAATACTAATGAATATCACAGAATAGAGAGAGAACAAGTGTAAAAGACATCAAAATGTAAGTCTCTAGTCTAGAAAGGATGTTGTACACTGCAGAAATCCTTGAAATAGAGTTACTTCACATGAAACCAGTGTTTCAAACCACCAGAATGCACTGAAAAGTAGTATTTAACTGTAAAACAGTTGAAAGACAAGTGTATATAGCTTCTCAAGTTCAGGGAAGAGTGTATAAAGTTGTTTCTACATGTGGTGAAGTCCCACAAGTAGAAAAGAAGGCCCATTATAGGAAACAGCTAGAAATCAGTAGTCATTCAGAGCAAATACTAATGAATATCACAGAATAGAGAGAGAACAAGTGTAAAAGACATCAAAATGTAAGTCTCTAGTCTAGAAAGGATGTTATACACTACAGAAATCCTTGAAATAGAGTTACTTCACAAGAAAACAGTGTTTCAACCCACTAGAATTCACTGAAAAGTAGTATTCAACTGTAAAACAGTTGAAAGACAAGATTATATAGCTTCGCAAGTCCACGGAAGACTGTATAAAGTTGTTTCTACATGTGGTGAAGTCCCACAAGTAGAAAATAAGGCCCATTATAGGAAACAGCTAGAAATCAGTACTCATTCAGAGCAAATACTAATGAATATCATAGAACTGTGTGAGAACAAGTGTAAAAGACATCAAAATGTAAGTTTCTAGTCTAGAAAGGATGTTATACACTACAGAAATCCTTGAAATAGAGTTACTTCACAAGAAAACAGTGTTTCAACGCACTAGAATTCTCTGAAAAGTAGTATTCAACTGTAAAACAGTTGAAAGACAAGTGTATATAGCTTCTCAAGTTCAGGGAAGAGTGTATTAAGTTGTTTCTACATGTGGTGAAGTCCCACAAGTAGAAAAGAAGGCCCATTATATTAAACAGCTAGAAATCAGTAGTCATTCATAGCAAATACTAATGAATATCACAGAATAGAGAGAGAATAAGTGTAAAAGACATCAAAATGTAAGTCTCTAGTCTAGAAAGGATGTTGTACACTGCAGAAATCCTTGAAATAGAGTTACTTCACATGAAACCAGTGTTTCAAACCATCAGAATGGACTGAAAAGTAGTATTTAACTGTAAAACAGTTGAAAGACAAGTTTATATAGCTTCGCAAGTCCACAGAAGACTGTATAAAGTTGTTTCTACATGTGGTGAAGTCCCACAAGTAGAGCAGAAGGCCCATTATAGGAAACAGCTAGAAATCAGTAGTAATTCAGAGAAAATACTAATGAATATCATAGAACTGTGTGAGAACAAGTGTAAAAGACATCTAAATGTAAGTTTCTAGTCTAGAAAGGATGTTATACACTACAGAAATCCTTGAAATAGAGTTACTTCACAAGAAAAGAGTGTTTCAACCCACTAGAATTCACTGAAAAGTAGTATTCAACTGTAAAACAGTTGAAAGACAAGTGTATATAGCTTCTCCAGTTCAGGGAAGAGTGTATAAAGTTGTTTCTACATGTGGTGAAGTCCCACAAGTAGAAAAGAAGGCCCATTATAGGAAACAGCTAGAAATCAGTAGTCATTCAGAGCAAATACTAATGAATATCACAGAATAGAGACAGAACAAGTGTAAAAGACATCAAAATGTAAGTTTCTAGTCTAGAAAGGATGTTATACACTACAGAAATCCTTGAAATAGAGTTACTTCACAGGAAAACAGTGTTTCAACGCACTAGAATTCTCTGAAAAGTAGTATTCAACTGTAAAACAGTTGAAAGACAAGTTTATATAGCTTCGCAAGTCCACAGAAGACTGTATAAAGTTGTTTCTACATGTGGTGAAGTCCCACAAGTAGAAAATAAGGCCCATTATAGGAAACAGCTAGAAATCAGTACTCATTCAGAGCAAATACTAATGAATATCATAGAACTGTGTGAGAACAAGTGTAAAAGACATCAAAATGTAAGTTTCTAGTCTAGAAAGGATGTTATACACTACAGAAATCCTTGAAATAGAGTTACTTCACAAGAAAACAGTGTTTCAACCCACTAGAATTCTCTGAAAAGTAGTATTCAACTGTAAAACAGTTGAAAGACAAGTGTATATAGCTTCTCAAGTTCAGGGAAGAGTGTATAAAGTTGTTTCTACATGTGGTGAAGTCCCACAAGTAGAAAAGAAGGCCCATTATATTAAACAGCTAGAAATCAGTAGTCATTCATAGCAAATACTAATGAATATCACAGAATAGAGAGAGAACAAGTGTAAAAGACATCAAAATTTAAGTCTCTAGTCTAGAAAGGATGTTGTACACTGCAGAAATCCTTGAAATAGAGTTACTTCACATGAAACCAGTGTTTCAAACCATCAGAATGGACTGAAAAGTAGTATTTAACTGTAAAACAGTTGAAAGACAAGTTTATATAGCTTCGCAAGTCCACAGAAGACTGTATAAAGTTGTTTCTACATGTGGTGAAGTCCCACAAGTAGAGCAGAAGGCCCATTATAGGAAACAGCTAGAAATCAGTAGTAATTCAGAGGAAATAGTAATGAATATCATAGAATTGTGTGAGAACAAGTGTAAAAGACATCAAAATGTAAGTTTCTAGTCTAGAAAGGATGTTATACACTACAGAAATCCTTGAAATAGAGTTACTTCACAAGAAAACAGTGTTTCAACCCACTAGAATTCACTGAAAAGTAGTATTCAACTGTAAAACAGTTGAAAGACAAGTGTATATAGCTTCTCAAGTTCAGAGAAAAGTGTATAAAGTTGTTTCTACATGTGGTGAAGTCCCACAAGTAGAAAATAAGGCCCATTATAGGAAACAGCTAGAAATCAGTAGTAATTCAGAGAAAATACTAATGAATATCATAGAACTGTGTGAGAGCAAGTGTAAAAGACATCAAAATGTAAGTTTCTAGTCTAGAAAGGATGTTATACACTACAGAAATCCTTGAAATAGAGTTACTTCACAAGAAAACAGTGTTTCAACCCACTAGAATTCACTGAAAAGTAGTATTCAACTGTAAAACAGTTGAAAGACAAGTGTATATAGCTTCTCCAGTTCAGGGAAGAGTGTATAAAGTTGTTCCTACATGTGGTGAAGTCCCACAAGTAGAAAAGAAGGCCCATTATAGGAAACAGCTAGAAATCAGTAGTCATTCAGAGCAAATACTAATGAATATCACAGAATAGAGACAGAACAAGTGTAAAAGACATCAAAATGTAAGTTTCTAGTCTAGAAAGGATGTTATACACTACAGAAATCCTTGAAATAGAGTTACTTCACAAGAAAACAGTGTTTCAACCGACTAGAATTCACTGAAAAGTAGTATTCAACTGTAAAACAGTTGAAAGACAAGTTTATATAGCTTCGCAAGTCCACAGAAGACTGTATAAAGTTGTTTCTACATGTGGTGAAGTCCCACAAGTATACCAGAAGGCCCATTATAGGACACTGCAAGAAAGCATTAGTAATTCAGAGCAAATACTAATGAATATCATAGAACTGTGTGAGAACAAGTGTAAAAGACATCAAAATGTAAGTTTCTAGTCTAGAAAGGATGTTATACACTACAGAAATCCTTGAAATAGAGTTACTTCACAGGAAAACAGTGTTTCAACGCACTAGAATTCTCTGAAAAGTAGTATTCAACTGTAAAACAGTTGAAAGACAAGTTTATATAGCTTCGCAAGTCCACAGATGACTGTATAAAGTTGTTTCTACATGTGGTGAAGTCCCACAAGTAGAAAATAAGGCCCATTATAGGAAACAGCTAGAAATCAGTACTCATTCAGAGCAAATACTAATGAATATCATAGAACTGTGTGAGAACAAGTGTAAAAGACATCAAAATGTAAGTTTCTAGTCTAGAAAGGATGTTATACACTACAGAAATCCTTGAAATAGAGTTACTTCACAAGAAAACAGTGTTTCAACCCACTAGAATTCACTGAAAAGTAGTATTCAACTGTAAAACAGTTGAAAGACAAGTGTATATAGCTTCTCCAGTTCAGGGAAGAGTGTATAAAGTTGTTTCTACATGTGGTGAAGTCCCACAAGTAGAAAAGAAGGCCCATTATAGGAAACAGCTAGAAATCAGTAGTCATTCAGAGCAAATACTAATGAATATCACAGAATAGAGAGAGAACAAGTGTAAAAGACATCAAAATGTAAGTCTCTAGTCTAGAAAGGATGTTGTACACTGCAGAAATCCTTGAAATAGAGTTACTTCACATGAAACCAGTGTTTCAAACCATCAGAATGCACTGAAAAGTAGTATTTAACTGTAAAAGTGTTGAAAGACAAGTTTATATAGCTTCGCAAGTCCACAGAAGACTGTATAAAGTTGTTTCTACATGTGGTGAAGTCCCACAAGTAGAGCAGAAGGCCCATTATAGGAAACACCTAGAAATCAGTAGTAATTCAGAGGAAATACTAATGAATATCATAGAATTGTGTGAGAACAAGTGTAAAAGACATCAAAATGTAAGTTTCTAGTCTAGAAAGGATGTTATACACTACAGAAATCCTTGAAATAGAGTTACTTCACAAGAAAACAGTGTTTCAACCCACTAGAATTCACTGAAAAGTAGTATTCAACTGTAAAACAGTTGAAAGACAAGTGTATATAGCTTCTCAAGTTCAGAGAAGAGTGTATAAAGTTGTTTCTACATGTGGTGAAGTCCCACAAGTAGAGCAGAAGGCCCATTATAGGAAACAGCTAGAAATCAGTAGCCATTCAGAGCAAATAATAATGAATATCACAAAATAGAGAGAGAACAAGTGTAAAAGACATCAAAATGTAAGTCTCTAGTCTTGAAAGGATGTTATACCCTACAGAAATCCTTGAAATAGAGTTAATTCACAAGAAAACAGTGTTTCAACCCACTAGAATTCACTGAAAAGAAGTATTCAACTGTAAAACAGTTGAAAGACAAGTGTATATAGCTTCTCCAGTTCAGGGAAGAGTGTATAAAGTTGTTTCTACATGTGGTGAAGTCCCACAGGTAGAAAAGAAGGCCCATTATAGGAAACAGCTAGAAATCAGTAGTAATTCAGAGGAAATAGTAATGAATATCATAGAACTGTGTGAGAACAAGTGTAAAAGACATCAAAATGTAAGTTTCTAGTCTAGAAAGGATGTTATACACTACAGAAATCCTTGAAATAGAGTTACTTCACAAGAAAACTGTGTTTCAACCCACTAGAAGCCACTGAAAAGTAGTATTCAACTGTAAAACAGTTGAAAGACAAGTTTATATAGCTTCGCAAGTCCACAGAAGACTGTATAAAGTTGTTGCTACATGTGGTGAAGTTCCACAAGTAGAGCAGAAGGCCCATTATAGGAAACAGCTAGAAATCAGTAGTCATTCAGAGCAAATACTAATGAATATCATAGAATTGTGTGAGAACAAGTGTAAAAGACATCAAAATGTAAGTCTCTAGTCTTGAAAGGATGTTATACACTACAGAAATCCTTGAAATAGAGTTACTTCACAAGAAAAGAGTGTTTCAACCCACTAGAATTCACTGAAAAGTAGTATTCAACTGTAAAACAGTTGAAAGACAAGTGTATATAGCTTCTCAAGTTCAGGGAAGAGTGTATAAAGTTGTTTCTACATGTGGTGAAGTCCCACAAGTATAAAAGAAGGCCCATTATATTAAACAGCTAGAAATCAGTAGTCATTCATAGCAAATACTAATGAATATCACAGAAAAGAGAGAGAACAAGTGTAAAAGACATCAAAATGTAAGTCTCTAGTCTAGAAAGGATGTTGTACACTGCAGAAATCCTTGAAATAGAGTTACTTCACATCAAACCAGTGTTTCAAACCATCAGAATGCACTGAAAAGTAGTATTTAACTGTAAAACAGTTGAAAGACAAGTGTATATAGCTTCTCAAGTTCAGAGAAGAGTGTATAAAGTTGTTTCTACATGTGGTGAAGTCCCACAAGTAGAAAAGAAGGCCCATTATAGGAAACAGCTAGAAATCAGTAGTCATTCAGAGCAAATACTAATGAATATCACAGAATAGAGACAGAACAAGTGTAAAAGACATCAAAATGTAAGTTTCTAGTCTAGAAAGGATGTTATACACTACAGAAATCCTTGAAATAGAGTTACTTCACAGGAAAACAGTGTTTCAACGCACTAGAATTCTCTGAAAAGTAGTATTCAACTGTAAAACAGTTGAAAGACAAGTTTATATAGCTTCGCAAGTCCACAGAAGACTGTATAAAGTTGTTTCTACATGTGGTGAAGTCCCACAAGTAGAAAATAAGGCCCATTATAGGAAACAGCTAGAAATCAGTACTCATTCAGAGCAAATACTAATGAATATCATAGAACTGTGTGAGAACAAGTGTAAAAGACATCAAAATGTAAGTTTCTAGTCTAGAAAGGATGTTATACACTACAGAAATCCTTGAAATAGAGTTACTTCACAAGAAAACAGTGTTTCAACCCACTAGAATTCTCTGAAAAGTAGTATTCAACTGTAAAACAGTTGAAAGACAAGTGTATATAGCTTCTCAAGTTCAGGGAAGAGTGTATAAAGTTGTTTCTACATGTGGTGAAGTCCCACAAGTAGAAAAGAAGGCCCATTATATTAAACAGCTAGAAATCAGTAGTCATTCATAGCAAATACTAATGAATATCACAGAATAGAGAGAGAACAAGTGTAAAAGACATCAAAATTTAAGTCTCTAGTCTAGAAAGGATGTTGTACACTGCAGAAATCCTTGAAATAGAGTTACTTCACATGAAACCAGTGTTTCAAACCATCAGAATGGACTGAAAAGTAGTATTTAACTGTAAAACAGTTGAAAGACAAGTTTATATAGCTTCGCAAGTCCACAGAAGACTGTATAAAGTTGTTTCTACATGTGGTGAAGTCCCACAAGTAGAGCAGAAGGCCCATTATAGGAAACAGCTAGAAATCAGTAGTAATTCAGAGGAAATAGTAATGAATATCATAGAATTGTGTGAGAACAAGTGTAAAAGACATCAAAATGTAAGTTTCTAGTCTAGAAAGGATGTTATACACTACAGAAATCCTTGAAATAGAGTTACTTCACAAGAAAACAGTGTTTCAACCCACTAGAATTCACTGAAAAGTAGTATTCAACTGTAAAACAGTTGAAAGACAAGTGTATATAGCTTCTCAAGTTCAGAGAAAAGTGTATAAAGTTGTTTCTACATGTGGTGAAGTCCCACAAGTAGAAAATAAGGCCCATTATAGGAAACAGCTAGAAATCAGTAGTAATTCAGAGAAAATACTAATGAATATCATAGAACTGTGTGAGAGCAAGTGTAAAAGACATCAAAATGTAAGTTTCTAGTCTAGAAAGGATGTTATACACTACAGAAATCCTTGAAATAGAGTTACTTCACAAGAAAACAGTGTTTCAACCCACTAGAATTCACTGAAAAGTAGTATTCAACTGTAAAACAGTTGAAAGACAAGTGTATATAGCTTCTCCAGTTCAGGGAAGAGTGTATAAAGTTGTTCCTACATGTGGTGAAGTCCCACAAGTAGAAAAGAAGGCCCATTATAGGAAACAGCTAGAAATCAGTAGTCATTCAGAGCAAATACTAATGAATATCACAGAATAGAGACAGAACAAGTGTAAAAGACATCAAAATGTAAGTTTCTAGTCTAGAAAGGATGTTATACACTACAGAAATCCTTGAAATAGAGTTACTTCACAAGAAAACAGTGTTTCAACCGACTAGAATTCACTGAAAAGTAGTATTCAACTGTAAAACAGTTGAAAGACAAGTTTATATAGCTTCGCAAGTCCACAGAAGACTGTATAAAGTTGTTTCTACATGTGGTGAAGTCCCACAAGTATACCAGAAGGCCCATTATAGGACACTGCAAGAAAGCATTAGTAATTCAGAGCAAATACTAATGAATATCATAGAACTGTGTGAGAACAAGTGTAAAAGACATCAAAATGTAAGTTTCTAGTCTAGAAAGGATGTTATACACTACAGAAATCCTTGAAATAGAGTTACTTCACAGGAAAACAGTGTTTCAACGCACTAGAATTCTCTGAAAAGTAGTATTCAACTGTAAAACAGTTGAAAGACAAGTTTATATAGCTTCGCAAGTCCACAGATGACTGTATAAAGTTGTTTCTACATGTGGTGAAGTCCCACAAGTAGAAAATAAGGCCCATTATAGGAAACAGCTAGAAATCAGTACTCATTCAGAGCAAATACTAATGAATATCATAGAACTGTGTGAGAACAAGTGTAAAAGACATCAAAATGTAAGTTTCTAGTCTAGAAAGGATGTTATACACTACAGAAATCCTTGAAATAGAGTTACTTCACAAGAAAACAGTGTTTCAACCCACTAGAATTCACTGAAAAGTAGTATTCAACTGTAAAACAGTTGAAAGACAAGTGTATATAGCTTCTCCAGTTCAGGGAAGAGTGTATAAAGTTGTTTCTACATGTGGTGAAGTCCCACAAGTAGAAAAGAAGGCCCATTATAGGAAACAGCTAGAAATCAGTAGTCATTCAGAGCAAATACTAATGAATATCACAGAATAGAGAGAGAACAAGTGTAAAAGACATCAAAATGTAAGTCTCTAGTCTAGAAAGGATGTTGTACACTGCAGAAATCCTTGAAATAGAGTTACTTCACATGAAACCAGTGTTTCAAACCATCAGAATGCACTGAAAAGTAGTATTTAACTGTAAAAGTGTTGAAAGACAAGTTTATATAGCTTCGCAAGTCCACAGAAGACTGTATAAAGTTGTTTCTACATGTGGTGAAGTCCCACAAGTAGAGCAGAAGGCCCATTATAGGAAACACCTAGAAATCAGTAGTAATTCAGAGGAAATACTAATGAATATCATAGAATTGTGTGAGAACAAGTGTAAAAGACATCAAAATGTAAGTTTCTAGTCTAGAAAGGATGTTATACACTACAGAAATCCTTGAAATAGAGTTACTTCACAAGAAAACAGTGTTTCAACCCACTAGAATTCACTGAAAAGTAGTATTCAACTGTAAAACAGTTGAAAGACAAGTGTATATAGCTTCTCAAGTTCAGAGAAGAGTGTATAAAGTTGTTTCTACATGTGGTGAAGTCCCACAAGTAGAGCAGAAGGCCCATTATAGGAAACAGCTAGAAATCAGTAGCCATTCAGAGCAAATAATAATGAATATCACAAAATAGAGAGAGAACAAGTGTAAAAGACATCAAAATGTAAGTCTCTAGTCTTGAAAGGATGTTATACCCTACAGAAATCCTTGAAATAGAGTTAATTCACAAGAAAACAGTGTTTCAACCCACTAGAATTCACTGAAAAGAAGTATTCAACTGTAAAACAGTTGAAAGACAAGTGTATATAGCTTCTCCAGTTCAGGGAAGAGTGTATAAAGTTGTTTCTACATGTGGTGAAGTCCCACAGGTAGAAAAGAAGGCCCATTATAGGAAACAGCTAGAAATCAGTAGTAATTCAGAGGAAATAGTAATGAATATCATAGAACTGTGTGAGAACAAGTGTAAAAGACATCAAAATGTAAGTTTCTAGTCTAGAAAGGATGTTATACACTACAGAAATCCTTGAAATAGAGTTACTTCACAAGAAAACTGTGTTTCAACCCACTAGAAGCCACTGAAAAGTAGTATTCAACTGTAAAACAGTTGAAAGACAAGTTTATATAGCTTCGCAAGTCCACAGAAGACTGTATAAAGTTGTTGCTACATGTGGTGAAGTTCCACAAGTAGAGCAGAAGGCCCATTATAGGAAACAGCTAGAAATCAGTAGTCATTCAGAGCAAATACTAATGAATATCATAGAATTGTGTGAGAACAAGTGTAAAAGACATCAAAATGTAAGTCTCTAGTCTTGAAAGGATGTTATACACTACAGAAATCCTTGAAATAGAGTTACTTCACAAGAAAAGAGTGTTTCAACCCACTAGAATTCACTGAAAAGTAGTATTCAACTGTAAAACAGTTGAAAGACAAGTGTATATAGCTTCTCAAGTTCAGGGAAGAGTGTATAAAGTTGTTTCTACATGTGGTGAAGTCCCACAAGTATAAAAGAAGGCCCATTATATTAAACAGCTAGAAATCAGTAGTCATTCATAGCAAATACTAATGAATATCACAGAAAAGAGAGAGAACAAGTGTAAAAGACATCAAAATGTAAGTCTCTAGTCTAGAAAGGATGTTGTACACTGCAGAAATCCTTGAAATAGAGTTACTTCACATCAACCCAGTGTTTCAAACCATCAGAATGCACTGAAAAGTAGTATTTAACTGTAAAACAGTTGAAAGACAAGTGTATATAGCTTCTCAAGTTCAGAGAAGAGTGTATAAAGTTGTTTCTACATGTGGTGAAGTCCCACAAGTAGAGCAGAAGGCCCATTATAGGAAACAGCTAGAAATCAGTAGTCATTCAGAGCAAATACTAATGAATATCACAGAATAGAGAGAGAACAAGTGTAAAAGACATCAAAATGTAAGTCTCTAGTCTAGAAAGGATGTTGTACACTGCAGAAATCCTTGAAATAGAGTTACTTCACAAGAAAACAGTGTTTCAACCCACTAGAATTCACTGAAAAGTAGTATTCAACTGTAAAACAGTTGAAAGACAAGTGTATATAGCTTCTCAAGTTCAGTGAAAAGTGTATAAAGTTGTTTCTACATGTGGTGAAGTCCCACAAGTAGAAAATAAGGCCCATTATAGGAAACAGCTAGAAATCAGTACTCATTCAGAGCAAATACTAATGAATATCATAGAACTGTGTGAGAACAAGTGTAAAAGACATCAAAATGTAAGTTTCTAGTCTAGAAAGGATGTTATACACTACAGAAATCCTTGAAATAGAGTTACTTCACAAGAAAACAGTGTTTCAACGCACTAGAATTCTCTGAAAAGTAGTATTCAACTGTAAAACAGTTGAAAGACAAGTGTATATAGCTTCTCAAGTTCAGGGAAGAGTGTATAAAGTTGTTTCTACATGTGGTGAAGTCCCACAAGTAGAAAAGAAGGCCCATTATATTAAACAGCTAGAAATCAGTAGTCATTCATAGCAAATACTAATAAATATCACAGAATAGAGAGAGAACAAGTGTAAAAGACATCAAAATGTAAGTCTCTAGTCTAGAAAGGATGTTGTACACTGCAGAAATCCTTGAAATAGAGTTACTTCACATGAAACCAGTGTTTCAAACCATCAGAATGCACTGAAAAGTAGTATTTAACTGTAAAACAGTTGAAAGACAAGTTTATATAGCTTCGCAAGTCCACAGAAGACTGTATAAAGTTGTTTCTACATGTGGTGAAGTCCCACAAGTAGAGCAGAAGGCCCATTATAGGAAACAGCTAGAAATCAGTAGTAATTCAGAGGAAATAGTAATGAATATCATAGAATTGTGTGAGAACAAGTGTAAAAGACATCAAAATGTAAGTTTCTAGTCTAGAAAGGATGTTATACACTACAGAAATCCTTGAAATAGAGTTACTTCACAAGAAAACAGTGTTTCAACCCACTAGAATTCACTGAAAAGTAGTATTCAACTGTAAAACAGTTGAAAGACAAGTGTATATAGCTTCTCAAGTTCAGAGAAAAGTGTATAAAGTTGTTTCTACATGTGGTGAAGTCCCACAAGTAGAGCAGAAGGCCCATTATAGGAAACAGCTAGAAATCAGTAGCCATTCAGAGCAAATAATAATGAATATCACAGAATAGAGAGAGAAGAAGTGTAAAAGACATCAAAATGTAAGTCTCTAGTCTTGAAAGGATGTTATACCCTACAGAAATCCTTGAAATAGAGTTAATTCACAAGAAAACAGTGTTTCAACCCACTAGAATTCACTGAAAAGAAGTATTCAACTGTAAAACAGTTGAAAGACAAGTGTATATAGCTTCTCCAGTTCAGGGAAGAGTGTATAAAGTTGTTTCTACATGTGGTGAAGTCCCACAGGTAGAAAAGAAGGCCCATTATAGGAAACAGCTAGAAATCAGTAGTAATTCAGAGGAAATAGTAATGAATATCATAGAACTGTGTGAGAACAAGTGTAAAAGACATCAAAATGTAAGTTTCTAGTCTAGAAAGGATGTTATACACTACAGAAATCCTTGAAATAGAGTTACTTCACAAGAAAACTGTGTTTCAACCAACTAGAAGCCACTGAAAAGTAGTATTCAACTGTAAAACAGTTGAAAGACAAGTTTATATAGCTTCGCAAGTCCACAGAAGACTGTATAAAGTTGTTTCTACATGTGGTGAAGTTCCACAAGTAGAGCAGAAGGCCCATTATAGGAAACAGCTAGAAATCAGTAGTAATTCAGAGGATATACTAATGAATATCATAGAATTGTGTGAGAACAAGTGTAAAAGACATCAAAATGTAAGTCTCTAGTCTTGAAAGGATGTTATACACTACAGAAATCCTTGAAATAGAGTTACTTCACAAGAAAAGAGTGTTTCAACCCACTAGAATTCACTGAAAAGTAGTATTCAACTGTAAAACAGTTGAAAGACAAGTGTATATAGCTTCTCCAGTTCAGGGAAGAGTGTATAAAGTTGTTTCTACATGTGGTGAAGTCCCACAAGTAGAAAAGAAGGCCCATTATAGGAAACACCTAGAAATCAGTAGTCATTCAGAGCAAATACTAATGAATATCACAGAATAGAGAGAGAACAAGTGTAAAAGACATCAAAATGTAAGTCTCTAGTCTAGAAAGGATGTTGTACACTGCAGAAATCCTTGAAATAGAGTTACTTCACATGAAACCAGTGTTTCAAACCACCAGAATGCACTGAAAAGTAGTATTTAACTGTAAAACAGTTGAAAGACAAGTGTATATAGCTTCTCAAGTTCAGGGAAGAGTGTATAAAGTTGTTTCTACATGTGGTGAAGTCCCACAAGTAGAAAAGAAGGCCCATTATAGGAAACAGCTAGAAATCAGTAGTCATTCAGAGCAAATACTAATGAATATCACAGAATAGAGAGAGAACAAGTGTAAAAGACATCAAAATGTAAGTTTCTAGTCTAGAAAGGATGTTATACACTACAGAAATCCTTGAAATAGAGTTACTTCACAAGAAAACAGTGTTTCAACACACTAGAATTCTCTGAAAAGTAGTATTCAACTGTAAAACAGTTGAAAGACAAGTGTATATAGCTTCTCAAGTTCAGGGAAGAGTGTATAAAGTTGTTTCTACATGTGGTGAAGTCCCACAAGTATAAAAGAAGGCCCATTATATTAAACAGCTAGAAATCAGTAGTCATTCATAGCAAATACTAATGAATATCACAGAAAAGAGAGAGAACAAGTGTAAAAGACATCAAAATGTAAGTCTCTAGTCTAGAAAGGATGTTGTACACTGCAGAAATCCTTGAAATAGAGTTACTTCACATGAAACCAGTGTTTCAAACCATCAGAATGCACTGAAAAGTAGTATTTAACTGTAAAACAGTTGAAAGACAAGTTTATATAGCTTCGCAAGTCCACAGAAGACTGTATAAAGTTGTTTCTACATGTGGTGAAGTCCCACAAGTAGAAAATAAGGCCCATTATAGGAAACAGCTAGAAATCAGTAGTAATTCAGAGAAAATACTAATGAATATCATAGAACTGTGTGAGAACAAGTGTAAAAGACATCAAAATGTAAGTTTCTAGTCTAGAAAGGATGTTATACACTACAGAAATCCTTGAAATAGAGTTACTTCACAAGAAAACAGTGTTTCAACCCACTAGAATTCACTGAAAAGTAGTATTCAACTGTAAAACAGTTGAAAGACAAGTGTATATAGCTTCTCCAGTTCAGGGAAGAGTGTATAAAGTTGTTTCTACATGTGGTGAAGTCCCACAAGTAGAAAAGAAGGCCCATTATAGGAAACAGCTAGAAATCAGTAGTCATTCAGAGCAAATACTAATGAATATCACAGAATAGAGAGAGAACAAGTGTAAAAGACATCAAAATGTAAGTCTCTAGTCTAGAAAGGATGTTGTACACTGCAGAAATCCTTGAAATAGAGTTACTTCACATGAAACCAGTGTTTCAAACCATCAGAATGCACTGAAAAGTAGTATTTAACTGTAAAAGTGTTGAAAGACAAGTTTATATAGCTTCGCAAGTCCACAGAAGACTGTATAAAGTTGTTTCTACATGTGGTGAAGTCCCACAAGTAGAGCAGAAGGCCCATTATAGGAAACACCTAGAAATCAGTAGTAATTCAGAGGAAATACTAATGAATATCATAGAATTGTGTGAGAACAAGTGTAAAAGACATCAAAATGTAAGTTTCTAGTCTAGAAAGGATGTTATACACTACAGAAATCCTTGAAATAGAGTTACTTCACAAGAAAACAGTGTTTCAACCCACTAGAATTCACTGAAAAGTAGTATTCAACTGTAAAACAGTTGAAAGACAAGTGTATATAGCTTCTCAAGTTCAGAGAAGAGTGTATAAAGTTGTTTCTACATGTGGTGAAGTCCCACAAGTAGAGCAGAAGGCCCATTATAGGAAACAGCTAGAAATCAGTAGCCATTCAGAGCAAATACTAATGAATATCACAGAATAGAGAGAGAACAAGTGTAAAAGACATCAAAATGTAAGTCTCTAGTCTTGAAAGGATGTTATACCCTACAGAAATCCTTGAAATAGAGTTCATTCACAAGAAAACAGTGTTTCAACCCACTAGAATTCACTGAAAAGAAGTATTCAACTGTAAAACAGTTGAAAGACAAGTGTATATAGCTTCTCCAGTTCAGGGAAGAGTGTATAAAGTTGTTTCTACATGTGGTGAAGTCCCACAGGTAGAAAAGAAGGCCCATTATAGGAAACAGCTAGAAATCAGTAGTAATTCAGAGGAAATAGTAATGAATATCATAGAACTGTGTGAGAACAAGTGTAAAAGACATCAAAATGTAAGTTTCTAGTCTAGAAAGGATGTTATACACTACAGAAATCCTTGAAATAGAGTTACTTCACAAGAAAACTGTGTTTCAACCCACTAGAAGTCACTGAAAAGTAGTATTCAACTGTAAAACAGTTGAAAGACAAGTTTATATAGCTTCGCAAGTCCACAGAAGACTGTATAAAGTTGTTTCTACATGTGGTGAAGTTACACAAGTAGAGCAGAAGGCCCATTATAGGAAACAGCTAGAAATCAGTAGTAATTCAGAGGATATACTAATGAATATCATAGAATTGTGTGAGAACAAGTGTAAAAGACATCAAAATGTAAGTCTCTAGTCTTGAAAGGATGTTATACACTACAGAAATCCTTGAAATAGAGTTACTTCACAAGAAAAGAGTGTTTCAACCCACTAGAATTCACTGAAAAGTAGTATTCAACTGTAAAACAGTTGAAAGACAAGTGTATATAGCTTCTCCAGTTCAGGGAAGAGTGTATAAAGTTGTTTCTACATGTGGTGAAGTCCCACAAGTAGAAAAGAAGGCCCATTATAGGAAACACCTAGAAATCAGTAGTCATTCAGAGCAAATACTAATGAATATCACAGAATAGAGAGAGAACAAGTGTAAAAGACATCAAAATGTAAGTCTCTAGTCTAGAAAGGATGTTGTACACTGCAGAAATCCTTGAAATAGAGTTACTTCACATGAAACCAGTGTTTCAAACCACCAGAATGCACTGAAAAGTAGTATTTAACTGTAAAACAGTTGAAAGACAAGTGTATATAGCTTGTCAAGTTCAGGGAAGAGTGTATAAAGTTGTTTCTACATGTGGTGAAGTCCCACAAGTAGAAAAGAAGGCCCATTATAGGAAACAGCTAGAAATCAGTAGTCATTCAGAGCAAATACTAATGAATATCACAGAATAGAGAGAGAACAAGTGTAAAAGACATCAAAATGTAAGTCTCTAGTCTAGAAAGGATGTTATACACTACAGAAATCCTTGAAATAGAGTTACTTCACAAGAAAACAGTGTTTCAACCCACTAGAATTCACTGAAAAGTAGTATTCAACTGTAAAACAGTTGAAAGACAAGATTATATAGCTTCGCAAGTCCACGGAAGACTGTATAAAGTTGTTTCTACATGTGGTGAAGTCCCACAAGTAGAAAATAAGGCCCATTATAGGAAACAGCTAGAAATCAGTACTCATTCAGAGCAAATACTAATGAATATCATAGAACTGTGTGAGAACAAGTGTAAAAGACATCAAAATGTAAGTTTCTAGTCTAGAAAGGATGTTATACACTACAGAAATCCTTGAAATAGAGTTACTTCACAAGAAAACAGTGTTTCAACGCACTAGAATTCTCTGAAAAGTAGTATTCAACTGTAAAACAGTTGAAAGACAAGTGTATATAGCTTCTCAAGTTCAGGGAAGAGTGTATTAAGTTGTTTCTACATGTGGTGAAGTCCCACAAGTAGAAAAGAAGGCCCATTATATTAAACAGCTAGAAATCAGTAGTCATTCATAGCAAATACTAATGAATATCACAGAATAGAGAGAGAACAAGTGTAAAAGACATCAAAATGTAAGTCTCTAGTCTAGAAAGGATGTTATACACTACAGAAATCCTTGAAATAGAGTTACTTCACAGGAAAACAGTGTTTCAACGCACTAGAATTCTCTGAAAAGTAGTATTCAACTGTAAAACAGTTGAAAGACAAGTTTATATAGCTTCGCAAGTCCACAGAAGACTGTATAAAGTTGTTTCTACATGTGGTGAAGTCCCACAAGTAGAGCAGAAGGCCCATTATAGGAAACAGCTAGAAATCAGTAGTAATTCAGAGAAAATACTAATGAATATCATAGAACTGTGTGAGAACAAGTGTAAAAGACATCTAAATGTAAGTTTCTAGTCTAGAAAGGATGTTATACACTACAGAAATCCTTGAAATAGAGTTACTTCACAAGAAAAGAGTGTTTCAACCCACTAGAATTCACTGAAAAGTAGTATTCAACTGTAAAACAGTTGAAAGACAAGTGTATATAGCTTCTCCAGTTCAGGGAAGAGTGTATAAAGTTGTTTCTACATGTGGTGAAGTCCCACAAGTAGAAAAGAAGGCCCATTATAGGAAACAGCTAGAAATCAGTAGTCATTCAGAGCAAATACTAATGAATATCACAGAATAGAGACAGAACAAGTGTAAAAGACATCAAAATGTAAGTTTCTAGTCTAGAAAGGATGTTATACACTACAGAAATCCTTGAAATAGAGTTACTTCACAGGAAAACAGTGTTTCAACGCACTAGAATTCTCTGAAAAGTAGTATTCAACTGTAAAACAGTTGAAAGACAAGTTTATATAGCTTCGCAAGTCCACAGAAGACTGTATAAAGTTGTTTCTACATGTGGTGAAGTCCCACAAGTAGAAAATAAGGCCCATTATAGGAAACAGCTAGAAATCAGTACTCATTCAGAGCAAATACTAATGAATATCATAGAACTGTGTGAGAACAAGTGTAAAAGACATCAAAATGTAAGTTTCTAGTCTAGAAAGGATGTTATACACTACAGAAATCCTTGAAATAGAGTTACTTCACAAGAAAACAGTGTTTCAACCCACTAGAATTCTATGAAAAGTAGTATTCAACTGTAAAACAGTTGAAAGACAAGTGTATATAGCTTCTCAAGTTCAGGGAAGAGTGTATAAAGTTGTTTCTACATGTGGTGAAGTCCCACAAGTAGAAAAGAAGGCCCATTATATTAAACAGCTAGAAATCAGTAGTCATTCATAGCAAATACTAATGAATATCACAGAATAGAGAGAGAACAAGTGTAAAAGACATCAAAATTTAAGTCTCTAGTCTAGAAAGGATGTTGTACACTGCAGAAATCCTTGAAATAGAGTTACTTCACATGAAACCAGTGTTTCAAACCATCAGAATGGACTGAAAAGTAGTATTTAACTGTAAAACAGTTGAAAGACAAGTTTATATAGCTTCGCAAGTCCACAGAAGACTGTATAAAGTTGTTTCTACATGTGGTGAAGTCCCACAAGTAGAGCAGAAGGCCCATTATAGGAAACAGCTAGAAATCAGTAGTAATTCAGAGGAAATAGTAATGAATATCATAGAATTGTGTGAGAACAAGTGTAAAAGACATCAAAATGTAAGTTTCTAGTCTAGAAAGGATGTTATACACTACAGAAATCCTTGAAATAGAGTTACTTCACAAGAAAACAGTGTTTCAACCCACTAGAATTCACTGAAAAGTAGTATTCAACTGTAAAACAGTTGAAAGACAAGTGTATATAGCTTCTCAAGTTCAGAGAAAAGTGTATAAAGTTGTTTCTACATGTGGTGAAGTCCCACAAGTAGAAAATAAGGCCCATTATAGGAAACAGCTAGAAATCAGTAGTAATTCAGAGAAAATACTAATGAATATCATAGAACTGTGTGAGAGCAAGTGTAAAAGACATCAAAATGTAAGTTTCTAGTCTAGAAAGGATGTTATACACTACAGAAATCCTTGAAATAGAGTTACTTCACAAGAAAACAGTGTTTCAACCCACTAGAATTCACTGAAAAGTAGTATTCAACTGTAAAACAGTTGAAAGACAAGTGTATATAGCTTCTCCAGTTCAGGGAAGAGTGTATAAAGTTGTTCCTACATGTGGTGAAGTCCCACAAGTAGAAAAGAAGGCCCATTATAGGAAACAGCTAGAAATCAGTAGTCATTCAGAGCAAATACTAATGAATATCACAGAATAGAGACAGAACAAGTGTAAAAGACATCAAAATGTAAGTTTCTAGTCTAGAAAGGATGTTATACACTACAGAAATCCTTGAAATAGAGTTACTTCACAAGAAAACAGTGTTTCAACCGACTAGAATTCACTGAAAAGTAGTATTCAACTGTAAAACAGTTGAAAGACAAGTTTATATAGCTTCGCAAGTCCACAGAAGACTGTATAAAGTTGTTTCTACATGTGGTGAAGTCCCACAAGTATACCAGAAGGCCCATTATAGGACACTGCAAGAAAGCATTAGTAATTCAGAGCAAATACTAATGAATATCATAGAACTGTGTGAGAACAAGTGTAAAAGACATCAAAATGTAAGTTTCTAGTCTAGAAAGGATGTTATACACTACAGAAATCCTTGAAATAGAGTTACTTCACAGGAAAACAGTGTTTCAACGCACTAGAATTCTCTGAAAAGTAGTATTCAACTGTAAAACAGTTGAAAGACAAGTTTATATAGCTTCGCAAGTCCACAGAAGACTGTATAAAGTTGTTTCTACATGTGGTGAAGTCCCACAAGTAGAAAATAAGGCCCATTATAGGAAACAGCTAGAAATCAGTACTCATTCAGAGCAAATACTAATGAATATCATAGAACTGTGTGAGAACAAGTGTAAAAGACATCAAAATGTAAGTTTCTAGTCTAGAAAGGATGTTATACACTACAGAAATCCTTGAAATAGAGTTACTTCACAAGAAAACAGTGTTTCAACCCACTAGAATTCTCTGAAAAGTAGTATTCAACTGTAAAACAGTTGAAAGACAAGTGTATATAGCTTCTCAAGTTCAGGGAAGAGTGTATAAAGTTGTTTCTACATGTGGTGAAGTCCCACAAGTAGAAAAGAAGGCCCATTATATTAAACAGCTAGAAATCAGTAGTCATTCATAGCAAATACTAATGAATATCACAGAATAGAGAGAGAACAAGTGTAAAAGACATCAAAATTTAAGTCTCTAGTCTAGAAAGGATGTTGTACACTGCAGAAATCCTTGAAATAGAGTTACTTCACATGAAACCAGTGTTTCAAACCATCAGAATGGACTGAAAAGTAGTATTTAACTGTAAAACAGTTGAAAGACAAGTTTATATAGCTTCGCAAGTCCACAGAAGACTGTATAAAGTTGTTTCTACATGTGGTGAAGTCCCACAAGTAGAGCAGAAGGCCCATTATAGGAAACAGCTAGAAATCAGTAGTAATTCAGAGGAAATAGTAATGAATATCATAGAATTGTGTGAGAACAAGTGTAAAAGACATCAAAATGTAAGTTTCTAGTCTAGAAAGGATGTTATACACTACAGAAATCCTTGAAATAGAGTTACTTCACAAGAAAACAGTGTTTCAACCCACTAGAATTCACTGAAAAGTAGTATTCAACTGTAAAACAGTTGAAAGACAAGTGTATATAGCTTCTCAAGTTCAGAGAAAAGTGTATAAAGTTGTTTCTACATGTGGTGAAGTCCCACAAGTAGAAAATAAGGCCCATTATAGGAAACAGCTAGAAATCAGTAGTAATTCAGAGAAAATACTAATGAATATCATAGAACTGTGTGAGAGCAAGTGTAAAAGACATCAAAATGTAAGTTTCTAGTCTAGAAAGGATGTTATACACTACAGAAATCCTTGAAATAGAGTTACTTCACAAGAAAACAGTGTTTCAACCCACTAGAATTCACTGAAAAGTAGTATTCAACTGTAAAACAGTTGAAAGACAAGTGTATATAGCTTCTCCAGTTCAGGGAAGAGTGTATAAAGTTGTTCCTACATGTGGTGAAGTCCCACAAGTAGAAAAGAAGGCCCATTATAGGAAACAGCTAGAAATCAGTAGTCATTCAGAGCAAATACTAATGAATATCACAGAATAGAGACAGAACAAGTGTAAAAGACATCAAAATGTAAGTTTCTAGTCTAGAAAGGATGTTATACACTACAGAAATCCTTGAAATAGAGTTACTTCACAAGAAAACAGTGTTTCAACCGACTAGAATTCACTGAAAAGTAGTATTCAACTGTAAAACAGTTGAAAGACAAGTTTATATAGCTTCGCAAGTCCACAGAAGACTGTATAAAGTTGTTTCTACATGTGGTGAAGTCCCACAAGTATACCAGAAGGCCCATTATAGGACACTGCAAGAAAGCATTAGTAATTCAGAGCAAATACTAATGAATATCATAGAACTGTGTGAGAACAAGTGTAAAAGACATCAAAATGTAAGTTTCTAGTCTAGAAAGGATGTTATACACTACAGAAATCCTTGAAATAGAGTTACTTCACAAGAAAACAGTGTTTCAACCCACTAGAATTCACTGAAAAGTAGTATTCAACTGTAAAACAGTTGAAAGACAAGTGTATATAGCTTCTCCAGTTCAGGGAAGAGTGTATAAAGTTGTTTCTACATGTGGTGAAGTCCCACAAGTAGAAAAGAAGGCCCATTATAGGAAACACCTAGAAATCAGTAGTCATTCAGAGCAAATACTAATGAATATCACAGAATAGAGAGAGAACAAGTGTAAAAGACATCAACATGTAAGTCTCTAGTCTAGAAAGGATGTTGTACACTGCAGAAATCCTTGAAATAGAGTTACTTCACATGAAACCAGTGTTTCAAACCACCAGAATGCACTGAAAAGTAGTATTTAACTGTAAAACAGTTGAAAGACAAGTGTATATAGCTTCTCAAGTTCAGGGAAGAGTGTATAAAGTTGTTTCTACATGTGGTGAAGTCCCACAAGTAGAAAAGAAGGCCCATTATAGGAAACAGCTAGAAATCAGTAGTCATTCAGAGCAAATACTAATGAATATCACAGAATAGAGAGAGAACAAGTGTAAAAGACATCAAAATGTAAGTCTCTAGTCTAGAAAGGATGTTATACACTACAGAAATCCTTGAAATAGAGTTACTTCACAAGAAAACAGTGTTTCAACCCACTAGAATTCACTGAAAAGTAGTATTCAACTGTAAAACAGTTGAAAGACAAGATTATATAGCTTCGCAAGTCCACGGAAGACTGTATAAAGTTGTTTCTACATGTGGTGAAGTCCCACAAGTAGAAAATAAGGCCCATTATAGGAAACAGCTAGAAATCAGTACTCATTCAGAGCAAATACTAATGAATATCATAGAACTGTGTGAGAACAAGTGTAAAAGACATCAAAATGTAAGTTTCTAGTCTAGAAAGGATGTTATACACTACAGAAATCCTTGAAATAGAGTTACTTCACAGGAAAACAGTGTTTCAACGCACTAGAATTCTCTGAAAAGTAGTATTCAACTGTAAAACAGTTGAAAGACAAGTTTATATAGCTTCGCAAGTCCACAGAAGACTGTATAAAGTTGTTTCTACATGTGGTGAAGTCCCACAAGTAGAAAATAAGGCCCATTATAGGAAACAGCTAGAAATCAGTACTCATTCAGAGCAAATACTAATGAATATCATAGAACTGTGTGAGAACAAGTGTAAAAGACATCAAAATGTAAGTTTCTAGTCTAGAAAGGATGTTATACACTACAGAAATCCTTGAAATAGAGTTACTTCACAAGAAAACAGTGTTTCAACCCACTAGAATTCTCTGAAAAATAGTATTCAACTGTAAAACAGTTGAAAGACAAGTGTATATAGCTTCTCAAGTTCAGGGAAGAGTGTATAAAGTTGTTTCTACATGTGGTGAAGTCCCACAAGTAGAAAAGAAGGCCCATTATATTAAACAGCTAGAAATCAGTAGTCATTCATAGCAAATACTAATGAATATCACAGAATAGAGAGAGAACAAGTGTAAAAGACATCAAAATTTAAGTCTCTAGTCTAGAAAGGATGTTGTACACTGCAGAAATCCTTGAAATAGAGTTACTTCACATGAAACCAGTGTTTCAAACCATCAGAATGGACTGAAAAGTAGTATTTAACTGTAAAACAGTTGAAAGACAAGTTTATATAGCTTCGCAAGTCCACAGAAGACTGTATAAAGTTGTTTCTACATGTGGTGAAGTCCCACAAGTAGAGCAGAAGGCCCATTATAGGAAACAGCTAGAAATCAGTAGTAATTCAGAGGAAATAGTAATGAATATCATAGAATTGTGTGAGAACAAGTGTAAAAGACATCAAAATGTAAGTTTCTAGTCTAGAAAGGATGTTATACACTACAGAAATCCTTGAAATAGAGTTACTTCACAAGAAAACAGTGTTTCAACCCACTAGAATTCACTGAAAAGTAGTATTCAACTGTAAAACAGTTGAAAGACAAGTGTATATAGCTTCTCAAGTTCAGAGAAAAGTGTATAAAGTTGTTTCTACATGTGGTGAAGTCCCACAAGTAGAAAATAAGGCCCATTATAGGAAACAGCTAGAAATCAGTAGTAATTCAGAGAAAATACTAATGAATATCATAGAACTGTGTGAGAGCAAGTGTAAAAGACATCAAAATGTAAGTTTCTAGTCTAGAAAGGATGTTATACACTACAGAAATCCTTGAAATAGAGTTACTTCACAAGAAAACAGTGTTTCAACCCACTAGAATTCACTGAAAAGTAGTATTCAACTGTAAAACAGTTGAAAGACAAGTGTATATAGCTTCTCCAGTTCAGGGAAGAGTGTATAAAGTTGTTCCTACATGTGGTGAAGTCCCACAAGTAGAAAAGAAGGCCCATTATAGGAAACAGCTAGAAATCAGTAGTCATTCAGAGCAAATACTAATGAATATCACAGAATAGAGACAGAACAAGTGTAAAAGACATCAAAATGTAAGTGTCTAGTCTAGAAAGGATGTTATACACTACAGAAATCCTTGAAATAGAGTTACTTCACAAGAAAACAGTGTTTCAACCGACTAGAATTCACTGAAAAGTAGTATTCAACTGTAAAACAGTTGAAAGACAAGTTTATATAGCTTCGCAAGTCCACAGAAGACTGTATAAAGTTGTTTCTACATGTGGTGAAGTCCCACAAGTATACCAGAAGGCCCATTATAGGACACTGCAAGAAAGCATTAGTAATTCAGAGCAAATACTAATGAATATCATAGAACTGTGTGAGAACAAGTGTAAAAGACATCAAAATGTAAGTTTCTAGTCTAGAAAGGATGTTATACACTACAGAAATCCTTGAAATAGAGTTACTTCACAAGAAAACAGTGTTTCAACCCACTAGAATTCACTGAAAAGTAGTATTCAACTGTAAAACAGTTGAAAGACAAGTGTATATAGCTTCTCCAGTTCAGGGAAGAGTGTATAAAGTTGTTTCTACATGTGGTGAAGTCCCACAAGTAGAAAAGAAGGCCCATTATAGGAAACACCTAGAAATCAGTAGTCATTCAGAGCAAATACTAATGAATATCACAGAATAGAGAGAGAACAAGTGTAAAAGACATCAACATGTAAGTCTCTAGTCTAGAAAGGATGTTGTACACTGCAGAAATCCTTGAAATAGAGTTACTTCACATGAAACCAGTGTTTCAAACCACCAGAATGCACTGAAAAGTAGTATTTAACTGTAAAACAGTTGAAAGACAAGTGTATATAGCTTCTCAAGTTCAGGGAAGAGTGTATAAAGTTGTTTCTACATGTGGTGAAGTCCCACAAGTAGAAAAGAAGGCCCATTATAGGAAACAGCTAGAAATCAGTAGTCATTCAGAGCAAATACTAATGAATATCACAGAATAGAGAGAGAACAAGTGTAAAAGACATCAAAATGTAAGTCTCTAGTCTAGAAAGGATGTTATACACTACAGAAATCCTTGAAATAGAGTTACTTCACAAGAAAACAGTGTTTCAACCCACTAGAATTCACTGAAAAGTAGTATTCAACTGTAAAACAGTTGAAAGACAAGATTATATAGCTTCGCAAGTCCACGGAAGACTGTATAAAGTTGTTTCTACATGTGGTGAAGTCCCACAAGTAGAAAATAAGGCCCATTATAGGAAACAGCTAGAAATCAGTACTCATTCAGAGCAAATACTAATGAATATCATAGAACTGTGTGAGAACAAGTGTAAAAGACATCAAAATGTAAGTTTCTAGTCTAGAAAGGATGTTATACACTACAGAAATCCTTGAAATAGAGTTACTTCACAGGAAAACAGTGTTTCAACGCACTAGAATTCTCTGAAAAGTAGTATTCAACTGTAAAACAGTTGAAAGACAAGTTTATATAGCTTCGCAAGTCCACAGAAGACTGTATAAAGTTGTTTCTACATGTGGTGAAGTCCCACAAGTAGAAAATAAGGCCCATTATAGGAAACAGCTAGAAATCAGTACTCATTCAGAGCAAATACTAATGAATATCATAGAACTGTGTGAGAACAAGTGTAAAAGACATCAAAATGTAAGTTTCTAGTCTAGAAAGGATGTTATACACTACAGAAATCCTTGAAATAGAGTTACTTCACAAGAAAACAGTGTTTCAACCCACTAGAATTCTCTGAAAAGTAGTATTCAACTGTAAAACAGTTGAAAGACAAGTGTATATAGCTTCTCAAGTTCAGGGAAGAGTGTATAAAGTTGTTTCTACATGTGGTGAAGTCCCACAAGTAGAAAAGAAGGCCCATTATATTAAACAGCTAGAAATCAGTAGTCATTCATAGCAAATACTAATGAATATCACAGAATAGAGAGAGAACAAGTGTAAAAGACATCAAAATTTAAGTCTCTAGTCTAGAAAGGATGTTGTACACTGCAGAAATCCTTGAAATAGAGTTACTTCACATGAAACCAGTGTTTCAAACCATCAGAATGGACTGAAAAGTAGTATTTAACTGTAAAACAGTTGAAAGACAAGTTTATATAGCTTCGCAAGTCCACAGAAGACTGTATAAAGTTGTTTCTACATGTGGTGAAGTCCCACAAGTAGAGCAGAAGGCCCATTATAGGAAACAGCTAGAAATCAGTAGTAATTCAGAGGAAATAGTAGTGAATATCATAGAATTGTGTGAGAACAAGTGTAAAAGACATCAAAATGTAAGTTTCTAGTCTAGAAAGGATGTTATACACTACAGAAATCCTTGAAATAGAGTTACTTCACAAGAAAACAGTGTTTCAACCCACTAGAATTCACTGAAAAGTAGTATTCAACTGTAAAACAGTTGAAAGACAAGTGTATATAGCTTCTCAAGTTCAGAGAAAAGTGTATAAAGTTGTTTCTACATGTGGTGAAGTCCCACAAGTAGAAAATAAGGCCCATTATAGGAAACAGCTAGAAATCAGTAGTAATTCAGAGAAAATACTAATGAATATCATAGAACTGTGTGAGAGCAAGTGTAAAAGACATCAAAATGTAAGTTTCTAGTCTAGAAAGGATGTTATACACTACAGAAATCCTTGAAATAGAGTTACTTCACAAGAAAACAGTGTTTCAACCCACTAGAATTCACTGAAAAGTAGTATTCAACTGTAAAACAGTTGAAAGACAAGTGTATATAGCTTCTCCAGTTCAGGGAAGAGTGTATAAAGTTGTTCCTACATGTGGTGAAGTCCCACAAGTAGAAAAGAAGGCCCATTATAGGAAACAGCTAGAAATCAGTAGTCATTCAGAGCAAATACTAATGAATATCACAGAATAGAGACAGAACAAGTGTAAAAGACATCAAAATGTAAGTTTCTAGTCTAGAAAGGATGTTATACACTACAGAAATCCTTGAAATAGAGTTACTTCACAAGAAAACAGTGTTTCAACCGACTAGAATTCACTGAAAAGTAGTATTCAACTGTAAAACAGTTGAAAGACAAGTTTATATAGCTTCGCAAGTCCACAGAAGACTGTATAAAGTTGTTTCTACATGTGGTGAAGTCCCACAAGTATACCAGAAGGCCCATTATAGGACACTGCAAGAAAGCATTAGTAATTCAGAGCAAATACTAATGAATATCATAGAACTGTGTGAGAACAAGTGTAAAAGACATCAAAATGTAAGTTTCTAGTCTAGAAAGGATGTTATACACTACAGAAATCCTTGAAATAGAGTTACTTCACAAGAAAACAGTGTTTCAACCCACTAGAATTCACTGAAAAGTAGTATTCAACTGTAAAACAGTTGAAAAACAAGTGTATATAGCTTCTCCAGTTCAGGGAAGAGTGTATAAAGTTGTTTCTACATGTGGTGAAGTCCCACAAGTAGAAAGGAAGGCCCATTATAGGAAACACCTAGAAATCAGTAGTCATTCAGAGCAAATACTAATGAATATCACAGAATAGAGAGAGAACAAGTGTAAAAGACATCAACATGTAAGTCTCTAGTCTAGAAAGGATGTTGTACACTGCAGAAATCCTTGAAATAGAGTTACTTCACATGAAACCAGTGTTTCAAACCACCAGAATGCACTGAAAAGTAGTATTTAACTGTAAAACAGTTGAAAGACAAGTGTATATAGCTTCTCAAGTTCAGGGAAGAGTGTATAAAGTTGTTTCTACATGTGGTGAAGTCCCACAAGTAGAAAAGAAGGCCCATTATAGGAAACAGCTAGAAATCAGTAGTCATTCAGAGGAAATACTAATGAATATCACAGAATAGAGAGAGAACAAGTGTAAAAGACATCAAAATGTAAGTCTCTAGTCTAGAAAGGATGTTATACACTACAGAAATCCTTGAAATAGAGTTACTTCACAAGAAAACAGTGTTTCAACCCACTAGAATTCACTGAAAAGTAGTATTCAACTGTAAAACAGTTGAAAGACAAGATTATATAGCTTCGCAAGTCCACGGAAGACTGTATAAAGTTGTTTCTACATGTGGTGAAGTCCCACAAGTAGAAAATAAGGCCCATTATAGGAAACAGCTAGAAATCAGTACTCATTCAGAGCAAATACTAATGAATATCATAGAACTGTGTGAGAACAAGTGTAAAAGACATCAAAATGTAAGTTTCTAGTCTAGAAAGGATGTTATACACTACAGAAATCCTTGAAATAGAGTTACTTCACAAGAAAACAGTGTTTCAACGCACTAGAATTCTCTGAAAAGTAGTATTCAACTGTAAAACAGTTGAAAGACAAGTGTATATAGCTTCTCAAGTTCAGGGAAGAGTGTATTAAGTTGTTTCTACATGTGGTGAAGTCCCACAAGTAGAAAAGAAGGCCCATTATATTAAACAGCTAGAAATCAGTAGTCATTCATAGCAAATACTAATGAATATCACAGAATAGAGAGAGAACAAGTGTAAAAGACATCAAAATGTAAGTCTCTAGTCTAGAAAGGATGTTGTACACTGCAGAAATCCTTGAAATAGAGTTACTTCACATGAAACCAGTGTTTCAAACCATCAGAATGGACTGAAAAGTAGTATTTAACTGTAAAACAGTTGAAAGACAAGTTTATATAGCTTCGCAAGTCCACAGAAGACTGTATAAAGTTGTTTCTACATGTGGTGAAGTCCCACAAGTAGAGCAGAAGGCCCATTATAGGAAACACCTAGAAATCAGTAGTAATTCAGAGGAAATAGTAATGAATATCATAGAACTGTGTGAGAACAAGTGTAAAAGACATCAAAATGTAAGTTTCTAGTCTAGAAAGGATGTTATACACTACAGAAATCCTTGAAATAGAGTTACTTCACAAGAAAAGAGTGTTTCAACCCACTAGAATTCACTGAAAAGTAGTATTCAACTGTAAAACAGTTGAAAGACAAGTGTATATAGCTTCTCAAGTTCAGAGAAGAGTGTATAAAGTTGTTTCTACATGTGGTGAAGTCCCACAGAGTAGAGCAGAAGGCCCATTATAGGAAACAGCTAGAAATCAGTAGTCATTCAGAGCAAATACTAATGAATATCACAGAATAGAGAGAGAACAAGTGTAAAAGACATGAAAATGTAAGTCTCTAGTCTTGAAAGGGTGTTATACACTACAGAAATCCTTGAAATAGAGTTAATTCACAAGAAAACAGTGTTTCAACCCACTAGAATTCACTGAAAAGAAGTATTCAACTGTAAAACAGTTGACAGACAAGTGTATATAGCTTCTCCAGTTCAGGGAAGAGTGTATAAAGTTGTTTCTACATGTGGTGAAGTACCACAGGTAGAAAAGAAGGCCCATTATAGGAAAACGCTAGAAATCAGTAGTCATTCAGAGCAAATACTAATGAATATCACAGAATAGAGAGAGAACAAGTGTAAAAGACATCAAAATGTAAGTCTCTAGTCTAGAAAGGATGTTGTACACTGCAGAAATCCTTGAAATAGAGTTACTTCACAAGAAAACAGTGTTTCAACCCACTAGAATTCACTGAAAAGTAGTATTCAACTGTAAAACAGTTGAAAGACAAGTGTATATAGCTTCTCAAGTTCAGTGAAAAGTGTATAAAGTTGTTTCTACATGTGGTGAAGTCCCACAAGTAGAAAATAAGGCCCATTATAGGAAACAGCTAGAAATCAGTACTCATTCAGAGCAAATACTAATGAATATCATAGAACTGTGAGAGAACAAGTGTAAAAGACATCAAAATGTAAGTTTCTAGTCTAGAAAGGATGTTATACACTACAGAAATCCTTGAAATAGAGTTACTTCACAAGAAAACAGTGTTTCAACCCACTAGAATTCACTGAAAAGTAGTATTCAACTGTAAAACAGTTGAAAGACAAGTGTATATAGCTTCTCAAGTTCAGAGAAAAGTGTATAAAGTTGTTTCTACATGTGGTGAAGTCCCACAAGTAGAAAATAAGGCCCATTATAGGAAACAGCTAGAAATCAGTAGTAATTCAGAGAAAATACTAATGAATATCATAGAACTGTGTGAGAGCAAGTGTAAAAGACATCAAAATGTAAGTTTCTAGTCTAGAAAGGATGTTATACACTACAGAAATCCTTGAAATAGAGTTACTTCACAAGAAAACAGTGTTTCAACCCACTAGAATTCACTGAAAAGTAGTATTCAACTGTAAAACAGTTGAAAGACAAGTGTATATAGCTTCTCCAGTTCAGGGAAGAGTGTATAAAGTTGTTCCTACATGTGGTGAAGTCCCACAAGTAGAAAAGAAGGCCCATTATAGGAAACAGCTAGAAATCAGTAGTCATTCAGAGCAAATACTAATGAATATCACAGAATAGAGACAGAACAAGTGTAAAAGACATCAAAATGTAAGTTTCTAGTCTAGAAAGGATGTTATACACTACAGAAATCCTTGAAATAGAGTTACTTCACAAGAAAACAGTGTTTCAACCGACTAGAATTCACTGAAAAGTAGTATTCAACTGTAAAACAGTTGAAAGACAAGTTTATATAGCTTCGCAAGTCCACAGAAGACTGTATAAAGTTGTTTCTACATGTGGTGAAGTCCCACAAGTATACCAGAAGGCCCATTATAGGACACTGCAAGAAAGCATTAGTAATTCAGAGCAAATACTAATGAATATCATAGAACTGTGTGAGAACAAGTGTAAAAGACATCAAAATGTAAGTTTCTAGTCTAGAAAGGATGTTATACACTACAGAAATCCTTGAAATAGAGTTACTTCACAAGAAAACAGTGTTTCAACCCACTAGAATTCACTGAAAAGTAGTATTCAACTGTAAAACAGTTGAAAGACAAGTGTATATAGCTTCTCCAGTTCAGGGAAGAGTGTATAAAGTTGTTTCTACATGTGGTGAAGTCCCACAAGTAGAAAAGAAGGCCCATTATAGGAAACACCTAGAAATCAGTAGTCATTCAGAGCAAATACTAATGAATATCACAGAATAGAGAGAGAACAAGTGTAAAAGACATCAACATGTAAGTCTCTAGTCTAGAAAGGATGTTGTACACTGCAGAAATCCTTGAAATAGAGTTACTTCACATGAAACCAGTGTTTCAAACCACCAGAATGCACTGAAAAGTAGTATTTAACTGTAAAACAGTTGAAAGACAAGTGTATATAGCTTCTCAAGTTCAGGGAAGAGTGTATAAAGTTGTTTCTACATGTGGTGAAGTCCCACAAGTAGAAAAGAAGGCCCATTATAGGAAACAGCTAGAAATCAGTAGTCATTCAGAGCAAATACTAATGAATATCACAGAATAGAGAGAGAACAAGTGTAAAAGACATCAAAATGTAAGTCTCTAGTCTAGAAAGGATGTTATACACTACAGAAATCCTTGAAATAGAGTTACTTCACAAGAAAACAGTGTTTCAACCCACTAGAATTCACTGAAAAGTAGTATTCAACTGTAAAACAGTTGAAAGACAAGATTATATAGCTTCGCAAGTCCACGGAAGACTGTATAAAGTTGTTTCTACATGTGGTGAAGTCCCACAAGTAGAAAATAAGGCCCATTATAGGAAACAGCTAGAAATCAGTACTCATTCAGAGCAAATACTAATGAATATCATAGAACTGTGTGAGAACAAGTGTAAAAGACATCAAAATGTAAGTTTCTAGTCTAGAAAGGATGTTATACACTACAGAAATCCTTGAAATAGAGTTACTTCACAAGAAAAGAGTGTTTCAACCCACTAGAATTCACTGAAAAGTAGTATTCAACTGTAAAACAGTTGAAAGACAAGTGTATATAGCTTCTCAAGTTCAGAGAAGAGTGTATAAAGTTGTTTCTACATGTGGTGAAGTCCCACAGAGTAGAGCAGAAGGCCCATTATAGGAAACAGCTAGAAATCAGTAGTCATTCAGAGCAAATACTAATGAATATCACAGAATAGAGAGAGAACAAGTGTAAAAGACATGAAAATGTAAGTCTCTAGTCTTGAAAGGGTGTTATACACTACAGAAATCCTTGAAATAGAGTTAATTCACAAGAAAACAGTGTTTCAACCCACTAGAATTCACTGAAAAGAAGTATTCAACTGTAAAACAGTTGACAGACAAGTGTATATAGCTTCTCCAGTTCAGGGAAGAGTGTATAAAGTTGTTTCTACATGTGGTGAAGTACCACAGGTAGAAAAGAAGGCCCATTATAGGAAAACGCTAGAAATCAGTAGTCATTCAGAGCAAATACTAATGAATATCACAGAATAGAGAGAGAACAAGTGTAAAAGACATCAAAATGTAAGTCTCTAGTCTAGAAAGGATGTTGTACACTGCAGAAATCCTTGAAATAGAGTTACTTCACAAGAAAACAGTGTTTCAACCCACTAGAATTCACTGAAAAGTAGTATTCAACTGTAAAACAGTTGAAAGACAAGTGTATATAGCTTCTCAAGTTCAGTGAAAAGTGTATAAAGTTGTTTCTACATGTGGTGAAGTCCCACAAGTAGAAAATAAGGCCCATTATAGGAAACAGCTAGAAATCAGTACTCATTCAGAGCAAATACTAATGAATATCATAGAACTGTGAGAGAACAAGTGTAAAAGACATCAAAATGTAAGTTTCTAGTCTAGAAAGGATGTTATACACTACAGAAATCCTTGAAATAGAGTTACTTCACAAGAAAACAGTGTTTCAACGCACTAGAATTCTCTGAAAAGTAGTATTCAACTGTAAAACAGTTGAAAGACAAGTGTATATAGCTTCTCAAGTTCAGGGAAGAGTGTATAAAGTTGTTTCTACATGTGGTGAAGTCCCACAAGTAGAAAAGAAGGCCCATTATATTAAACAGCTAGAAATCAGTAGTCATTCATAGCAAATACTAATAAATATCACAGAATAGAGAGAGAACAAGTGTAAAAGACATCAAAATGTAAGTCTCTAGTCTAGAAAGGATGTTGTACACTGCAGAAATCCTTGAAATAGAGTTACTTCACATGAAACCAGTGTTTCAAACCATCAGAATGCACTGAAAAGTAGTATTTAACTGTAAAACAGTTGAAAGACAAGTTTATATAGCTTCGCAAGTCCACAGAAGACTGTATAAAGTTGTTTCTACATGTGGTGAAGTCCCACAAGTAAAGCAGAAGGCCCATTATAGGAAACACCTAGAAATCAGTAGTAATTCAGAGGAAATAGTAATGAATATCATAGAACTGTGTGAGAACAAGTGTAAAAGACATCAAAATGTAAGTCTCTAGTCTAGAAAGGATGTTATACACTACAGAAATCCTTGAAATAGAGTTACTTCACAAGAAAAGAGTGTTTCAACCCACTAGAATTCACTGAAAAGTAGTATTCAACTGTAAAACAGTTGAAAGACAAGTGTATATAGCTTCTCAAGTTCAGAGAAGAGTGTATAAAGTTGTTTCTACATGTGGTGAAGTCCCACAAGTAGAGCAGAAGGCCCATTATAGGAAACAGCTAGAAATCAGTAGTCATTCAGAGCAAATACTAATGAATATCACAGAATAGAGAGAGAACAAGTGTAAAAGACATCAAAATGTAAGTCTCTAGTCTTGAAAGGGTGTTATACACTACAGAAATCCTTGAAATAGAGTTAATTCACAAGAAAACAGTGTTTCAATCCACTAGAATTCACTGAAAAGAAGTATTCAACTGTAAAACAGTTGACAGACAAGTGTATATAGCTTCTCCAGTTCAGGGAAGAGTGTATAAAGTTGTTTCTACATGTGGTGAAGTACCACAGGTAGAAAAGAAGGCCCATTATAGGAAACAGCTAGAAATCAGTAGTCATTCAGAGCAAATACTAATGAATATCACAGAATAGAGAGAGAACAAGTGTAAAAGACATCAAAATGTAAGTCTCTAGTCTAGAAAGGATGTTGTACACTGCAGAAATCCTTGAAATAGAGTTACTTCACAAGAAAACAGTGTTTCAACGCACTAGAATTCTCTGAAAAGTAGTATTCAACTGTAAAACAGTTGAAAGACAAGTGTATATAGCTTCTCAAGTTCAGGGAAGAGTGTATAAAGTTGTTTCTACATGTGGTGAAGTCCCACAAGTAGAAAAGAAGGCCCATTATATTAAACAGCTAGAAATCAGTAGTCATTCATAGCAAATACTAATAAATATCACAGAATAGAGAGAGAACAAGTGTAAAAGACATCAAAATGTAAGTCTCTAGTCTAGAAAGGATGTTGTACACTGCAGAAATCCTTGAAATAGAGTTACTTCACATGAAACCAGTGTTTCAAACCATCAGAATGCACTGAAAAGTAGTATTTAACTGTAAAACAGTTGAAAGACAAGTTTATATAGCTTCGCAAGTCCACAGAAGACTGTATAAAGTTGTTTCTACATGTGGTGAAGTCCCACAAGTAGAGCAGAAGGCCCATTATAGGAAACAGCTAGAAATCAGTAGTAATTCAGAGGAAATAGTAATGAATATCATAGAATTGTGTGAGAACAAGTGTAAAAGACATCAAAATGTAAGTTTCTAGTCTAGAAAGGATGTTATACACTACAGAAATCCTTGAAATAGAGTTAATTCACAAGAAAACAGTGTTTCAACCCACTAGAATTCACTGAAAAGAAGTATTCAACTGTAAAACAGTTGAAAGACAAGTGTATATAGCTTCTCCAGTTCAGGGAAGAGTGTATAAAGTTGTTTCTACATGTGGTGAAGTACCACAGGTAGAAAAGAAGGCCCATTATAGGAAAACGCTAGAAATCAGTAGTCATTCAGAGCAAATACTAATGAATATCACAGAATAGAGAGAGAACAAGTGTAAAAGACATCAAAATGTAAGTCTCTAGTCTAGAAAGGATGTTGTACACTGCAGAAATCCTTGAAATAGAGTTACTTCACAAGAAAACAGTGTTTCAACCCACTAGAATTCACTGAAAAGTAGTATTCAACTGTAAAACAGTTGAAAGACAAGTGTATATAGCTTCTCAAGTTCAGTGAAAAGTGTATAAAGTTGTTTCTACATGTGGTGAAGTCCCATAAGTAGAAAATAAGGCCCATTATAGGAAACAGCTAGAAATCAGTACTCATTCAGAGCAAATACTAATGAATATCATAGAACTGTGTGAGAACAAGTGTAAAAGACATCAAAATGTAAGTTTCTAGTCTAGAAAGGATGTTATACACAACAGAAATCCTTGAAATAGAGTTACTTCACAAGAAAACAGTGTTTCAACGCACTAGAATTCTCTGAAAAGTAGTATTCAACTGTAAAACAGTTGAAAGACAAGTGTATATAGCTTCTCAAGTTCAGGGAAGAGTGTATAAAGTTGTTTCTACATGTGGTGAAGTCCCACAAGTAGAAAAGAAGGCCCATTATATTAAACAGCTAGAAATCAGTAGTCATTCATAGCAAATACTAATAAATATCACAGAATAGAGAGAGAACAAGTGTAAAAGACATCAAAATGTAAGTCTCTAGTCTAGAAAGGATGTTGTACACTGCAGAAATCCTTGAAATAGAGTTACTTCACATGAAACCAGTGTTTCAAACCATCAGAATGCACTGAAAAGTAGTATTTAACTGTAAAACAGTTGAAAGACAAGTTTATATAGCTTCGCAAGTCCACAGAAGACTGTATAAAGTTGTTTCTACATGTGGTGAAGTCCCACAAGTAAAGCAGAAGGCCCATTATAGGAAACACCTAGAAATCAGTAGTAATTCAGAGGAAATAGTAATGAATATCATAGAACTGTGTGAGAACAAGTGTAAAAGACATCAAAATGTAAGTCTCTAGTCTAGAAAGGATGTTATACACTACAGAAATCCTTGAAATAGAGTTACTTCACATGAAAAGAGTGTTTCAACCCACTAGAATTCACTGAAAAGTAGTATTCAACTGTAAAACAGTTGAAAGACAAGTGTATATAGCTTCTCAAGTTCAGAGAAGAGTGTATAAAGTTGTTTCTACATGTGGTGAAGTCCCACAAGTAGAGCAGAAGGCCCATTATAGGAAACAGCTAGAAATCAGTAGTCATTCAGAGCAAATACTAATGAATATCACAGAATAGAGAGAGAACAAGTGTAAAAGACATCAAAATGTAAGTCTCTAGTCTTGAAAGGGTGTTATACACTACAGAAATCCTTGAAATAGAGTTAATTCACAAGAAAACAGTGTTTCAATCCACTAGAATTCACTGAAAAGAAGTATTCAACTGTAAAACAGTTGACAGACAAGTGTATATAGCTTCTCCAGTTCAGGGAAGAGTGTATAAAGTTGTTTCTACATGTGGTGAAGTACCACAGGTAGAAAAGAAGGCCCATTATAGGAAACAGCTAGAAATCAGTAGTCATTCAGAGCAAATACTAATGAATATCACAGAATAGAGAGAGAACAAGTGTAAAAGACATCAAAATGTAAGTCTCTAGTCTAGAAAGGATGTTGTACACTGCAGAAATCCTTGAAATAGAGTTACTTCACAAGAAAACAGTGTTTCAACCCACTAGAATTCACTGAAAAGTAGTATTCAACTGTAAAACAGTTGAAAGACAAGTGTATATAGCTTCTCAAGTTCAGTGAAAAGTGTATAAAGTTGTTTCTACATGTGGTGAAGTCCCACAAGTAGAAAATAAGGCCCATTATAGGAAACAGCTAGAAATCAGTACTCATTCAGAGCAAATACTAATGAATATCATAGAACTGTGTGAGAACAAGTGTAAAAGACATCAAAATGTAAGTTTCTAGTCTAGAAAGGATGTTATACACTACAGAAATCCTTGAAATAGAGTTACTTCACAAGAAAACAGTGTTTCAACGCACTAGAATTCTCTGAAAAGTAGTATTCAACTGTAAAACAGTTGAAAGACAAGTGTATATAGCTTCTCAAGTTCAGGGAAGAGTGTATAAAGTTGTTTCTACATGTGGTGAAGTCCCACAAGTAGAAAAGAAGGCCCATTATATTAAACAGCTAGAAATCAGTAGTCATTCATAGCAAATACTAATAAATATCACAGAATAGAGAGAGAACAAGTGTAAAAGACATCAAAATGTAAGTCTCTAGTCTAGAAAGGATGTTGTACACTGCAGAAATCCTTGAAATAGAGTTACTTCACATGAAACCAGTGTTTCAAACCATCAGAATGCACTGAAAAGTAGTATTTAACTGTAAAACAGTTGAAAGACAAGTTTATATAGCTTCGCAAGTCCACAGAAGACTGTATAAAGTTGTTTCTACATGTGGTGAAGTCCCACAAGTAGAGCAGAAGGCCCATTATAGGAAACAGCTAGAAATCAGTAGTAATTCAGAGGAAATAGTAATGAATATCATAGAATTGTGTGAGAACAAGTGTAAAAGACATCAAAATGTAAGTTTCTAGTCTAGAAAGGATGTTATACACTACAGAAATCCTTGAAATAGAGTTACTTCACAAGAAAACAGTGTTTCAACCCACTAGAATTCACTGAAAAGTAGTATTCAACTGTAAAACAGTTGAAAGACAAGTGTATATAGCTTCTCAAGTTCAGAGAAAAGTGTATAAAGTTGTTTCTACATGTGGTGAAGTCCCACAAGTAGAGCAGAAGGCCCATTATAGGAAACAGCTAGAAATCAGTAGCCATTCAGAGCAAATAATAATGAATATCACAGAATAGAGAGAGAACAAGTGTAAAAGACATCAAAATGTAAGTCTCTAGTCTTGAAAGGATGTTATACCCTACAGAAATCCTTGAAATAGAGTTAATTCACAAGAAAACAGTGTTTCAACCCACTAGAATTCACTGAAAAGAAGTATTCAACTGTAAAACAGTTGAAAGACAAGTGTATATAGCTTCTCCAGTTCAGGGAAGAGTGTATAAAGTTGTTTCTACATGTGGTGAAGTCCCACAGGTAGAAAAGAAGGCCCATTATAGGAAACAGCTAGAAATCAGTAGTAATTCAGAGGAAATAGTAATGAATATCATAGAACTGTGTGAGAACAAGTGTAAAAGACATCAAAATGTAAGTTTCTAGTCTAGAAAGGATGTTATACACTACAGAAATCCTTGAAATAGAGTTACTTCACAAGAAAACTGTGTTTCAACCCACTAGAAGCCACTGAAAAGTAGTATTCAACTGTAAAACAGTTGAAAGACAAGTTTATATAGCTTCGCAAGTCCACAGAAGACTGTATAAAGTTGTTTCTACATGTGGTGAAGTTCCACAAGTAGAGCAGAAGGCCCATTATAGGAAACAGCTAGAAATCAGTAGTAATTCAGAGGATATACTAATGAATATCATAGAATTGTGTGAGAACAAGTGTAAAAGACATCAAAATGTAAGTCTCTAGTCTTGAAAGGATGTTATACACTACAGAAATCCTTGAAATAGAGTTACTTCACAAGAAAAGAGTGTTTCAACCCACTAGAATTCACTGAAAAGTAGTATTCAACTGTAAAACAGTTGAAAGACAAGTGTATATAGCTTCTCCAGTTCAGGGAAGAGTGTATAAAGTTGTTTCTACATGTGGTGAAGTCCCACAAGTAGAAAAGAAGGCCCATTATAGGAAACAGCTAGAAATCAGTAGTCATTCAGAGCAAATACTAATGAATATCACAGATTAGAGAGAGAACAAGTGTAAAAGACATCAAAATGTAAGTCTCTAGTCTTGAAAGGGTGTTATACACTACAGAAATCCTTGAAATAGAGTTAATTCACAAGAAAACAGTGTTTCAATCCACTAGAATTCACTGAAAAGAAGTATTCAACTGTAAAACAGTTGACAGACAAGTGTATATAGCTTCTCCAGTTCAGGGAAGAGTGTATAAAGTTGTTTCTACATGTGGTGAAGTCCCACAAGTAGAAAAGAAGGCCCATTATAGGAAACAGCTAGAAATCAGTAGTCATTCAGAGCAAATACTAATGAATATCACAGAATAGAGAGAGAACAAGTGTAAAAGACATCAAAATGTAAGTCTCTAGTCTAGAAAGGATGTTGTAAACTGCAGAAATCCTTGAAATAGAGTTACTTCACAAGAAAACAGTGTTTCAACCCACTAGAATTCACTGAAAAGTAGTATTCAACTGTAAAACAGTTGAAAGACAAGTGTATATAGCTTCTCAAGTTCAGTGAAAAGTGTATAAAGTTGTTTCTACATGTGGTGAAGTCCCACAAGTAGAAAATAAGGCCCATTATAGGAAACAGCTAGAAATCAGTACTCATTCAGAGCAAATACTAATGAATATCATAGAACTGTGTGAGAACAAGTGTAAAAGACATCAAAATGTAAGTTTCTAGTCTAGAAAGGATGTTATACACTACAGAAATCCTTGAAATAGAGTTACTTCACAAGAAAACAGTGTTTCAACGCACTAGAATTCTCTGAAAAGTAGTATTCAACTGTAAAACAGTTGAAAGACAAGTGTATATAGCTTCTCAAGTTCAGGGAAGAGTGTATAAAGTTGTTTCTACATGTGGTGAAGTCCCACAAGTAGAAAAGAAGGCCCATTATATTAAACAGCTAGAAATCAGTAGTCATTCATAGCACATACTAATAAATATCACAGAATAGAGAGAGAACAAGTGTAAAAGACATCAAAATGTAAGTCTCTAGTCTAGAAAGGATGTTGTACACTGCAGAAATCCTTGAAATAGAGTTACTTCACATGAAACCAGTGTTTCAAACCATCAGAATGCACTGAAAAGTAGTATTTAACTGTAAAACAGTTGAAAGACAAGTTTATATAGCTTCGCAAGTCCACAGAAGACTGTATAAAGTTGTTTCTACATGTGGTGAAGTCCCACAAGTAGAGCAGAAGGCCCATTATAGGAAACAGCTAGAAATCAGTAGTAATTCAGAGGAAATAGTAATGAATATCATAGAATTGTGTGAGAACAAGTGTAAAAGACATCAAAATGTAAGTTTCTAGTCTAGAAAGGATGTTATACACTACAGAAATCCTTGATATAGAGTTACTTCACAAGAAAACAGTGTTTCAACCCACTAGAATTCACTGAAAAGTAGTATTCAACTGTAAAACAGTTGAAAGACAAGTGTATATAGCTTCTCAAGTTCAGAGAAAAGTGTATAAAGTTGTTTCTACATGTGGTGAAGTCCCACAAGTAGAGCAGAAGGCCCATTATAGGAAACAGCTAGAAATCAGTAGCCATTCAGAGCAAATAATAATGAATATCACAGAATAGTGAGAGAACAAGTGTAAAAGACATCAAAATGTAAGTCTCTAGTCTTGAAAGGATGTTATACCCTACAGAAATCCTTGAAATAGAGTTAATTCACAAGAAAACAGTGTTTCAACCCACTAGAATTCACTGAAAAGAAGTATTCAACTGTAAAACAGTTGAAAGACAAGTGTATATAGCTTCTCCAGTTCAGGGAAGAGTGTATAAAGTTGTTTCTACATGTGGTGAAGTCCCACAGGTAGAAAAGAAGGCCCATTATAGGAAACAGCTAGAAATCAGTAGTAATTCAGAGGAAATAGTAATGAATATCATAGAACTGTGTGAGAACAAGTGTAAAAGACATCAAAATGTAAGTTTCTAGTCTAGAAAGGATGTTATACACTACAGAAATCCTTGAAATAGAGTTACTTCACAAGAAAACTGTGTTTCAACCCACTAGAAGCCACTGAAAAGTAGTATTCAACTGTAAAACAGTTGAAAGACAAGTTTATATAGCTTCGCAAGTCCACAGAAGACTGTATAAAGTTGTTTCTACATGTGGTGAAGTTCCACAAGTAGAGCAGAAGGCCCATTATAGGAAACAGCTAGAAATCAGTAGTAATTCAGAGGATATACTAATGAATATCATAGAATTGTGTGAGAACAAGTGTAAAAGACATCAAAATGTAAGTCTCTAGTCTTGAAAGGATGTTATACACTACAGAAATCCTTGAAATAGAGTTACTTCACAAGAAAAGAGTGTTTCAACCCACTAGAATTCACTGAAAAGTAGTATTCAACTGTAAAACAGTTGAAAGACAAGTGTATATAGCTTCTCCAGTTCAGGGAAGAGTGTATAAAGTTGTTTCTACATGTGGTGAAGTCCCACAAGTAGAAAAGAAGGCCCATTATAGGAAACACCTAGAAATCAGTAGTCATTCAGAGCAAATACTAATGAATATCACAGAATAGAGAGAGAACAAGTGTAAAAGACATCAAAATGTAAGTCTCTAGTCTAGAAAGGATGTTGTACACTGCAGAAATCCTTGAAATAGAGTTACTTCACATGAAACCAGTGTTTCAAACCACCAGAATGCACTGAAAAGTAGTATTTAACTGTAAAACAGTTGAAAGACAAGTGTATATAGCTTCTCAAGTTCAGGGAAGAGTGTATAAAGTTGTTTCTACATGTGGTGAAGTCCCACAAGTAGAAAAGAAGGCCCATTATAGGAAACAGCTAGAAATCAGTAGTCATTCAGAGCAAATACTAATGAATATCACAGAATAGAGAGAGAACAAGTGTAAAAGACATCTAAATGTAAGTTTCTAGTCTAGAAAGGATGTTATACACTACAGAAATCCTTGAAATAGAGTTACTTCACAAGAAAAGAGTGTTTCAACCCACTAGAATTCACTGAAAAGTAGTATTCAACTGTAAAACAGTTGAAAGACAAGTGTATATAGCTTCTCAAGTTCAGGGAAGAGTGTATAAAGTTGTTTCTACATGTGGTGAAGTCCCACAAGTAGAAAAGAAGGCCCATTATAGGAAACAGCTAGAAATCAGTAGTCATTCAGAGCAAATACTAATGAATATCACAGAATAGAGACAGAACAAGTGTAAAAGACATCAAAATGTAAGTTTCTAGTCTAGAAAGGATGTTATACACTACAGAAATCCTTGAAATAGAGTTACTTCACAGGAAAACAGTGTTTCAACGCACTAGAATTCTCTGAAAAGTAGTATTCAACTGTAAAACAGTTGAAAGACAAGTTTATATAGCTTCGCAAGTCCACAGAAGACTGTATAAAGTTGTTTCTACATGTGGTGAAGTCCCACAAGTAGAAAATAAGGCCCATTATAGGAAACAGCTAGAAATCAGTACTCATTCAGAGCAAATACTAATGAATATCATAGAACTGTGTGAGAACAAGTGTAAAAGACATCAAAATGTAAGTTTCTAGTCTAGAAAGGATGTTATACACTACAGAAATCCTTGAAATAGAGTTACTTCACAAGAAAACAGTGTTTCAACCCACTAGAATTCTCTGAAAAGTAGTATTCAACTGTAAAACAGTTGAAAGACAAGTGTATATAGCTTCTCAAGTTCAGGGAAGAGTGTATAAAGTTGTTTCTACATGTGGTGAAGTCCCACAAGTAGAAAAGAAGGCCCATTATATTAAACAGCTAGAAATCAGTAGTCATTCATAGCAAATACTAATGAATATCACAGAATAGAGAGAGAACAAGTGTAAAAGACATCAAAATTTAAGTCTCTAGTCTAGAAAGGATGTTGTACACTGCAGAAATCCTTGAAATAGAGTTACTTCACATGAAACCAGTGTTTCAAACCATCAGAATGGACTGAAAAGTAGTATTTAACTGTAAAACAGTTGAAAGACAAGTTTATATAGCTTCGCAAGTCCACAGAAGACTGTATAAAGTTGTTTCTACATGTGGTGAAGTCCCACAAGTAGAGCAGAAGGCCCATTATAGGAAACAGCTAGAAATCAGTAGTAATTCAGAGGAAATAGTAATGAATATCATAGAATTGTGTGAGAACAAGTGTAAAAGACATCAAAATGTAAGTTTCTAGTCTAGAAAGGATGTTATACACTACAGAAATCCTTGAAATAGAGTTACTTCACAAGAAAACAGTGTTTCAACCCACTAGAATTCACTGAAAAGTAGTATTCAACTGTAAAACAGTTGAAAGACAAGTGTATATAGCTTCTCAAGTTCAGAGAAAAGTGTATAAAGTTGTTTCTACATGTGGTGAAGTCCCACAAGTAGAAAATAAGGCCCATTATAGGAAACAGCTAGAAATCAGTAGTAATTCAGAGAAAATACTAATGAATATCATAGAACTGTGTGAGAGCAAGTGTAAAAGACATCAAAATGTAAGTTTCTAGTCTAGAAAGGATGTTATACACTACAGAAATCCTTGAAATAGAGTTACTTCACAAGAAAACAGTGTTTCAACCCACTAGAATTCACTGAAAAGTAGTATTCAACTGTAAAACAGTTGAAAGACAAGTGTATATAGCTTCTCCAGTTCAGGGAAGAGTGTATAAAGTTTTTTCTACATGTGGTGAAGTCCCACAAGTAGAAAAGAAGGCCCATTATAGGAAACAGCTAGAAATCAGTAGTCATTCAGAGCAAATACTAATGAATATCACAGAATAGAGAGAGAACAAGTGTAAAAGACATCAAAATGTAAGTCTCTAGTCTAGAAAGGATGTTGTACACTGCAGAAATCCTTGAAATAGAGTTACTTCACATGAAACCAGTGTTTCAAACCACCAGAATGCACTGAAAAGTAGTATTTAACTGTAAAACAGTTGAAAGACAAGTGTATATAGCTTCTCAAGTTCAGGGAAGAGTGTATAAAGTTGTTTCTACATGTGGTGAAGTCCCACAAGTAGAAAAGAAGGCCCATTATAGGAAACAGCTAGAAATCAGTAGTCATTCAGAGCAAATACTAATGAATATCACAGAATAGAGAGAGAACAAGTGTAAAAGACATCAAAATGTAAGTCTCTAGTCTAGAAAGGATGTTATACACTACAGAAATCCTTGAAATAGAGTTACTTCACAAGAAAACAGTGTTTCAACCCACTAGAATTCACTGAAAAGTAGTATTCAACTGTAAAACAGTTGAAAGACAAGATTATATAGCTTCGCAAGTCCACGGAAGACTGTATAAAGTTGTTTCTACATGTGGTGAAGTCCCACAAGTAGAAAATAAGGCCCATTATAGGAAACAGCTAGAAATCAGTACTCATTCAGAGCAAATACTAATGAATATCATAGAACTGTGTGAGAACAAGTGTAAAAGACATCAAAATGTAAGTTTCTAGTCTAGAAAGGATGTTATACACTACAGAAATCCTTGAAATAGAGTTACTTCACAAGAAAACAGTGTTTCAACGCACTAGAATTCTCTGAAAAGTAGTATTCAACTGTAAAACAGTTGAAAGACAAGTGTATATAGCTTCTCAAGTTCAGGGAAGAGTGTATTAAGTTGTTTCTACATGTGGTGAAGTCCCACAAGTAGAAAAGAAGGCCCATTATATTAAACAGCTAGAAATCAGTAGTCATTCATAGCAAATACTAATGAATATCACAGAATAGAGAGAGAACAAGTGTAAAAGACATCAAAATGTAAGTCTCTAGTCTAGAAAGGATGTTGTACACTGCAGAAATCCTTGAAATAGAGTTACTTCACATGAAACCAGTGTTTCAAACCATCAGAATGGACTGAAAAGTAGTATTTAACTGTAAAACAGTTGAAAGACAAGTTTATATAGCTTCGCAAGTCCACAGAAGACTGTATAAAGTTGTTTCTACATGTGGTGAAGTCCCACAAGTAGAGCAGAAGGCCCATTATAGGAAACAGCTAGAAATCAGTAGTAATTCAGAGAAAATACTAATGAATATCATAGAACTGTGTGAGAACAAGTGTAAAAGACATCTAAATGTAAGTTTCTAGTCTAGAAAGGATGTTATACACTACAGAAATCCTTGAAATAGAGTTACTTCACAAGAAAAGAGTGTTTCAACCCACTAGAATTCACTGAAAAGTAGTATTCAACTGTAAAACAGTTGAAAGACAAGTGTATATAGCCTCTCCAGTTCAGGGAAGAGTGTATAAAGTTGTTTCTACATGTGGTGAAGTCCCACAAGTAGAAAAGAAGGCCCATTATAGGAAACAGCTAGAAATCAGTAGTCATTCAGAGCAAATACTAATGAATATCACAGAATAGAGACAGAACAAGTGTAAAAGACATCAAAATGTAAGTTTCTTGTCTAGAAAGGATGTTATACACTACAGAAATCCTTGAAATAGAGTTACTTCACAGGAAAACAGTGTTTCAACGCACTAGAATTCTCTGAAAAGTAGTATTCAACTGTAAAACAGTTGAAAGACAAGTTTATATAGCTTCGCAAGTCCACAGAAGACTGTATAAAGTTGTTTCTACATGTGGTGAAGTCCCACAAGTAGAAAATAAGGCCCATTATAGGAAACAGCTAGAAATCAGTACTCATTCAGAGCAAATACTAATGAATATCATAGAACTGTGTGAGAACAAGTGTAAAAGACATCAAAATGTAAGTTTCTAGTCTAGAAAGGATGTTATACACTACAGAAATCCTTGAAATAGAGTTACTTCACAAGAAAACAGTGTTTCAACCCACTAGAATTCTCTGAAAAGTAGTATTCAACTGTAAAACAGTTGAAAGACAAGTGTATATAGCTTCTCAAGTTCAGGGAAGAGTGTATAAAGTTGTTTCTACATGTGGTGAAGTCCCACAAGTAGAAAAGAAGGCCCATTATATTAAACAGCTAGAAATCAGTAGTCATTCATAGCAAATACTAATGAATATCACAGAATAGAGAGAGAACAAGTGTAAAAGACATCAAAATTTAAGTCTCTAGTCTAGAAAGGATGTTGTACACTGCAGAAATCCTTGAAATAGAGTTACTTCACATGAAACCAGTGTTTCAAACCATCAGAATGGACTGAAAAGTAGTATTTAACTGTAAAACAGTTGAAAGACAAGTTTATATAGCTTCGCAAGTCCACAGAAGACTGTATAAAGTTGTTTCTACATGTGGTGAAGTCCCACAAGTAGAGCAGAAGGCCCATTATAGGAAACAGCTAGAAATCAGTAGTAATTCAGAGGAAATAGTAATGAATATCATAGAAATGTGTGAGAACAAGTGTAAAAGACATCAAAATGTAAGTTTCTAGTCTAGAAAGGATGTTATACACTACAGAAATCCTTGAAATAGAGTTACTTCACAAGAAAACAGTGTTTCAACCCACTAGAATTCACTGAAAAGTAGTATTCAACTGTAAAACAGTTGAAAGACAAGTGTATATAGCTTCTCAAGTTCAGAGAAAAGTGTATAAAGTTGTTTCTACATGTGGTGAAGTCCCACAAGTAGAAAAGAAGGCCCATTATAGGAAACAGCTAGAAATCAGTAGTCATTCAGAGCAAATACTAATGAATATCACAGAATAGAGACAGAACAAGTGTAAAAGACATCAAAATGTAAGTTTCTAGTCTAGAAAGGATGTTATACACTACAGAAATCCTTGAAATAGAGTTACTTCACAAGAAAACAGTGTTTCAACCGACTAGAATTCACTGAAAAGTAGTATTCAACTGTAAAACAGTTGAAAGACAAGTTTATATAGCTTCGCAAGTCCACAGAAGACTGTATAAAGTTGTTTCTACATGTGGTGAAGTCCCACAAGTATACCAGAAGGCCCATTATAGGACACTGCAAGAAAGCATTAGTAATTCAGAGCAAATACTAATGAATATCATAGAACTGTGTGAGAACAAGTGTAAAAGACATCAAAATGTAAGTTTCTAGTCTAGAAAGGATGTTGTACACTGCAGAAATCCTTGAAATAGAGTTACTTCACATGAAACCAGTGTTTCAAACCACCAGAATGCACTGAAAAGTAGTATTTAACTGTAAAACAGTTGAAAGACAAGTGTATATAGCTTCTCAAGTTCAGGGAAGAGTGTATAAAGTTGTTTCTACATGTGGTGAAGTCCCACAAGTAGAAAAGAAGGCCCATTATAGGAAACAGCTAGAAATCAGTAGTCATTCAGAGCAAATACTAATGAATATCACAGAATAGAGAGAGAACAAGTGTAAAAGACATCAAAATGTAAGTTTCTAGTCTAGAAAGGATGTTATACACTGCAGAAATCCTTGAAATAGAGTTACTTCACAAGAAAACAGTGTTTCAACCCACTAGAATTCACTGAAAAGTAGTATTCAACTGTAAAACAGTTGAAAGACAAGTGTATATAGCTTCTCAAGTTCAGAGAAAAGTGTATAAAGTTGTTTCTACATGTGGTGAAGTCCCACAAGTAGAAAATAAGGCCCATTATAGGAAACAGCTAGAAATCAGTAGTAATTCAGAGAAAATACTAATGAATATCATAGAACTGTGTGAGAACAAGTGTAAAAGACATCAAAATGTAAGTTTCTAGTCTAGAAAGGATGTTATACACTACAGAAATCCTTGAAATAGAGTTACTTCACAAGAAAACAGTGTTTCAACCCACTAGAATTCACTGAAAAGTAGTATTCAACTGTAAAACAGTTGAAAGACAAGTGTATATAGCTTCTCCAGTTCAGGGAAGAGTGTATAAAGTTGTTTCTACATGTGGTGAAGTCCCACAAGTAGAAAAGAAGGCCCATTATAGGAAACAGCTAGAAATCAGTAGTCATTCAGAGCAAATACTAATGAATATCACAGAATAGAGAGAGAACAAGTGTAAAAGACATCAAAATGTAAGTCTCTAGTCTAGAAAGGATGTTGTACACTGCAGAAATCCTTGAAATAGAGTTACTTCACATGAAACCAGTGTTTCAAACCATCAGAATGCACTGAAAAGTAGTATTTAACTGTAAAAGTGTTGAAAGACAAGTTTATATAGCTTTGCACGTCCACAGAAGACTGTATAAAGTTGTTTCTACATGTGGTGAAGTCCCACAAGTAGAGCAGAAGGCCCATTATAGGAAACACCTAGAAATCAGTAGTAATTCAGAGGAAATACTAATGAATATCATAGAATTGTGTGAGAACAAGTGTAAAAGACATCAAAATGTAAGTTTCTAGTCTAGAAAGGATGTTATACACTACAGAAATCCTTGAAATAGAGTTACTTCACAAGAAAACAGTGTTTCAACCCACTAGAATTCACTGAAAAGTAGTATTCAACTGTAAAACAGTTGAAAGACAAGTGTATATAGCTTCTCAAGTTCAGAGAAGAGTGTATAAAGTTGTTTCTACATGTGGTGAAGTCCCACAAGTAGAGCAGAAGGCCCATTATAGGAAACAGCTAGAAATCAGTAGCCATTCAGAGCAAATACTAATGAATATCACAGAATAGAGAGAGAACAAGTGTAAAAGACATCAAAATGTAAGTCTCTAGTCTTGAAAGGATGTTATACCCTACAGAAATCCTTGAAATAGAGTTCATTCACAAGAAAACAGTGTTTCAACCCACTAGAATTCACTGAAAAGAAGTATTCAACTGTAAAACAGTTGAAAGACAAGTGTATATAGCTTCTCCAGTTCAGGGAAGAGTGTATAAAGTTGTTTCTACATGTGGTGAAGTCCCACAGGTAGAAAAGAAGGCCCATTATAGGAAACAGCTAGAAATCAGTAGTAATTCAGAGGAAATAGTAATGAATATCATAGAACTGTGTGAGAACAAGTGTAAAAGACATCAAAATGTAAGTTTCTAGTCTAGAAAGGATGTTATACACTACAGAAATCCTTGAAATAGAGTTACTTCACAAGAAAACTGTGTTTCAACCCACTAGAAGTCACTGAAAAGTAGTATTCAACTGTAAAACAGTTGAAAGACAAGTGTATATAGCTTCGCAAGTCCACAGAAGAGTGTATAAAGTTGTTTCTACATGTGGTGAAGTCCCACAAGTAGAAAAGAAGGCCCATTATAGGAAACACCTAGAAATCAGTAGTCATTCAGAGCAAATACTAATGAATATCACAGAATAGAGAGAGAACAAGTGTAAAAGACATCAAAATGTAAGTCTCTAGTCTAGAAAGGATGTTGTACACTGCAGAAATCCTTGAAATAGAGTTACTTCACATGAAACCAGTGTTTCAAACCACCAGAATGCACTGAAAAGTAGTATTTAACTGTAAAACAGTTGAAAGACAAGTGTATATAGCTTCTCAAGTTCAGGGAAGAGTGTATAAAGTTGTTTCTACATGTGGTGAAGTCCCACAAGTAGAAAAGAAGGCCCATTATAGGAAACAGCTAGAAATCAGTAGTCATTCAGAGCAAATACTAATGAATATCACAGAATAGAGAGAGAACAAGTGTAAAAGACATCAAAATGTAAGTCTCTAGTCTAGAAAGGATGTTATACACTACAGAAATCCTTGAAATAGAGTTACTTCACAAGAAAACAGTGTTTCAACCCACTAGAATTCACTGAAAAGTAGTATTCAACTGTAAAACAGTTGAAAGACAAGATTATATAGCTTCGCAAGTCCACGGAAGACTGTATAAAGTTGTTTCTACATGTGGTGAAGTCCCACAAGTAGAAAATAAGGCCCATTATAGGAAACAGCTAGAAATCAGTACTCATTCAGAGCAAATACTAATGAATATCATAGAACTGTGTGAGAACAAGTGTAAAAGACATCAAAATGTAAGTTTCTAGTCTAGAAAGGATGTTATACACTACAGAAATCCTTGAAATAGAGTTACTTCACAAGAAAACAGTGTTTCAACGCACTAGAATTCTCTGAAAAGTAGTATTCAACTGTAAAACAGTTGAAAGACAAGTGTATATAGCTTCTCAAGTTCAGGGAAGAGTGTATTAAGTTGTTTCTACATGTGGTGAAGTCCCACAAGTAGAAAAGAAGGCCCATTATATTAAACAGCTAGAAATCAGTAGTCATTCATAGCAAATACTAATGAATATCACAGAATAGAGAGAGAACAAGTGTAAAAGACATCAAAATGTAAGTCTCTAGTCTAGAAAGGATGTTGTACACTGCAGAAATCCTTGAAATAGAGTTACTTCACATGAAACCAGTGTTTCAAACCATCAGAATGGACTGAAAAGTAGTATTTAACTGTAAAACAGTTGAAAGACAAGTTTATATAGCTTCGCAAGTCCACGGAAGACTGTATAAAGTTGTTTCTACATGTGGTGAAGTCCCACAAGTAGAAAATAAGGCCCATTATAGGAAACAGCTAGAAATCAGTACTCATTCAGAGCAAATACTAATGAATATCATAGAACTGTGTGAGAACAAGTGTAAAAGACATCAAAATGTAAGTTTCTAGTCTAGAAAGGATGTTATACACTACAGAAATCCTTGAAATAGAGTTACTTCACAAGAAAACAGTGTTTCAACCCACTGGAATTCACTGAAAAGTAGTATTCAACTGTAAAACAGTTGAAAGACAAGTGTATATAGCTTCTCCAGTTCAGGGAAGAGTGTATAAAGTTGTTTCTACATGTGGTGAAGTCCCACAAGTAGAAAAGAAGGCCCATTATAGGAAACACCTAGAAATCAGTAGTCATTCAGAGCAAATACTAATGAATATCACAGAATAGAGAGAGAACAAGTGTAAAAGACATCAACATGTAAGTCTCTAGTCTAGAAAGGATGTTGTACACTGCAGAAATCCTTGAAATAGAGTTACTTCACATGAAACCAGTGTTTCAAACCACCAGAATGCACTGAAAAGTAGTATTTAACTGTAAAACAGTTGAAAGACAAGTGTATATAGCTTCTCAAGTTCAGGGAAGAGTGTATAAAGTTGTTTCTACATGTGGTGAAGTCCCACAAGTAGAAAAGAAGGCCCATTATAGGAAACAGCTAGAAATCAGTAGTCATTCAGAGCAAATACTAATGAATATCACAGAATAGAGAGAGAACAAGTGTAAAAGACATCAAAATGTAAGTCTCTAGTCTAGAAAGGATGTTATACACTACAGAAATCCTTGAAATAGAGTTACTTCACAAGAAAACAGTGTTTCAACCCACTAGAATTCACTGAAAAGTAGTATTCAACTGTAAAACAGTTGAAAGACAAGATTATATAGCTTCGCAAGTCCACGGAAGACTGTATAAAGTTGTTTCTACATGTGGTGAAGTCCCACAAGTAGAAAATAAGGCCCATTATAGGAAACAGCTAGAAATCAGTACTCATTCAGAGCAAATACTAATGAATATCATAGAACTGTGTGAGAACAAGTGTAAAAGACATCAAAATGTAAGTTTCTAGTCTAGAAAGGATGTTATACACTACAGAAATCCTTGAAATAGAGTTACTTCACAAGAAAACAGTGTTTCAACGCACTAGAATTCTCTGAAAAGTAGTATTCAACTGTAAAACAGTTGAAAGACAAGTGTATATAGCTTCTCAAGTTCAGGGAAGAGTGTATTAAGTTGTTTCTACATGTGGTGAAGTCCCACAAGTAGAAAAGAAGGCCCATTATATTAAACAGCTAGAAATCAGTAGTCATTCATAGCAAATACTAATGAATATCACAGAATAGAGAGAGAACAAGTGTAAAAGACATCAAAATGTAAGTCTCTAGTCTAGAAAGGATGTTGTACACTGCAGAAATCCTTGAAATAGAGTTACTTCACATGAAACCAGTGTTTCAAACCATCAGAATGGACTGAAAAGTAGTATTTAACTGTAAAACAGTTGAAAGACAAGTTTATATAGCTTCGCAAGTCCACAGAAGACTGTATAAAGTTGTTTCTACATGTGGTGAAGTCCCACAAGTAGAGCAGAAGGCCCATTATAGGAAACACCTAGAAATCAGTAGTAATTCAGAGGAAATAGTAATGAATATCATAGAACTGTGTGAGAACAAGTGTAAAAGACATCAAAATGTAAGTTTCTAGTCTAGAAAGGATGTTATACACTACAGAAATCCTTGAAATAGAGTTACTTCACAAGAAAAGAGTGTTTCAACCCACTAGAATTCACTGAAAAGTAGTATTCAACTGTAAAACAGTTGAAAGACAAGTGTATATAGCTTCTCAAGTTCAGAGAAGAGTGTATAAAGTTGTTTCTACATGTGGTGAAGTCCCACAGAGTAGAGCAGAAGGCCCATTATAGGAAACAGCTAGAAATCAGTAGTCATTCAGAGCAAATACTAATGAATATCACAGAATAGAGAGAGAACAAGTGTAAAAGACATGAAAATGTAAGTCTCTAGTCTTGAAAGGGTGTTATACACTACAGAAATCCTTGAAATAGAGTTAATTCACAAGAAAACAGTGTTTCAACCCACTAGAATTCACTGAAAAGAAGTATTCAACTGTAAAACAGTTGACAGACAAGTGTATATAGCTTCTCCAGTTCAGGGAAGAGTGTATAAAGTTGTTTCTACATGTGGTGAAGTACCACAGGTAGAAAAGAAGGCCCATTATAGGAAACAGCTAGAAATCAGTAGTCATTCAGAGCAAATACTAATGAATATCACAGAATAGAGAGAGAACAAGTGTAAAAGACATCAAAATGTAAGTCTCTAGTCTAGAAAGGATGTTGTACACTGCAGAAATCCTTGAAATAGAGTTACTTCACAAGAAAACAGTGTTTCAACCCACTAGAATTCACTGAAAAGTAGTATTCAACTGTAAAACAGTTGAAAGACAAGTGTATATAGCTTCTCAAGTTCAGTGAAAAGTGTATAAAGTTGTTTCTACATGTGGTGAAGTCCCACAAGTAGAAAAGAAGGCCCATTATAGGAAACAGCTAGAAATCAGTAGTCATTCAGAGCAAATACTAATGAATATCACAGAATAGAGACAGAACAAGTGTAAAAGACATCAAAATGTAAGTTTCTAGTCTAGAAAGGATGTTATACACTACAGAAATCCTTGAAATAGAGTTACTTCACAGGAAAACAGTGTTTCAACGCACTAGAATTCTCTGAAAAGTAGTATTCAACTGTAAAACAGTTGAAAGACAAGTTTATATAGCTTCGCAAGTCCACAGAAGACTGTATAAAGTTGTTTCTACATGTGGTGAAGTCCCACAAGTAGAAAATAAGGCCCATTATAGGAAACAGCTAGAAATCAGTACTCATTCAGAGCAAATACTAATGAATATCATAGAACTGTGTGAGAACAAGTGTAAAAGACATCAAAATGTAAGTTTCTAGTCTAGAAAGGATGTTATACACTACAGAAATCCTTGAAATAGAGTTACTTCACAAGAAAACAGTGTTTCAACCCACTAGAATTCTCTGAAAAGTAGTATTCAACTGTAAAACAGTTGAAAGACAAGTGTATATAGCTTCTCAAGTTCAGGGAAGAGTGTATAAAGTTGTTTCTACATGTGGTGAAGTCCCACAAGTAGAAAAGAAGGCCCATTATATTAAACAGCTAGAAATCAGTAGTCATTCATAGCAAATACTAATGAATATCACAGAATAGAGAGAGAACAAGTGTAAAAGACATCAAAATTTAAGTCTCTAGTCTAGAAAGGATGTTGTACACTGCAGAAATCCTTGAAATAGAGTTACTTCACATGAAACCAGTGTTTCAAACCATCAGAATGGACTGAAAAGTAGTATTTAACTGTAAAACAGTTGAAAGACAAGTTTATATAGCTTCGCAAGTCCACAGAAGACTGTATAAAGTTGTTTCTACATGTGGTGAAGTCCCACAAGTAGAGCAGAAGGCCCATTATAGGAAACAGCTAGAAATCAGTAGTAATTCAGAGGAAATAGTAATGAATATCATAGAAATGTGTGAGAACAAGTGTAAAAGACATCAAAATGTAAGTTTCTAGTCTAGAAAGGATGTTATACACTACAGAAATCCTTGAAATAGAGTTACTTCACAAGAAAACAGTGTTTCAACCCACTAGAATTCACTGAAAAGTAGTATTCAACTGTAAAACAGTTGAAAGACAAGTGTATATAGCTTCTCAAGTTCAGAGAAAAGTGTATAAAGTTGTTTCTACATGTGGTGAAGTCCCACAAGTAGAAAAGAAGGCCCATTATAGGAAACAGCTAGAAATCAGTAGTCATTCAGAGCAAATACTAATGAATATCACAGAATAGAGACAGAACAAGTGTAAAAGACATCAAAATGTAAGTTTCTAGTCTAGAAAGGATGTTATACACTACAGAAATCCTTGAAATAGAGTTACTTCACAAGAAAACAGTGTTTCAACCGACTAGAATTCACTGAAAAGTAGTATTCAACTGTAAAACAGTTGAAAGACAAGTTTATATAGCTTCGCAAGTCCACAGAAGACTGTATAAAGTTGTTTCTACATGTGGTGAAGTCCCACAAGTATACCAGAAGGCCCATTATAGGACACTGCAAGAAAGCATTAGTAATTCAGAGCAAATACTAATGAATATCATAGAACTGTGTGAGAACAAGTGTAAAAGACATCAAAATGTAAGTTTCTAGTCTAGAAAGGATGTTGTACACTGCAGAAATCCTTGAAATAGAGTTACTTCACATGAAACCAGTGTTTCAAACCACCAGAATGCACTGAAAAGTAGTATTTAACTGTAAAACAGTTGAAAGACAAGTGTATATAGCTTCTCAAGTTCAGGGAAGAGTGTATAAAGTTGTTTCTACATGTGGTGAAGTCCCACAAGTAGAAAAGAAGGCCCATTATAGGAAACAGCTAGAAATCAGTAGTCATTCAGAGCAAATACTAATGAATATCACAGAATAGAGAGAGAACAAGTGTAAAAGACATCAAAATGTAAGTTTCTAGTCTAGAAAGGATGTTATACACTACAGAAATCCTTGAAATAGAGTTACTTCACAAGAAAACAGTGTTTCAACACACTAGAATTCTCTGAAAAGTAGTATTCAACTGTAAAACAGTTGAAAGACAAGTGTATATAGCTTCTCAAGTTCAGGGAAGAGTGTATAAAGTTGTTTCTACATGTGGTGAAGTCCCACAAGTATAAAAGAAGGCCCATTATATTAAACAGCTAGAAATCAGTAGTCATTCATAGCAAATACTAATGAATATCACAGAAAAGAGAGAGAACAAGTGTAAAAGACATCAAAATGTAAGTCTCTAGTCTAGAAAGGATGTTGTACACTGCAGAAATCCTTGAAATAGAGTTACTTCACATGAAACCAGTGTTTCAAACCATCAGAATGCACTGAAAAGTAGTATTTAACTCTAAAACAGTTGAAAGACAAGTTTATATAGCTTCGCAAGTCCACAGAAGACTGTATAAAGTTGTTTCTACATGTGGTGAAGTCCCACAAGTAGAGCAGAAGGCCCATTATAGGAAACAGCTAGAAATCAGTAGTAATTCAGAGGAAATAGTAATGAATATCATAGAATTGTGTGAGAACAAGTGTAAAAGACATCAAAATGTAAGTTTCTAGTCTAGAAAGGATGTTATACACTGCAGAAATCCTTGAAATAGAGTTCATTCACAAGAAAACAGTGTTTCAACCCACTAGAATTCACTGAAAAGTAGTATTCAACTGTAAAACAGTTGAAAGACAAGTGTATATAGCTTCTCAAGTTCAGAGAAAAGTGTATAAAGTTGTTTCTACATGTGGTGAAGTCCCACAAGTAGAAAATAAGGCCCATTATAGGAAACAGCTAGAAATCAGTAGTAATTCAGAGAAAATACTAATGAATATCATAGAACTGTGTGAGAACAAGTGTAAAAGACATCAAAATGTAAGTTTCTAGTCTAGAAAGGATGTTATACACTACAGAAATCCTTGAAATAGAGTTACTTCACAAGAAAACAGTGTTTCAACCCACTAGAATTCACTGAAAAGTAGTATTCAACTGTAAAACAGTTGAAAGACAAGTGTATATAGCTTCTCCAGTTCAGGGAAGAGTGTATAAAGTTGTTTCTACATGTGGTGAAGTCCCACAAGTAGAAAAGAAGGCCCATTATAGGAAACAGCTAGAAATCAGTAGTCATTCAGAGCAAATACTAATGAATATCACAGAATAGAGAGAGAACAAGTGTAAAAGACATCAAAATGTAAGTCTCTAGTCTAGAAAGGATGTTGTACACTGCAGAAATCCTTGAAATAGAGTTACTTCACATGAAACCAGTGTTTCAAACCATCAGAATGCACTGAAAAGTAGTATTTAACTGTAAAAGTGTTGAAAGACAAGTTTATATAGCTTTGCACGTCCACAGAAGACTGTATAAAGTTGTTTCTACATGTGGTGAAGTCCCACAAGTAGAGCAGAAGGCCCATTATAGGAAACACCTAGAAATCAGTAGTAATTCAGAGGAAATACTAATGAATATCATAGAATTGTGTGAGAACAAGTGTAAAAGACATCAAAATGTAAGTTTCTAGTCTAGAAAGGATGTTATACACTACAGAAATCCTTGAAATAGAGTTACTTCACAAGAAAACTGTGTTTCAACCCACTAGAAGTCACTGAAAAGTAGTATTCAACTGTAAAACAGTTGAAAGACAAGTGTATATAGCTTCGCAAGTCCACAGAAGAGTGTATAAAGTTGTTTCTACATGTGGTGAAGTCCCACAAGTAGAAAAGAAGGCCCATTATAGGAAACACCTAGAAATCAGTAGTCATTCAGAGCAAATAGTAATGAATATCACAGAATAGAGAGAGAACAAGTGTAAAAGACATCAAAATGTAAGTTTCTAGTCTAGAAAGGATGTTGTACACTGCAGAAATCCTTGAAATAGAGTTACTTCACATGAAACCAGTGTTTCAAACCACCAGAATGCACTGAAAAGTAGTATTTAACTGTAAAACAGTTGAAAGACAAGTGTATATAGCTTCTCAAGTTCAGGGAAGAGTGTATAAAGTTGTTTCTACATGTGGTGAAGTCCCACAAGTAGAAAAGAAGGCCCATTATAGGAAACAGCTAGAAATCAGTAGTCATTCAGAGCAAATACTAATGAATATCACAGAATAGAGAGAGAACAAGTGTAAAAGACATCAAAATGTAAGTTTCTAGTCTAGAAAGGATGTTATACACTACAGAAATCCTTGAAATAGAGTTACTTCACAAGAAAACAGTGTTTCAACACACTAGAATTCTCTGAAAAGTAGTATTCAACTGTAAAACAGTTGAAAGACAAGTGTATATAGCTTCTCAAGTTCAGGGAAGAGTGTATAAAGTTGTTTCTACATGTGGTGAAGTCCCACAAGTATAAAAGAAGGCCCATTATATTAAACAGCTAGAAATCAGTAGTCATTCATAGCAAATACTAATGAATATCACAGAAAAGAGAGAGAACAAGTGTAAAAGACATCAAAATGTAAGTCTCTAGTCTAGAAAGGATGTTGTACACTGCAGAAATCCTTGAAATAGAGTTACTTCACATGAAACCAGTGTTTCAAACCATCAGAATGCACTGAAAAGTAGTATTTAACTCTAAAACAGTTGAAAGACAAGTTTATATAGCTTCGCAAGTCCACAGAAGACTGTATAAAGTTGTTTCTACATGTGGTGAAGTCCCACAAGTAGAGCAGAAGGCCCATTATAGGAAACAGCTAGAAATCAGTAGTAATTCAGAGGAAATAGTAATGAATATCATAGAATTGTGTGAGAACAAGTGTAAAAGACATCAAAATGTAAGTTTCTAGTCTAGAAAGGATGTTATACACTGCAGAAATCCTTGAAATAGAGTTACTTCACAAGAAAACAGTGTTTCAACCCACTAGAATTCACTGAAAAGTAGTATTCAACTGTAAAACAGTTGAAAGACAAGTGTATATAGCTTCTCAAGTTCAGAGAAAAGTGTATAAAGTTGTTTCTACATGTGGTGAAGTCCCACAAGTAGAAAATAAGGCCCATTATAGGAAACAGCTAGAAATCAGTAGTAATTCAGAGAAAATACTAATGAATATCATAGAACTGTGTGAGAACAAGTGTAAAAGACATCAAAATGTAAGTTTCTAGTCTAGAAAGGATGTTATACACTACAGAAATCCTTGAAATAGAGTTACTTCACAAGAAAACAGTGTTTCAACCCACTAGAATTCACTGAAGAGTAGTATTCAACTGTAAAACAGTTGAAAGACAAGTGTATATAGCTTCTCAAGATCAGAAAAGAGTGTATAAAGTTGTTTCTACATGTGGTGAAGTCCCACAAGTAGGAAAGAAGGCCCATTATAGGAAACAGCTAGAAATCAGTAGTCATTCAGAGCAAATACTAATGAATATCACAGAATAGAGAGAGAACAAGTGTAAAAGACATCAAAATGTAAGTCTCTAGTCTAGAAAGGATGTTGTACACTGCAGAAATCCTTGAAATAGAGTTACTTCACATGAAACCAGTGTTTCAAACCATCAGAATGCACTGAAAAGTAGTATTTAACTGTAAAAGTGTTGAAAGACAAGTTTATATAGCTTTGCACGTCCACAGAAGACTGTATAAAGTTGTTTCTACATGTGGTGAAGTCCCACAAGTAGAGCAGAAGGCCCATTATAGGAAACACCTAGAAATCAGTAGTAATTCAGAGGAAATACTAATGAATATCATAGAATTGTGTGAGAACAAGTGTAAAAGACATCAAAATGTAAGTTTCTAGTCTAGAAAGGATGTTATACACTACAGAAATCCTTGAAATAGAGTTACTTCACAAGAAAACAGTGTTTCAACCCACTAGAATTCACTGAAAAGTAGTATTCAACTGTAAAACAGTTGAAAGACAAGTGTATATAGCTTCTCAAGTTCAGAGAAGAGTGTATAAAGTTGTTTCTACATGTGGTGAAGTCCCACAAGTAGAGCAGAAGGCCCATTATAGGAAACAGCTAGAAATCAGTAGCCATTCAGAGCAAATACTAATGAATATCACAGAATAGAGAGAGAACAAGTGTAAAAGACATCAAAATGTAAGTCTCTAGTCTTGAAAGGATGTTATACCCTACAGAAATCCTTGAAATAGAGTTCATTCACAAGAAAACAGTGTTTCAACCCACTAGAATTCACTGAAAAGAAGTATTCAACTGTAAAACAGTTGAAAGACAAGTGTATATAGCTTCTCCAGTTCAGGGAAGAGTGTATAAAGTTGTTTCTACATGTGGTGAAGTCCCACAGGTAGAAAAGAAGGCCCATTATAGGAAACAGCTAGAAATCAGTAGTAATTCAGAGGAAATAGTAATGAATATCATAGAACTGTGTGAGAACAAGTGTAAAAGACATCAAAATGTAAGTTTCTAGTCTAGAAAGGATGTTATACACTACAGAAATCCTTGAAATAGAGTTACTTCACAAGAAAACTGTGTTTCAACCCACTAGAAGTCACTGAAAAGTAGTATTCAACTGTAAAACAGTTGAAAGACAAGTGTATATAGCTTCGCAAGTCCACAGAAGAGTGTATAAAGTTGTTTCTACATGTGGTGAAGTCCCACAAGTAGAAAAGAAGGCCCATTATAGGAAACACCTAGAAATCAGTAGTCATTCAGAGCTAATACTAATGAATATCACAGAATAGAGAGAGAACAAGTGTAAAAGACATCAAAATGTAAGTCTCTAGTCTAGAAAGGATGTTGTACACTGCAGAAATCCTTGAAATAGAGTTACTTCACATGAAACCAGTGTTTCAAACCACCAGAATGCACTGAAAAGTAGTATTTAACTGTAAAACAGTTGAAAGACAAGTGTATATAGCTTCTCAAGTTCAGGGAAGAGTGTATAAAGTTGTTTCTACATGTGGTGAAGTCCCACAAGTAGAAAAGAAGGCCCATTATAGGAAACAGCTAGAAATCAGTAGTCATTCAGAGCAAATACTAATGAATATCACAGAATAGAGAGAGAACAAGTGTAAAAGACATCAAAATGTAAGTCTCTAGTCTAGAAAGGATGTTATACACTACAGAAATCCTTGAAATAGAGTTACTTCACAAGAAAACAGTGTTTCAACCCACTAGAATTCACTGAAAAGTAGTATTCAACTGTAAAACAGTTGAAAGACAAGATTATATAGCTTCGCAAGTCCACGGAAGACTGTATAAAGTTGTTTCTACATGTGGTGAAGTCCCACAAGTAGAAAATAAGGCCCATTATAGGAAACAGCTAGAAATCAGTACTCATTCAGAGCAAATACTAATGAATATCATAGAACTGTGTGAGAACAAGTGTAAAAGACATCAAAATGTAAGTTTCTAGTCTAGAAAGGATGTTATACACTACAGAAATCCTTGAAATAGAGTTACTTCACAAGAAAACAGTGTTTCAACGCACTAGAATTCTCTGAAAAGTAGTATTCAACTGTAAAACAGTTGAAAGACAAGTGTATATAGCTTCTCAAGTTCAGGGAAGAGTGTATTAAGTTGTTTCTACATGTGGTGAAGTCCCACAAGTAGAAAAGAAGGCCCATTATATTAAACAGCTAGAAATCAGTAGTCATTCATAGCAAATACTAATGAATATCACAGAATAGAGAGAGAACAAGTGTAAAAGACATCAAAATGTAAGTCTCTAGTCTAGAAAGGATGTTGTACACTGCAGAAATCCTTGAAATAGAGTTACTTCACATGAAACCAGTGTTTCAAACCATCAGAATGGACTGAAAAGTAGTATTTAACTGTAAAACAGTTGAAAGACAAGTTTATATAGCTTCGCAAGTCCACAGAAGACTGTATAAAGTTGTTTCTACATGTGGTGAAGTCCCACAAGTAGAGCAGAAGGCCCATTATAGGAAACAGCTAGAAATCAGTAGTAATTCAGAGAAAATACTAATGAATATCATAGAACTGTGTGAGAACAAGTGTAAAAGACATCTAAATGTAAGTTTCTAGTCTAGAAAGGATGTTATACACTACAGAAATCCTTGAAATAGAGTTACTTCACAAGAAAAGAGTGTTTCAACCCACTAGAATTCACTGAAAAGTAGTATTCAACTGTAAAACAGTTGAAAGACAAGTGTATATAGCTTCTCCAGTTCAGGGAAGAGTGTATAAAGTTGTTTCTACATGTGGTGAAGTCCCACAAGTAGAAAAGAAGGCCCATTATAGGAAACAGCTAGAAATCAGTAGTCATTCAGAGCAAATACTAATGAATATCACAGAATAGAGACAGAACAAGTGTAAAAGACATCAAAATGTAAGTTTCTAGTCTAGAAAGGATGTTATACACTACAGAAATCCTTGAAATAGAGTTACTTCACAGGAAAACAGTGTTTCAACGCACTAGAATTCTCTGAAAAGTAGTATTCAACTGTAAAACAGTTGAAAGACAAGTTTATATAGCTTCGCAAGTCCACAGAAGACTGTATAAAGTTGTTTCTACATGTGGTGAAGTCCCACAAGTAGAAAATAAGGCCCATTATAGGAAACAGCTAGAAATCAGTACTCATTCAGAGCAAATACTAATGAATATCATAGAACTGTGTGAGAACAAGTGTAAAAGACATCAAAATGTAAGTTTCTAGTCTAGAAAGGATGTTATACACTACAGAAATCCTTGAAATAGAGTTACTTCACAAGAAAACAGTGTTTCAACCCACTAGAATTCTCTGAAAAGTAGTATTCAACTGTAAAACAGTTGAAAGACAAGTGTATATAGCTTCTCAAGTTCAGGGAAGAGTGTATAAAGTTGTTTCTACATGTGGTGAAGTCCCACAAGTAGAAAAGAAGGCCCATTATATTAAACAGCTAGAAATCAGTAGTCATTCATAGCAAATACTAATGAATATCACAGAATAGAGAGAGAACAAGTGTAAAAGACATCAAAATTTAAGTCTCTAGTCTAGAAAGGATGTTGTACACTGCAGAAATCCTTGAAATAGAGTTACTTCACATGAAACCAGTGTTTCAAACCATCAGAATGGACTGAAAAGTAGTATTTAACTGTAAAACAGTTGAAAGACAAGTTTATATAGCTTCGCAAGTCCACAGAAGACTGTATAAAGTTGTTTCTACATGTGGTGAAGTCCCACAAGTAGAGCAGAAGGCCCATTATAGGAAACAGCTAGAAATCAGTAGTAATTCAGAGGAAATAGTAATGAATATCATAGAATTGTGTGAGAACAAGTGTAAAAGACATCAAAATGTAAGTTTCTAGTCTAGAAAGGATGTTATACACTACAGAAATCCTTGAAATAGAGTTACTTCACAAGAAAACAGTGTTTCAACCCACTAGAATTCACTGAAAAGTAGTATTCAACTGTAAAACAGTTGAAAGACAAGTGTATATAGCTTCTCAAGTTCAGAGAAAAGTGTATAAAGTTGTTTCTACATGTGGTGAAGTCCCACAAGTAGAAAATAAGGCCCATTATAGGAAACAGCTAGAAATCAGTAGTAATTCAGAGAAAATACTAATGAATATCATAGAACTGTGTGAGAGCAAGTGTAAAAGACATCAAAATGTAAGTTTCTAGTCTAGAAAGGATGTTATACACTACAGAAATCCTTGAAATAGAGTTACTTCACAAGAAAACAGTGTTTCAACCCACTAGAATTCACTGAAAAGTAGTATTCAACTGTAAAACAGTTGAAAGACAAGTGTATATAGCTTCTCCAGTTCAGGGAAGAGTGTATAAAGTTGTTCCTACATGTGGTGAAGTCCCACAAGTAGAAAAGAAGGCCCATTATAGGAAACAGCTAGAAATCAGTAGTCATTCAGAGCAAATACTAATGAATATCACAGAATAGAGACAGAACAAGTGTAAAAGACATCAAAATGTAAGTTTCTAGTCTAGAAAGGATGTTATACACTACAGAAATCCTTGAAATAGAGTTACTTCACAAGAAAACAGTGTTTCAACCGACTAGAATTCACTGAAAAGTAGTATTCAACTGTAAAACAGTTGAAAGACAAGTTTATATAGCTTCGCAAGTCCACAGAAGACTGTATAAAGTTGTTTCTACATGTGGTGAAGTCCCACAAGTATACCAGAAGGCCCATTATAGGACACTGCAAGAAAGCATTAGTAATTCAGAGCAAATACTAATGAATATCATAGAACTGTGTGAGAACAAGTGTAAAAGACATCAAAATGTAAGTTTCTAGTCTAGAAAGGATGTTATACACTACAGAAATCCTTGAAATAGAGTTACTTCACAAGAAAACAGTGTTTCAACCCACTGGAATTCACTGAAAAGTAGTATTCAACTGTAAAACAGTTGAAAGACAAGTGTATATAGCTTCTCCAGTTCAGGGAAGAGTGTATAAAGTTGTTTCTACATGTGGTGAAGTCCCACAAGTAGAAAAGAAGGCCCATTATAGGAAACACCTAGAAATCAGTAGTCATTCAGAGCAAATACTAATGAATATCACAGAATAGAGAGAGAACAAGTGTAAAAGACATCAACATGTAAGTCTCTAGTCTAGAAAGGATGTTGTACACTGCAGAAATCCTTGAAATAGAGTTACTTCACATGAAACCAGTGTTTCAAACCACCAGAATGCACTGAAAAGTAGTATTTAACTGTAAAACAGTTGAAAGACAAGTGTATATAGCTTCTCAAGTTCAGGGAAGAGTGTATAAAGTTGTTTCTACATGTGGTGAAGTCCCACAAGTAGAAAAGAAGGCCCATTATAGGAAACAGCTAGAAATCAGTAGTCATTCAGAGCAAATACTAATGAATATCACAGAATAGAGAGAGAACAAGTGTAAAAGACATCAAAATGTAAGTCTCTAGTCTAGAAAGGATGTTATACACTACAGAAATCCTTGAAATAGAGTTACTTCACAAGAAAACAGTGTTTCAACCCACTAGAATTCACTGAAAAGTAGTATTCAACTGTAAAACAGTTGAAAGACAAGATTATATAGCTTCGCAAGTCCACGGAAGACTGTATAAAGTTGTTTCTACATGTGGTGAAGTCCCACAAGTAGAAAATAAGGCCCATTATAGGAAACAGCTAGAAATCAGTACTCATTCAGAGCAAATACTAATGAATATCATAGAACTGTGTGAGAACAAGTGTAAAAGACATCAAAATGTAAGTTTCTAGTCTAGAAAGGATGTTATACACTACAGAAATCCTTGAAATAGAGTTACTTCACAAGAAAACAGTGTTTCAACGCACTAGAATTCTCTGAAAAGTAGTATTCAACTGTAAAACAGTTGAAAGACAAGTGTATATAGCTTCTCAAGTTCAGGGAAGAGTGTATTAAGTTGTTTCTACATGTGGTGAAGTCCCACAAGTAGAAAAGAAGGCCCATTATATTAAACAGCTAGAAATCAGTAGTCATTCATAGCAAATACTAATGAATATCACAGAATAGAGAGAGAACAAGTGTAAAAGACATCAAAATGTAAGTCTCTAGTCTAGAAAGGATGTTGTACACTGCAGAAATCCTTGAAATAGAGTTACTTCACATGAAACCAGTGTTTCAAACCATCAGAATGGACTGAAAAGTAGTATTTAACTGTAAAACAGTTGAAAGACAAGTTTATATAGCTTCGCAAGTCCACAGAAGACTGTATAAAGTTGTTTCTACATGTGGTGAAGTCCCACAAGTAGAGCAGAAGGCCCATTATAGGAAACACCTAGAAATCAGTAGTAATTCAGAGGAAATAGTAATGAATATCATAGAACTGTGTGAGAACAAGTGTAAAAGACATCAAAATGTAAGTTTCTAGTCTAGAAAGGATGTTATACACTACAGAAATCCTTGAAATAGAGTTACTTCACAAGAAAAGAGTGTTTCAACCCACTAGAATTCACTGAAAAGTAGTATTCAACTGTAAAACAGTTGAAAGACAAGTGTATATAGCTTCTCAAGTTCAGAGAAGAGTGTATAAAGTTGTTTCTACATGTGGTGAAGTCCCACAGAGTAGAGCAGAAGGCCCATTATAGGAAACAGCTAGAAATCAGTAGTCATTCAGAGCAAATACTAATGAATATCACAGAATAGAGAGAGAACAAGTGTAAAAGACATCAAAATGTAAGTCTCTAGTCTAGAAAGGATGTTGTACACTGCAGAAATCCTTGAAATAGAGTTACTTCACATGAAACCAGTGTTTCAAACCATCAGAATGGACTGAAAAGTAGTATTTAACTGTAAAACAGTTGAAAGACAAGTTTATATAGCTTCGCAAGTCCACAGAAGACTGTATAAAGTTGTTTCTACATGTGGTGAAGTCCCACAAGTAGAGCAGAAGGCCCATTATAGGAAACAGCTAGAAATCAGTAGTAATTCAGAGGAAATAGTAATGAATATCATAGAAATGTGTGAGAACAAGTGTAAAAGACATCAAAATGTAAGTTTCTAGTCTAGAAAGGATGTTATACACTACAGAAATCCTTGAAATAGAGTTACTTCACAAGAAAACAGTGTTTCAACCCACTAGAATTCACTGAAAAGTAGTATTCAACTGTAAAACAGTTGAAAGACAAGTGTATATAGCTTCTCAAGTTCAGAGAAAAGTGTATAAAGTTGTTTCTACATGTGGTGAAGTCCCACAAGTAGAAAAGAAGGCCCATTATAGGAAACAGCTAGAAATCAGTAGTCATTCAGAGCAAATACTAATGAATATCACAGAATAGAGACAGAACAAGTGTAAAAGACATCAAAATGTAAGTTTCTAGTCTAGAAAGGATGTTATACACTACAGAAATCCTTGAAATAGAGTTACTTCACAAGAAAACAGTGTTTCAACCGACTAGAATTCACTGAAAAGTAGTATTCAACTGTAAAACAGTTGAAAGACAAGTTTATATAGCTTCGCAAGTCCACAGAAGACTGTATAAAGTTGTTTCTACATGTGGTGAAGTCCCACAAGTATACCAGAAGGCCCATTATAGGACACTGCAAGAAAGCATTAGTAATTCAGAGCAAATACTAATGAATATCATAGAACTGTGTGAGAACAAGTGTAAAAGACATCAAAATGTAAGTTTCTAGTCTAGAAAGGATGTTGTACACTGCAGAAATCCTTGAAATAGAGTTACTTCACATGAAACCAGTGTTTCAAACCACCAGAATGCACTGAAAAGTAGTATTTAACTGTAAAACAGTTGAAAGACAAGTGTATATAGCTTCTCAAGTTCAGGGAAGAGTGTATAAAGTTGTTTCTACATGTGGTGAAGTCCCACAAGTAGAAAAGAAGGCCCATTATAGGAAACAGCTAGAAATCAGTAGTCATTCAGAGCAAATACTAATGAATATCACAGAATAGAGAGAGAACAAGTGTAAAAGACATCAAAATGTAAGTTTCTAGTCTAGAAAGGATGTTATACACTACAGAAATCCTTGAAATAGAGTTACTTCACAAGAAAACAGTGTTTCAACACACTAGAATTCTCTGAAAAGTAGTATTCAACTGTAAAACAGTTGAAAGACAAGTGTATATAGCTTCTCAAGTTCAGGGAAGAGTGTATAAAGTTGTTTCTACATGTGGTGAAGTCCCACAAGTATAAAAGAAGGCCCATTATATTAAACAGCTAGAAATCAGTAGTCATTCATAGCAAATACTAATGAATATCACAGAAAAGAGAGAGAACAAGTGTAAAAGACATCAAAATGTAAGTCTCTAGTCTAGAAAGGATGTTGTACACTGCAGAAATCCTTGAAATAGAGTTACTTCACATGAAACCAGTGTTTCAAACCATCAGAATGCACTGAAAAGTAGTATTTAACTCTAAAACAGTTGAAAGACAAGTTTATATAGCTTCGCAAGTCCACAGAAGACTGTATAAAGTTGTTTCTACATGTGGTGAAGTCCCACAAGTAGAGCAGAAGGCCCATTATAGGAAACAGCTAGAAATCAGTAGTAATTCAGAGGAAATAGTAATGAATATCATAGAATTGTGTGAGAACAAGTGTAAAAGACATCAAAATGTAAGTTTCTAGTCTAGAAAGGATGTTATACACTGCAGAAATCCTTGAAATAGAGTTCATTCACAAGAAAACAGTGTTTCAACCCACTAGAATTCACTGAAAAGTAGTATTCAACTGTAAAACAGTTGAAAGACAAGTGTATATAGCTTCTCAAGTTCAGAGAAAAGTGTATAAAGTTGTTTCTACATGTGGTGAAGTCCCACAAGTAGAAAATAAGGCCCATTATAGGAAACAGCTAGAAATCAGTAGTAATTCAGAGAAAATACTAATGAATATCATAGAACTGTGTGAGAACAAGTGTAAAAGACATCAAAATGTAAGTTTCTAGTCTAGAAAGGATGTTATACACTACAGAAATCCTTGAAATAGAGTTACTTCACAAGAAAACAGTGTTTCAACCCACTAGAATTCACTGAAAAGTAGTATTCAACTGTAAAACAGTTGAAAGACAAGTGTATATAGCTTCTCCAGTTCAGGGAAGAGTGTATAAAGTTGTTTCTACATGTGGTGAAGTCCCACAAGTAGAAAAGAAGGCCCATTATAGGAAACAGCTAGAAATCAGTAGTCATTCAGAGCAAATACTAATGAATATCACAGAATAGAGAGAGAACAAGTGTAAAAGACATCAAAATGTAAGTCTCTAGTCTAGAAAGGATGTTGTACACTGCAGAAATCCTTGAAATAGAGTTACTTCACATGAAACCAGTGTTTCAAACCATCAGAATGCACTGAAAAGTAGTATTTAACTGTAAAAGTGTTGAAAGACAAGTTTATATAGCTTTGCACGTCCACAGAAGACTGTATAAAGTTGTTTCTACATGTGGTGAAGTCCCACAAGTAGAGCAGAAGGCCCATTATAGGAAACACCTAGAAATCAGTAGTAATTCAGAGGAAATACTAATGAATATCATAGAATTGTGTGAGAACAAGTGTAAAAGACATCAAAATGTAAGTTTCTAGTCTAGAAAGGATGTTATACACTACAGAAATCCTTGAAATAGAGTTACTTCACAAGAAAACTGTGTTTCAACCCACTAGAAGTCACTGAAAAGTAGTATTCAACTGTAAAACAGTTGAAAGACAAGTGTATATAGCTTCGCAAGTCCACAGAAGAGTGTATAAAGTTGTTTCTACATGTGGTGAAGTCCCACAAGTAGAAAAGAAGGCCCATTATAGGAAACACCTAGAAATCAGTAGTCATTCAGAGCAAATACTAATGAATATCACAGAATAGAGAGAGAACAAGTGTAAAAGACATCAAAATGTAAGTTTCTAGTCTAGAAAGGATGTTGTACACTGCAGAAATCCTTGAAATAGAGTTACTTCACATGAAACCAGTGTTTCAAACCACCAGAATGCACTGAAAAGTAGTATTTAACTGTAAAACAGTTGAAAGACAAGTGTATATAGCTTCTCAAGTTCAGGGAAGAGTGTATAAAGTTGTTTCTACATGTGGTGAAGTCCCACAAGTAGAAAAGAAGGCCCATTATAGGAAACAGCTAGAAATCAGTAGTCATTCAGAGCAAATACTAATGAATATCACAGAATAGAGAGAGAACAAGTGTAAAAGACATCAAAATGTAAGTTTCTAGTCTAGAAAGGATGTTATACACTACAGAAATCCTTGAAATAGAGTTACTTCACAAGAAAACAGTGTTTCAACACACTAGAATTCTCTGAAAAGTAGTATTCAACTGTAAAACAGTTGAAAGACAAGTGTATATAGCTTCTCAAGTTCAGGGAAGAGTGTATAAAGTTGTTTCTACATGTGGTGAAGTCCCACAAGTATAAAAGAAGGCCCATTATATTAAACAGCTAGAAATCAGTAGTCATTCATAGCAAATACTAATGAATATCACAGAAAAGAGAGAGAACAAGTGTAAAAGACATCAAAATGTAAGTCTCTAGTCTAGAAAGGATGTTGTACACTGCAGAAATCCTTGAAATAGAGTTACTTCACATGAAACCAGTGTTTCAAACCATCAGAATGCACTGAAAAGTAGTATTTAACTCTAAAACAGTTGAAAGACAAGTTTATATAGCTTCGCAAGTCCACAGAAGACTGTATAAAGTTGTTTCTACATGTGGTGAAGTCCCACAAGTAGAGCAGAAGGCCCATTATAGGAAACAGCTAGAAATCAGTAGTAATTCAGAGGAAATAGTAATGAATATCATAGAATTGTGTGAGAACAAGTGTAAAAGACATCAAAATGTAAGTTTCTAGTCTAGAAAGGATGTTATACACTGCAGAAATCCTTGAAATAGAGTTACTTCACAAGAAAACAGTGTTTCAACCCACTAGAATTCACTGAAAAGTAGTATTCAACTGTAAAACAGTTGAAAGACAAGTGTATATAGCTTCTCAAGTTCAGAGAAAAGTGTATAAAGTTGTTTCTACATGTGGTGAAGTCCCACAAGTAGAAAATAAGGCCCATTATAGGAAACAGCTAGAAATCAGTAGTAATTCAGAGAAAATACTAATGAATATCATAGAACTGTGTGAGAACAAGTGTAAAAGACATCAAAATGTAAGTTTCTAGTCTAGAAAGGATGTTATACACTACAGAAATCCTTGAAATAGAGTTACTTCACAAGAAAACAGTGTTTCAACCCACTAGAATTCACTGAAGAGTAGTATTCAACTGTAAAACAGTTGAAAGACAAGTGTATATAGCTTCTCAAGATCAGAAAAGAGTGTATAAAGTTGTTTCTACATGTGGTGAAGTCCCACAAGTAGGAAAGAAGGCCCATTATAGGAAACAGCTAGAAATCAGTAGTCATTCAGAGCAAATACTAATGAATATCACAGAATAGAGAGAGAACAAGTGTAAAAGACATCAAAATGTAAGTCTCTAGTCTAGAAAGGATGTTGTACACTGCAGAAATCCTTGAAATAGAGTTACTTCACATGAAACCAGTGTTTCAAACCATCAGAATGCACTGAAAAGTAGTATTTAACTGTAAAAGTGTTGAAAGACAAGTTTATATAGCTTTGCACGTCCACAGAAGACTGTATAAAGTTGTTTCTACATGTGGTGAAGTCCCACAAGTAGAGCAGAAGGCCCATTATAGGAAACACCTAGAAATCAGTAGTAATTCAGAGGAAATACTAATGAATATCATAGAATTGTGTGAGAACAAGTGTAAAAGACATCAAAATGTAAGTTTCTAGTCTAGAAAGGATGTTATACACTACAGAAATCCTTGAAATAGAGTTACTTCACAAGAAAACAGTGTTTCAACCCACTAGAATTCACTGAAAAGTAGTATTCAACTGTAAAACAGTTGAAAGACAAGTGTATATAGCTTCTCAAGTTCAGAGAAGAGTGTATAAAGTTGTTTCTACATGTGGTGAAGTCCCACAAGTAGAGCAGAAGGCCCATTATAGGAAACAGCTAGAAATCAGTAGCCATTCAGAGCAAATACTAATGAATATCACAGAATAGAGAGAGAACAAGTGTAAAAGACATCAAAATGTAAGTCTCTAGTCTTGAAAGGATGTTATACCCTACAGAAATCCTTGAAATAGAGTTCATTCACAAGAAAACAGTGTTTCAACCCACTAGAATTCACTGAAAAGAAGTATTCAACTGTAAAACAGTTGAAAGACAAGTGTATATAGCTTCTCCAGTTCAGGGAAGAGTGTATAAAGTTGTTTCTACATGTGGTGAAGTCCCACAGGTAGAAAAGAAGGCCCATTATAGGAAACAGCTAGAAATCAGTAGTAATTCAGAGGAAATAGTAATGAATATCATAGAACTGTGTGAGAACAAGTGTAAAAGACATCAAAATGTAAGTTTCTAGTCTAGAAAGGATGTTATACACTACAGAAATCCTTGAAATAGAGTTACTTCACAAGAAAACTGTGTTTCAACCCACTAGAAGTCACTGAAAAGTAGTATTCAACTGTAAAACAGTTGAAAGACAAGTGTATATAGCTTCGCAAGTCCACAGAAGAGTGTATAAAGTTGTTTCTACATGTGGTGAAGTCCCACAAGTAGAAAAGAAGGCCCATTATAGGAAACACCTAGAAATCAGTAGTCATTCAGAGCAAATACTAATGAATATCACAGAATAGAGAGAGAACAAGTGTAAAAGACATCAAAATGTAAGTCTCTAGTCTAGAAAGGATGTTGTACACTGCAGAAATCCTTGAAATAGAGTTACTTCACATGAAACCAGTGTTTCAAACCACCAGAATGCACTGAAAAGTAGTATTTAACTGTAAAACAGTTGAAAGACAAGTGTATATAGCTTCTCAAGTTCAGGGAAGAGTGTATAAAGTTGTTTCTACATGTGGTGAAGTCCCACAAGTAGAAAAGAAGGCCCATTATAGGAAACAGCTAGAAATCAGTAGTCATTCAGAGCAAATACTAATGAATATCACAGAATAGAGAGAGAACAAGTGTAAAAGACATCAAAATGTAAGTCTCTAGTCTAGAAAGGATGTTATACACTACAGAAATCCTTGAAATAGAGTTACTTCACAAGAAAACAGTGTTTCAACCCACTAGAATTCACTGAAAAGTAGTATTCAACTGTAAAACAGTTGAAAGACAAGATTATATAGCTTCGCAAGTCCACGGAAGACTGTATAAAGTTGTTTCTACATGTGGTGAAGTCCCACAAGTAGAAAATAAGGCCCATTATAGGAAACAGCTAGAAATCAGTACTCATTCAGAGCAAATACTAATGAATATCATAGAACTGTGTGAGAACAAGTGTAAAAGACATCAAAATGTAAGTTTCTAGTCTAGAAAGGATGTTATACACTACAGAAATCCTTGAAATAGAGTTACTTCACAAGAAAACAGTGTTTCAACGCACTAGAATTCTCTGAAAAGTAGTATTCAACTGTAAAACAGTTGAAAGACAAGTGTATATAGCTTCTCAAGTTCAGGGAAGAGTGTATTAAGTTGTTTCTACATGTGGTGAAGTCCCACAAGTAGAAAAGAAGGCCCATTATATTAAACAGCTAGAAATCAGTAGTCATTCATAGCAAATACTAATGAATATCACAGAATAGAGAGAGAACAAGTGTAAAAGACATCAAAATGTAAGTCTCTAGTCTAGAAAGGATGTTGTACACTGCAGAAATCCTTGAAATAGAGTTACTTCACATGAAACCAGTGTTTCAAACCATCAGAATGGACTGAAAAGTAGTATTTAACTGTAAAACAGTTGAAAGACAAGTTTATATAGCTTCGCAAGTCCACAGAAGACTGTATAAAGTTGTTTCTACATGTGGTGAAGTCCCACAAGTAGAGCAGAAGGCCCATTATAGGAAACAGCTAGAAATCAGTAGTAATTCAGAGAAAATACTAATGAATATCATAGAACTGTGTGAGAACAAGTGTAAAAGACATCAAAATGTAAGTTTCTAGTCTAGAAAGGATGTTATACACTACAGAAATCCTTGAAATAGAGTTACTTCACAAGAAAACAGTGTTTCAACCCACTAGAATTCACTGAAAAGTAGTATTCAACTGTAAAACAGTTGAAAGACAAGTGTATATAGCTTCTCAAGTTCAGAGAAAAGTGTATAAAGTTGTTTCTACATGTGGTGAAGTCCCACAAGTAGAAAATAAGGCCCATTATAGGAAACAGCTAGAAATCAGTAGTAATTCAGAGAAAATACTAATGAATATCATAGAACTGTGTGAGAGCAAGTGTAAAAGACATCAAAATGTAAGTTTCTAGTCTAGAAAGGATGTTATACACTACAGAAATCCTTGAAATAGAGTTACTTCACAAGAAAACAGTGTTTCAACCCACTAGAATTCACTGAAAAGTAGTATTCAACTGTAAAACAGTTGAAAGACAAGTGTATATAGCTTCTCCAGTTCAGGGAAGAGTGTATAAAGTTGTTCCTACATGTGGTGAAGTCCCACAAGTAGAAAAGAAGGCCCATTATAGGAAACAGCTAGAAATCAGTAGTCATTCAGAGCAAATACTAATGAATATCACAGAATAGAGACAGAACAAGTGTAAAAGACATCAAAATGTAAGTTTCTAGTCTAGAAAGGATGTTATACACTACAGAAATCCTTGAAATAGAGTTACTTCACAAGAAAACAGTGTTTCAACCGACTAGAATTCACTGAAAAGTAGTATTCAACTGTAAAACAGTTGAAAGACAAGTTTATATAGCTTCGCAAGTCCACAGAAGACTGTATAAAGTTGTTTCTACATGTGGTGAAGTCCCACAAGTATACCAGAAGGCCCATTATAGGACACTGCAAGAAAGCATTAGTAATTCAGAGCAAATACTAATGAATATCATAGAACTGTGTGAGAACAAGTGTAAAAGACATCAAAATGTAAGTTTCTAGTCTAGAAAGGATGTTATACACTACAGAAATCCTTGAAATAGAGTTACTTCACAAGAAAACAGTGTTTCAACCCACTGGAATTCACTGAAAAGTAGTATTCAACTGTAAAACAGTTGAAAGACAAGTGTATATAGCTTCTCCAGTTCAGGGAAGAGTGTATAAAGTTGTTTCTACATGTGGTGAAGTCCCACAAGTAGAAAAGAAGGCCCATTATAGGAAACACCTAGAAATCAGTAGTCATTCAGAGCAAATACTAATGAATATCACAGAATAGAGAGAGAACAAGTGTAAAAGACATCAACATGTAAGTCTCTAGTCTAGAAAGGATGTTGTACACTGCAGAAATCCTTGAAATAGAGTTACTTCACATGAAACCAGTGTTTCAAACCACCAGAATGCACTGAAAAGTAGTATTTAACTGTAAAACAGTTGAAAGACAAGTGTATATAGCTTCTCAAGTTCAGGGAAGAGTGTATAAAGTTGTTTCTACATGTGGTGAAGTCCCACAAGTAGAAAAGAAGGCCCATTATAGGAAACAGCTAGAAATCAGTAGTCATTCAGAGCAAATACTAATGAATATCACAGAATAGAGAGAGAACAAGTGTAAAAGACATCAAAATGTAAGTCTCTAGTCTAGAAAGGATGTTATACACTACAGAAATCCTTGAAATAGAGTTACTTCACAAGAAAACAGTGTTTCAACCCACTAGAATTCACTGAAAAGTAGTATTCAACTGTAAAACAGTTGAAAGACAAGATTATATAGCTTCGCAAGTCCACGGAAGACTGTATAAAGTTGTTTCTACATGTGGTGAAGTCCCACAAGTAGAAAATAAGGCCCATTATAGGAAACAGCTAGAAATCAGTACTCATTCAGAGCAAATACTAATGAATATCATAGAACTGTGTGAGAACAAGTGTAAAAGACATCAAAATGTAAGTTTCTAGTCTAGAAAGGATGTTATACACTACAGAAATCCTTGAAATAGAGTTACTTCACAAGAAAACAGTGTTTCAACGCACTAGAATTCTCTGAAAAGTAGTATTCAACTGTAAAACAGTTGAAAGACAAGTGTATATAGCTTCTCAAGTTCAGGGAAGAGTGTATTAAGTTGTTTCTACATGTGGTGAAGTCCCACAAGTAGAAAAGAAGGCCCATTATATTAAACAGCTAGAAATCAGTAGTCATTCATAGCAAATACTAATGAATATCACAGAATAGAGAGAGAACAAGTGTAAAAGACATCAAAATGTAAGTCTCTAGTCTAGAAAGGATGTTGTACACTGCAGAAATCCTTGAAATAGAGTTACTTCACATGAAACCAGTGTTTCAAACCATCAGAATGGACTGAAAAGTAGTATTTAACTGTAAAACAGTTGAAAGACAAGTTTATATAGCTTCGCAAGTCCACAGAAGACTGTATAAAGTTGTTTCTACATGTGGTGAAGTCCCACAAGTAGAGCAGAAGGCCCATTATAGGAAACACCTAGAAATCAGTAGTAATTCAGAGGAAATAGTAATGAATATCATAGAACTGTGTGAGAACAAGTGTAAAAGACATCAAAATGTAAGTTTCTAGTCTAGAAAGGATGTTATACACTACAGAAATCCTTGAAATAGAGTTACTTCACAAGAAAAGAGTGTTTCAACCCACTAGAATTCACTGAAAAGTAGTATTCAACTGTAAAACAGTTGAAAGACAAGTGTATATAGCTTCTCAAGTTCAGAGAAGAGTGTATAAAGTTGTTTCTACATGTGGTGAAGTCCCACAGAGTAGAGCAGAAGGCCCATTATAGGAAACAGCTAGAAATCAGTAGTCATTCAGAGCAAATACTAATGAATATCACAGAATAGAGAGAGAACAAGTGTAAAAGACATGAAAATGTAAGTCTCTAGTCTTGAAAGGGTGTTATACACTACAGAAATCCTTGAAATAGAGTTAATTCACAAGAAAACAGTGTTTCAACCCACTAGAATTCACTGAAAAGAAGTATTCAACTGTAAAACAGTTGACAGACAAGTGTATATAGCTTCTCCAGTTCAGGGAAGAGTGTATAAAGTTGTTTCTACATGTGGTGAAGTCCCACAAGTAGAAAAGAAGGCCCATTATAGGAAACAGCTAGAAATCAGTAGTCATTCAGAGCAAATACTAATGAATATCACAGAATAGAGAGAGAACAAGTGTAAAAGACATCAAAATGTAAGTCTCTAGTCTAGAAAGGATGTTGTACACTGCAGAAATCCTTGAAATAGAGTTACTTCACATGAAACCAGTGTTTCAAACCATCAGAATGCACTGAAAAGTAGTATTTAACTGTAAAAGAGTTGAAAGACAAGTTTATATAGCTTCGCAAGTCCACAGAAGACTGTATAAAGTTGTTTCTACATGTGGTAAAGTCCCACAAGTAGAGCAGAAGGCCCATTATAGGAAACACCTAGAAATCAGTAGTAATTCAGAGGAAATAGTAATGAATATCATAGAACTGTGTGAGAACAAGTGTAAAAGACATCAAAATGTAAGTTTCTAGTCTAGAAAGGATGTTATACACTACAGAAATCCTTGAAATAGAGTTACTTCACAAGAAAACAGTGTTTCAACCCACTAGAATTCACTGAAAAGTAGTATTCAACTGTAAAACAGTTGAAAGACAAGTTTATATAGCTTCGCAAGTCCACAGAAGACTGTATAAAGTTGATTCTACATGTGGTGAAGTCCCACAAGTATACCAGAAGGGCCATTATAGGACACTGCAAGAAAGCATTAGTAATTCAGAGCAAATACTAATGAATATCACAGAATAGTGAGAGAACAAGTGTAAAACACATCAAAATGAAAGTGTGTAGTCTAGAAAGGATGTTGTACACTGCTGAAATCCTTGAAATAGAGTTAGTTCACATGAAACCAGTGTTTCAAACCATCAGAATGCACTGAAAAGTAGTATTTAACTGTAGAACAGTTGAAAGACAAGTTTATATAGCTTCGCAAGTCCACAGAAGACTGTATAAAGTTGTTTCTACATGTGGTGAAGTCCCACAAGTAGAGCAGAAGGCCCATTATAGGAAACAGCTAGAAATCAGTAGTAATTCAGAGGAAATAGTAATGAATATCATAGAACTGTGTGAGAACAAGTGTAAAAGACATCAAAATGTAAGTTTCTAGTCTAGAAAGGATGTTATACACTACAGAAATCCTTGAAATAGAGTTACTTCACAAGAAAACAGTGTTTCAACCCACTAGAATTCACTGAAAAGTAGTATTCAACTGTAAAACAGTTGAAAGACAAGTTTATATAGCTTCACAAGTCCACAGAAGACTGTATAAAGTTGTTTCTACATGTGGTGAAGTCCTACAAGTATACCAGAAGGCCCATTATAGGACACTGCAAGAAAGCATTAGTAATTCAGAGCAAATACTAATGAATATCACAGAATAGTGAGAGAACAAGTGCAAAACACATCAAAATGAAAGTGTGTAGTCTAGAAAGGATGTTGTACACTGCTGAAATCCTTGAAATAGAGTTAGTTCACATGAAACCAGTGTTTCAAACTACCAGAATGCACTGAAAAGTAGTACTCAACTGTATAACAGTTGAAAGACAAGTGTATATAGCTTCTCAAGTTCAGAGAAGAGTGTATAAAGTTGTTTCTACATGTGGTGAAGTCCCACAAGTAGAGCAGAAGGCCCATTATAGGAAACAGCTAGAAATCAGTAGTCATTCAGAGCAAATACTAATGAATATCACAGAATAGAGAGAGAACAAGTGTAAATGACATCAAAATGTAAGTCTCTAGTCTTGAAAGGATGTTATACACTACAGAAATCCTTGAAATAGAGTTAATTCACAAGAAAACAGTGTTTCAACCCACTAGAATTCACTGAAAAGAAGTATTCAACTGTAAAACAGTTGACAGACAAGTGTATATAGCTTCTCCAGTTCAGGGAAGAGTGTATAAAGTTGTTTCTACATGTGGTGAAGTACCACAGGTAGAAAAGAAGGCCCATTATAGGAAACAGCTAGAAATCAGTAGTCATTCAGAGCAAATACTAATGAATATCACAGAATAGAGAGAGAACAAGTGTAAAAGACATCAAAATGTAAGTCTCTAGTCTAGAAAGGATGTTGTACACTGCAGAAATCCTTGAAATAGAGTTACTTCACAAGAAAACAGTGTTTCAACGCACTAGAATTCTCTGAAAAGTAGTATTCAACTGTAAAACAGTTGAAAGACAAGTGTATATAGCTTCTCAAGTTCACAGAAAAGTGTATAAAGTTGTTTCTACATGTGGTGAAGTCCCACAAGTAGAGCAGAAGGCCCATTATAGGAAACAGCTTGAAATCAGTAGTAATTCAGAGGAAATAGTAATGAATATCATAGAACTGTGTGAGAACAAGTGTAAAAGACATCAAAATGTAAGTTTCTAGTCTAGAAAGGATGTTATACACTACAGAAATCCTTGATATAGAGTTACTTCACAAGAAAACAGTGTTTCAACCCACTAGAATTCACTGAAAAGTAGTATTCAACTGTAAAGCAGTTGAAAGACAAGATTATATAGCTTCGCAAGTCCACAGAAGACTGTATAAAGTTGTTTCTACATGTGGTGAAGTCCCACAAGTAGAAAATAAGGCCCATTATAGGAAACAGCTAGAAATCAGTACTCATTCAGAGCAAATACTAATGAATATCATAGAACTGTGTGAGAACAAGTGTAAAAGACATCAAAATGTAAGTCTCTAGTCTTGAAAGGGTGTTATACACTACAGAAATCCTTGAAATAGAGTTAATTCACAAGAAAACAGTGTTTCAACCCACTAGAATTCACTGAAAAGAAGTATTCAACTGTAAAACAGTTGACAGACAAGTGTATATAGCTTCTCCAGTTCAGGGAAGAGTGTATAAAGTTGTTTCTACATGTGGTGAAGTACCACAGGTAGAAAAGAAGGCCCATTATAGGAAACAGCTAGAAATCAGTAGTCATTCAGAGCAAATACTAATGAATATCACAGAATAGAGAGAGAACAAGTGTAAAAGACATCAAAATGTAAGTCTCTAGTCTAGAAAGGATGTTGTACACTGCAGAAATCCTTGAAATAGAGTTACTTCACAAGAAAACAGTGTTTCAACCCACTAGAATTCACTGAAAAGTAGTATTCAACTGTAAAACAGTTGAAAGACAAGTTTATATAGCTTCACAAGTCCACAGAAGACTGTATAAAGTTGTTTCTACATGTGGTGAAGTCCTATAAGTATACCAGAAGGCCCATTATAGGACACTGCAAGAAAGCATTAGTAATTCAGAGCAAATACTAATGAATATCACAGAATAGTGAGAGAACAAGTGCAAAACACATCAAAATGAAAGTGTGTAGTCTAGAAAGGATGTTGTACACTGCTGAAATCCTTGAAATAGAGTTAGTTCACATGAAACCAGTGTTTCAAACTACCAGAATGCACTGAAAAGTAGTATTCAACTGTAAAACAGTTGAAAGACAAGTTTATATAGCTTCGCAAGTCCACAGAAGACTGTATAAAGTTGTTTCTACATGTGGTGAAGTTCCACAAGTAGAGCAGAAGGCCCATTATAGGAAACAGCTAGAAATCAGTAGTAATTCAGAGGAAATATTAATGAATATCATAGAATTGTGTGCGAACAAGTGTAAAAGACATCAAAATGTAAGTTTCTAGTCTAGAAAGGATGTTATACACTACAGAAATCCTTGAAATAGAGTTAATTCACAAGAAAAGAGTGTTTCAACCCACTAGAATTCACTGAAAAGTAGTATTCAACTGTAAAACAGTTGAAAGACAAGTGTATATAGCTTCTCAAGTTCAGAGAAGAGTGTATAAAGTTGTGTCTACATGTGGTGAAGTCCCACAAGTAGAGCAGAAGGACCATTATAAGAAACAGCTAGAAATCAGTAGTCATTCAGAGCAAATACTAATGAATATCACAGAATAGAGAGAGAACAAGTGTAAAAGACATCAAAATGTAAGTCTCTAGTCTTGAAAGGGTGTTATACACTACAGAAATCCTTGAAATAGAGTTAATTCACAAGAAAACAGTGTTTCAACCCACTAGAATTCACTGAAAAGAAGTATTCAACTGTAAAACAGTTGACAGACAAGTGTATATAGCTTCTCCAGTTCAGGGAAGAGTGTATAAAGTTGTTTCTACATGTGGTGAAGTACCACAGGTAGAAAAGAAGGCCCATTATAGGAAACAGCTAGAAATCAGTAGTCATTCAGAGCAAATACTAATGAATATCACAGAATAGAGAGAGAACAAGTGTAAAAGACATCAAAATGTAAGTCTCTAGTCTAGAAAGGATGTTGTACACTGCAGAAATCCTTGAAATAGAGTTACTTCACAAGAAAACAGTGTTTCAACCCACTAGAATTCACTGAAAAGTAGTATTCAACTGTAAAACAGTTGAAAGACAAGTGTATATAGCTTCTCAAGTTCAGTGAAAAGTGTATAAAGTTGTTTCTATATGTGGTGAAGTCCCACAAGTAGAGCAGAAGGCCCATTATAGGAAACAGCTAGAAATCCGTAGTAATTCAGAGGAAATAGTAATGAATATCATAGAACTGTGTGAGAACAAGTGTAAAAGACATCAAAATGTAAGTTTCTTGTCTAGAAAGGATGTTATACACTACAGAAATCCTTGAAATAGAGTTACTTCACAAGAAAACAGTGTTTCAACCCACTAGAATTCACTGAAAAGTAGTATTCAACTGTAAAACAGTTGAAAGACAAGATTATATAGCTTCGCAAGTCCACAGAAGACTGTATAAAGTTGTTTCTACATGTGGTGTAGTCCCACAAGTAGAAAATAAGGCCCATTATAGGAAACAGCTAGAAATCAGTAGTAATTCAGAGAAAATACTAATGAATATCATAGAACTGTGTGAGAACAAGTGTAAAAGACATCAAAATGTAAGTTTCTAGTCTAGAAAGGATGTTATACACTACAGAAATCCTTGAAATAGAGTTACTTCACAAGAAAACAGTGTTTCAACCCACTAGAATTCACTGAAAAGTAGTATTCAACTGTAAAACAGTTGAAAGACAAGTGTATATAGCTTCTCCAGTTCAGGGAAGAGTGTATAAAGTTGTTTCTACATGTGGTGAAGTCCCACAAGTAGAAAAGAAGGCCCATTATAGGAAACAGCTAGAAATCAGTAGTCATTCAGAGCAAATACTAATGAATATCACAGAATAGAGAGAGAACAAGTGTAAAAGACATCAAAATGTAAGTCTCTAGTCTAGAAAGGATGTTGTACACTGCAGAAATCCTTGAAATAGAGTTACTTCACATGAAACCAGTGTTTCAAACCATCAGAATGCACTGAAAAGTAGTATTTAACTGTAAAAGAGTTGAAAGACAAGTTTATATAGCTTCGCAAGTCCACAGAAGACTGTATAAAGTTGTTTCTACATGTGGTGAAGTCCCACAAGTAGAGCAGAAGGCCCATTATAGGAAACACCTAGAAATCAGTAGTAATTCAGAGGAAATAGTAATGAATATCATAGAACTTTGTGAGAACAAGTGTAAAAGACATCAAAATGTAAGTTTCTAGTCTAGAAAGGATGTTATACACTACAGAAATCCTTGAAATAGAGTTACTTCACAAGAGAAGAGTGTTTCAACCCACTAGAATTCACTGAAAAGTAGTATTCAACTGTAAAACAGTTGAAAGACAAGTGTATATAGCTTCTCAAGTTCAGAGAAGAGTGTATAAAGTTGTTTCTACATGTGGTGAAGTCCCACAGAGTAGAGCAGAAGGCCCATTATAGGAAACAGCTAGAAATCAGTAGTCATTCAGAGCAAATACTAATGAATATCACAGAATAGAGAGAGAACAAGTGTAAAAGACATGAAAATGTAAGTCTCTAGTCTTGAAAGGGTGTTATACACTACAGAAATCCTTGAAATAGAGTTAATTCACAAGAAAACAGTGTTTCAACCCACTAGAATTCACTGAAAAGAAGTATTCAACTGTAAAACAGTTGACAGACAAGTGTATATAGCTTCTCCAGTTCAGGGAAGAGTGTATAAAGTTGTTTCTACATGTGGTGAAGTACCACAGGTAGAAAAGAAGGCCCATTATAGGAAACAGCTAGAAATCAGTAGTCATTCAGAGCAAATACTAATGAATATCACAGAATAGAGAGAGAACAAGTGTAAAAGACATCAAAATGTAAGTCTCTAGTCTAGAAAGGATGTTGTACACTGCAGAAATCCTTGAAATAGAGTTAATTCACAAGAAAACAGTGTTTCAACCCACTAGAATTCACTGAAAAGTAGTATTCAACTGTAAAACAGTTGAAAGCCAAGTGTATATAGCTTCTCAAGTTCAGTGAAAAGTGTATAAAGTTGTTTCTACATGTGGTGAAGTCCCACAAGTAGAGCAGAAGGCCATTATAGGAAACACCTAGAAATCAGTAGTAATTCAGAGGAAATAGTAATGAATATCATAGAACTGTGTGAGAACAAGTGTAAAAGACATCAAAATGTAAGTTTCTAGTCTAGAAAGGATGTTATACACTACAGAAATCCTTGAAATAGAGTTACTTCACAAGAAAACAGTGTTTCAACCCACTAGAATTCACTGAAAAGTAGTATTCAACTGTAAAACAGTTGAAAGACAAGTGTATATAGCTTCTCCAGTTCAGGGAAGAGTGTATAAAGTTGTTTCTACATGTGGTGAAGTCCCACAAGTAGAAAAGAAGGCCCATTATAGGAAACAGCTAGAAATCAGTAGTCATTCAGAGCAAATACTAATGAATATCACAGAATAGAGAGAGAACAAGTGTAAAAGACATCAAAATGTAAGTCTCTAGTCTAGAAAGGATGTTGTACACTGCAGAAATCCTTGAAATAGAGTTACTTCACATGAAACCAGTGTTTCAAACCATCAGAATGCACTGAAAAGTAGTATTTAACTGTAAAAGAGTTGAAAGACAAGTTTATATAGCTTCGCAAGTCCACAGAAGACTGTATAAAGTTGTTTCTACATGTGGTGAAGTCCCACAAGTAGAGCAGAAGGCCCATTATAGGAAACACCTAGAAATCAGTAGTAATTCAGAGGAAATAGTAATGAATATCATAGAACTGTGTGAGAACAAGTGTAAAAGACATCAAAATGTAAGTTTCTAGTCTAGAAAGGATGTTATACACTACAGAAATCCTTGAAATAGAGTTACTTCACAAGAGAAGAGTGTTTCAACCCACTAGAATTCACTGAAAAGTAGTATTCAACTGTAAAACAGTTGAAAGACAAGTGTATATAGCTTCTCAAGTTCAGAGAAGAGTGTATAAAGTTGTTTCTACATGTGGTGAAGTCCCTCAAGTAGAAAAGAAGGCCCATTATAGGAAACAGCTAGAAATCAGTAGTCATTCAGAGCAAATACTAATGAATATCACAGAATAGAGAGAGAACAAGTGTAAAAGACATCAAAATGTAAGTCTCTAGTCTAGAAAGGATGTTGTACACTGCAGAAATCCTTGAAATAGAGTTACTTCACATGAAACCAGTGTTTCAAACCATCAGAATGCACTGAAAAGTAGTATTTAACTGTAAAAGAGTTGAAAGACAAGTTTATATAGCTTCGCAAGTCCACAGAAGACTGTATAAAGTTGTTTCTACATGTGGTGAAGTCCCACAAGTAGAGCAGAAGGCCCATTATAGGAAACACCTAGAAATCAGTAGTAATTCAGAGGAAATAGTAATGAATATCATAGAACTGTGTGAGAACAAGTGTAAAAGACATCAAAATGTAAGTTTCTAGTCTAGAAAGGATGTTATACACTACAGAAATCCTTGAAATAGAGTTACTTCACAAGAGAAGAGTGTTTCAACCCACTAGAATTCACTGAAAAGTAGTATTCAACTGTAAAACAGTTGAAAGACAAGTGTATATAGCTTCTCAAGTTCAGAGAAGAGTGTATAAAGTTGTTTCTACATGTGGTGAAGTCCCACAGAGTAGAGCAGAAGGCCCATTATAGGAAACAGCTAGAAATCAGTAGTCATTCAGAGCAAATACTAATGAATATCACAGAATAGAGAGAGAACAAGTGTAAAAGACATGAAAATGTAAGTCTCTAGTCTTGAAAGGGTGTTATACACTACAGAAATCCTTGAAATAGAGTTAATTCACAAGAAAACAGTGTTTCAACCCACTAGAATTCACTGAAAAGAAGTATTCAACTGTAAAACAGTTGACAGACAAGTGTATATAGCTTCTCCAGTTCAGGGAAGAGTGTATAAAGTTGTTTCTACATGTGGTGAAGTACCACAGGTAGAAAAGAAGGCCCATTATAGGAAACAGCTAGAAATCAGTAGTCATTCAGAGCAAATACTAATGAATATCACAGAATAGAGAGAGAACAAGTGTAAAAGACATCAAAATGTAAGTCTCTAGTCTAGAAAGGATGTTGTACACTGCAGAAATCCTTGAAATAGAGTTAATTCACAAGAAAACAGTGTTTCAACCCACTAGAATTCACTGAAAAGTAGTATTCAACTGTAAAACAGTTGAAAGACAAGTGTATATAGCTTCTCAAGTTCAGTGAAAAGTGTATAAAGTTGTTTCTACATGTGGTGAAGTCCCACAAGTAGAGCAGAAGGCCCATTATAGGAAACAGCTAGAAATCAGTAGTAATTCAGAGGAAATAGTAATGAATATCATAGAACTGTGTGAGAACAAGTGTAAAAGACATCAAAATGTAAGTTTCTTGTCTAGAAAGGATGTTATACACTACAGAAATCCTTGAAATAGAGTTACTTCAGAAGAAAACAGTGTTTCAACCCACTAGAATTCACTGAAAAGTAGTATTCAACTGTAAAACAGTTGAAAGACAAGTGTATATAGCTTCTCCAGTTCAGGGAAGAGTGTATAAAGTTGTTTCTACATGTGGTGAAGTCCCACAAGTAGAAAAGAAGGCCCATTATAGGAAACAGCTAGAAATCAGTAGTCATTCAGAGCAAATACTAATGAATATCACAGAATAGAGAGAGAACAAGTGTAAAAGACATCAAAATGTAAGTCTCTAGTCTAGAAAGGATGTTGTACACTGCAGAAATCCTTGAAATAGAGTTACTTCACATGAAACCAGTGTTTCAAACCATCAGAATGCACTGAAAAGTAGTATTTAACTGTAAAAGAGTTGAAAGACAAGTTTATATAGCTTCGCAAGTCCACAGAAGACTGTATAAAGTTGTTTCTACATGTGGTGAAGTCCCACAAGTAGAGCAGAAGGCCCATTATAGGAAACACCTAGAAATCAGTAGTAATTCAGAGGAAATAGTAATGAATATCATAGAACTGTGTGAGAACAAGTGTAAAAGACATCAAAATGTAAGTTTCTAGTCTAGAAAGGATGTTATACACTACAGAAATCCTTGAAATAGAGTTACTTCACAAGAAAACAGTGTTTCAACCCACTAGAATTCACTGAAAAGTAGTATTCAACTGTAAAACAGTTGAAAGACAAGTGTATATAGCTTCTCCAGTTCAGGGAAGAGTGTATAAAGTTGTTTCTACATGTGGTGAAGTCCCACAAGTAGAAAAGAAGGCCCATTATAGGAAACAGCTAGAAATCAGTAGTCATTCAGAGCAAATACTAATGAATATCACAGAATAGAGAGAGAACAAGTGTAAAAGACATCAAAATGTAAGTCTCTAGTCTAGAAAGGATGTTGTACACTGCAGAAATCCTTGAAATAGAGTTACTTCACATGAAACCAGTGTTTCAAACCATCAGAATGCACTGAAAAGTAGTATTTAACTGTAAAAGAGTTGAAAGACAAGTTTATATAGCTTCGCAAGTCCACAGAAGACTGTATAAAGTTGTTTCTACATGTGGTGAAGTCCCACAAGTAGAGCAGAAGGCCCATTATAGGAAACACCTAGAAATCAGTAGTAATTCAGAGGAAATAGTAATGAATATCATAGAACTGTGTGAGAACAAGTGTAAAAGACATCAAAATGTAAGTTTCTAGTCTAGAAAGGATGTTATACACTACAGAAATCCTTGAAATAGAGTTACTTCACAAGAGAAGAGTGTTTCAACCCACTAGAATTCACTGAAAAGTAGTATTCAACTGTAAAACAGTTGAAAGACAAGTGTATATAGCTTCTCAAGTTCAGAGAAGAGTGTATAAAGTTGTTTCTACATGTGGTGAAGTCCCTCAAGTAGAAAAGAAGGCCCATTATAGGAAACAGCTAGAAATCAGTAGTCATTCAGAGCAAATACTAATGAATATCACAGAATAGAGAGAGAACAAGTGTAAAAGACATCAAAATGTAAGTCTCTAGTCTTGAAAGGGTGTTATACACTACAGAAATCCTTGAAATAGAGTTAATTCACAAGAAAACAGTGTTTCAACCCACTAGAATTCACTGAAAAGAAGTATTCAACTGTAAAACAGTTGACAGACAAGTGTATATAGCTTCTCCAGTTCAGGGAAGAGTGTATAAAGTTGTTTCTACATGTGGTGAAGTACCACAGGTAGAAAAGAAGGCCCATTATAGGAAACAGCTAGAAATCAGTAGTCATTCAGAGCAAATACTAATGAATATCACAGAATAGAGAGAGAACAAGTGTAAAAGACATCAAAATGTAAGTCTCTAGTCTAGAAAGGATGTTGTACACTGCAGAAATCCTTGAAATAGAGTTAATTCACAAGAAAACAGTGTTTCAACCCACTAGAATTCACTGAAAAGTAGTATTCAACTGTAAAACAGTTGAAAGACAAGTGTATATAGCTTCTCAAGTTCAGTGAAAAGTGTATAAAGTTGTTTCTACATGTGGTGAAGTCCCACAAGTAGAGCAGAAGGCCCATTATAGGAAACAGCTAGAAATCAGTAGTAATTCAGAGGAAATAGTAATGAATATCATAGAACTGTGTGAGAACAAGTGTAAAAGACATCAAAATGTAAGTTTCTTGTCTAGAAAGGATGTTATACACTACAGAAATCCTTGAAATAGAGTTACTTCAGAAGAAAACAGTGTTTCAACCCACTAGAATTCACTGAAAAGTAGTATTCAACTGTAAAACAGTTGAAAGACAAGTGTATATAGCTTCTCCAGTTCAGGGAAGAGTGTATAAAGTTGTTTCTACATGTGGTGAAGTCCCACAAGTAGAAAAGAAGGCCCATTATAGGAAACAGCTAGAAATCAGTAGTCATTCAGAGCAAATACTAATGAATATCACAGAATAGAGAGAGAACAAGTGTAAAAGACATCAAAATGTAAGTCTCTAGTCTAGAAAGGATGTTGTACACTGCAGAAATCCTTGAAATAGAGTTACTTCACATGAAACCAGTGTTTCAAACCATCAGAATGCACTGAAAAGTAGTATTTAACTGTAAAAGAGTTGAAAGACAAGTTTATATAGCTTCGCAAGTCCACAGAAGACTGTATAAAGTTGTTTCTACATGTGGTGAAGTCCCACAAGTAGAGCAGAAGGCCCATTATAGGAAACACCTAGAAATCAGTAGTAATTCAGAGGAAATAGTAATGAATATCATAGAACTGTGTGAGAACAAGTGTAAAAGACATCAAAATGTAAGTTTCTAGTCTAGAAAGGATGTTATACACTACAGAAATCCTTGAAATAGAGTTACTTCACAAGAAAACAGTGTTTCAACCCACTAGAATTCACTGAAAAGTAGTATTCAACTGTAAAACAGTTGAAAGACAAGTGTATATAGCTTCTCCAGTTCAGGGAAGAGTGTATAAAGTTGTTTCTACATGTGGTGAAGTCCCACAAGTAGAAAAGAAGGCCCATTATAGGAAACAGCTAGAAATCAGTAGTCATTCAGAGCAAATACTAATGAATATCACAGAATAGAGAGAGAACAAGTGTAAAAGACATCAAAATGTAAGTCTCTAGTCTAGAAAGGATGTTGTACACTGCAGAAATCCTTGAAATAGAGTTACTTCACATGAAACCAGTGTTTCAAACCATCAGAATGCACTGAAAAGTAGTATTTAACTGTAAAAGAGTTGAAAGACAAGTTTATATAGCTTCGCAAGTCCACAGAAGACTGTATAAAGTTGTTTCTACATGTGGTGAAGTCCCACAAGTAGAGCAGAAGGCCCATTATAGGAAACACCTAGAAATCAGTAGTAATTCAGAGGAAATAGTAATGAATATCATAGAACTGTGTGAGAACAAGTGTAAAAGACATCAAAATGTAAGTTTCTAGTCTAGAAAGGATGTTATACACTACAGAAATCCTTGAAATAGAGTTACTTCACAAGAGAAGAGTGTTTCAACCCACTAGAATTCACTGAAAAGTAGTATTCAACTGTAAAACAGTTGAAAGACAAGTGTATATAGCTTCTCAAGTTCAGAGAAGAGTGTATAAAGTTGTTTCTACATGTGGTGAAGTCCCTCAAGTAGAAAAGAAGGCCCATTATAGGAAACAGCTAGAAATCAGTAGTCATTCAGAGCAAATACTAATGAATATCACAGAATAGAGAGAGAACAAGTGTAAAAGACATCAAAATGTAAGTCTCTAGTCTAGAAAGGATGTTGTACACTGCAGAAATCCTTGAAATAGAGTTACTTCACATGAAACCAGTGTTTCAAACCATCAGAATGCACTGAAAAGTAGTATTTAACTGTAAAAGAGTTGAAAGACAAGTTTATATAGCTTCGCAAGTCCACAGAAGACTGTATAAAGTTGTTTCTACATGTGGTGAAGTCCCACAAGTAGAGCAGAAGGCCCATTATAGGAAACACCTAGAAATCAGTAGTAATTCAGAGGAAATAGTAATGAATATCATAGAACTGTGTGAGAACAAGTGTAAAAGACATCAAAATGTAAGTTTCTAGTCTAGAAAGGATGTTATACACTACAGAAATCCTTGAAATAGAGTTACTTCACAAGAGAAGAGTGTTTCAACCCACTAGAATTCACTGAAAAGTAGTATTCAACTGTAAAACAGTTGAAAGACAAGTGTATATAGCTTCTCAAGTTCAGAGAAGAGTGTATAAAGTTGTTTCTACATGTGGTGAAGTCCCACAGAGTAGAGCAGAAGGCCCATTATAGGAAACAGCTAGAAATCAGTAGTCATTCAGAGCAAATACTAATGAATATCACAGAATAGAGAGAGAACAAGTGTAAAAGACATGAAAATGTAAGTCTCTAGTCTTGAAAGGGTGTTATACACTACAGAAATCCTTGAAATAGAGTTAATTCACAAGAAAACAGTGTTTCAACCCACTAGAATTCACTGAAAAGAAGTATTCAACTGTAAAACAGTTGACAGACAAGTGTATATAGCTTCTCCAGTTCAGGGAAGAGTGTATAAAGTTGTTTCTACATGTGGTGAAGTACCACAGGTAGAAAAGAAGGCCCATTATAGGAAACAGCTAGAAATCAGTAGTCATTCAGAGCAAATACTAATGAATATCACAGAATAGAGAGAGAACAAGTGTAAAAGACATCAAAATGTAAGTCTCTAGTCTAGAAAGGATGTTGTACACTGCAGAAATCCTTGAAATAGAGTTAATTCACAAGAAAACAGTGTTTCAACCCACTAGAATTCACTGAAAAGTAGTATTCAACTGTAAAACAGTTGAAAGACAAGTGTATATAGCTTCTCAAGTTCAGTGAAAAGTGTATAAAGTTGTTTCTACATGTGGTGAAGTCCCACAAGTAGAGCAGAAGGCCCATTATAGGAAACAGCTAGAAATCAGTAGTAATTCAGAGGAAATAGTAATGAATATCATAGAACTGTGTGAGAACAAGTGTAAAAGACATCAAAATGTAAGTTTCTTGTCTAGAAAGGATGTTATACACTACAGAAATCCTTGAAATAGAGTTACTTCAGAAGAAAACAGTGTTTCAACCCACTAGAATTCACTGAAAAGTAGTATTCAACTGTAAAACAGTTGAAAGACAAGTGTATATAGCTTCTCCAGTTCAGGGAAGAGTGTATAAAGTTGTTTCTACATGTGGTGAAGTCCCACAAGTAGAAAAGAAGGCCCATTATAGGAAACAGCTAGAAATCAGTAGTCATTCAGAGCAAATACTAATGAATATCACAGAATAGAGAGAGAACAAGTGTAAAAGACATCAAAATGTAAGTCTCTAGTCTAGAAAGGATGTTGTACACTGCAGAAATCCTTGAAATAGAGTTACTTCACATGAAACCAGTGTTTCAAACCATCAGAATGCACTGAAAAGTAGTATTTAACTGTAAAAGAGTTGAAAGACAAGTTTATATAGCTTCGCAAGTCCACAGAAGACTGTATAAAGTTGTTTCTACATGTGGTGAAGTCCCACAAGTAGAGCAGAAGGCCCATTATAGGAAACACCTAGAAATCAGTAGTAATTCAGAGGAAATAGTAATGAATATCATAGAACTGTGTGAGAACAAGTGTAAAAGACATCAAAATGTAAGTTTCTAGTCTAGAAAGGATGTTATACACTACAGAAATCCTTGAAATAGAGTTACTTCACAAGAAAACAGTGTTTCAACCCACTAGAATTCACTGAAAAGTAGTATTCAACTGTAAAACAGTTGAAAGACAAGTGTATATAGCTTCTCCAGTTCAGGGAAGAGTGTATAAAGTTGTTTCTACATGTGGTGAAGTCCCACAAGTAGAAAAGAAGGCCCATTATAGGAAACAGCTAGAAATCAGTAGTCATTCAGAGCAAATACTAATGAATATCACAGAATAGAGAGAGAACAAGTGTAAAAGACATCAAAATGTAAGTCTCTAGTCTAGAAAGGATGTTGTACACTGCAGAAATCCTTGAAATAGAGTTACTTCACATGAAACCAGTGTTTCAAACCATCAGAATGCACTGAAAAGTAGTATTTAACTGTAAAAGAGTTGAAAGACAAGTTTATATAGCTTCGCAAGTCCACAGAAGACTGTATAAAGTTGTTTCTACATGTGGTGAAGTCCCACAAGTAGAGCAGAAGGCCCATTATAGGAAACACCTAGAAATCAGTAGTAATTCAGAGGAAATAGTAATGAATATCATAGAACTGTGTGAGAACAAGTGTAAAAGACATCAAAATGTAAGTTTCTAGTCTAGAAAGGATGTTATACACTACAGAAATCCTTGAAATAGAGTTACTTCACAAGAGAAGAGTGTTTCAACCCACTAGAATTCACTGAAAAGTAGTATTCAACTGTAAAACAGTTGAAAGACAAGTGTATATAGCTTCTCAAGTTCAGAGAAGAGTGTATAAAGTTGTTTCTACATGTGGTGAAGTCCCTCAAGTAGAAAAGAAGGCCCATTATAGGAAACAGCTAGAAATCAGTAGTCATTCAGAGCAAATACTAATGAATATCACAGAATAGAGAGAGAACAAGTGTAAAAGACATCAAAATGTAAGTCTCTAGTCTAGAAAGGATGTTGTACACTGCAGAAATCCTTGAAATAGAGTTACTTCACATGAAACCAGTGTTTCAAACCATCAGAATGCACTGAAAAGTAGTATTTAACTGTAAAAGAGTTGAAAGACAAGTTTATATAGCTTCGCAAGTCCACAGAAGACTGTATAAAGTTGTTTCTACATGTGGTGAAGTCCCACAAGTAGAGCAGAAGGCCCATTATAGGAAACACCTAGAAATCAGTAGTAATTCAGAGGAAATAGTAATGAATATCATAGAACTGTGTGAGAACAAGTGTAAAAGACATCAAAATGTAAGTTTCTAGTCTAGAAAGGATGTTATACACTACAGAAATCCTTGAAATAGAGTTACTTCACAAGAGAAGAGTGTTTCAACCCACTAGAATTCACTGAAAAGTAGTATTCAACTGTAAAACAGTTGAAAGACAAGTGTATATAGCTTCTCAAGTTCAGAGAAGAGTGTATAAAGTTGTTTCTACATGTGGTGAAGTCCCACAGAGTAGAGCAGAAGGCCCATTATAGGAAACAGCTAGAAATCAGTAGTCATTCAGAGCAAATACTAATGAATATCACAGAATAGAGAGAGAACAAGTGTAAAAGACATCAAAATGTAAGTCTCTAGTCTTGAAAGGGTGTTATACACTACAGAAATCCTTGAAATAGAGTTAATTCACAAGAAAACAGTGTTTCAACCCACTAGAATTCACTGAAAAGAAGTATTCAACTGTAAAACAGTTGACAGACAAGTGTATATAGCTTCTCCAGTTCAGGGAAGAGTGTATAAAGTTGTTTCTACATGTGGTGAAGTACCACAGGTAGAAAAGAAGGCCCATTATAGGAAACAGCTAGAAATCAGTAGTCATTCAGAGCAAATACTAATGAATATCACAGAATAGAGAGAGAACAAGTGTAAAAGACATCAAAATGTAAGTCTCTAGTCTAGAAAGGATGTTGTACACTGCAGAAATCCTTGAAATAGAGTTACTTCACAAGAAAACAGTGTTTCAACCCACTAGAATTCACTGAAAAGTAGTATTCAACTGTAAAACAGTTGAAAGACAAGTGTATATAGCTTCTCAAGTTCAGTGAAAAGTGTATAAAGTTGTTTCTACATGTGGTGAAGTCCCACAAGTAGAGCAGAAGGCCCATTATAGGAAACAGCTAGAAATCAGTAGTAATTCAGAGGAAATAGTAATGAATATCATAGAACTGTGTGAGAACAAGTGTAAAAGACATCAAAATGTAAGTTTCTTGTCTAGAAAGGATGTTATACACTACAGAAATCCTTGAAATAGAGTTACTTCAGAAGAAAACAGTGTTTCAACCCACTAGAATTCACTGAAAAGTAGTATTCAACTGTAAAACAGTTGAATGACAAGTTTATATAGCTTCGCAAGTCCACAGAAGACTGTATAAAGTTGTTTCTACATGTGGTGAAGTCCCACAAGTAGAAAATAAGGCCCATTATAGGAAACAGCTAGAAATCAGTACTCATTCAGAGCAAATACTAATGAATATCATAGAACTGTGTGAGAACAAGTGTAAAAGACATCAAAATGTAAGTTTCTAGTCTAGAAAGGATGTTATACACTACAGAAATCCTTGAAATAGAGTTACTTCACAAGAAAACAGTGTTTCAACCCACTAGAATTCACTGAAAAGTAGTATTCAACTGTAAAACAGTTGAAAGACAAGTGTATATAGCTTCTCCAGTTCAGGGAAGAGTGTATAAAGTTGTTTCTACATGTGGTGAAGTCCCACAAGTAGAAAAGAAGGCCCATTATAGGAAACAGCTAGAAATCAGTAGTCATTCAGAGCAAATACTAATGAATATCACAGAATAGAGAGAGAACAAGTGTAAAAGACATCAAAATGTAAGTCTCTAGTCTAGAAAGGATGTTGTACACTGCAGAAATCCTTGAAATAGAGTTACTTCACATGAAACCAGTGTTTCAAACCATCAGAATGCACTGAAAAGTAGTATTTAACTGTAAAAGAGTTGAAAGACAAGTTTATATAGCTTCGCAAGTCCACAGAAGACTGTATAAAGTTGTTTCTACATGTGGTGAAGTCCCACAAGTAGAGCAGAAGGCCCATTATAGGAAACACCTAGAAATCAGTAGTAATTCAGAGGAAATAGTAATGAATATCATAGAACTGTGTGAGAACAAGTGTAAAAGACATCAAAATGTAAGTTTCTAGTCTAGAAAGGATGTTATACACTACAGAAATCCTTGAAATAGAGTTACTTCACAAGAAAACAGTGTTTCAACCCACTAGAATTCACTGAAAAGTAGTATTCAACTGTAAAACAGTTGAAAGACAAGTTTATATAGCTTCGCAAGTCCACAGAAGACTGTATAAAGTTGATTCTACATGTGGTGAAGTCCCACAAGTATACCAGAAGGGCCATTATAGGACACTGCAAGAAAGCATTAGTAATTCAGAGCAAATACTAATGAATATCACAGAATAGTGAGAGAACAAGTGTAAAACACATCAAAATGAAAGTGTGTAGTCTAGAAAGGATGTTGTACACTGCTGAAATCCTTGAAATAGAGTTAGTTCACATGAAACCAGTGTTTCAAACCATCAGAATGCACTGAAAAGTAGTATTTAACTGTAGAACAGTTGAAAGACAAGTTTATATAGCTTCGCAAGTCCACAGAAGACTGTATAAAGTTGTTTCTACATGTGGTGAAGTCCCACAAGTAGAGCAGAAGGCCCATTATAGGAAACAGCTAGAAATCAGTAGTAATTCAGAGGAAATAGTAATGAATATCATAGAACTGTGTGAGAACAAGTGTAAAAGACATCAAAATGTAAGTTTCTAGTCTAGAAAGGATGTTATACACTACAGAAATCCTTGAAATAGAGTTACTTCACAAGAAAACAGTGTTTCAACCCACTAGAATTCACTGAAAAGTAGTATTCAACTGTAAAACAGTTGAAAGACAAGTTTATATAGCTTCACAAGTCCACAGAAGACTGTATAAAGTTGTTTCTACATGTGGTGAAGTCCTACAAGTATACCAGAAGGCCCATTATAGGACACTGCAAGAAAGCATTAGTAATTCAGAGCAAATACTAATGAATATCACAGAATAGTGAGAGAACAAGTGCAAAACACATCAAAATGAAAGTGTGTAGTCTAGAAAGGATGTTGTACACTGCTGAAATCCTTGAAATAGAGTTAGTTCACATGAAACCAGTGTTTCAAACTACCAGAATGCACTGAAAAGTAGTATTCAACTGTATAACAGTTGAAAGACAAGTGTATATAGCTTCTCAAGTTCAGAGAAGAGTGTATAAAGTTGTTTCTACATGTGGTGAAGTCCCACAAGTAGAGCAGAAGGCCCATTATAGGAAACAGCTAGAAATCAGTAGTCATTCAGAGCAAATACTAATGAATATCACAGAATAGAGAGAGAACAAGTGTAAAAGACATCAAAATGTAAGTCTCTAGTCTTGAAAGGATGTTATACACTACAGAAATCCTTGAAATAGAGTTAATTCACAAGAAAACAGTGTTTCAACCCACTAGAATTCACTGAAAAGAAGTATTCAACTGTAAAACAGTTGACAGACAAGTGTATATAGCTTCTCCAGTTCAGGGAAGAGTGTATAAAGTTGTTTCTACATGTGGTGAAGTACCACAGGTAGAAAAGAAGGCCCATTATAGGAAACAGCTAGAAATCAGTAGTCATTCAGAGCAAATACTAATGAATATCACAGAATAGAGAGAGAACAAGTGTAAAAGACATCAAAATGTAAGTCTCTAGTCTAGAAAGGATGTTGTACACTGCAGAAATCCTTGAAATAGAGTTACTTCACAAGAAAACAGTGTTTCAACCCACTAGAATTCACTGAAAAGTAGTATTCAACTGTAAAACAGTTGAAAGACAAGTGTATATAGCTTCTCAAGTTCAGTGAAAAGTGTATAAAGTTGTTTCTCCATGTGGTGAAGTCCCACAAGTAGAAAATAAGGCCCATTATAGGAAACAGCTAGAAATCAGTACTCATTCAGAGCAAATACTAATGAATATCATAGAACTGTGTGAGAACAAGTGTAAAAGACATCAAAATGTAAGTTTCTAGTCTAGAAAGGATGTTATACACTACAGAAATCCTTGAAATAGAGTTACTTCACAAGAAAACAGTGTTTCAACGCACTAGAATTCTCTGAAAAGTAGTATTCAACTGTAAAACAGTTGAAAGACAAGTGTATATAGCTTCTCAAGTTCAGGGAAGAGTGTATAAAGTTGTTTCTACATGTGGTGAAGTCCCACAAGTAGAAAAGAAGGCCCATTATATTAAACAGCTAGAAATCAGTAGTCATTCATAGCAAATACTAATAAATATCACAGAATAGAGAGAGAACAAGTGTAAAAGACATCAAAATGTAAGTCTCTAGTCTAGAAAGGATGTTGTACACTGCAGAAATCCTTGAAATAGAGTTACTTCACATGAAACCAGTGTTTCAAACCATCAGAATGCACTGAAAAGTAGTATTTAACTGTAAAACAGTTGAAAGACAAGTTTATATAGCTTCGCAAGTCCACAGAAGACTGTATAAAGTTGTTTCTACATGTGGTGAAGTCCCACAAGTAGAGCAGAAGGCCCATTATAGGAAACAGCTAGAAATCAGTAGTAATTCAGAGGAAATAGTAATGAATATCATAGAATTGTGTGAGAACAAGTGTAAAAGACATCAAAATGTAAGTTTCTAGTCTAGAAAGGATGTTATACACTACAGAAATCCTTGAAATAGAGTTACTTCACAAGAAAACAGTGTTTCAACCCACTAGAATTCACTGAAAAGTAGTATTCAACTGTAAAACAGTTGAAAGACAAGTGTATATAGCTTCTCAAGTTCAGAGAAAAGTGTATAAAGTTGTTTCTACATGTGGTGAAGTCCCACAAGTAGAGCAGAAGGCCCATTATAGGAAACAGCTAGAAATCAGTAGCCATTCAGAGCAAATAATAATGAATATCACAGAATAGAGAGAGAACAAGTGTAAAAGACATCAAAATGTAAGTCTCTAGTCTTGAAAGGATGTTATACCCTACAGAAATCCTTGAAATAGAGTTAATTCACAAGAAAACAGTGTTTCAACCCACTAGAACTCACTGAAAAGAAGTATTCAACTGTAAAACAGTTGAAAGACAAGTGTATATAGCTTCTCCAGTTCAGGGAAGAGTGTATAAAGTTGTTTCTACATGTGGTGAAGTCCCACAGGTAGAAAAGAAGGCCCATTATAGGAAACAGCTAGAAATCAGTAGTAATTCAGAGGAAATAGTAATGAATATCATAGAACTGTGTGAGAACAAGTGTAAAAGACATCAAAATGTAAGTTTCTAGTCTAGAAAGGATGTTATACACTACAGAAATCCTTGAAATAGAGTTACTTCACAAGAAAACTGTGTTTCAACCCACTAGAAGCCACTGAAAAGTAGTATTCAACTGTAAAACAGTTGAAAGACAAGTTTATATAGCTTCGCAAGTTCACAGAAAAGTGTATAAAGTTGTTTCTACATGTGGTGAAGTCCCACACGTAGAGCAGAAGGCCCATTATAGGAAACAGCTTGAAATCAGTAGTAATTCAGAGGAAATAGTAATGAATATCATAGAACTGTGTGAGAACAAGTGTAAAAGACATCAAAATGTAAGTTTCTAGTCTAGAAAGGATGTTATACACTACAGAAATCCTTGAAATAGAGTTACTTCAAAGAAAACAGTGTTTCAACCCACTAGAATTCACTGAAAAGTAGTATTCAACTGTAAAACAGTTGAAAGACAAGATTATATAGCTTCGCAAGTCCACAGAAGACTGTATAAAGTTGTTTCTACATGTGGTGAAGTCCCACAAGTAGAAAATAAGGCCCATTATAGGAAACAGCTAGAAATCAGTACTCATTCAGAGCAAATACTAATGAATATCATAGAACTGTGTGAGAACAAGTGTAAAAGACATCAAAATGTAAGTCTCTAGTCTTGAAAGGGTGTTATACACTACAGAAATCCTTGAAATAGAGTTAATTCACAAGAAAACAGTGTTTCAACCCACTAGAATTCACTGAAAAGAAGTATTCAACTGTAAAACAGTTGACAGACAAGTGTATATAGCTTCTCCAGTTCAGGGAAGAGTGTATAAAGTTGTTTCTACATGTGGTGAAGTCCCACAAGTAGAAAAGAAGGCCCATTATAGGAAACAGCTAGAAATCAGTAGTCATTCAGAGCAAATACTAATGAATATCACAGAATAGAGAGAGAACAAGTGTAACAGACATCAAAATGTAAGTCTCTAGTCTAGAAAGGATGTTGTACACTGCAGAAATCCTTGAAATAGAGTTACTTCACAAGAAAACAGTGTTTCAACCCACTAGAATTCACTGAAAAGTAGTATTCAACTGTAAAACAGTTGAAAGACAAGTGTATATAGCTTCTCAAGTTCAGTGAAAAGTGTATAAAGTTGTTTCTACATGTGGTGAAGTCCCACAAGTAGAAAATAAGGCCCATTATAGGAAACAGCTAGAAATCAGTACTCATTCAGAGCAAATACTAATGAATATCATAGAACTGTGTGAGAACAAGTGTAAAAGACATCAAAATGTAAGTTTCTAGTCTAGAAAGGATGTTATACACTACAGAAATCCTTGAAATAGAGTTACTTCACAGGAAAACAGTGTTTCAACGCACTAGAATTCTCTGAAAAGTAGTATTCAACTGTAAAACAGTTGAAAGACAAGTGTATATAGCTTCTCAAGTTCAGGGAAGAGTGTATAAAGTTGTTTCTACATGTGGTGAAGTCCCCCAAGTAGAAAAGAAGGCCCATTATATTAAACAGCTAGAAATCAGTAGTCATTCATAGCAAATACTAATAAATATCACAGAATAGAGAGAGAACAAGTGTAAAAGACATCAAAATGTAAGTCTCTAGTCTAGAAAGGATGTTGTACACTGCAGAAATCCTTGAAATAGAGTTACTTCACATGAAACCAGTGTTTCAAACCATCAGAATGCACTGAAAAGTAGTATTTAACTGTAAAACAGTTGAAAGACAAGTTTATATAGCTTCGCAAGTCCACAGAAGACTGTATAAAGTTGTTTCTACATGTGGTGAAGTCCCACAAGTAGAGCAGAAGGCCCATTATAGGAAACAGCTAGAAATCAGTAGTAATTCAGAGGAAATAGTAATGAATATCATAGAATTGTGTGAGAACAAGTGTAAAAGACATCAAAATGTAAGTTTCTAGTCTAGAAAGGATGTTATACACTACAGAAATCCTTGAAATAGAGTTACTTCACAAGAAAACAGTGTTTCAACCCACTAGAATTCACTGAAAAGTAGTATTCAACTGTAAAACAGTTGAAAGACAAGTGTATATAGCTTCTCAAGTTCAGAGAAAAGTGTATAAAGTTGTTTCTACATGTGGTGAAGTCCCACAAGTAGAGCAGAAGGCCCATTATAGGAAACAGCTAGAAATCAGTAGCCATTCAGAGCAAATAATAATGAATATCACAGAATAGAGAGAGAACAAGTGTAAAAGACATCAAAATGTAAGTCTCTAGTCTTGAAAGGATGTTATACCCTACAGAAATCCTTGAAATAGAGTTAATTCACAAGAAAACAGTGTTTCAACCCACTAGAATTCACTGAAAAGAAGTATTCAACTGTAAAACAGTTGAAAGACAAGTGTATATAGCTTCTCCAGTTCAGGGAAGAGTGTATAAAGTTGTTTCTACATGTGGTGAAGTCCCACAGGTAGAAAAGAAGGCCCATTATAGGAAACAGCTAGAAATCAGTAGTAATTCAGAGGAAATAGTAATGAATATCATAGAACTGTGTGAGAACAAGTGTAAAAGACATCAAAATGTAAGTTTCTAGTCTAGAAAGGATGTTATACACTACAGAAATCCTTGAAATAGAGTTACTTCACAAGAAAACTGTGTTTCAACCCACTAGAAGCCACTGAAAAGTAGTATTCAACTGTAAAACAGTTGAAAGACAAGTTTATATAGCTTCGCAAGTCCACAGAAGACTGTATAAAGTTGTTTCTACATGTGGTGAAGTTCCACAAGTAGAGCAGAAGGCCCATTATAGGAAACAGCTAGAAATCAGTAGTCATTCAGAGCAAATACTAATGAATATCATAGAATTGTGTGAGAACAAGTGTAAAAGACATCAAAATGTAAGTCTCTAGTCTTGAAAGGATGTTATACACTACAGAAATCCTTGAAATAGAGTTACTTCACAAGAAAAGAGTGTTTCAACCCACTAGAATTCACTGAAAAGTAGTATTCAACTGTAAAACAGTTGAAAGACAAGTGTATATAGCTTCTCCAGTTCAGGGAAGAGTGTATAAAGTTGTTTCTACATGTGGTGAAGTCCCACAAGTAGAAAAGAAGGCCCATTATAGGAAACACCTAGAAATCAGTAGTCATTCAGAGCAAATACTAATGAATATCACAGAATAGAGAGAGAACAAGTGTAAAAGACATCAAAATGTAAGTCTCTAGTCTAGAAAGGATGTTGTACACTGCAGAAATCCTTGAAATAGAGTTACTTCACATGAAACCAGTGTTTCAAACCACCAGAATGCACTGAAAAGTAGTATTTAACTGTAAAACAGTTGAAAGACAAGTGTATATAGCTTCTCAAGTTCAGGGAAGAGTGTATAAAGTTGTTTCTACATGTGGTGAAGTCCCACAAGTAGAAATGAAGGCCCATTATAGGAAACAGCTAGAAATCAGTAGTCATTCAGAGCAAATACTAATGAATATCACAGAATAGAGAGAGAACAAGTGTAAAAGACATCAAAATGTAAGTTTCTAGTCTAGAAAGGATGTTATACACTACAGAAATCCTTGAAATAGAGTTACTTCACAAGAAAACAGTGTTTCAACACACTAGAATTCTCTGAAAAGTAGTATTCAACTGTAAAACAGTTGAAAGACAAGTGTATATAGCTTCTCAAGTTCAGGGAAGAGTGTATAAAGTTGTTTCTACATGTGGTGAAGTCCCACAAGTATAAAAGAAGGCCCATTATATTAAACAGCTAGAAATCAGTAGTCATTCATAGCAAATACTGATGAATATCACAGAAAAGAGAGAGAACAAGTGTAAAAGACATCAAAATGTAAGTCTCTAGTCTAGAAAGGATGTTGTACACTGCAGAAATCCTTGAAATAGAGTTACTTCACATCAAACCAGTGTTTCAAACCATCAGAATGCACTGAAAAGTAGTATTTAACTGTAAAACAGTTGAAAGACAAGTGTATATAGCTTCTCAAGTTCAGAGAAGAGTGTATAAAGTTGTTTCTACATGTGGTGAAGTCCCACAAGTAGAGCAGAAGGCCCATTATAGGAAACAGCTAGAAATCAGTAGTCATTCAGAGCAAATACTAATTAATATCACAGAATAGAGAGAGAACAAGTGTAAAAGACATCAAAATGTAAGTCTCTAGTCTAGAAAGGATGTTGTACGCTGCAGAAATCCTTGAAATAGAGTTACTTCACAAGAAAACAGTGTTTCAACCCACTAGAATTCACTGAAAAGTAGTATTCAACTGTAAAACAGTTGAAAGACAAGTGTATATAGCTTCTCAAGTTCAGTGAAAAGTGTATAAAGTTGTTTCTACATGTGGTGAAGTCCCACAAGTAGAAAATAAGGCCCATTATAGGAAACAGCTAGAAATCAGTACTCATTCAGAGCAAATACTAATGAATATCATAGAACTGTGTGAGAACAAGTGTAAAAGACATCAAAACGTAAGTTTCTAGTCTAGAAAGGATGTTATACACTACAGAAATCCTTGAAATAGAGTTACTTCACAAGAAAACAGTGTTTCAACGCACTAGAATTCTCTGAAAAGTAGTATTCAACTGTAAAACAGTTGAAAGACAAGTGTATATAGCTTCTCAAGTTCAGGGAAGAGTGTATAAAGTTGTTTCTACATGTGGTGAAGTCCCACAAGTAGAAAAGAAGGCCCATTATATTAAACAGCTAGAAATCAGTAGTCATTCATAGCAAATACTAATAAATATCACAGAATAGAGAGAGAACAAGTGTAAAAGACATCAAAATGTAAGTCTCTAGTCTAGAAAGGATGTTGTACACTGCAGAAATCCTTGAAATAGAGTTACTTCACATGAAACCAGTGTTTCAAACCATCAGAATGCACTGAAAAGTAGTATTTAACTGTAAAACAGTTGAAAGACAAGTTTATATAGCTTCGCAAGTCCACAGAAGACTGTATAAAGTTGTTTCTACATGTGGTGAAGTCCCACAAGTAAAGCAGAAGGCCCATTATAGGAAACACCTAGAAATCAGTAGTAATTCAGAGGAAATAGTAATGAATATCATAGAACTGTGTGAGAACAAGTGTAAAAGACATCAAAATGTAAGTCTCTAGTCTAGAAAGGATGTTATACACTACAGAAATCCTTGAAATAGAGTTACTTCACAAGAAAAGAGTGTTTCAACCCACTAGAATTCACTGAAAAGTAGTATTCAACTGTAAAACAGTTGAAAGACAAGTGTATATAGCTTCTCAAGTTCAGAGAAGAGTGTATAAAGTTGTTTCTACATGTGGTGAAGTCCCACAAGTAGAGCAGAAGGCCCATTATAGGAAACAGCTAGAAATCAGTAGTCATTCAGAGCAAATACTAATGAATATCACAGAATAGAGAGAGAACAAGTGTAAAAGACATCAAAATGTAAGTCTCTAGTCTTGAAAGGGTGTTATACACTACAGAAATCCTTGAAATAGAGTTAATTCACAAGAAAACAGTGTTTCAATCCACTAGAATTCACTGAAAAGAAGTATTCAACTGTAAAACAGTTGACAGACAAGTGTATATAGCTTCTCCAGTTCAGGGAAGAGTGTATAAAGTTGTTTCTACATGTGGTGAAGTACCACAGGTAGAAAAGAAGGCCCATTATAGGAAACAGCTAGAAATCAGTAGTCATTCAGAGCAAATACTAATGAATATCACAGAATAGAGAGAGAACAAGTGTAAAAGACATCAAAATGTAAGTCTCTAGTCTAGAAAGGATGTTGTACACTGCAGAAATCCTTGAAATAGAGTTACTTCACTAGAAAACAGTGTTTCAACCCACTAGAATTCACTGAAAAGTAGTATTCAACTGTAAAACAGTTGAAAGACAAGTGTATATAGCTTCTCAAGTTCAGTGAAAAGTGTATAAAGTTGTTTCTACATGTGGTGAAGTCCCACAAGTAGAAAATAAGGCCCATTATAGGAAACAGCTAGAAATCAGTACTCATTCAGAGCAAATACTAATGAATATCATAGAACTGTGTGAGAACAAGTGTAAAAGACATCAAAATGTAAGTTTCTAGTCTAGAAAGGATGTTATACACTACAGAAATCCTTGAAATAGAGTTACTTCACAAGAAAACAGTGTTTCAACGCACTAGAATTCTCTGAAAAGTAGTATTCAACTGTAAAACAGTTGAAAGACAAGTGTATATAGCTTCTCAAGTTCAGGGAAGAGTGTATAAAGTTGTTTCTACATGTGGTGAAGTCCCACAAGTAGAAAAGAAGGCCCATTATATTAAACAGCTAGAAATCAGTAGTCATTCATAGCAAATACTAATAAATATCACAGAATAGAGAGAGAACAAGTGTAAAAGACATCAAAATGTAAGTCTCTAGTCTAGAAAGGATGTTGTACACTGCAGAAATCCTTGAAATAGAGTTACTTCACATGAAACCAGTGTTTCAAACCATCAGAATGCACTGAAAAGTAGTATTTAACTGTAAAACAGTTGAAAGACAAGTTTATATAGCTTCGCAAGTCCACCGAAGACTGTATAAAGTTGTTTCTACATGTGGTGAAGTCCCACAAGTAAAGCAGAAGGCCCATTATAGGAAACACCTAGAAATCAGTAGTAATTCAGAGGAAATAGTAATGAATATCATAGAACTGTGTGAGAACAAGTGTAAAAGACATCAAAATGTAAGTCTCTAGTCTAGAAAGGATGTTATACACTACAGAAATCCTTGAAATAGAGTTACTTCACAAGAAAAGAGTGTTTCAACCCACTAGAATTCACTGAAAAGTAGTATTCAACTGTAAAACAGTTGAAAGACAAGTGTATATAGCTTCTCAAGTTCAGAGAAGAGTGTATAAAGTTGTTTCTACATGTGGTGAAGTCCCACAAGTAGAGCAGAAGGCCCATTATAGGAAACAGCTAGAAATCAGTAGTCATTCAGAGCAAATACTAATGAATATCACAGAATAGAGAGAGAACAAGTGTAAAAGACATCAAAATGTAAGTCTCTAGTCTTGAAAGGGTGTTATACACTACAGAAATCCTTGAAATAGAGTTAATTCACAAGAAAACAGTGTTTCAATCCACTAGAATTCACTGAAAAGAAGTATTCAACTGTAAAACAGTTGACAGACAAGTGTATATAGCTTCTCCAGTTCAGGGAAGAGTGTATAAAGTTGTTTCTACATGTGGTGAAGTACCACAGGTAGAAAAGAAGGCCCATTATAGGAAACAGCTAGAAATCAGTAGTCATTCAGAGCAAATACTAATGAATATCACAGAATAGAGAGAGAACAAGTGTAAAAGACATCAAAATGTAAGTCTCTAGTCTAGAAAGGATGTTGTACACTGCAGAAATCCTTGAAATAGAGTTACTTCACTAGAAAACAGTGTTTCAACCCACTAGAATTCACTGAAAAGTAGTATTCAACTGTAAAACAGTTGAAAGACAAGTGTATATAGCTTCTCAAGTTCAGTGAAAAGTGTATAAAGTTGTTTCTACATGTGGTGAAGTCCCACAAGTAGAAAATAAGGCCCATTATAGGAAACAGCTAGAAATCAGTACTCATTCAGAGCAAATACTAATGAATATCATAGAGCTGTGTGAGAACAAGTGTAAAAGACATCAAAATGTAAGTTTCTAGTCTAGAAAGGATGTTATACACTACAGAAATCCTTGAAATAGAGTTACTTCACAAGAAAACAGTGTTTCAACGCACTAGAATTCTCTGAAAAGTAGTATTCAACTGTAAAACAGTTGAAAGACAAGTGTATATAGCTTCTCAAGTTCAGGGAAGAGTGTATAAAGTTGTTTCTACATGTGGTGAAGTCCCACAAGTAGAAAAGAAGGCCCATTATATTAAACAGCTAGAAATCAGTAGTCATTCATAGCAAATACTAATAAATATCACAGAATAGAGAGAGAACAAGTGTAAAAGACATCAAAATGTAAGTCTCTAGTCTAGAAAGGATGTTGTACACTGCAGAAATCTTTGAAATAGAGTTACTTCACATGAAACCAGTGTTTCAAACCATCAGAATGCACTGAAAAGTAGTATTTAACTGTAAAACAGTTGAAAGACAAGTTTATATAGCTTCGCAAGTCCACAGAAGACTGTATAAAGTTGTTTCTACATGTGGTGAAGTCCCACAAGTAGAGCAGAAGGCCCATTATAGGAAACAGCTAGAAATCAGTAGTAATTCAGAGGATATACTAATGAATATCATAGAATTGTGTGAGAACAAGTGTAAAAGACATCAAAATGTAAGTTTCTAGTCTAGAAAGGATGTTATACACTACAGAAATCCTTGAAATAGAGTTACTTCACAAGAAAACAGTGTTTCAACCCACTAGAATTCACTGAAAAGTAGTATTCAACTGTAAAACAGTTGAAAGACAAGTGTATATAGCTTCTCAAGTTCAGAGAAAAGTGTATAAAGTTGTTTCTACATGTGGTGAAGTCCCACAAGTAGAGCAGAAGGCCCATTATAGGAAACAGCTAGAAATCAGTAGCCATTCAGAGCAAATAATAATGAATATCACAGAATAGAGAGAGAACAAGTGTAAAAGACATCAAAATGTAAGTCTCTAGTCTTGAAAGGATGTTATACCCTACAGAAATCCTTGAAATAGAGTTAATTCACAAGAAAACAGTGTTTCAACCCACTAGAATTCACTGAAAAGAAGTATTCAACTGTAAAACAGTTGAAAGACAAGTGTATATAGCTTCTCCAGTTCAGGGAAGAGTGTATAAAGTTGTTTCTACATGTGGTGAAGTCCCACAGGTAGAAAAGAAGGCCCATTATAGGAAACAGCTAGAAATCAGTAGTAATTCAGAGGAAATAGTAATGAATATCATAGAACTGTGTGAGAACAAGTGTAAAAGACATCAAAATGTAAGTTTCTAGTCTAGAAAGGATGTTATACACTACAGAAATCCTTGAAATAGAGTTACTTCACAAGAAAACTGTGTTTCAACCCACTAGAAGCCACTGAAAAGTAGTATTCAACTGTAAAACAGTTGAAAGACAAGTTTATATAGCTTCGCAAGTCCACAGAAGACTGTATAAAGTTGTTTCTACATGTGGTGAAGTTCCACAAGTAGAGCAGAAGGCCCATTATAGGAAACAGCTAGAAATCAGTAGTAATTCAGAGGATATACTAATGAATATCATAGAATTGTGTGAGAACAAGTGTAAAAGACATCAAAATGTAAGTCTCTAGTCTTGAAAGGATGTTATACACTACAGAAATCCTTGAAATAGAGTTACTTCACAAGAAAAGAGTGTTTCAACCCACTAGAATTCACTGAAAAGTAGTATTCAACTGTAAAACAGTTGAAAGACAAGTGTATATAGCTTCTCCAGTTCAGGGAAGAGTGTATAAAGTTGTTTCTACATGTGGTGAAGTCCCACAAGTAGAAAAGAAGGCCCATTATAGGAAACACCTAGAAATCAGTAGTCATTCAGAGCAAATACTAATGAATATCACAGAATAGAGAGAGAACAAGTGTAAAAGACATCAAAATGTAAGTCTCTAGTCTTGAAAGGGTGTTATACACTACAGAAATCCTTGAAATAGAGTTAATTCACAAGAAAACAGTGTTTCAATCCACTAGAATTCACTGAAAAGAAGTATTCAACTGTAAAACAGTTGACAGACAAGTGTATATAGCTTCTCCAGTTCAGGGAAGAGTGTATAAAGTTGTTTCTACATGTGGTGAAGTACCACAGGTAGAAAAGAAGGCCCATTATAGGAAACAGCTAGAAATCAGTAGTCATTCAGAGCAAATACTAATGAATATCACAGAATAGAGAGAGAACAAGTGTAAAAGACATCAAAATGTAAGTCTCTAGTCTAGAAAGGATGTTGTACACTGCAGAAATCCTTGAAATAGAGTTACTTCACTAGAAAACAGTGTTTCAACCCACTAGAATTCACTGAAAAGTAGTATTCAACTGTAAAACAGTTGAAAGACAAGTGTATATAGCTTCTCAAGTTCAGTGAAAAGTGTATAAAGTTGTTTCTACATGTGGTGAAGTCCCACAAGTAGAAAATAAGGCCCATTATAGGAAACAGCTAGAAATCAGTACTCATTCAGAGCAAATACTAATGAATATCATAGAGCTGTGTGAGAACAAGTGTAAAAGACATCAAAATGTAAGTTTCTAGTCTAGAAAGGATGTTATACACTACAGAAATCCTTGAAATAGAGTTACTTCACAAGAAAACAGTGTTTCAACGCACTAGAATTCTCTGAAAAGTAGTATTCAACTGTAAAACAGTTGAAAGACAAGTGTATATAGCTTCTCAAGTTCAGGGAAGAGTGTATAAAGTTGTTTCTACATGTGGTGAAGTCCCACAAGTAGAAAAGAAGGCCCATTATATTAAACAGCTAGAAATCAGTAGTCATTCATAGCAAATACTAATAAATATCACAGAATAGAGAGAGAACAAGTGTAAAAGACATCAAAATGTAAGTCTCTAGTCTAGAAAGGATGTTGTACACTGCAGAAATCTTTGAAATAGAGTTACTTCACATGAAACCAGTGTTTCAAACCATCAGAATGCACTGAAAAGTAGTATTTAACTGTAAAACAGTTGACAGACAAGTGTATATAGCTTCTCCAGTTCAGGGAAGAGTGTATAAAGTTGTTTCTACATGTGGTGAAGTACCACAGGTAGAAAAGAAGGCCCATTATAGGAAACAGCTAGAAATCAGTAGTCATTCAGAGCAAATACTAATGAATATCATAGAGCTGTGTGAGAACAAGTGTAAAAGACATCAAAATGTAAGTTTCTAGTCTAGAAAGGATGTTATACACTACAGAAATCCTTGAAATAGAGTTACTTCACAAGAAAACAGTGTTTCAACGCACTAGAATTCTCTGAAAAGTAGTATTCAACTGTAAAACAGTTGAAAGACAAGTGTATATAGCTTCTCAAGTTCAGGGAAGAGTGTATAAAGTTGTTTCTACATGTGGTGAAGTCCCACAAGTAGAAAAGAAGGCCCATTATATTAAACAGCTAGAAATCAGTAGTCATTCATAGCAAATACTAATAAATATCACAGAATAGAGAGAGAACAAGTGTAAAAGACATCAAAATGTAAGTCTCTAGTCTAGAAAGGATGTTGTACACTGCAGAAATCTTTGAAATAGAGTTACTTCACATGAAACCAGTGTTTCAAACCATCAGAATGCACTGAAAAGTAGTATTTAACTGTAAAACAGTTGAAAGACAAGTTTATATAGCTTCGCAAGTCCACAGAAGACTGTATAAAGTTGTTTCTACATGTGGTGAAGTCCCACAAGTAGAGCAGAAGGCCCATTATAGGAAACAGCTAGAAATCAGTAGTAATTCAGAGGATATACTAATGAATATCATAGAATTGTGTGAGAACAAGTGTAAAAGACATCAAAATGTAAGTTTCTAGTCTAGAAAGGATGTTATACACTACAGAAATCCTTGAAATAGAGTTACTTCACAAGAAAACAGTGTTTCAACCCACTAGAATTCACTGAAAAGTAGTATTCAACTGTAAAACAGTTGAAAGACAAGTGTATATAGCTTCTCAAGTTCAGAGAAAAGTGTATAAAGTTGTTTCTACATGTGGTGAAGTCCCACAAGTAGAGCAGAAGGCCCATTATAGGAAACAGCTAGAAATCAGTAGCCATTCAGAGCAAATAATAATGAATATCACAGAATAGAGAGAGAACAAGTGTAAAAGACATCAAAATGTAAGTCTCTAGTCTTGAAAGGATGTTATACCCTACAGAAATCCTTGAAATAGAGTTAATTCACAAGAAAACAGTGTTTCAACCCACTAGAATTCACTGAAAAGAAGTATTCAACTGTAAAACAGTTGAAAGACAAGTGTATATAGCTTCTCCAGTTCAGGGAAGAGTGTATAAAGTTGTTTCTACATGTGGTGAAGTCCCACAGGTAGAAAAGAAGGCCCATTATAGGAAACAGCTAGAAATCAGTAGTAATTCAGAGGAAATAGTAATGAATATCATAGAACTGTGTGAGAACAAGTGTAAAAGACATCAAAATGTAAGTTTCTAGTCTAGAAAGGATGTTATACACTACAGAAATCCTTGAAATAGAGTTACTTCACAAGAAAACTGTGTTTCAACCCACTAGAAGCCACTGAAAAGTAGTATTCAACTGTAAAACAGTTGAAAGACAAGTTTATATAGCTTCGCAAGTCCACAGAAGACTGTATAAAGTTGTTTCTACATGTGGTGAAGTTCCACAAGTAGAGCAGAAGGCCCATTATAGGAAACAGCTAGAAATCAGTAGTAATTCAGAGGATATACTAATGAATATCATAGAATTGTGTGAGAACAAGTGTAAAAGACATCAAAATGTAAGTCTCTAGTCTTGAAAGGATGTTATACACTACAGAAATCCTTGAAATAGAGTTACTTCACAAGAAAAGAGTGTTTCAACCCACTAGAATTCACTGAAAAGTAGTATTCAACTGTAAAACAGTTGAAAGACAAGTGTATATAGCTTCTCCAGTTCAGGGAAGAGTGTATAAAGTTGTTTCTACATGTGGTGAAGTCCCACAAGTAGAAAAGAAGGCCCATTATAGGAAACACCTAGAAATCAGTAGTCATTCAGAGCAAATACTAATGAATATCACAGAATAGAGAGAGAACAAGTGTAAAAGACATCAAAATGTAAGTCTCTAGTCTAGAAAGGATGTTGTACACTGCAGAAATCCTTGAAATAGAGTTACTTCACATGAAACCAGTGTTTCAAACCACCAGAATGCACTGAAAAGTAGTATTTAACTGTAAAACAGTTGAAAGACAAGTGTATATAGCTTCTCAAGTTCAGGGAAGAGTGTATAAAGTTGTTTCTACATGTGGTGAAGTCCCACAAGTAGAAAAGAAGGCCCATTATAGGAAACAGCTAGAAATCAGTAGTCATTCAGAGCAAATACTAATGAATATCACAGAATAGAGAGAGAACAAGTGTAAAAGACATCAAAATGTAAGTTTCTAGTCTAGAAAGGATGTTATACACTACAGAAATCCTTGAAATAGAGTTACTTCACAAGAAAACAGTGTTTCAACACACTAGAATTCTCTGAAAAGTAGTATTCAACTGTAAAACAGTTGAAAGACAAGTGTATATAGCTTCTCAAGTTCAGGGAAGAGTGTATAAAGTTGTTTCTACATGTGGTGAAGTCCCACAAGTATAAAAGAAGGCCCATTATATTAAACAGCTAGAAATCAGTAGTCATTCATAGCAAATACTAATGAATATCACAGAAAAGAGAGAGAACAAGTGTAAAAGACATCAAAATGTAAGTCTCTAGTCTAGAAAGGATGTTGTACACTGCAGAAATCCTTGAAATAGAGTTACTTCACATGAAACCAGTGTTTCAAACCATCAGAATGCACTGAAAAGTAGTATTTAACTGTAAAACAGTTGAAAGACAAGTTTATATAGCTTCGCAAGTCCACAGAAGACTGTATAAAGTTGTTTCTACATGTGGTGAAGTCCCACAAGTAGAGCAGAAGGCCCATTATAGGAAACAGCTAGAAATCAGTAGTAATTCAGAGGAAATAGTAATGAATATCATAGAATTGTGTGAGAACAAGTGTAAAAGACATCAAAATGTAAGTTTCTAGTCTAGAAAGGATGTTATACACTGCAGAAATCCTTGAAATAGAGTTACTTCACAAGAAAACAGTGTTTCAACCCACTAGAATTCACTGAAAAGTAGTATTCAACTGTAAAACAGTTGAAAGACAAGTGTATATAGCTTCTCAAGTTCAGAGAAAAGTGTATAAAGTTGTTTCTACATGTGGTGAAGTCCCACAAGTAGAGCAGAAGGCCCATTATAGGAAACAGCTAGAAATCAGTAGCCATTCAGAGCAAATAATAATGAATATCACAGAATAGAGAGAGAACAAGTGTAAAAGACATCAAAATGTAAGTCTCTAGTCTTGAAAGGATGTTATACCCTACAGAAATCCTTGAAATAGAGTTAATTCACAAGAAAACAGTGTTTCAACCCACTAGAACTCACTGAAAAGAAGTATTCAACTGTAAAACAGTTGAAAGACAAGTGTATATAGCTTCTCCAGTTCAGGGAAGAGTGTATAAAGTTGTTTCTACATGTGGTGAAGTCCCACAGGTAGAAAAGAAGGCCCATTATAGGAAACAGCTAGAAATCAGTAGTAATTCAGAGGAAATAGTAATGAATATCATAGAACTGTGTGAGAACAAGTGTAAAAGACATCAAAATGTAAGTTTCTAGTCTAGAAAGGATGTTATACACTACAGAAATCCTTGAAATAGAGTTACTTCACAAGAAAACTGTGTTTCAACCCACTAGAAGCCACTGAAAAGTAGTATTCAACTGTAAAACAGTTGAAAGACAAGTTTATATAGCTTCGCAAGTTCACAGAAAAGTGTATAAAGTTGTTTCTACATGTGGTGAAGTCCCACACGTAGAGCAGAAGGCCCATTATAGGAAACAGCTTGAAATCAGTAGTAATTCAGAGGAAATAGTAATGAATATCATAGAACTGTGTGAGAACAAGTGTAAAAGACATCAAAATGTAAGTTTCTAGTCTAGAAAGGATGTTATACACTACAGAAATCCTTGAAATAGAGTTACTTCACAAGAAAACAGTGTTTCAACCCACTAGAATTCACTGAAAAGTAGTATTCAACTGTAAAACAGTTGAAAGACAAGATTATATAGCTTCGCAAGTCCACAGAAGACTGTATAAAGTTGTTTCTACATGTGGTGAAGTCCCACAAGTAGAAAATAAGGCCCATTATAGGAAACAGCTAGAAATCAGTACTCATTCAGAGCAAATACTAATGAATATCATAGAACTGTGTGAGAACAAGTGTAAAAGACATCAAAATGTAAGTCTCTAGTCTTGAAAGGGTGTTATACACTACAGAAATCCTTGAAATAGAGTTAATTCACAAGAAAACAGTGTTTCAACCCACTAGAATTCACTGAAAAGAAGTATTCAACTGTAAAACAGTTGACAGACAAGTGTATATAGCTTCTCCAGTTCAGGGAAGAGTGTATAAAGTTGTTTCTACATGTGGTGAAGTCCCACAAGTAGAAAAGAAGGCCCATTATAGGAAACAGCTAGAAATCAGTAGTCATTCAGAGCAAATACTAATGAATATCACAGAATAGAGAGAGAACAAGTGTAACAGACATCAAAATGTAAGTCTCTAGTCTAGAAAGGATGTTGTACACTGCAGAAATCCTTGAAATAGAGTTACTTCACAAGAAAACAGTGTTTCAACCCACTAGAATTCACTGAAAAGTAGTATTCAACTGTAAAACAGTTGAAAGACAAGTGTATATAGCTTCTCAAGTTCAGTGAAAAGTGTATAAAGTTGTTTCTACATGTGGTGAAGTCCCACAAGTAGAAAATAAGGCCCATTATAGGAAACAGCTAGAAATCAGTACTCATTCAGAGCAAATACTAATGAATATCATAGAACTGTGTGAGAACAAGTGTAAAAGACATCAAAATGTAAGTTTCTAGTCTAGAAAGGATGTTATACACTACAGAAATCCTTGAAATAGAGTTACTTCACAAGAAAACAGTGTTTCAACGCACTAGAATTCTCTGAAAAGTAGTATTCAACTGTAAAACAGTTGAAAGACAAGTGTATATAGCTTCTCAAGTTCAGGGAAGAGTGTATAAAGTTGTTTCTACATGTGGTGAAGTCCCCCAAGTAGAAAAGAAGGCCCATTATATTAAACAGCTAGAAATCAGTAGTCATTCATAGCAAATACTAATAAATATCACAGAATAGAGAGAGAACAAGTGTAAAAGACATCAAAATGTAAGTCTCTAGTCTAGAAAGGATGTTGTACACTGCAGAAATCCTTGAAATAGAGTTACTTCACATGAAACCAGTGTTTCAAACCATCAGAATGCACTGAAAAGTAGTATTTAACTGTAAAACAGTTGAAAGACAAGTTTATATAGCTTCGCAAGTCCACAGAAGACTGTATAAAGTTGTTTCTACATGTGGTGAAGTCCCACAAGTAGAGCAGAAGGCCCATTATAGGAAACAGCTAGAAATCAGTAGTAATTCAGAGGAAATAGTAATGAATATCATAGAATTGTGTGAGAACAAGTGTAAAAGACATCAAAATGTAAGTTTCTAGTCTAGAAAGGATGTTATACACTACAGAAATCCTTGAAATAGAGTTACTTCACAAGAAAACAGTGTTTCAACCCACTAGAATTCACTGAAAAGTAGTATTCAACTGTAAAACAGTTGAAAGACAAGTGTATATAGCTTCTCAAGTTCAGAGAAAAGTGTATAAAGTTGTTTCTACATGTGGTGAAGTCCCACAAGTAGAGCAGAAGGCCCATTATAGGAAACAGCTAGAAATCAGTAGCCATTCAGAGCAAATAATAATGAATATCACAGAATAGAGAGAGAACAAGTGTAAAAGACATCAAAATGTAAGTCTCTAGTCTTGAAAGGATGTTATACCCTACAGAAATCCTTGAAATAGAGTTAATTCACAAGAAAACAGTGTTTCAACCCACTAGAATTCACTGAAAAGAAGTATTCAACTGTAAAACAGTTGAAAGACAAGTGTATATAGCTTCTCCAGTTCAGGGAAGAGTGTATAAAGTTGTTTCTACATGTGGTGAAGTCCCACAGGTAGAAAAGAAGGCCCATTATAGGAAACAGCTAGAAATCAGTAGTAATTCAGAGGAAATAGTAATGAATATCATAGAACTGTGTGAGAACAAGTGTAAAAGACATCAAAATGTAAGTTTCTAGTCTAGAAAGGATGTTATACACTACAGAAATCCTTGAAATAGAGTTACTTCACAAGAAAACTGTGTTTCAACCCACTAGAAGCCACTGAAAAGTAGTATTCAACTGTAAAACAGTTGAAAGACAAGTTTATATAGCTTCGCAAGTCCACAGAAGACTGTATAAAGTTGTTTCTACATGTGGTGAAGTTCCACAAGTAGAGCAGAAGGCCCATTATAGGAAACAGCTAGAAATCAGTAGTCATTCAGAGCAAATACTAATGAATATCATAGAATTGTGTGAGAACAAGTGTAAAAGACATCAAAATGTAAGTCTCTAGTCTTGAAAGGATGTTATACACTACAGAAATCCTTGAAATAGAGTTACTTCACAAGAAAAGAGTGTTTCAACCCACTAGAATTCACTGAAAAGTAGTATTCAACTGTAAAACAGTTGAAAGACAAGTGTATATAGCTTCTCCAGTTCAGGGAAGAGTGTATAAAGTTGTTTCTACATGTGGTGAAGTCCCACAAGTAGAAAAGAAGGCCCATTATAGGAAACACCTAGAAATCAGTAGTCATTCAGAGCAAATACTAATGAATATCACAGAATAGAGAGAGAACAAGTGTAAAAGACATCAAAATGTAAGTCTCTAGTCTAGAAAGGATGTTGTACACTGCAGAAATCCTTGAAATAGAGTTACTTCACATGAAACCAGTGTTTCAAACCACCAGAATGCACTGAAAAGTAGTATTTAACTGTAAAACAGTTGAAAGACAAGTGTATATAGCTTCTCAAGTTCAGGGAAGAGTGTATAAAGTTGTTTCTACATGTGGTGAAGTCCCACAAGTAGAAATGAAGGCCCATTATAGGAAACAGCTAGAAATCAGTAGTCATTCAGAGCAAATACTAATGAATATCACAGAATAGAGAGAGAACAAGTGTAAAAGACATCAAAATGTAAGTTTCTAGTCTAGAAAGGATGTTATACACTACAGAAATCCTTGAAATAGAGTTACTTCACAAGAAAACAGTGTTTCAACACACTAGAATTCTCTGAAAAGTAGTATTCAACTGTAAAACAGTTGAAAGACAAGTGTATATAGCTTCTCAAGTTCAGGGAAGAGTGTATAAAGTTGTTTCTACATGTGGTGAAGTCCCACAAGTATAAAAGAAGGCCCATTATATTAAACAGCTAGAAATCAGTAGTCATTCATAGCAAATACTGATGAATATCACAGAAAAGAGAGAGAACAAGTGTAAAAGACATCAAAATGTAAGTCTCTAGTCTAGAAAGGATGTTGTACACTGCAGAAATCCTTGAAATAGAGTTACTTCACATCAAACCAGTGTTTCAAACCATCAGAATGCACTGAAAAGTAGTATTTAACTGTAAAACAGTTGAAAGACAAGTGTATATAGCTTCTCAAGTTCAGAGAAGAGTGTATAAAGTTGTTTCTACATGTGGTGAAGTCCCACAAGTAGAGCAGAAGGCCCATTATAGGAAACAGCTAGAAATCAGTAGTAATTCAGAGGAAATAGTAATGAATATCATAGAATTGTGTGAGAACAAGTGTAAAAGACATCAAAATGTAAGTTTCTAGTCTAGAAAGGATGTTATACACTACAGAAATCCTTGAAATAGAGTTACTTCACAAGAAAACAGTGTTTCAACCCACTAGAATTCACTGAAAAGTAGTATTCAACTGTAAAACAGTTGAAAGACAAGTGTATATAGCTTCTCAAGTTCAGAGAAAAGTGTATAAAGTTGTTTCTACATGTGGTGAAGTCCCACAAGTAGAGCAGAAGGCCCATTATAGGAAACAGCTAGAAATCAGTAGCCATTCAGAGCAAATAATAATGAATATCACAGAATAGAGAGAGAACAAGTGTAAAAGACATCAAAATGTAAGTCTCTAGTCTTGAAAGGATGTTATACCCTACAGAAATCCTTGAAATAGAGTTAATTCACAAGAAAACAGTGTTTCAACCCACTAGAATTCACTGAAAAGAGGTATTCAACTGTAAAACAGTTGAAAGACAAGTGTATATAGCTTCTCCACTTCAGGGAAGAGTGTATAAAGTTGTTTCTACATGTGGTGAAGTCCCACAGGTAGAAAAGAAGGCCCATTATAGGAAACAGCTAGAAATCAGTAGTAATTCAGAGGAAATAGTAATGAATATCATAGAACTGTGTGAGAACAAGTGTAAAAGACATCAAAATGTAAGTTTCTAGTCTAGAAAGGATGTTATACACTACAGAAATCCTTGAAATAGAGTTACTTCACAAGAAAACTGTGTTTCAACCCACTAGAAGCCACTGAAAAGTAGTATTCAACTGTAAAACAGTTGAAAGACAAGTTTATATAGCTTCGCAAGTCCACAGAAGACTGTATAAAGTTGTTTCTACATGTGGTGAAGTTCCACAAGTAGAGCAGAAGGCCCATTATAGGAAACAGCTAGAAATCAGTAGTAATTCAGAGGATATACTAATGAATATCATAGAATTGTGTGAGAACAAGTGTAAAAGACATCAAAATGTAAGTCTCTAGTCTTGAAAGGATGTTATACACTACAGAAATCCTTGAAATAGAGTTACTTCACAAGAAAAGAGTGTTTCAACCCACTAGAATTCACTGAAAAGTAGTATTCAACTGTAAAACAGTTGAAAGACAAGTGTATATAGCTTCTCCAGTTCAGGGAAGAGTGTATAAAGTTGTTTCTACATGTGGTGAAGTCCCACAAGTAGAAAAGAAGGCCCATTATAGGAAACACCTAGAAATCAGTAGTCATTCAGAGCAAATACTAATGAATATCACAGAATAGAGAGAGAACAAGTGTAAAAGACATCAAAATGTAAGTCTCTAGTCTAGAAAGGATGTTGTACACTGCAGAAATCCTTGAAATAGAGTTACTTCACATGAAACCAGTGTTTCAAACCACCAGAATGCACTGAAAAGTAGTATTTAACTGTAAAACAGTTGAAAGACAAGTGTATATAGCTTCTCAAGTTCAGGGAAGAGTGTATAAAGTTGTTTCTACATGTGGTGAAGTCCCACAAGTAGAAAAGAAGGCCCATTATAGGAAACAGCTAGAAATCAGTAGTCATTCAGAGCAAATACTAATGAATATCACAGAATAGAGAGAGAACAAGTGTAAAAGACATCAAAATTTAAGTCTCTAGTCTAGAAAGGATGTTGTACACTGCAGAAATCCTTGAAATAGAGTTACTTCACATGAAACCAGTGTTTCAAACCACCAGAATGCACTGAAAAGTAGTATTTAACTGTAAAACAGTTGAAAGACAAGTGTATATAGCTTATCCAGTTCAGGGAAGAGTGTATAAAGTTGTTCCTACATGTGGTGAAGTCCCACAAGTAGAAAAGAAGGCCCATTATAGGAAACAGCTAGAAATCAGTAGTCATTCAGAGCAAATACTAATGAATATCACAGAATAGAGACAGAACAAGTGTAAAAGACATCAAAATGTAAGTTTCTAGTCTAGAAAGGATGTTATACACTACAGAAATCCTTGAAATAGAGTTACTTCACAAGAAAACAGTGTTTCAACCGACTAGAATTCACTGAAAAGTAGTATTCAACTGTAAAACAGTTGAAAGACAAGTTTATATAGCTTCGCAAGTCCACAGAAGACTGTATAAAGTTGTTTCTACATGTGGTGAAGTCCCACAAGTATACCAGAAGGCCCATTATAGGACACTGCAAGAAAGCATTAGTAATTCAGAGCAAATACTAATGAATATCATAGAACTGTGTGAGAACAAGTGTAAAAGACATCAAAATGTAAGTTTCTAGTCTAGAAAGGATGTTATACACTACAGAAATCCTTGAAATAGAGTTACTTCACAAGAAAACAGTGTTTCAACCCACTAGAATTCACTGAAAAGTAGTATTCAACTGTAAAACAGTTGAAAGACAAGTGTATATAGCTTCTCAAGTTCAGAGAAGAGTGTATAAAGTTGTTTCTACATGTGGTGAAGTCCCACAAGTAGAGCAGAAGGCCCATTATAGGAAACAGCTAGAAATCAGTAGTCATTCAGAGCAAATACTAATGAATATCACAGAATAGTGAGAGAACAAGTGTAAAACACATCAAAATGAAAGTGTGTAGTCTAGAAAGGATGTTGTACACTGCTGAAATCCTTGAAATAGAGTTAGTTCACATGAAACCAGTGTTTCAAACTACCAGAATGCACTGAAAAGTAGTATTCAACTGTAGAACAGTTGAAAGACAAGTTTATATAGCTTCGCAAGTCCACAGAAGACTGTATAAAGTTGTTTCTACATGTGGTGAAGTTCCACAAGTAGAGCAGAAGGCCCATTATAGGAAACAGCTAGAAATCAGTAGTAATTCAGAGGAAATACTAATGAATATCATAGAATTGTGTGAGAACAAGTGTAAAAGACATCAAAATGTAAGTTTCTAGTCTAGAAAGGATGTTATACACTACAGAAATCCTTGAAATAGAGTTACTTCACAAGAAAACAGTGTTTCAACCCACTAGAATTCACTGAAAAGTAGTATTCAACTGTAAAACAGTTGAAAGACAAGTGTATATAGCTTCTCAAGTTCAGAGAAGAGTGTATAAAGTTGTTTCTACATGTGGTGAAGTCCCACAAGTAGAGCAGAAGGCCCATTATAGGAAACAGCTAGAAATCAGTAGCCATTCAGAGCAAATACTAATGAATATCACAGAATAGAGAGAGAACAAGTGTAAAAGACATCAAAATGTAAGTCTCTAGTCTTGAAAGGATGTTATACCCTACAGAAATCCTTGAAATAGAGTTAATTCACAAGAAAACAGTGTTTCAACCCACTAGAATTCACTGAAAAGAAGTATTCAACTGTAAAACAGTTGAAAGACAAGTGTATATAGCTTCTCCAGTTCAGGGAAGAGTGTATAAAGTTGTTTCTACATGTGGTGAAGTCCCACAGGTAGAAAAGAAGGCCCATTATAGGAAACAGCTAGAAATCAGTAGTAATACAGAGGAAATAGTAATGAATATCATAGAACTGTGTGAGAACAAGTGTAAAAGACATCAAAATGTAAGTTTCTAGTCTAGAAAGGATGTTATACACTACAGAAATCCTTGAAATAGAGTTACTTCACAAGAAAACTGTGTTTCAACCCACTAGAAGTCACTGAAAAGTAGTATTCAACTGTAAAACAGTTGAAAGACAAGTTTATATAGCTTCGCAAGTCCACAGAAGACTGTATAAAGTTGTTTCTACATGTGGTGAAGTTCCACAAGTAGAGCAGAAGGCCCATTATAGGAAACAGCTAGAAATCAGTAGTAATTCAGAGGATATACTAATGAATATCATAGAATTGTGTGAGAACAAGTGTAAAAGACATCAAAATGTAAGTCTCTAGTCTTGAAAGGATGTTATACACTACAGAAATCCTTGAAATAGAGTTACTTCACAAGAAAAGAGTGTTTCAACCCACTAGAATTCACTGAAAAGTAGTATTCAACTGTAAAACAGTTGAAAGACAAGTGTATATAGCTTCTCCAGTTCAAGGAAGAGTGTATAAAGTTGTTTCTACATGTGGTGAAGTCCCACAAGTAGAAAAGAAGGCCCATTATAGGAAACACCTAGAAATCAGTAGTCATTCAGAGCAAATACTAATGAATATCACAGAATAGAGAGAGAACAAGTGTAAAAGACATCAAAATGTAAGTCTCTAGTCTAGAAAGGATGTTATACACTACAGAAATCCTTGAAATAGAGTTACTTCACAAGAAAACAGTGTTTCAACCCACTAGAATTCACTGAAAAGTAGTATTCAACTGTAAAACAGTTGAAAGACAAGATTATATAGCTTCGCAAGTCCACAGAAGACTGTATAAAGTTGTTTCTACATGTGGTGAAGTCCCACAAGTAGAAAATAAGGCCCATTATAGGAAACAGCTAGAAATCAGTACTCATTCAGAGCAAATACTAATGAATATCATAGAACTGTGTGAGAACAAGTGTAAAAGAGATCAAAATGTAAGTTTCTAGTCTAGTAAGGATGTTATACACTACAGAAATCCTTGAAATAGAGTTACTTCACAAGAAAACAGTGTTTCAACGCACTAGAATTCTCTGAAAAGTAGTATTCAACTGTAAAACAGTTGAAAGACAAGTGTATATAGCTTCTCAAGTTCAGGGAAGAGTGTATAAAGTTGTTTCTACATGTGGTGAAGTCCCACAAGTAGAAAAGAAGGCCCATTATATTAAACAGCTAGAAATCAGTAGTCATTCATAGCAAATACTAATGAATATCACAGAATAGAGAGAGAACAAGTGTAAAAGACATCAAAATGTAAGTCTCTAGTCTAGAAAGGATGTTGTACACTGCAGAAATCCTTGAAATAGAGTTACTTCACATGAAACCAGTGTTTCAAACCATCAGAATGGACTGAAAAGTAGTATTTAACTGTAAAACAGTTGAAAGACAAGTTTATATAGCTTCGCAAGTCCACAGAAGACTGTATAAAGTTGTTTCTACATGTGGTGAAGTCCCACAAGTAGAGCAGAAGGCCCATTATAGGAAACAGCTAGAAATCAGTAGTAATTCAGAGAAAATACTAATGAATATCATAGAACTGTGTGAGAACAAGTGTAAAAGACATCTAAATGTAAGTTTCTAGTCTAGAAAGGATGTTATACACTACAGAAATCCTTGAAATAGAGTTACTTCACAAGAAAAGAGTGTTTCAACCCACTAGAATTCACTGAAAAGTAGTATTCAACTGTAAAACAGTTGAAAGACAAGTGTATATAGCTTCTCCAGTTCAGGGAAGAGTGTATAAAGTTGTTTCTACATGTGGTGAAGTCCCACAAGTAGAAAAGAAGGCCCATTATAGGAAACAGCTAGAAATCAGTAGTCATTCAGAGCAAATACTAATGAATATCACAGAATAGAGACAGAACAAGTGTAAAAGACATCAAAATGTAAGTTTCTAGTCTAGAAAGGATGTTATACACTACAGAAATCCTTGAAATAGAGTTACTTCACAGGAAAACAGTGTTTCAACGCACTAGAATTCTCTGAAAAGTAGTATTCAACTGTAAAACAGTTGAAAGACAAGTTTATATAGCTTCGCAAGTCCACAGAAGACTGTATAAAGTTGTTTCTACATGTGGTGAAGTCCCACAAGTAGAAAATAAGGCCCATTATAGGAAACAGCTAGAAATCAGTACTCATTCAGAGCAAATACTAATGAATATCATAGAACTGTGTGAGAACAAGTGTAAAAGACATAAAAATGTAAGTTTCTAGTCTAGAAAGGATGTTATACACTACAGAAATCCTTGAAATAGAGTTACTTCACAAGAAAACAGTGTTTCAACCCACTAGAATTCTCTGAAAAGTAGTATTCAACTGTAAAACAGTTGAAAGACAAGTGTATATAGCTTCTCAAGTTCAGGGAAGAGTGTATAAAGTTGTTTCTACATGTGGTGAAGTCCCACAAGTAGAAAAGAAGGCCCATTATATTAAACAGCTAGAAATCAGTAGTCATTCATAGCAAATACTAATGAATATCACAGAATAGAGAGAGAACAAGTGTAAAAGACATCAAAATTTAAGTCTCTAGTCTAGAAAGGATGTTGTACACTGCAGAAATCCTTGAAATAGAGTTACTTCACATGAAACCAGTGTTTCAAACCATCAGAATGGACTGAAAAGTAGTATTTAACTGTAAAACAGTTGAAAGACAAGTTTATATAGCTTCGCAAGTCCACAGAAGACTGTATAAAGTTGTTTCTACATGTGGTGAAGTCCCACAAGTAGAGCAGAAGGCCCATTATAGGAAACAGCTAGAAATCAGTAGTAATTCAGAGGAAATAGTAATGAATATCATAGAATTGTGTGAGAACAAGTGTAAAAGACATCAAAATGTAAGTTTCTAGTCTAGAAAGGATGTTATACACTACAGAAATCCTTGAAATAGAGTTATTTCACAAGAAAACAGTGTTTCAACCCACTAGAATTCACTGAAAAGTAGTATTCAACTGTAAAACAGTTGAAAGACAAGTGTATATAGCTTCTCAAGTTCAGAGAAAAGTGTATAAAGTTGTTTCTACATGTGGTGAAGTCCCACAAGTAGAAAATAAGGCCCATTATAGGAAACAGCTAGAAATCAGTAGTAATTCAGAGAAAATACTAATGAATATCATAGAACTGTGTGAGAGCAAGTGTAAAAGACATCAAAATGTAAGTTTCTAGTCTAGAAAGGATGTTATACACTACAGAAATCCTTGAAATAGAGTTACTTCACAAGAAAACAGTGTTTCAACCCACTAGAATTCACTGAAAAGTAGTATTCAACTGTAAAACAGTTGAAAGACAAGTGTATATAGCTTCTCCAGTTCAGGGAAGAGTGTATAAAGTTGTTCCTACATGTGGTGAAGTCCCACAAGTAGAAAAGAAGGCCCATTATAGGAAACAGCTAGAAATCAGTAGTCATTCAGAGCAAATACTAATGAATATCACAGAATAGAGACAGAACAAGTGTAAAAGACATCAAAATGTAAGTTTCTAGTCTAGAAAGGATGTTATACACTACAGAAATCCTTGAAATAGAGTTACTTCACAAGAAAACAGTGTTTCAACCGACTAGAATTCACTGAAAAGTAGTATTCAACTGTAAAACAGTTGAAAGACAAGTTTATATAGCTTCGCAAGTCCACAGAAGACTGTATAAAGTTGTTTCTACATGTGGTGAAGTCCCACAAGTATACCAGAAGGCCCATTATAGGACACTGCAAGAAAGCATTAGTAATTCAGAGCAAATACTAATGAATATCATAGAACTGTGTGAGAACAAGTGTAAAAGACATCAAAATGTAAGTTTCTAGTCTAGAAAGGATGTTATACACTACAGAAATCCTTGAAATAGAGTTACTTCACAAGAAAACAGTGTTTCAACCCACTAGAATTCACTGAAAAGTAGTATTCAACTGTAAAACAGTTGAAAGACAAGTGTATATAGCTTCTCCAGTTCAGGGAAGAGTGTATAAAGTTGTTTCTACATGTGGTGAAGTCCCACAAGTAGAAAAGAAGGCCCATTATAGGAAACACCTAGAAATCAGTAGTCATTCAGAGCAAATACTAATGAATATCACAGAATAGAGAGAGAACAAGTGTAAAAGACATCAACATGTAAGTCTCTAGTCTAGAAAGGATGTTGTACACTGCAGAAATCCTTGAAATAGAGTTACTTCACATGAAACCAGTGTTTCAAACCACCAGAATGCACTGAAAAGTAGTATTTAACTGTAAAACAGTTGAAAGACAAGTGTATATAGCTTCTCAAGTTCAGGGAAGAGTGTATAAAGTTGTTTCTACATGTGGTGAAGTCCCACAAGTAGAAAAGAAGGCCCATTATAGGAAACAGCTAGAAATCAGTAGTCATTCAGAGCAAATACTAATGAATATCACAGAATAGAGAGAGAACAAGTGTAAAAGACATCAAAATGTAAGTCTCTAGTCTAGAAAGGATGTTATACACTACAGAAATCCTTGAAATAGAGTTACTTCACAAGAAAACAGTGTTTCAACCCACTAGAATTCACTGAAAAGTAGTATTCAACTGTAAAACAGTTGAAAGACAAGATTATATAGCTTCGCAAGTCCACGGAAGACTGTATAAAGTTGTTTCTACATGTGGTGAAGTCCCACAAGTAGAAAATAAGGCCCATTATAGGAAACAGCTAGAAATCAGTACTCATTCAGAGCAAATACTAATGAATATCATAGAACTGTGTGAGAACAAGTGTAAAAGACATCAAAATGTAAGTTTCTAGTCTAGAAAGGATGTTATACACTACAGAAATCCTTGAAATAGAGTTACTTCACAAGAAAACAGTGTTTCAACGCACTAGAATTCTCTGAAAAGTAGTATTCAACTGTAAAACAGTTGAAAGACAAGTGTATATAGCTTCTCAAGTTCAGGGAAGAGTGTATTAAGTTGTTTCTACATGTGGTGAAGTCCCACAAGTAGAAAAGAAGGCCCATTATATTAAACAGCTAGAAATCAGTAGTCATTCATAGCAAATACTAATGAATATCACAGAATAGAGAGAGAACAAGTGTAAAAGACATCAAAATGTAAGTCTCTAGTCTAGAAAGGATGTTGTACACTGCAGAAATCCTTGAAATAGAGTTACTTCACATGAAACCAGTGTTTCAAACCATCAGAATGGACTGAAAAGTAGTATTTAACTGTAAAACAGTTGAAAGACAAGTTTATATAGCTTCGCAAGTCCACAGAAGACTGTATAAAGTTGTTTCTACATGTGGTGAAGTCCCACAAGTAGAGCAGAAGGCCCATTATAGGAAACAGCTAGAAATCAGTAGTAATTCAGAGAAAATACTAATGAATATCATAGAACTGTGTGAGAACAAGTGTAAAAGACATCAAAATGTAAGTTTCTAGTCTAGAAAGGATGTTATACACTACAGAAATCCTTGAAATAGAGTTACTTCACAAGAAAAGAGTGTTTCAACCCACTAGAATTCACTGAAAAGTAGTATTCAACTGTAAAACAGTTGAAAGACAAGTGTATATAGCTTCTCCAGTTCAGGGAAGAGTGTATAAAGTTGTTTCTACATGTGGTGAAGTCCCACAAGTAGAAAAGAAGGCCCATTATAGGAAACAGCTAGAAATCAGTAGTCATTCAGAGCAAATACTAATGAATATCACAGAATAGAGACAGAACAAGTGTAAAAGACATCAAAATGTAAGTTTCTAGTCTAGAAAGGATGTTATACACTACAGAAATCCTTGAAATAGAGTTACTTCACAAGAAAACAGTGTTTCAACCAACTAGAATTCACTGAAAAGTAGTATTCAACTGTAAAACAGTTGAAAGACAAGTTTATATAGCTTCGCAAGTCCACAGAAGACTGTATAAAGTTGTTTCTACATGTGGTGAAGTCCCACAAGTATACCAGAAGGCCCATTATAGGACACTGCAAGAAAGCATTAGTAATTCAGAGCAAATACTAATGAATATCATAGAACTGTGTGAGAACAAGTGTAAAAGACATCAAAATGTAAGTTTCTAGTCTAGAAAGGATGTTATACACTACAGAAATCCTTGAAATAGAGTTACTTCACAAGAAAACAGTGTTTCAACGCACTAGAATTCTCTGAAAAGTAGTATTCAACTGTAAAACAGTTGAAAGACAAGTTTATATAGCTTCGCAAGTCCACAGAAGACTGTATAAAGTTGTTTCTACATGTGGTGAAGTCCCACAAGTAGAAAATAAGGCCCATTATAGGAAACAGCTAGAAATCAGTACTCATTCAGAGCAAATACTAATGAATATCATAGAACTGTGTGAGAACAAGTGTAAAAGACATCAAAATGTACGTTTCTAGTCTAGAAAGGATGTTATACACTACAGAAATCCTTGAAATAGAGTTACTTCACAAGAAAACAGTGTTTCAACCCACTAGAATTCTCTGAAAAGTAGTATTCAACTGTAAAACAGTTGAAAGACAAGTGTATATAGCTTCTCAAGTTCAGGGAAGAGTGTATAAAGTTGTTTCTACATGTGGTGAAGTCCCACAAGTAGAAAAGAAGGCCCATTATATTAAACAGCTAGAAATCAGTAGTCATTCATAGCAAATACTAATGAATATCACAGAATAGAGAGAGAACAAGTGTAAAAGACATCAAAATTTAAGTCTCTAGTCTAGAAAGGATGTTGTACACTGCAGAAATCCTTGAAATAGAGTTACTGCACATGAAACCAGTGTTTCAAACCATCAGAATGGACTGAAAAGTAGTATTTAACTGTAAAACAGTTGAAAGACAAGTTTATATAGCTTCGCAAGTCCACAGAAGACTGTATAAAGTTGTTTCTACATGTGGTGAAGTCCCACAAGTAGAGCAGAAGGCCCATTATAGGAAACAGCTAGAAATCAGTAGTAATTCAGAGGAAATAGTAATGAATATCATAGAATTGTGTGAGAACAAGTGTAAAAGACATCAAAATGTAAGTTTCTAGTCTAGAAAGGATGTTATACACTACAGAAATCCTTGAAATAGAGTTACTTCACAAGAAAACAGTGTTTCAACCCACTAGAATTCACTGAAAAGTAGTATTCAACTGTAAAACAGTTGAAAGACAAGTGTATATAGCTTCTCAAGTTCAGAGAAAAGTGTATAAAGTTGTTTCTACATGTGGTGAAGTCCCACAAGTAGAAAATAAGGCCCATTATAGGAAACAGCTAGAAATCAGTAGTAATTCAGAGAAAATACTAATGAATATCATAGAACTGTGTGAGAGCAAGTGTAAAAGACATCAAAATGTAAGTTTCTAGTCTAGAAAGGATGTTATACACTACAGAAATCCTTGAAATAGAGTTACTTCACAAGAAAACAGTGTTTCAACCCACTAGAATTCACTGAAAAGTAGTATTCAACTGTAAAACAGTTGAAAGACAAGTGTATATAGCTTCTCCAGTTCAGGGAAGAGTGTATAAAGTTGTTCCTACATGTGGTGAAGTCCCACAAGTAGAAAAGAAGGCCCATTATAGGAAACAGCTAGAAATCAGTAGTCATTCAGAGCAAATACTAATGAATATCACAGAATAGAGACAGAACAAGTGTAAAAGACATCAAAATGTAAGTTTCTAGTCTAGAAAGGATGTTATACACTACAGAAATCCTTGAAATAGAGTTACTTCACAAGAAAACAGTGTTTCAACCGACTAGAATTCACTGAAAAGTAGTATTCAACTGTAAAACAGTTGAAAGACAAGTTTATATAGCTTCGCAAGTCCACAGAAGACTGTATAAAGTTGTTTCTACATGTGGTGAAGTCCCACAAGTATACCAGAAGGCCCATTATAGGACACTGCAAGAAAGCATTAGTAATTCAGAGCAAATACTAATGAATATCATAGAACTGTGTGAGAACAAGTGTAAAAGACATCAAAATGTAAGTTTCTAGTCTAGAAAGGATGTTATACACTACAGAAATCCTTGAAATAGAGTTACTTCACAAGAAAACAGTGTTTCAACCCACTAGAATTCACTGAAAAGTAGTATTCAACTGTAAAACAGTTGAAAGACAAGTGTATATAGCTTCTCCAGTTCAGGGAAGAGTGTATAAAGTTGTTTCTACATGTGGTGAAGTCCCACAAGTAGAAAAGAAGGCCCATTATAGGAAACACCTAGAAATCAGTAGTCATTCAGAGCAAATACTAATGAATATCACAGAATAGAGAGAGAACAAGTGTAAAAGACATCAACATGTAAGTCTCTAGTCTAGAAAGGATGTTGTACACTGCAGAAATCCTTGAAATAGAGTTACTTCACATGAAACCAGTGTTTCAAACCACCAGAATGCACTGAAAAGTAGTATTTAACTGTAAAACAGTTGAAAGACAAGTGTATATAGCTTCTCAAGTTCAGGGAAGAGTGTATAAAGTTGTTTCTACATGTGGTGAAGTCCCACAAGTAGAAAAGAAGGCCCATTATAGGAAACAGCTAGAAATCAGTAGTCATTCAGAGCAAATACTAATGAATATCACAGAATAGAGAGAGAACAAGTGTAAAAGACATCAAAATGTAAGTCTCTAGTCTAGAAAGGATGTTATACACTACAGAAATCCTTGAAATAGAGTTACTTCACAAGAAAACAGTGTTTCAACCCACTAGAATTCACTGAAAAGTAGTATTCAACTGTAAAACAGTTGAAAGACAAGATTATATAGCTTCGCAAGTCCACGGAAGACTGTATAAAGTTGTTTCTACATGTGGTGAAGTCCCACAAGTAGAAAATAAGGCCCATTATAGGAAACAGCTAGAAATCAGTACTCATTCAGAGCAAATACTAATGAATATCATAGAACTGTGTGAGAACAAGTGTAAAAGACATCAAAATGTAAGTTTCTAGTCTAGAAAGGATGTTATACACTACAGAAATCCTTGAAATAGAGTTACTTCACAAGAAAACAGTGTTTCAACGCACTAGAATTCTCTGAAAAGTAGTATTCAACTGTAAAACAGTTGAAAGACAAGTGTATATAGCTTCTCAAGTTCAGGGAAGAGTGTATTAAGTTGTTTCTACATGTGGTGAAGTCCCACAAGTAGAAAAGAAGGCCCATTATATTAAACAGCTAGAAATCAGTAGTCATTCATAGCAAATACTAATGAATATCACAGAATAGAGAGAGAACAAGTGTAAAAGACATCAAAATGTAAGTCTCTAGTCTAGAAAGGATGTTGTACACTGCAGAAATCCTTGAAATAGAGTTACTTCACATGAAACCAGTGTTTCAAACCATCAGAATGGACTGAAAAGTAGTATTTAAGTGTAAAACAGTTGAAAGACAAGTTTATATAGCTTCGCAAGTCCACAGAAGACTGTATAAAGTTGTTTCTACATGTGGTGAAGTCCCACAAGTAGAGCAGAAGGCCCATTATAGGAAACAGCTAGAAATCAGTAGTAATTCAGAGAAAATACTAATGAATATCATAGAACTGTGTGAGAACAAGTGTAAAAGACATCAAAATGTAAGTTTCTAGTCTAGAAAGGATGTTATACACTACAGAAATCCTTGAAATAGAGTTACTTCACAAGAAAAGAGTGTTTCAACCCACTAGAATTCACTGAAAAGTAGTATTCAACTGTAAAACAGTTGAAAGACAAGTGTATATAGCTTCTCCAGTTCAGGGAAGAGTGTATAAAGTTGTTTCTACATGTGGTGAAGTCCCACAAGTAGAAAAGAAGGCCCATTATAGGAAACAGCTAGAAATCAGTAGTCATTCAGAGCAAATACTAATGAATATCACAGAATAGAGACAGAACAAGTGTAAAAGACATCAAAATGTAAGTTTCTAGTCTAGAAAGGATGTTATACACTACAGAAATCCTTGAAATAGAGTTACTTCACAAGAAAACAGTGTTTCAACCAACTAGAATTCACTGAAAAGTAGTATTCAACTGTAAAACAGTTGAAAGACAAGTTTATATAGCTTCGCAAGTCCACAGAAGACTGTATAAAGTTGTTTCTACATGTGGTGAAGTCCCACAAGTATACCAGAAGGCCCATTATAGGACACTGCAAGAAAGCATTAGAAATTCAGAGCAAATACTAATGAATATCATAGAACTGTGTGAGAACAAGTGTAAAAGACATCAAAATGTAAGTTTCTAGTCTAGAAAGGATGTTATACACTACAGAAATCCTTGAAATAGAGTTACTTCACAAGAAAACAGTGTTTCAACGCACTAGAATTCTCTGAAAAGTAGTATTCAACTGTAAAACAGTTGAAAGACAAGTTTATATAGCTTCGCAAGTCCACAGAAGACTGTATAAAGTTGTTTCTACATGTGGTGAAGTCCCACAAGTATACCAGAAGGCCCATTATAGGACACTGCAAGAAAGCATTAGTAATTCAGAGCAAATACTAATGAATATCATAGAACTGTGTGAGAACAAGTGTAAAAGACATCAAAATGTAAGTTTCTAGTCTAGAAAGGATGTTATACACTACAGAAATCCTTGAAATAGAGTTACTTCACAAGAAAACAGTGTTTCAACCCACTAGAATTCACTGAAAAGTAGTATTCAACTGTAAAACAGTTGAAAGACAAGTGTATATAGCTTCTCAAGTTCAGAGAAGAGTGTATAAAGTTGTTTCTACATGTGGTGAAGTCCCACAAGTAGAGCAGAAGGCCCATTATAGGAAACAGCTAGAAATCAGTAGTCATTCAGAGCAAATACTAATGAATATCACAGAATAGTGAGAGAACAAGTGTAAAACACATCAAAATGAAAGTGTGTAGTCTAGAAAGGATGTTGTACACTGCTGAAATCCTTGAAATAGAGTTAGTTCACATGAAACCAGTGTTTCAAACTACCAGAATGCACTGAAAAGTAGTATTCAACTGTAGAACAGTTGAAAGACAAGTTTATATAGCTTCGCAAGTCCACAGAAGACTGTATAAAGTTGTTTCTACATGTGGTGAAGTTCCACAAGTAGAGCAGAAGGCCCATTATAGGAAACAGCTAGAAATCAGTAGTAATTCAGAGGAAATACTAATGAATATCATAGAATTGTGTGAGAACAAGTGTAAAAGACATCAAAATGTAAGTTTCTAGTCTAGAAAGGATGTTATACACTACAGAAATCCTTGAAATAGAGTTACTTCACAAGAAAACAGTGTTTCAACCCACTAGAATTCACTGAAAAGTAGTATTCAACTGTAAAACAGTTGAAAGACAAGTGTATATAGCTTCTCAAGTTCAGAGAAGAGTGTATAAAGTTGTTTCTACATGTGGTGAAGTCCCACAAGTAGAGCAGAAGGCCCATTATAGGAAACAGCTAGAAATCAGTAGCCATTCAGAGCAAATACTAATGAATATCACAGAATAGAGAGAGAACAAGTGTAAAAGACATCAAAATGTAAGTCTCTAGTCTTGAAAGGATGTTATACCCTACAGAAATCCTTGAAATAGAGTTAATTCACAAGAAAACAGTGTTTCAACCCACTAGAATTCACTGAAAAGAAGTATTCAACTGTAAAACAGTTGAAAGACAAGTGTATATAGCTTCTCCAGTTCAGGGAAGAGTGTATAAAGTTGTTTCTACATGTGGTGAAGTCCCACAGGTAGAAAAGAAGGCCCATTATAGGAAACAGCTAGAAATCAGTAGTAATACAGAGGAAATAGTAATGAATATCATAGAACTGTGTGAGAACAAGTGTAAAAGACATCAAAATGTAAGTTTCTAGTCTAGAAAGGATGTTATACACTACAGAAATCCTTGAAATAGAGTTACTTCACAAGAAAACTGTGTTTCAACCCACTAGAAGTCACTGAAAAGTAGTATTCAACTGTAAAACAGTTGAAAGACAAGTTTATATAGCTTCGCAAGTCCACAGAAGACTGTATAAAGTTGTTTCTACATGTGGTGAAGTTCCACAAGTAGAGCAGAAGGCCCATTATAGGAAACAGCTAGAAATCAGTAGTAATTCAGAGGATATACTAATGAATATCATAGAATTGTGTGAGAACAAGTGTAAAAGACATCAAAATGTAAGTCTCTAGTCTTGAAAGGATGTTATACACTACAGAAATCCTTGAAATAGAGTTACTTCACAAGAAAAGAGTGTTTCAACCCACTAGAATTCACTGAAAAGTAGTATTCAACTGTAAAACAGTTGAAAGACAAGTGTATATAGCTTCTCCAGTTCAAGGAAGAGTGTATAAAGTTGTTTCTACATGTGGTGAAGTCCCACAAGTAGAAAAGAAGGCCCATTATAGGAAACACCTAGAAATCAGTAGTCATTCAGAGCAAATACTAATGAATATCACAGAATAGAGAGAGAACAAGTGTAAAAGACATCAAAATGTAAGTCTCTAGTCTAGAAAGGATGTTGTACACTGCAGAAATCCTTGAAATAGAGTTACTTCACATGAAACCAGTGTTTCAAACCACCAGAATGCACTGAAAAGTAGTATTTAACTGTAAAACAGTTGAAAGACAAGTGTATATAGCTTCTCAAGTTCAGGGAAGAGTGTATAAAGTTGTTTCTACATGTGGTGAAGTCCCACAAGTAGAAAAGAAGGCCCATTATAGGAAACAGCTAGAAATCAGTACTCATTCAGAGCAAATACTAATGAATATCATAGAACTGTGTGAGAACAAGTGTAAAAGACATCAAAATGTAAGTTTCTAGTCTAGAAAGGATGTTATACACTACAGAAATCCTTGAAATAGAGTTACTTCACAAGAAAACAGTGTTTCAACGCACTAGAATTCTCTGAAAAGTAGTATTCAACTGTAAAACAGTTGAAAGACAAGTGTATATAGCTTCTCAAGTTCAGGGAAGAGTGTATTAAGTTGTTTCTACATGTGGTGAAGTCCCACAAGTAGAAAAGAAGGCCCATTATATTAAACAGCTAGAAATCAGTAGTCATTCATAGCAAATACTAATGAATATCACAGAATAGAGAGAGAACAAGTGTAAAAGACATCAAAATGTAAGTCTCTAGTCTAGAAAGGATGTTGTACACTGCAGAAATCCTTGAAATAGAGTTACTTCACATGAAACCAGTGTTTCAAACCATCAGAATGGACTGAAAAGTAGTATTTAACTGTAAAACAGTTGAAAGACAAGTTTATATAGCTTCGCAAGTCCACAGAAGACTGTATAAAGTTGTTTCTACATGTGGTGAAGTCCCACAAGTAGAGCAGAAGGCCCATTATAGGAAACAGCTAGAAATCAGTAGTAATTCAGAGAAAATACTAATGAATATCATAGAACTGTGTGAGAACAAGTGTAAAAGACATCAAAATGTAAGTTTCTAGTCTAGAAAGGATGTTATACACTACAGAAATCCTTGAAATAGAGTTACTTCACAAGAAAAGAGTGTTTCAACCCACTAGAATTCACTGAAAAGTAGTATTCAACTGTAAAACAGTTGAAAGACAAGTGTATATAGCTTCTCCAGTTCAGGGAAGAGTGTATAAAGTTGTTTCTACATGTGGTGAAGTCCCACAAGTAGAAAAGAAGGCCCATTATAGGAAACAGCTAGAAATCAGTAGTCATTCAGAGCAAATACTAATGAATATCACAGAATAGAGAGAGAACAAGTGTAAAAGACATCAAAATGTAAGTCTCTAGTCTAGAAAGGATGTTGTACACTGCAGAAATCCTTGAAATAGAGTTACTTCACATGAAACCAGTGTTTCAAACCACCAGAATGCACTGAAAAGTAGTATTTAACTGTAAAACAGTTGAAAGACAAGTGTATATAGCTTCTCAAGTTCAGGGAAGAGTGTATAAAGTTGTTTCTACATGTGGTGAAGTCCCACAAGTAGAAAAGAAGGCCCATTATAGGAAACAGCTAGAAATCAGTAGTCATTCAGAGCAAATACTAATGAATATCACAGAATAGAGAGAGAACAAGTGTAAAAGACATCAAAATGTAAGTCTCTAGTCTAGAAAGGATGTTATACACTACAGAAATCCTTGAAATAGAGTTACTTCACAAGAAAACAGTGTTTCAACCCACTAGAATTCACTGAAAAGTAGTATTCAACTGTAAAACAGTTGAAAGACAAGATTATATAGCTTCGCAAGTCCACAGAAGACTGTATAAAGTTGTTTCTACATGTGGTGAAGTCCCACAAGTAGAAAATAAGGCCCATTATAGGAAACAGCTAGAAATCAGTACTCATTCAGAGCAAATACTAATGAATATCATAGAACTGTGTGAGAACAAGTGTAAAAGAGATCAAAATGTAAGTTTCTAGTCTAGTAAGGATGTTATACACTACAGAAATCCTTGAAATAGAGTTACTTCACAAGAAAACAGTGTTTCAACGCACTAGAATTCTCTGAAAAGTAGTATTCAACTGTAAAACAGTTGAAAGACAAGTGTATATAGCTTCTCAAGTTCAGGGAAGAGTGTATAAAGTTGTTTCTACATGTGGTGAAGTCCCACAAGTAGAAAAGAAGGCCCATTATATTAAACAGCTAGAAATCAGTAGTCATTCATAGCAAATACTAATGAATATCACAGAATAGAGAGAGAACAAGTGTAAAAGACATCAAAATGTAAGTCTCTAGTCTAGAAAGGATGTTGTACACTGCAGAAATCCTTGAAATAGAGTTACTTCACATGAAACCAGTGTTTCAAACCATCAGAATGGACTGAAAAGTAGTATTTAACTGTAAAACAGTTGAAAGACAAGTTTATATAGCTTCGCAAGTCCACAGAAGACTGTATAAAGTTGTTTCTACATGTGGTGAAGTCCCACAAGTAGAGCAGAAGGCCCATTATAGGAAACAGCTAGAAATCAGTAGTAATTCAGAGGAAATAGTAATGAATATCATAGAATTGTGTGAGAACAAGTGTAAAAGACATCAAAATGTAAGTTTCTAGTCTAGAAAGGATGTTATACACTACAGAAATCCTTGAAATAGAGTTACTTCACAAGAAAACAGTGTTTCAACCCACTAGAATTCACTGAAAAGTAGTATTCAACTGTAAAACAGTTGAAAGACAAGTTTATATAGCTTCGCAAGTCCACAGAAGACTGTATAAAGTTGTTTCTACATGTGGTGAAGTCCCACAAGTATACCAGAAGGCCCATTATAGGACACTGCAAGAAAGCATTAGTAATTCAGAGCAAATACTAATGAATATCATAGAACTGTGTGAGAACAAGTGTAAAAGACATCAAAATGTAAGTTTCTAGTCTAGAAAGGATGTTATACACTACAGAAATCCTTGAAATAGAGTTACTTCACAAGAAAACAGTGTTTCAACCCACTAGAATTCACTGAAAAGTAGTATTCAACTGTAAAACAGTTGAAAGACAAGTGTATATAGCTTCTCAAGTTCAGAGAAGAGTGTATAAAGTTGTTTCTACATGTGGTGAAGTCCCACAAGTAGAGCAGAAGGCCCATTATAGGAAACAGCTAGAAATCAGTAGTCATTCAGAGCAAATACTAATGAATATCACAGAATAGTGAGAGAACAAGTGTAAAACACATCAAAATGAAAGTGTGTAGTCTAGAAAGGATGTTGTACACTGCTGAAATCCTTGAAATAGAGTTAGTTCACATGAAACCAGTGTTTCAAACTACCAGAATGCACTGAAAAGTAGTATTCAACTGTAGAACAGTTGAAAGACAAGTTTATATAGCTTCGCAAGTCCACAGAAGACTCTATAAAGTTGTTTCTACATGTGGTGAAGTTCCACAAGTAGAGCAGAAGGCCCATTATAGGAAACAGCTAGAAATCAGTAGTAATTCAGAGGAAATACTAATGAATATCATAGAATTGTGTGAGAACAAGTGTAAAAGACATCAAAATGTAAGTTTCTAGTCTAGAAAGGATGTTATACACTACAGAAATCCTTGAAATAGAGTTACTTCACAAGAAAACAGTGTTTCAACCCACTAGAATTCACTGAAAAGTAGTATTCAACTGTAAAACAGTTGAAAGACAAGTGTATATAGCTTCTCAAGTTCAGAGAAGAGTGTATAAAGTTGTTTCTACATGTGGTGAAGTCCCACAAGTAGAGCAGAAGGCCCATTATAGGAAACAGCTAGAAATCAGTAGCCATTCAGAGCAAATACTAATGAATATCACAGAATAGAGAGAGAACAAGTGTAAAAGACATCAAAATGTAAGTCTCTAGTCTTGAAAGGATGTTATACCCTACAGAAATCCTTGAAATAGAGTTAATTCACAAGAAAACAGTGTTTCAACCCACTAGAATTCACTGAAAAGAAGTATTTAACTGTAAAACAGTTGAAAGACAAGTGTATATAGCTTCTCCAGTTCAGGGAAGAGTGTATAAAGTTGTTTCTACATGTGGTGAAGTCCCACAGGTAGAAAAGAAGGCCCATTATAGGAAACAGCTAGAAATCAGTAGTAATACAGAGGAAATAGTAATGAATATCATAGAACTGTGTGAGAACAAGTGTAAAAGACATCAAAATGTAAGTTTCTAGTCTAGAAAGGATGTTATACACTACAGAAATCCTTGAAATAGAGTTACTTCACAAGAAAACTGTGTTTCAACCCACTAGAAGTCACTGAAAAGTAGTATTCAACTGTAAAACAGTTGAAAGACAAGTTTATATAGCTTCGCAAGTCCACAGAAGACTGTATAAAGTTGTTTCTACATGTGGTGAAGTTCCACAAGTAGAGCAGAAGGCCCATTATAGGAAACAGCTAGAAATCAGTAGTAATTCAGAGGATATACTAATGAATATCATAGAATTGTGTGAGAACAAGTGTAAAAGACATCAAAATGTAAGTCTCTAGTCTTGAAAGGATGTTATACACTACAGAAATCCTTGAAATAGAGTTACTTCACAAGAAAAGAGTGTTTCAACCCACTAGAATTCACTGAAAAGTAGTATTCAACTGTAAAACAGTTGAAAGACAAGTGTATATAGCTTCTCCAGTTCAAGGAAGAGTGTATAAAGTTGTTTCTACATGTGGTGAAGTCCCACAAGTAGAAAAGAAGGCCCATTATAGGAAACACCTAGAAATCAGTAGTCATTCAGAGCAAATACTAATGAATATCACAGAATAGAGAGAGAACAAGTGTAAAAGACATCAAAATGTAAGTCTCTAGTCTAGAAAGGATGTTGTACACTGCAGAAATCCTTGAAATAGAGTTACTTCACATGAAACCAGTGTTTCAAACCACCAGAATGCACTGAAAAGTAGTATTTAACTGTAAAACAGTTGAAAGACAAGTGTATATAGCTTCTCAAGTTCAGGGAAGAGTGTATAAAGTTGTTTCTACATGTGGTGAAGTCCCACAAGTAGAAAAGAAGGCCCATTATAGGAAACAGCTAGAAATCAGTAGTCATTCAGAGCAAATACTAATGAATATCACAGAATAGAGAGAGAACAAGTGTAAAAGACATCAAAATGTAAGTCTCTAGTCTAGAAAGGATGTTATACACTACAGAAATCCTTGAAATAGAGTTACTTCACAAGAAAACAGTGTTTCAACCCACTAGAATTCACTGAAAAGTAGTATTCAACTGTAAAACAGTTGAAAGACAAGATTATATAGCTTCGCAAGTCCACAGAAGACTGTATAAAGTTGTTTCTACATGTGGTGAAGTCCCACAAGTAGAAAATAAGGCCCATTATAGGAAACAGCTAGAAATCAGTACTCATTCAGAGCAAATACTAATGAATATCATAGAACTGTGTGAGAACAAGTGTAAAAGAGATCAAAATGTAAGTTTCTAGTCTAGTAAGGATGTTATACACTACAGAAATCCTTGAAATAGAGATACTTCACAAGAAAACAGTGTTTCAACGCACTAGAATTCTCTGCAAAGTAGTATTCAACTGTAAAACAGTTGAAAGACAAGTGTATATAGCTTCTCAAGTTCAGGGAAGAGTGTATAAAGTTGTTTCTACATGTGGTGAAGTCCCACAAGTAGAAAAGAAGGCCCATTATATTAAACAGCTAGAAATCAGTAGTCATTCATAGCAAATACTAATGAATATCACAGAATAGAGAGAGAACAAGTGTAAAAGACATCAAAATGTAAGACTCTAGTCTAGAAAGGATGTTGTACACTGCAGAAATCCTTGAAATAGAGTTACTTCACATGAAACCAGTGTTTCAAACCATCAGAATGGACTGAAAAGTAGTATTTAACTGTAAAACAGTTGAAAGACAAGTTTATATAGCTTGGCAAGTCCACAGAAGACTGTATAATGTTGTTTCTACATGTGGTGAAGTCCCACAAGTAGAGCAGAAGGCCCATTATAGGAAACAGCTAGAAATCAGTAGTAATTCAGAGGAAATAGTAATGAATATCATAGAATTGTGTGAGAACAAGTGTAAAAGACATCAAAATGTAAGTTTCTAGTCTAGAAAGGATGTTATACACTACAGAAATCCTTGAAATAGAGTTACTTCACAAGAAAACAGTGTTTCAACCCACTAGAATTCACTGAAAAGTAGTATTCAACTGTAAAACAGTTGAAAGACTAGTGTATATAGCTTCTCAAGTTCAGAGAAAAGTGTATAAAGTTGTTTCTACATGTGGTGAAGTCCCACAAGTAGAAAATAAGGCCCATTATAGGAAACAGCTAGATATCAGTAGTAATTCAGAGAAAATACTAATGAATATCATAGAACTGTGTGAGAACAAGTGTAAAAGACATCAAAATGTAAGTTTCTAGTCTAGAAAGGATGTTATACACTACAGAAATCCTTGAAATAGAGTTACTTCACAAGAAAACAGTGTTTCAACCGACTAGAATTCACTGAAAAGTAGTATTCAACTGTAAAACAGTTGAAAGACAAGTTTATATAGCTTCGCAAGTCCACAGAAGACTGTATAAAGTTGTTTCTACATGTGGTGAAGTCCCACAAGTATACCAGAAGGCCCATTATAGGACACTGCAAGAAAGCATTAGTAATTCAGAGCAAATACTAATGAATATCATAGAACTGTGTGAGAACAAGTGTAAAAGACATCAAAATGTAAGTTTCTAGTCTAGAAAGGATGTTATACACTACAGAAATTTTTGAAATAGAGTTACTTCACAAGAAAACAGTGTTTCAACCCACTAGAATTCACTGAAAAGTAGTATTCAACTGTAAAACAGTTGAAAGACAAGTGTATATAGCTTCTCAAGTTCAGAGAAGAGTGTATAAAGTTGTTTCTACATGTGGTGAAGTCCCACAAGTAGAGCAGAAGGCCCATTATAGGAAACAGCTAGAAATCAGTAGTCATTCAGAGCAAATACTAATGAATATCACAGAATAGTGAGAGAACAAGTGTAAAACACATCAAAATGAAAGTGTGTAGTCTAGAAAGGATGTTGTACACTGCTGAAATCCTTGAAATAGAGTTAGTTCACATGAAACCAGTGTTTCAAACTACCAGAATGCACTGAAAAGTAGTATTCAACTGTAGAACAGTTGAAAGACAAGTTTATATAGCTTCGCAAGTCCACAGAAGACTGTATAAAGTTGTTTCTACATGTGGTGAAGTTCGACAAGTAGAGCAGAAGGCCCATTATAGGAAACAGCTAGAAATCAGTAGTAATTCAGAGGAAATACTAATGAATATCATAGAATTGTGTGAGAACAAGTGTAAAAGACATCAAAATGTAAGTTTCTAGTCTAGAAAGGATGTTATACACTACAGAAATCCTTGAAATAGAGTTACTTCACAAGAAAAGAGTGTTTCAACCCACTAGAATTCACTGAAAAGTAGTATTCAACTGTAAAACCGTTGAAAGACAAGTGTATATAGCTTCTCCAGTTCAGTGAAGATTGTATAAAGTTGTTTCTACATGTGGTGAAGTCCCACAAGTAGAAAAGAAGGCCCATTATAGGAAACACCTAGAAATCAGTAGTCATTCAGAGCAAATACTAATGAATATCACAGAATAGAGAGAGAACAAGTGTAAAAGACATCAAAATTTAAGTCTCTAGTCTAGAAAGGATGTTGTACACTGCAGAAATCCTTGAAATAGAGTTACTTCACATGAAACCAGTGTTTCAAACCACCAGAATGCACTGAAAAGTAGTATTTAACTGTAAAACAGTTGAAAGACAAGTGTATATAGCTTCTCAAGTTCAGAGAAAAGTGTATAAAGTTGTTTCTACATGTGGTGAAGTCCCACAGGTAAAAAAGAAGGCCCATTATAGGAAACAGCTAGAAATCAGTAGTCATTCAGAGCAAATACTAATGCATATCACAGAATAGAGAGAGAACAAGTGTAAAAGACATCAAAATGTAAGTTTCTAGTCTAGAAAGGATGTTGTACACTGCAGAAATCCTTGAAATAGAGTTACTTCACAAGAAAACAGTGTTTCAACCCACTAGAATTCACTGAAAAGTAGTATTCAACTGTAAAACAGTTGAAAGACAAGTGTATATAGCTTCTCAAGTTCAGAGAAAAGTGTATAAAGTTGTTTCTACATGTGGTGAAGTCCCACAAGTAGAAAATAAGGCCCATTATAGGAAACAGCTAGAAATCAGTACTCATTCAGAGCAAATACTAATGAATATCATAGAACTGTGTGAGAACAAGTGTAAAAGACATCAAAATGTAAGTTTCTAGTCTAGAAAGGATGTTATACACTACAGAAATCCTTGAAATAGAGTTACTTCACAAGAAAACAGTGTTTCAACCCACTAGAATTCACTGAAAAGTAGTATTCAACTGTAAAACAGTTGAAAGACAAGTGTATATAGCTTATCCAGTTCAGGGAAGAGTGTATAAAGTTGTTCCTACATGTGGTGAAGACCCACAAGTAGAAAAGAAGGCCCATTATAGGAAACAGCTAGAAATCAGTAGTCATTCAGAGCAAATACTAATGAATATCACAGAATAGAGACAGAACAAGTGTAAAAGACATCAAAATGTAAGTTTCTAGTCTAGAAAGGATGTTATACACTACAGAAATCCTTGAAATAGAGTTACTTCACAAGAAAACTGTGTTTCAACCCACTAGAAGTCACTGAAAAGTAGTATTCAACTGTAAAACAGTTGAAAGACAAGTTTATATAGCTTCGCAAGTCCACAGAAGACTGTATAAAGTTGTTTCTACATGTGGTGAAGTTCCACAAGTAGAGCAGAAGGCCCATTATAGGAAACAGCTAGAAATCAGTAGTAATTCAGAGGATATACTAATGAATATCATAGAATTGTGTGAGAACAAGTGTAAAAGACATCAAAATGTAAGTCTCTAGTCTTGAAAGGATGTTATACACTACAGAAATCCTTGAAATAGAGTTACTTCACAAGAAAAGAGTGTTTCAACCCACTAGAATTCACTGAAAAGTAGTATTCAACTGTAAAACAGTTGAAAGACAAGTGTATATAGCTTCTCCAGTTCAAGGAAGAGTGTATAAAGTTGTTTCTACATGTGGTGAAGTCCCACAAGTAGAAAAGAAGGCCCATTATAGGAAACACCTAGAAATCAGTAGTCATTCAGAGCAAATACTAATGAATATCACAGAATAGAGAGAGAACAAGTGTAAAAGACATCAAAATGTAAGTCTCTAGTCTAGAAAGGATGTTGTACACTGCAGAAATCCTTGAAATAGAGTTACTTCACATGAAACCAGTGTTTCAAACCACCAGAATGCACTGAAAAGTAGTATTTAACTGTAAAACAGTTGAAAGACAAGTGTATATAGCTTCTCAAGTTCAGGGAAGAGTGTATAAAGTTGTTTCTACATGTGGTGAAGTCCCACAAGTAGAAAAGAAGGCCCATTATAGGAAACAGCTAGAAATCAGTAGTCATTCAGAGCAAATACTAATGAATATCACAGAATAGAGAGAGAACAAGTGTAAAAGACATCAAAATGTAAGTCTCTAGTCTAGAAAGGATGTTATACACTACAGAAATCCTTGAAATAGAGTTACTTCACAAGAAAACAGTGTTTCAACCCACTAGAATTCACTGAAAAGTAGTATTCAACTGTAAAACAGTTGAAAGACAAGATTATATAGCTTCGCAAGTCCACAGAAGACTGTATAAAGTTGTTTCTACATGTGGTGAAGTCCCACAAGTAGAAAATAAGGCCCATTATAGGAAACAGCTAGAAATCAGTACTCATTCAGAGCAAATACTAATGAATATCATAGAACTGTGTGAGAACAAGTGTAAAAGAGATCAAAATGTAAGTTTCTAGTCTAGTAAGGATGTTATACACTACAGAAATCCTTGAAATAGAGTTACTTCACAAGAAAACAGTGTTTCAACGCACTAGAATTCTCTGAAAAGTAGTATTCAACTGTAAAACAGTTGAAAGACAAGTGTATATAGCTTCTCAAGTTCAGGGAAGAGTGTATAAAGTTGTTTCTACATGTGGTGAAGTCCCACAAGTAGAAAAGAAGGCCCATTATATTAAACAGCTAGAAATCAGTAGTCATTCATAGCAAATACTAATGAATATCACAGAATAGAGAGAGAACAAGTGTAAAAGACATCAAAATGTAAGTCTCTAGTCTAGAAAGGATGTTGTACACTGCAGAAATCCTTGAAATAGAGTTACTTCACATGAAACCAGTGTTTCAAACCATCAGAATGGACTGAAAAGTAGTATTTAACTGTAAAACAGTTGAAAGACAAGTTTATATAGCTTCGCAAGTCCACAGAAGACTGTATAAAGTTGTTTCTACATGTGGTGAAGTCCCACAAGTAGAGCAGAAGGCCCATTATAGGAAACAGCTAGAAATCAGTAGTAATTCAGAGGAAATAGTAATGAATATCATAGAATTGTGTGAGAACAAGTGTAAAAGACATCAAAATGTAAGTTTCTAGTCTAGAAAGGATGTTATACACTACAGAAATCCTTGAAATAGAGTTACTTCACAAGAAAACAGTGTTTCAACCCACTAGAATTCACTGAAAAGTAGTATTCAACTGTAAAACAGTTGAAAGACAAGTGTATATAGCTTCTCAAGTTCAGAGAAAAGTGTATAAAGTTGTTTCTACATGTGGTGAAGTCCCACAAGTAGAAAATAAGGCCCATTATAGGAAACAGCTAGAAATCAGTAGTAATTCAGAGAAAATACTAATGAATATCATAGAACTGTGTGAGAGCAAGTGTAAAAGACATCAAAATGTAAGTTTCTAGTCTAGAAAGGATGTTATACACTACAGAAATCCTTGAAATAGAGTTACTTCACAAGAAAACAGTGTTTCAACCCACTAGAATTCACTGAAAAGTAGTATTCAACTGTAAAACAGTTGAAAGACAAGTGTATATAGCTTATCCAGTTCAGGGAAGAGTGTATAAAGTTGTTCCTACATGTGGTGAAGTCCCACAAGTAGAAAAGAAGGCCCATTATAGGAAACAGCTAGAAATCAGTAGTCATTCAGAGCAAATACTAATGAATATCACAGAATAGAGACAGAACAAGTGTAAAAGACATCAAAATGTAAGTTTCTAGTCTAGAAAGGATGTTATACACTACAGAAATCCTTGAAATAGAGTTACTTCACAAGAAAACAGTGTTTCAACCGACTAGAATTCACTGAAAAGTAGTATTCAACTGTAAAACAGTTGAAAGACAAGTTTATATAGCTTCGCAGGTCCACAGAAGACTGTATAAAGTTGTTTCTACATGTGGTGAAGTCCCACAAGTATACCAGAAGGCCCATTATAGGACACTGCAAGAAAGCATTAGTAATTCAGAGCAAATACTAATGAATATCATAGAACTGTGTGAGAACAAGTGTAAAAGACATCAAAATGTAAGTTTCTAGTCTAGAAAGGATGTTATACACTACAGAAATCCTTGAAATAGAGTTACTTCACAAGAAAACAGTGTTTCAACCCACTAGAATTCACTGAAAAGTAGTATTCAACTGTAAAACAGTTGAAAGACAAGTGTATATAGCTTCTCAAGTTCAGAGAAGAGTGTATAAAGTTGTTTCTACATGTGGTGAAGTCCCACAAGTAGAGCAGAAGGCCCATTATAGGAAACAGCTAGAAATCAGTAGTCATTCAGAGCAAATACTAATGAATATCACAGAATAGTGAGAGAACAAGTGTAAAACACATCAAAATGAAAGTGTGTAGTCTAGAAAGGATGTTGTACACTGCTGAAATCCTTGAAATAGAGTTAGTTCACATGAAACCAGTGTTTCAAACTACCAGAATGCACTGAAAAGTAGTATTCAACTGTAGAACAGTTGAAAGACAAGTTTATATAGCTTCGCAAGTCCACAGAAGACTCTATAAAGTTGTTTCTACATGTGGTGAAGTTCCACAAGTAGAGCAGAAGGCCCATTATAGGAAACAGCTAGAAATCAGTAGTAATTCAGAGGAAATACTAATGAATATCATAGAATTGTGTGAGAACAAGTGTAAAAGACATCAAAATGTAAGTTTCTAGTCTAGAAAGGATGTTATACACTACAGAAATCCTTGAAATAGAGTTACTTCACAAGAAAACAGTGTTTCAACCCACTAGAATTCACTGAAAAGTAGTATTCAACTGTAAAACAGTTGAAAGACAAGTGTATATAGCTTCTCAAGTTCAGAGAAGAGTGTATAAAGTTGTTTCTACATGTGGTGAAGTCCCACAAGTAGAGCAGAAGGCCCATTATAGGAAACAGCTAGAAATCAGTAGCCATTCAGAGCAAATACTAATGAATATCACAGAATAGAGAGAGAACAAGTGTAAAAGACATCAAAATGTAAGTCTCTAGTCTTGAAAGGATGTTATACCCTACAGAAATCCTTGAAATAGAGTTAATTCACAAGAAAACAGTGTTTCAACCCACTAGAATTCACTGAAAAGAAGTATTCAACTGTAAAACAGTTGAAAGACAAGTGTATATAGCTTCTCCAGTTCAGGGAAGAGTGTATAAAGTTGTTTCTACATGTGGTGAAGTCCCACAGGTAGAAAAGAAGGCCCATTATAGGAAACAGCTAGAAATCAGTAGTAATACAGAGGAAATAGTAATGAATATCATAGAACTGTGTGAGAACAAGTGTAAAAGACATCAAAATGTAAGTTTCTAGTCTAGAAAGGATGTTATACACTACAGAAATCCTTGAAATAGAGTTACTTCACAAGAAAACTGTGTTTCAACCCACTAGAAGTCACTGAAAAGTAGTATTCAACTGTAAAACAGTTGAAAGACAAGTTTATATAGCTTCGCAAGTCCACAGAAGACTGTATAAAGTTGTTTCTACATGTGGTGAAGTTCCACAAGTAGAGCAGAAGGCCCATTATAGGAAACAGCTAGAAATCAGTAGTAATTCAGAGGATATACTAATGAATATCATAGAATTGTGTGAGAACAAGTGTAAAAGACATCAAAATGTAAGTCTCTAGTCTTGAAAGGATGTTATACACTACAGAAATCCTTGAAATAGAGTTACTTCACAAGAAAAGAGTGTTTCAACCCACTAGAATTCACTGAAAAGTAGTATTCAACTGTAAAACAGTTGAAAGACAAGTGTATATAGCTTCTCCAGTTCAAGGAAGAGTGTATAAAGTTGTTTCTACATGTGGTGAAGTCCCACAAGTAGAAAAGAAGGCCCATTATAGGAAACACCTAGAAATCAGTAGTCATTCAGAGCAAATACTAATGAATATCACAGAATAGAGAGAGAACAAGTGTAAAAGACATCAAAATGTAAGTCTCTAGTCGAGAAAGGATGTTGTACACTGCAGAAATCCTTGAAATAGAGTTACTTCACATGAAACCAGTGTTTCAAACCACCAGAATGCACTGAAAAGTAGTATTTAACTGTAAAACAGTTGAAAGACAAGTGTATATAGCTTCTCAAGTTCAGGGAAGAGTGTATAAAGTTGTTTCTACATGTGGTGAAGTCCCACAAGTAGAAAAGAAGGCCCATTATAGGAAACAGCTAGAAATCAGTAGTCATTCAGAGCAAATACTAATGAATATCACAGAATAGAGAGAGAACAAGTGTAAAAGACATCAAAATGTAAGTCTCTAGTCTAGAAAGGATGTTATACACTACAGAAATCCTTGAAATAGAGTTACTTCACAAGAAAACAGTGTTTCAACCCACTAGAATTCACTGAAAAGTAGTATTCAACTGTAAAACAGTTGAAAGACAAGATTATATAGCTTCGCAAGTCCACAGAAGACTGTATAAAGTTGTTTCTACATGTGGTGAAGTCCCACAAGTAGAAAATAAGGCCCATTATAGGAAACAGCTAGAAATCAGTACTCATTCAGAGCAAATACTAATGAATATCATAGAACTGTGTGAGAACAAGTGTAAAAGAGATCAAAATGTAAGTTTCTAGTCTAGTAAGGATGTTATACACTACAGAAATCCTTGAAATAGAGTTACTTCACAAGAAAACAGTGTTTCAACGCACTAGAATTCTCTGCAAAGTAGTATTCAACTGTAAAACAGTTGAAAGACAAGTGTATATAGCTTCTCAAGTTCAGGGAAGAGTGTATAAAGTTGTTTCTACATGTGGTGAAGTCCCACAAGTAGAAAAGAAGGCCCATTATATTAAACAGCTAGAAATCAGTAGTCATTCATAGCAAATACTAATGAATATCACAGAATAGAGAGAGAACAAGTGTAAAAGACATCAAAATGTAAGTCTCTAGTCTAGAAAGGATGTTGTACACTGCAGAAATCCTTGAAATAGAGTTACTTCACATGAAACCAGTGTTTCAAACCATCAGAATGGACTGAAAAGTAGTATTTAACTGTAAAACAGTTGAAAGACAAGTTTATATAGCTTGGCAAGTCCACTGAAGACTGTATAAAGTTGTTTCTACATGTGGTGAAGTCCCACAAGTAGAGCAGAAGGCCCATTATAGGAAACAGCTAGAAATCAGTAGTAATTCAGAGGAAATAGTAATGAATATCATAGAATTGTGTGAGAACAAGTGTAAAAGACATCAAAATGTAAGTTTCTAGTCTAGAAAGGATGTTATACACTACAGAAATCCTTGAAATAGAGTTACTTCACAAGAAAACAGTGTTTCAACCCACTAGAATTCACTGAAAATTAGTATTCAACTGTAAAACAGTTGAAAGACTAGTGTATATAGCTTCTCAAGTTCAGAGAAAAGTGTATAAAGTTGTTTCTACATGTGGTGAAGTCCCACAAGTAGAAAATAAGGCCCATTATAGGAAACAGCTAGATATCAGTAGTAATTCAGAGAAAATACTAATGAATATCATAGAACTGTGTGAGAACAAGTGTAAAAGACATCAAAATGTAAGTTTCTAGTCTAGAAAGGATGTTATACACTACAGAAATCCTTGAAATAGAGTTACTTCACAAGAAAACAGTGTTTCAACCGACTAGAATTCACTGAAAAGTAGTATTCAACTGTAAAACAGTTGAAAGACAAGTTTATATAGCTTCGCAAGTCCACAGAAGACTGTATAAAGTTGTTTCTACATGTGGTGAAGTCCCACAAGTATACCAGAAGGCCCATTATAGGACACTGCAAGAAAGCATTAGTAATTCAGAGCAAATACTAATGAATATCATAGAACTGTGTGAGAACAAGTGTAAAAGACATCAAAATGTAAGTTTCTAGTCTAGAAAGGATGTTATACACTACAGAAATTTTTGAAATAGAGTTACTTCACAAGAAAACAGTGTTTCAACCCACTAGAATTCACTGAAAAGTAGTATTCAACTGTAAAACAGTTGAAAGACAAGTGTATATAGCTTCTCAAGTTCAGAGAAGAGTGTATAAAGTTGTTTCTACATGTGGTGAAGTCCCACAAGTAGAGCAGAAGGCCCATTATAGGAAACAGCTAGAAATCAGTAGTCATTCAGAGCAAATACTAATGAATATCACAGAATAGTGAGAGAACAAGTGTAAAACACATCAAAATGAAAGTGTGTAGTCTAGAAAGGATGTTGTACACTGCTGAAATCCTTGAAATAGAGTTAGTTCACATGAAACCAGTGTTTCAAACTACCAGAATGCACTGAAAAGTAGTATTCAACTGTAGAACAGTTGAAAGACAAGTTTATATAGCTTCGCAAGTCCACAGAAGACTGTATAAAGTTGTTTCTACATGTGGTGAAGTTCGACAAGTAGAGCAGAAGGCCCATTATAGGAAACAGCTAGAAATCAGTAGTAATTCAGAGGAAATACTAATGAATATCATAGAATTGTGTGAGAACAAGTGTAAAAGACATCAAAATGTAAGTTTCTAGTCTAGAAAGGATGTTATACACTACAGAAATCCTTGAAATAGAGTTACTTCACAAGAAAAGAGTGTTTCAACCCACTAGAATTCACTGAAAAGTAGTATTCAACTGTAAAACCGTTGAAAGACAAGTGTATATAGCTTCTCCAGTTCAGTGAAGATTGTATAAAGTTGTTTCTACATGTGGTGAAGTCCCACAAGTAGAAAAGAAGGCCCATTATAGGAAACACCTAGAAATCAGTAGTCATTCAGAGCAAATACTAATGAATATCACAGAATAGAGAGAGAACAAGTGTAAAAGACATCAAAATTTAAGTCTCTAGTCTAGAAAGGATGTTGTACACTGCAGAAATCCTTGAAATAGAGTTACTTCACATGAAACCAGTGTTTCAAACCACCAGAATGCACTGAAAAGTAGTATTTAACTGTAAAACAGTTGAAAGACAAGTGTATATAGCTTCTCAAGTTCAGAGAAAAGTGTATAAAGTTGTTTCTACATGTGGTGAAGTCCCACAGGTAAAAAAGAAGGCCCATTATAGGAAACAGCTAGAAATCAGTAGTCATTCAGAGCAAATACTAATGCATATCACAGAATAGAGAGAGAACAAGTGTAAAAGACATCAAAATGTAAGTCTCTAGTCTAGAAAGGATGTTGTACACTGCAGAAATCCTTGAAATAGAGTTACTTCACAAGAAAACAGTGTTTCAACCCACTAGAATTCACTGAAAAGTAGTATTCAACTGTAAAACAGTTGAAAGACAAGTGTATATAGCTTCTCAAGTTCAGAGAAAAGTGTATAAAGTTGTTTCTACATGTGGTGAAGTCCCACAAGTAGAAAATAAGGCCCATTATAGGAAACAGCTAGAAATCAGTACTCATTCAGAGCAAATACTAATGAATATCATAGAACTGTGTGAGAACAAGTGTAAAAGACATCAAAATGTAAGTTTCTAGTCTAGAAAGGATGTTATACACTACAGAAATCCTTGAAATAGAGTTACTTCACAAGAAAACAGTGTTTCAACCCACTAGAATTCACTGAAAAGTAGTATTCAACTGTAAAACAGTTGAAAGACAAGTGTATATAGCTTATCCAGTTCAGGGAAGAGTGTATAAAGTTGTTCCTACATGTGGTGAAGTCCCACAAGTAGAAAAGAAGGCCCATTATAGGAAACAGCTAGAAATCAGTAGTCATTCAGAGCAAATACTAATGAATATCACAGAATAGAGACAGAACAAGTGTAAAAGACATCAAAATGTAAGTTTCTAGTCTAGAAAGGATGTTATACACTACAGAAATCCTTGAAATAGAGTTACTTCACAAGAAAACAGTGTTTCAACCGACTAGAATTCACTGAAAAGTAGTATTCAACTGTAAAACAGTTGAAAGACAAGTTTATATAGCTTCGCAAGTCCACAGAAGACTGTATAAAGTTGTTTCTACATGTGGTGAAGTCCCACAAGTATACCAGAAGGCCCATTATAGGACACTGCAAGAAAGCATTAGTAATTCAGAGCAAATACTAATGAATATCATAGAACTGTGTGAGAACAAGTGTAAAAGACATCAAAATGTAAGTTTCTAGTCTAGAAAGGATGTTATACACTACAGAAATCCTTGAAATAGAGTTACTTCACAAGAAAACAGTGTTTCAACCCACTAGAATTCACTGAAAAGTAGTATTCAACTGTAAAACAGTTGAAAGACAAGTGTATATAGCTTCTCAAGTTCAGAGAAGAGTGTATAAAGTTGTTTCTACATGTGGTGAAGTCCCACAAGTAGAGCAGAAGGCCCATTATAGGAAACAGCTAGAAATCAGTAGTCATTCAGAGCAAATACTAATGAATATCACAGAATAGTGAGAGAACAAGTGTAAAACACATCAAAATGAAAGTGTGTAGTCTAGAAAGGATGTTGTACACTGCTGAAATCCTTGAAATAGAGTTAGTTCACATGAAACCAGTGTTTCAAACTACCAGAATGCACTGAAAAGTAGTATTCAACTGTAGAACAGTTGAAAGACAAGTTTATATAGCTTCGCAAGTCCACAGAAGACTGTATAAAGTTGTTTCTACATGTGGTGAAGTTCCACAAGTAGAGCAGAAGGCCCATTATAGGAAACAGCTAGAAATCAGTAGTAATTCAGAGGAAATACTAATGAATATCATAGAATTGTGTGAGAACAAGTGTAAAAGACATCAAAATGTAAGTTTCTAGTCTAGAAAGGATGTTATACACTACAGAAATCCTTGAAATAGAGTTACTTCACAAGAAAACAGTGTTTCAACCCACTAGAATTCACTGAAAAGTAGTATTCAACTGTAAAACAGTTGAAAGACAAGTGTATATAGCTTCTCAAGTTCAGAGAAGAGTGTATAAAGTTGTTTCTACATGTGGTGAAGTCCCACAAGTAGAGCAGAAGGCCCATTATAGGAAACAGCTAGAAATCAGTAGCCATTCAGAGCAAATACTAATGAATATCACAGAATAGAGAGAGAACAAGTGTAAAAGACATCAAAATGTAAGTCTCTAGTCTTGAAAGGATGTTATACCCTACAGAAATCCTTGAAATAGAGTTAATTCACAAGAAAACAGTGTTTCAACCCACTAGAATTCACTGAAAAGAAGTATTCAACTGTAAAACAGTTGAAAGACAAGTGTATATAGCTTCTCCAGTTCAGGGAAGAGTGTATAAAGTTGTTTCTACATGTGGTGAAGTCCCACAGGTAGAAAAGAAGGCCCATTATAGGAAACAGCTAGAAATCAGTAGTAATACAGAGGAAATAGTAATGAATATCATAGAACTGTGTGAGAACAAGTGTAAAAGACATCAAAATGTAAGTTTCTAGTCTAGAAAGGATGTTATACACTACAGAAATCCTTGAAATAGAGTTACTTCACAAGAAAACTGTGTTTCAACCCACTAGAATTCACTGAAAAGTAGTATTCAACTGTAAAACAGTTGAAAGACAAGTTTATATAGCTTCTCCAGTTCAAGGAAGAGTGTATAAAGTTGTTTCTACATGTGGTGAAGTCCCACAAGTAGAAAAGAAGGCCCATTATAGGAAACACCTAGAAATCAGTAGTCATTCAGAGCAAATACTAATGAATATCACAGAATAGAGAGAGAACAAGTGTAAAAGACATCAAAATGTAAGTCTCTAGTCTAGAAAGGATGTTGTACACTGCAGAAATCCTTGAAATAGAGTTACTTCACATGAAACCAGTGTTTCAAACCACCAGAATGCACTGAAAAGTAGTATTTAACTGTAAAACAGTTGAAAGACAAGTGTATATAGCTTCTCAAGTTCAGGGAAGAGTGTATAAAGTTGTTTCTACATGTGGTGAAGTCCCACAAGTAGAAAAGAAGGCCCATTATAGGAAACAGCTAGAAATCAGTAGTCATTCAGAGCAAATACTAATGAATATCACAGAATAGAGAGAGAACAAGTGTAAAAGACATCAAAATGTAAGTCTCTAGTCTAGAAAGGATGTTATACACTACAGAAATCCTTGAAATAGAGTTACTTCACAAGAAAACAGTGTTTCAACCCACTAGAATTCACTGAAAAGTAGTATTCAACTGTAAAACAGTTGAAAGACAAGATTATATAGCTTCGCAAGTCCACAGAAGACTGTATAAAGTTGTTTCTACATGTGGTGAAGTCCCACAAGTAGAAAATAAGGCCCATTATAGGAAACAGCTAGAAATCAGTACTCATTCAGAGCAAATACTAATGAATATCATAGAACTGTGTGAGAACAAGTGTAAAAGAGATCAAAATGTAAGTTTCTAGTCTAGTAAGGATGTTATACACTACAGAAATCCTTGAAATAGAGTTACTTCACAAGAAAACAGTGTTTCAACGCACTAGAATTCTCTGAAAAGTAGTATTCAACTGTAAAACAGTTGAAAGACAAGTGTATATAGCTTCTCAAGTTCAGGGAAGAGTGTATAAAGTTGTTTCTACATGTGGTGAAGTCCCACAAGTAGAAAAGAAGGCCCATTATATTAAACAGCTAGAAATCAGTAGTCATTCATAGCAAATACTAATGAATATCACAGAATAGAGAGAGAACAAGTGTAAAAGACATCAAAATGTAAGTCTCTAGTCTAGAAAGGATGTTGTACACTGCAGAAATCCTTGAAATAGAGTTACTTCACATGAAACCAGTGTTTCAAACCATCAGAATGGACTGAAAAGTAGTATTTAACTGTAAAACAGTTGAAAGACAAGTTTATATAGCTTCGCAAGTCCACAGAAGACTGTATAAAGTTGTTTCTACATGTGGTGAAGTCCCACAAGTAGAGCAGAAGGCCCATTATAGGAAACAGCTAGAAATCAGTAGTAATTCAGAGGAAATAGTAATGAATATCATAGAATTGTGTGAGAACAAGTGTAAAAGACATCAAAATGTAAGTTTCTAGTCTAGAAAGGATGTTATACACTACAGAAATCCTTGAAATAGAGTTACTTCACAAGAAAACAGTGTTTCAACCCACTAGAATTCACTGAAAAGTAGTATTCAACTGTAAAACAGTTGAAAGACTAGTGTATATAGCTTCTCAAGTTCAGAGAAAAGTGTATAAAGTTGTTTCTACATGTGGTGAAGTCCCACAAGTAGAAAATAAGGCCCATTATAGGAAACAGCTAGATATCAGTAGTAATTCAGAGAAAATACTAATGAATATCATAGAACTGTGTGAGAACAAGTGTAAAAGACATCAAAATGTAAGTTTCTAGTCTAGAAAGGATGTTATACACTACAGAAATCCTTGAAATAGAGTTACTTCACAAGAAAACAGTGTTTCAACCGACTAGAATTCACTGAAAAGTAGTATTCAACTGTAAAACAGTTGAAAGACAAGTTTATATAGCTTCGCAAGTCCACAGAAGACTGTATAAAGTTGTTTCTACATGTGGTGAAGTCCCACAAGTATACCAGAAGGCCCATTATAGGACACTGCAAGAAAGCATTAGTAATTCAGAGCAAATACTAATGAATATCATAGAACTGTGTGAGAACAAGTGTAAAAGACATCAAAATGTAAGTTTCTAGTCTAGAAAGGATGTTATACACTACAGAAATTTTTGAAATAGAGTTACTTCACAAGAAAACAGTGTTTCAACCCACTAGAATTCACTGAAAAGTAGTATTCAACTGTAAAACAGTTGAAAGACAAGTGTATATAGCTTCTCAAGTTCAGAGAAGAGTGTATAAAGTTGTTTCTACATGTGGTGAAGTCCCACAAGTAGAGCAGAAGGCCCATTATAGGAAACAGCTAGAAATCAGTAGTCATTCAGAGCAAATACTAGTGAATATCACAGAATAGTGAGAGAACAAGTGTAAAACACATCAAAATGAAAGTGTGTAGTCTAGAAAGGATGTTGTACACTGCTGAAATCCTTGAAATAGAGTTAGTTCACATGAAACCAGTGTTTCAAACTACCAGAATGCACTGAAAAGTAGTATTCAACTGTAGAACAGTTGAAAGACAAGTTTATATAGCTTCGCAAGTCCACAGAAGACTGTATAAAGTTGTTTCTACATGTGGTGAAGTTCCACAAGTAGAGCAGAAGGCCCATTATAGGAAACAGCTAGAAATCAGTAGTAATTCAGAGGAAATACTAATGAATATCATAGAATTGTGTGAGAACAAGTGTAAAAGACATCAAAATGTAAGTTTCTAGTCTAGAAAGGATGTTATACACTACAGAAATCCTTGAAATAGAGTTACTTCACAAGAAAAGAGTGTTTCAACCCACTAGAATTCACTGAAAAGTAGTATTCAACTGTAAAACCGTTGAAAGACAAGTGTATATAGCTTCTCCAGTTCAGTGAAGATTGTATAAAGTTGTTTCTACATGTGGTGAAGTCCCACAAGTAGAAAAGAAGGCCCATTATAGGAAACAGCTAGAAATCAGTAGTCATTCAGAGCAAATACTAATGAATATCACAGAATAGAGAGAGAACAAGTGTAAAAGACATCAAAATTTAAGTCTCTAGTCTAGAAAGGATGTTGTACACTGCAGAAATCCTTGAAATAGAGTTACTTCACATGAAACCAGTGTTTCAAACCACCAGAATGCACTGAAAAGTAGTATTTAACTGTAAAACAGTTGAAAGACAAGTGTATATAGCTTCTCAAGTTCAGAGAAAAGTGTATAAAGTTGTTTCTACATGTGGTGAAGTCCCACAGGTAAAAAAGAAGGCCCATTATAGGAAACAGCTAGAAATCAGTAGTCATTCAGAGCAAATACTAATGCATATCACAGAATAGAGAGAGAACAAGTGTAAAAGACATCAAAATGTAAGTCTCTAGTCTAGAAAGGATGTTGTACACTGCAGAAATCCTTGAAATAGAGTTACTTCACAAGAAAACAGTGTTTCAACCCACTAGAATTCACTGAAAAGTAGTATTCAACTGTAAAACAGTTGAAAGACAAGTGTATATAGCTTCTCAAGTTCAGAGAAAAGTGTATAAAGTTGTTTCTACATGTGGTGAAGTCCCACAAGTAGAAAATAAGGCCCATTATAGGAAACAGCTAGAAATCAGTAGTAATTCAGAGAAAATACTAATGAATATCATAGAACTGTGTGAGAACAAGTGTAAAAGACATCAAAATGTAAGTTTCTAGTCTAGAAAGGATGTTATACACTACAGAAATCCTTGAAATAGAGTTACTTCACAAGAAAACAGTGTTTCAACCCACTAGAATTCACTGAAAAGTAGTATTCAACTGTAAAACAGTTGAAAGACAAGTGTATATAGCTTCTCCAGTTCAGGGAAGAGTGTATAAAGTTGTTTCTACATGTGGTGAAGTCCCACAAGTAGAAAAGAAGGCCCATTATAGTAAACAGCTAGAAATCAGTAGTCATTCAGAGCAAATACTAATGAATATCACAGAATAGAGACAGAACAAGTGTAAAAGACATCAAAATGTAAGTCTGTAGTCTAGAAAGTATGTTGTACACTGCAGAAATCCTTGAAATAGAGTTACTTCACATGAAACCAGTGTTTCAAACCACCAGAATGCACTGAAAAGTAGTATTTCACTGTAAAACAGTTGAAAGACAAGTGTATATAGCTTCTCAAGTTCAGAGAAAAGTGTATAAAGTTGTTTCTACATGTGGTGAAGTCCCACAGGTAAAAAAGAAGGCCCATTATAGGAAACAGCTAGAAATCAGTAGTCATTCAGAGCAAATACTAATGAATATCACAGAATAGTGAGAGAACAAGTGTAAAACACATCAAAATGAAAGTGTGTAGTCTAGAAAGGATGTTGTACACTGCTGAAATCCTTGAAATAGAGTTACTTCACAAGAAAACAGTGTTTCAACCCACTAGAATTCACTGAAAAGTAGTATTCAACTGTAAAACAGTTGAAAGACAAGTGTATATAGCTTCTCAAGTTCAGAGAAAAGTGTATAAACTTGTTTCTACATGTGGTGAAGTCCCACAAGTAGAGCAGAAGGCCCATTATAGGAAACAGCTAGAAATCAGTAGTCATTCAGAGCAAATACTAATGAATATCACAGAATAGAGAGAGAACAAGTGTAAAAGACATCAAAATGTAAGTCTCTAGTCTAGAAAGGATGTTGTACACTGCAGAAATCCTTGAAATAGAGTTACTTCACAAGAAAACAGTGTTTCAACCCACTAGAATTCACTGAAAAGTAGTATTCAACTGTAAAACAGTTGAAAGACAAGTGTATATAGCTTCTCAAGTTCAGAGAAAAGTGTATAAAGTTGTTTCTACATGTGGTGAAGTCCCACAAGTAGAAAATAAGGCCCATTATAGGAAACAGCTAGATATCAGTAGTAATTCAGAGAAAATACTAATGAATATCATAGAACTGTGTGAGAACAAGTGTAAAAGACATCAAAATGTAAGTTTCTAGTCTAGAAAGGATGTTATACACCACAGAAATCCTTGAAATAGAGTTACTTCACAAGAAAACAGTGTTTCAACCGACTAGAATTCACTGAAAAGTAGTATTCAACTGTAAAACAGTTGAAAGACAAGTTTATATAGCTTCGCAAGTCCACAGAAGACTGTATAAAGTTGTTTCTACATGTGGTGAAGTCCCACAAGTATACCAGAAGGCCCATTATAGGACACTGCAAGAAAGCATTAGTAATTCAGAGCAAATACTAATGAATATCATAGAACTGTGTGAGAACAAGTGTAAAAGACATCAAAATGTAAGTTTCTAGTCTAGAAAGGATGTTATACACTACAGAAATTTTTGAAATAGAGTTACTTCACAAGAAAACAGTGTTTCAACCCACTAGAATTCACTGAAAAGTAGTATTCAACTGTAAAACAGTTGAAAGACAAGTGTATATAGCTTCTCAAGTTCAGAGAAGAGTGTATAAAGTTGTTTCTACATGTGGTGAAGTCCCACAAGTAGAGCAGAAGGCCCATTATAGGAAACAGCTAGAAATCAGTAGTCATTCAGAGCAAATACTAATGAATATCACAGAATAGTGAGAGAACAAGTGTAAAACACATCAAAATGAAAGTGTGTAGTCTAGAAAGGATGTTGTACACTGCTGAAATGCTTGAAATAGAGTTAGTTCACATGAAACCAGTGTTTCAAACTACCAGAATGCACTGAAAAGTAGTATTCAACTGTAGAACAGTTGAAAGACAAGTTTATATAGCTTCGCAAGTCCACAGAAGACTGTATAAAGTTGTTTCTATATGTGGTGAAGTTCGACAAGTAGAGCAGAAGGCCCATTATAGGAAACAGCTAGAAATCAGTAGTAATTCAGAGGAAATACTAATGAATATCATAGAATTGTGTGAGAACAAGTGTAAAAGACATCAAAATGTAAGTTTCTAGTCTAGAAAGGATGTTATACACTACAGAAATCCTTGAAATAGAGTTACTTCACAAGAAAACAGTGTTTCAACCCACTAGAATTCACTGAAAAGTAGTATTCAACTGTAAAACAGTTGAAAGACAAGTGTATATAGCTTCTCAAGTTCAGAGAAGAGTGTATAAAGTTGTTTCTACATGTGGTGAAGTCCCACAAGTAGAGCAGAAGGCCCATTATAGGAAACAGCTAGAAATCAGTAGTCATTCAGAGCAAATACTAATGAATATCACAGAATAGTGAGAGAACAAGTGTAAAACACATCAAAATGAAAGTGTGTAGTCTAGAAAGGATGTTGTACACTGCTGAAATCCTTGAAATAGAGTTAGTTCACATGAAACCAGTGTTTCAAACTACCAGAATGCACTGAAAAGTAGTATTCAACTGTAGAACAGTTGAAAGACAAGTTTATATAGCTTCGCAAGTCCACAGAAGACTGTATAAAGTTGTTTCTACATGTGGTGAAGTTCCACAAGTAGAGCAGAAGGCCCATTATAGGAAACAGCTAGAAATCAGTAGTAATTCAGAGGAAATACTAATGAATATCATAGAATTGTGTGAGAACAAGTGTAAAAGACATCAAAATGTAAGTTTCTAGTCTAGAAAGGATGTTATACACTACAGAAATCCTTGAAATAGAGTTACTTCACAAGAAAACAGTGTTTCAACCCACTAGAATTCACTGAAAAGTAGTATTCAACTGTAAAACAGTTGAAAGACAAGTGTATATAGCTTCTCAAGTTCAGAGAAGAGTGTATAAAGTTGTTTCTACATGTGGTGAAGTCCCACAAGTAGAGCAGAAGGCCCATTATAGGAAACAGCTAGAAATCAGTAGCCATTCAGAGCAAATACTAATGAATATCACAGAATAGAGAGAGAACAAGTGTAAAAGACATCAAAATGTAAGTCTCTAGTCTTGAAAGGATGTTATACCCTACAGAAATCCTTGAAATAGAGTTAATTCACAAGAAAACAGTGTTTCAACCCACTAGAATTCACTGAAAAGAAGTATTCAACTGTAAAACAGTTGAAAGACAAGTGTATATAGCTTCTCCAGTTCAGGGAAGAGTGTATAAAGTTGTTTCTACATGTGGTGAAGTCCCACAGGTAGAAAAGAAGGCCCATTATAGGAAACAGCTAGAAATCAGTAGTAATACAGAGGAAATAGTAATGAATATCATAGAACTGTGTGAGAACAAGTGTAAAAGACATCAAAATGTAAGTTTCTAGTCTAGAAAGGATGTTATACACTACAGAAATCCTTGAAATAGAGTTACTTCACAAGAAAACTGTGTTTCAACCCACTAGAAGTCACTGAAAAGTAGTATTCAACTGTAAAACAGTTGAAAGACAAGTTTATATAGCTTCGCAAGTCCACAGAAGACTGTATAAAGTTGTTTCTACATGTGGTGAAGTTCCACAAGTAGAGCAGAAGGCCCATTATAGGAAACAGCTAGAAATCAGTAGTAATTCAGAGGATATACTAATGAATATCATAGAATTGTGTGAGAACAAGTGTAAAAGACATCAAAATGTAAGTCTCTAGTCTTGAAAGGATGTTATACACTACAGAAATCCTTGAAATAGAGTTACTTCACAAGAAAAGAGTGTTTCAACCCACTAGAATTCACTGAAAAGTAGTATTCAACTGTAAAACAGTTGAAAGACAAGTGTATATAGCTTCTCCAGTTCAAGGAAGAGTGTATAAAGTTGTTTCTACATGTGGTGAAGTCCCACAAGTAGAAAAGAAGGCCCATTATAGGAAACACCTAGAAATCAGTAGTCATTCAGAGCAAATACTAATGAATATCACAGAATAGAGAGAGAACAAGTGTAAAAGACATCAAAATGTAAGTCTCTAGTCGAGAAAGGATGTTGTACACTGCAGAAATCCTTGAAATAGAGTTACTTCACATGAAACCAGTGTTTCAAACCACCAGAATGCACTGAAAAGTAGTATTTAACTGTAAAACAGTTGAAAGACAAGTGTATATAGCTTCTCAAGTTCAGGGAAGAGTGTATAAAGTTGTTTCTACATGTGGTGAAGTCCCACAAGTAGAAAAGAAGGCCCATTATAGGAAACAGCTAGAAATCAGTAGTCATTCAGAGCAAATACTAATGAATATCACAGAATAGAGAGAGAACAAGTGTAAAAGACATCAAAATGTAAGTCTCTAGTCTAGAAAGGATGTTATACACTACAGAAATCCTTGAAATAGAGTTACTTCACAAGAAAACAGTGTTTCAACCCACTAGAATTCACTGAAAAGTAGTATTCAACTGTAAAACAGTTGAAAGACAAGATTATATAGCTTCGCAAGTCCACAGAAGACTGTATAAAGTTGTTTCTACATGTGGTGAAGTCCCACAAGTAGAAAATAAGGCCCATTATAGGAAACAGCTAGAAATCAGTACTCATTCAGAGCAAATACTAATGAATATCATAGAACTGTGTGAGAACAAGTGTAAAAGAGATCAAAATGTAAGTTTCTAGTCTAGTAAGGATGTTATACACTACAGAAATCCTTGAAATAGAGTTACTTCACAAGAAAACAGTGTTTCAACGCACTAGAATTCTCTGCAAAGTAGTATTCAACTGTAAAACAGTTGAAAGACAAGTGTATATAGCTTCTCAAGTTCAGGGAAGAGTGTATAAAGTTGTTTCTACATGTGGTGAAGTCCCACAAGTAGAAAAGAAGGCCCATTATATTAAACAGCTAGAAATCAGTAGTCATTCATAGCAAATACTAATGAATATCACAGAATAGAGAGAGAACAAGTGTAAAAGACATCAAAATGTAAGTCTCTAGTCTAGAAAGGATGTTGTACACTGCAGAAATCCTTGAAATAGAGTTACTTCACATGAAACCAGTGTTTCAAACCATCAGAATGGACTGAAAAGTAGTATTTAACTGTAAAACAGTTGAAAGACAAGTTTATATAGCTTCGCAAGTCCACAGAAGACTGTATAAAGTTGTTTCTACATGTGGTGAAGTCCCACAAGTAGAGCAGAAGGCCCATTATAGGAAACAGCTAGAAATCAGTAGTAATTCAGAGGAAATAGTAATGAATATCATAGAAATGTGTGAGAACAAGTGTAAAAGACATCAAAATGTAAGTTTCTAGTCTAGAAAGGATGTTATACACTACAGAAATCCTTGAAATAGAGTTACTTCACAAGAAAACAGTGTTTCAACCCACTAGAATTCACTGAAAAGTAGTATTCAACTGTAAAACAGTTGAAAGACTAGTGTATATAGCTTCTCAAGTTCAGAGAAAAGTGTATAAAGTTGTTTCTACATGTGGTGAAGTCCCACAAGTAGAAAATAAGGCCCATTATAGGAAACAGCTAGATATCAGTAGTAATTCAGAGAAAATACTAATGAATATCATAGAACTGTGTGAGAACAAGTGTAAAAGACATCAAAATGTAAGTTTCTAGTCTAGAAAGGATGTTATACACCACAGAAATCCTTGAAATAGAGTTACTTCACAAGAAAACAGTGTTTCAACCGACTAGAATTCACTGAAAAGTAGTATTCAACTGTAAAACAGTTGAAAGACAAGTTTATATAGCTTCGCAAGTCCACAGAAGACTGTATAAAGTTGTTTCTACATGTGGTGAAGTCCCACAAGTATACCAGAAGGCCCATTATAGGACACTGCAAGAAAGCATTAGTAATTCAGAGCAAATACTAATGAATATCATAGAACTGTGTGAGAACAAGTGTAAAAGACATCAAAATGTAAGTTTCTAGTCTAGAAAGGATGTTATACACTACAGAAATTTTTGAAATAGAGTTACTTCACAAGAAAACAGTGTTTCAACCCACTAGAATTCACTGAAAAGTAGTATTCAACTGTAAAACAGTTGAAAGACAAGTGTATATAGCTTCTCAAGTTCAGAGAAGAGTGTATAAAGTTGTTTCTACATGTGGTGAAGTCCCACAAGTAGAGCAGAAGGCCCATTATAGGAAACAGCTAGAAATCAGTAGTCATTCAGAGCAAATACTAATGAATATCACAGAATAGTGAGAGAACAAGTGTAAAACACATCAAAATGAAAGTGTGTAGTCTAGAAAGGATGTTGTACACTGCTGAAATGCTTGAAATAGAGTTAGTTCACATGAAACCAGTGTTTCAAACTACCAGAATGCACTGAAAAGTAGTATTCAACTGTAGAACAGTTGAAAGACAAGTTTATATAGCTTCGCAAGTCCACAGAAGACTGTATAAAGTTGTTTCTATATGTGGTGAAGTTCGACAAGTAGAGCAGAAGGCCCATTATAGGAAACAGCTAGAAATCAGTAGTAATTCAGAGGAAATACTAATGAATATCATAGAATTGTGTGAGAACAAGTGTAAAAGACATCAAAATGTAAGTTTCTAGTCTAGAAAGGATGTTATACACTACAGAAATCCTTGAAATAGAGTTACTTCACAAGAAAAGAGTGTTTCAACCCACTAGAATTCACTGAAAAGTAGTATTCAACTGTAAAACCGTTGAAAGACAAGTGTATATAGCTTCTCCAGTTCAGTGAAGATTGTATAAAGTTGTTTCTACATGTGGTGAAGTCCCACAAGTAGAAAAGAAGGCCCATTATAGGAAACACCTAGAAATCAGTAGTCATTCAGAGCAAATACTAATGAATATCACAGAATAGAGAGAGAACAAGTGTAAAAGACATCAAAATTTAAGTCTCTAGTCTAGAAAGGATGTTGTACACTGCAGAAATCCTTGAAATAGAGTTACTTCACATGAAACCAGTGTTTCAAACCACCAGAATGCACTGAAAAGTAGTATTTAACTGTAAAACAGTTGAAAGACAAGTGTATATAGCTTCTCAAGTTCAGAGAAAAGTGTATAAAGTTGTTTCTACATGTGGTGAAGTCCCACAGGTAAAAAAGAAGGCCCATTATAGGAAACAGCTAGAAATCAGTAGTCATTCAGAGCAAATACTAATGCATATCACAGAATAGAGAGAGAACAAGTGTAAAAGACATCAAAATGTAAGTCTCTAGTCTAGAAAGGATGTTGTACACTGCAGAAATCCTTGAAATAGAGTTACTTCACAAGAAAACAGTGTTTCAACCCACTAGAATTCACTGAAAAGTAGTATTCAACTGTAAAACAGTTGAAAGACAAGTGTATATAGCTTCTCAAGTTCAGAGAAAAGTGTATAAAGTTGTTTCTACATGTGGTGAAGTCCCACAAGTAGAAAATAAGGCCCATTATAGGAAACAGCTAGAAATCAGTACTCATTCAGAGCAAATACTAATGAATATCATAGAACTGTGTGAGAACAAGTGTAAAAGACATCAAAATGTAAGTTTCTAGTCTAGAAAGGATGTTATACACTACAGAAATCCTTGAAATAGAGTTACTTCACAAGAAAACAGTGTTTCAACCCACTAGAATTCACTGAAAAGTAGTATTCAACTGTAAAACAGTTGAAAGACAAGTGTATATAGCTTATCCAGTTCAGGGAAGAGTGTATAAAGTTGTTCCTACATGTGGTGAAGTCCCACAAGTAGAAAAGAAGGCCCATTATAGGAAACAGCTAGAAATCAGTAGTCATTCAGAGCAAATACTAATGAATATCACAGAATAGAGACAGAACAAGTGTAAAAGACATCAAAATGTAAGTTTCTAGTCTAGAAAGGATGTTATACACTACAGAAATCCTTGAAATAGAGTTACTTCACAAGAAAACAGTGTTTCAACCGACTAGAATTCACTGAAAAGTAGTATTCAACTGTAAAACAGTTGAAAGACAAGTTTATATAGCTTCGCAAGTCCACAGAAGACTGTATAAAGTTGTTTCTACATGTGGTGAAGTCCCACAAGTATACCAGAAGGCCCATTATAGGACACTGCAAGAAAGCATTAGTAATTCAGAGCAAATACTAATGAATATCATAGAACTGTGTGAGAACAAGTGTAAAAGACATCAAAATGTAAGTTTCTAGTCTAGAAAGGATGTTATACACTACAGAAATCCTTGAAATAGAGTTACTTCACAAGAAAACAGTGTTTCAACCCACTAGAATTCACTGAAAAGTAGTATTCAACTGTAAAACAGTTGAAAGACAAGTGTATATAGCTTCTCAAGTTCAGAGAAGAGTGTATAAAGTTGTTTCTACATGTGGTGAAGTCCCACAAGTAGAGCAGAAGGCCCATTATAGGAAACAGCTAGAAATCAGTAGTCATTCAGAGCAAATACTAATGAATATCACAGAATAGTGAGAGAACAAGTGTAAAACACATCAAAATGAAAGTGTGTAGTCTAGAAAGGATGTTGTACACTGCTGAAATCCTTGAAATAGAGTTAGTTCACATGAAACCAGTGTTTCAAACTACCAGAATGCACTGAAAAGTAGTATTCAACTGTAGAACAGTTGAAAGACAAGTTTATATAGCTTCGCAAGTCCACAGAAGACTGTATAAAGTTGTTTCTACATGTGGTGAAGTTCCACAAGTAGAGCAGAAGGCCCATTATAGGAAACAGCTAGAAATCAGTAGTAATTCAGAGGAAATACTAATGAATATCATAGAATTGTGTGAGAACAAGTGTAAAAGACATCAAAATGTAAGTTTCTAGTCTAGAAAGGATGTTATACACTACAGAAATCCTTGAAATAGAGTTACTTCACAAGAAAACAGTGTTTCAACCCACTAGAATTCACTGAAAAGTAGTATTCAACTGTAAAACAGTTGAAAGACAAGTGTATATAGCTTCTCAAGTTCAGAGAAGAGTGTATAAAGTTGTTTCTACATGTGGTGAAGTCCCACAAGTAGAGCAGAAGGCCCATTATAGGAAACAGCTAGAAATCAGTAGCCATTCAGAGCAAATACTAATGAATATCACAGAATAGAGAGAGAACAAGTGTAAAAGACATCAAAATGTAAGTCTCTAGTCTTGAAAGGATGTTATACCCTACAGAAATCCTTGAAATAGAGTTAATTCACAAGAAAACAGTGTTTCAACCCACTAGAATTCACTGAAAAGAAGTATTCAACTGTAAAACAGTTGAAAGACAAGTGTATATAGCTTCTCCAGTTCAGGGAAGAGTGTATAAAGTTGTTTCTACATGTGGTGAAGTCCCACAGGTAGAAAAGAAGGCCCATTATAGGAAACAGCTAGAAATCAGTAGTAATACAGAGGAAATAGTAATGAATATCATAGAACTGTGTGAGAACAAGTGTAAAAGACATCAAAATGTAAGTTTCTAGTCTAGAAAGGATGTTATACACTACAGAAATCCTTGAAATAGAGTTACTTCACAAGAAAACTGTGTTTCAACCCACTAGAAGTCACTGAAAAGTAGTATTCAACTGTAAAACAGTTGAAAGACAAGTTTATATAGCTTCGCAAGTCCACAGAAGACTGTATAAAGTTGTTTCTACATGTGGTGAAGTTCCACAAGTAGAGCAGAAGGCCCATTATAGGAAACAGCTAGAAATCAGTAGTAATTCAGAGGATATACTAATGAATATCATAGAATTGTGTGAGAACAAGTGTAAAAGACATCAAAATGTAAGTCTCTAGTCTTGAAAGGATGTTATACACTACAGAAATCCTTGAAATAGAGTTACTTCACAAGAAAAGAGTGTTTCAACCCACTAGAATTCACTGAAAAGTAGTATTCAACTGTAAAACAGTTGAAAGACAAGTGTATATAGCTTCTCCAGTTCAAGGAAGAGTGTATAAAGTTGTTTCTACATGTGGTGAAGTCCCACAAGTAGAAAAGAAGGCCCATTATAGGAAACACCTAGAAATCAGTAGTCATTCAGAGCAAATACTAATGAATATCACAGAATAGAGAGAGAACAAGTGTAAAAGACATCAAAATGTAAGTCTCTAGTCTAGAAAGGATGTTGTACACTGCAGAAATCCTTGAAATAGAGTTACTTCACATGAAACCAGTGTTTCAAACCACCAGAATGCACTGAAAAGTAGTATTTAACTGTAAAACAGTTGAAAGACAAGTGTATATAGCTTCTCAAGTTCAGGGAAGAGTGTATAAAGTTGTTTCTACATGTGGTGAAGTCCCACAAGTAGAAAAGAAGGCCCATTATAGGAAACAGCTAGAAATCAGTAGTCATTCAGAGCAAATACTAATGAATATCACAGAATAGAGAGAGAACAAGTGTAAAAGACATCAAAATGTAAGTCTCTAGTCTAGAAAGGATGTTATACACTACAGAAATCCTTGAAATAGAGTTACTTCACAAGAAAACAGTGTTTCAACCCACTAGAATTCACTGAAAAGTAGTATTCAACTGTAAAACAGTTGAAAGACAAGATTATATAGCTTCGCAAGTCCACAGAAGACTGTATAAAGTTGTTTCTACATGTGGTGAAGTCCCACAAGTAGAAAATAAGGCCCATTATAGGAAACAGCTAGAAATCAGTACTCATTCAGAGCAAATACTAATGAATATCATAGAACTGTGTGAGAACAAGTGTAAAAGAGATCAAAATGTAAGTTTCTAGTCTAGTAAGGATGTTATACACTACAGAAATCCTTGAAATAGAGTTACTTCACAAGAAAACAGTGTTTCAACGCACTAGAATTCTCTGAAAAGTAGTATTCAACTGTAAAACAGTTGAAAGACAAGTGTATATAGCTTCTCAAGTTCAGGGAAGAGTGTATAAAGTTGTTTCTACATGTGGTGAAGTCCCACAAGTAGAAAAGAAGGCCCATTATATTAAACAGCTAGAAATCAGTAGTCATTCATAGCAAATACTAATGAATATCACAGAATAGAGAGAGAACAAGTGTAAAAGACATCAAAATGTAAGTCTCTAGTCTAGAAAGGATGTTGTACACTGCAGAAATCCTTGAAATAGAGTTACTTCACATGAAACCAGTGTTTCAAACCATCAGAATGGACTGAAAAGTAGTATTTAACTGTAAAACAGTTGAAAGACAAGTTTATATAGCTTCGCAAGTCCACAGAAGACTGTATAAAGTTGTTTCTACATGTGGTGAAGTCCCACAAGTAGAGCAGAAGGCCCATTATAGGAAACAGCTAGAAATCAGTAGTAATTCAGAGGAAATAGTAATGAATATCATAGAATTGTGTGAGAACAAGTGTAAAAGACATCAAAATGTAAGTTTCTAGTCTAGAAAGGATGTTATACACTACAGAAATCCTTGAAATAGAGTTACTTCACAAGAAAACAGTGTTTCAACCCACTAGAATTCACTGAAAAGTAGTATTCAACTGTAAAACAGTTGAAAGACTAGTGTATATAGCTTCTCAAGTTCAGAGAAAAGTGTATAAAGTTGTTTCTACATGTGGTGAAGTCCCACAAGTAGAAAATAAGGCCCATTATAGGAAACAGCTAGATATCAGTAGTAATTCAGAGAAAATACTAATGAATATCATAGAACTGTGTGAGAACAAGTGTAAAAGACATCAAAATGTAAGTTTCTAGTCTAGAAAGGATGTTATACACTACAGAAATCCTTGAAATAGAGTTACTTCACAAGAAAACAGTGTTTCAACCGACTAGAATTCACTGAAAAGTAGTATTCAACTGTAAAACAGTTGAAAGACAAGTTTATATAGCTTCGCAAGTCCACAGAAGACTGTATAAAGTTGTTTCTACATGTGGTGAAGTCCCACAAGTATACCAGAAGGCCCATTATAGGACACTGCAAGAAAGCATTAGTAATTCAGAGCAAATACTAATGAATATCATAGAACTGTGTGAGAACAAGTGTAAAAGACATCAAAATGTAAGTTTCTAGTCTAGAAAGGATGTTGTACACTACAGAAATTTTTGAAATAGAGTTACTTCACAAGAAAACAGTGTTTCAACCCACTAGAATTCACTGAAAAGTAGTATTCAACTGTAAAACAGTTGAAAGACAAGTGTATATAGCTTCTCAAGTTCAGAGAAGAGTGTATAAAGTTGTTTCTACATGTGGTGAAGTCCCACAAGTAGAGCAGAAGGCCCATTATAGGAAACAGCTAGAAATCAGTAGTCATTCAGAGCAAATACTAGTGAATATCACAGAATAGTGAGAGAACAAGTGTAAAACACATCAAAATGAAAGTGTGTAGTCTAGAAAGGATGTTGTACACTGCTGAAATCCTTGAAATAGAGTTAGTTCACATGAAACCAGTGTTTCAAACTACCAGAATGCACTGAAAAGTAGTATTCAACTGTAGAACAGTTGAAAGACAAGTTTATATAGCTTCGCAAGTCCACAGAAGACTGTATAAAGTTGTTTCTACATGTGGTGAAGTTCCACAAGTAGAGCAGAAGGCCCATTATAGGAAACAGCTAGAAATCAGTAGTAATTCAGAGGAAATACTAATGAATATCATAGAATTGTGTGAGAACAAGTGTAAAAGACATCAAAATGTAAGTTTCTAGTCTAGAAAGGATGTTATACACTACAGAAATCCTTGAAATAGAGTTACTTCACAAGAAAAGAGTGTTTCAACCCACTAGAATTCACTGAAAAGTAGTATTCAACTGTAAAACCGTTGAAAGACAAGTGTATATAGCTTCTCCAGTTCAGTGAAGATTGTATAAAGTTGTTTCTACATGTGGTGAAGTCCCACAAGTAGAAAAGAAGGCCCATTATAGGAAACAGCTAGAAATCAGTACTCATTCAGAGCAAATACTAATGAATATCATAGAACTGTGTGAGAACAAGTGTAAAAGACATCAAAATGTAAGTTTCTAGTCTAGAAAGGATGTTATACACTACAGAAATCCTTGAAATAGAGTTACTTCACAAGAAAACAGTGTTTCAACCCACTAGAATTCACTGAAAAGTAGTATTCAACTGTAAAACAGTTGAAAGACAAGTGTATATAGCTTCTCAAGTTCAGAGAAAAGTGTATAAAGTTGTTTCTACATGTGGTGAAGTCCCACAAGTAGAAAATAAGGCCCATTATAGGAAACAGCTAGAAATCAGTAGTAATTCAGAGAAAATACTAATGAATATCATAGAACTGTGTGAGAACAAGTGTAAAAGACATCAAAATGTAAGTTTCTAGTCTAGAAAGGATGTTATACACTACAGAAATCCTTGAAATAGAGTTACTTCACAAGAAAACAGTGTTTCAACCCACTAGAATTCACTGAAAAGTAGTATTCAAATGTAAAACAGTTGAAAGACAAGTGTATATAGCTTCTCCAGTTCAGGGAAGAGTGTATAAAGTTGTTTCTACATGTGGTGAAGTCCCACAAGTAGAAAAGAAGGCCCATTATATTAAACAGCTAGAAATCAGTAGTCATTCATAGCAAATACTAATGAATATCACAGAATAGAGAGAGAACAAGTGTAAAAGACATCAAAATGTAAGTCTCTAGTCTAGAAAGGATGTTGTACACTGCAGAAATCCTTGAAATAGAGTTACTTCACATGAAACCAGTGTTTCAAACCATCAGAATGGACTGAAAAGTAGTATTTAACTGTAAAACAGTTGAAAGACAAGTTTATATAGCTTCGCAAGTCCACAGAAGACTGTATAAAGTTGTTTCTACATGTGGTGAAGTCCCACAAGTAGAGCAGAAGGCCCATTATAGGAAACAGCTAGAAATCAGTAGTAATTCAGAGGAAATAGTAATGAATATCATAGAAATGTGTGAGAACAAGTGTAAAAGACATCAAAATGTAAGTTTCTAGTCTAGAAAGGATGTTATACACTACAGAAATCCTTGAAATAGAGTTACTTCACAAGAAAACAGTGTTTCAACCCACTAGAATTCACTGAAAAGTAGTATTCAACTGTAAAACAGTTGAAAGACTAGTGTATATAGCTTCTCAAGTTCAGAGAAAAGTGTATAAAGTTGTTTCTACATGTGGTGAAGTCCCACAAGTAGAAAATAAGGCCCATTATAGGAAACAGCTAGATATCAGTAGTAATTCAGAGAAAATACTAATGAATATCATAGAACTGTGTGAGAACAAGTGTAAAAGACATCAAAATGTAAGTTTCTAGTCTAGAAAGGATGTTATACACTACAGAAATCCTTGAAATAGAGTTACTTCACAAGAAAACAGTGTTTCAACCGACTAGAATTCACTGAAAAGTAGTATTCAACTGTAAAACAGTTGAAAGACAAGTTTATATAGCTTCGCAAGTCCACAGAAGACTGTATAAAGTTGTTTCTACATGTGGTGAAGTCCCACAAGTATACCAGAAGGCCCATTATAGGACACTGCAAGAAAGCATTAGTAATTCAGAGCAAATACTAATGAATATCATAGAACTGTGTGAGAACAAGTGTAAAAGACATCAAAATGTAAGTTTCTAGTCTAGAAAGGATGTTATACACTACAGAAATTTTTGAAATAGAGTTACTTCACAAGAAAACAGTGTTTCAACCCACTAGAATTCACTGAAAAGTAGTATTCAACTGTAAAACAGTTGAAAGACAAGTGTATATAGCTTCTCAAGTTCAGAGAAGAGTGTATAAAGTTGTTTCTACATGTGGTGAAGTCCCACAAGTAGAGCAGAAGGCCCATTATAGGAAACAGCTAGAAATCAGTAGTCATTCAGAGCAAATACTAATGAATATCACAGAATAGTGAGAGAACAAGTGTAAAACACATCAAAATGAAAGTGTGTAGTCTAGAAAGGATGTTGTACACTGCTGAAATGCTTGAAATAGAGTTAGTTCACATGAAACCAGTGTTTCAAACTACCAGAATGCACTGAAAAGTAGTATTCAACTGTAGAACAGTTGAAAGACAAGTTTATATAGCTTCGCAAGTCCACAGAAGACTGTATAAAGTTGTTTCTACATGTGGTGAAGTTCGACAAGTAGAGCAGAAGGCCCATTATAGGAAACAGCTAGAAATCAGTAGTAATTCAGAGGAAATACTAATGAATATCATAGAATTGTGTGAGAACAAGTGTAAAAGACATCAAAATGTAAGTTTCTAGTCTAGAAAGGATGTTATACACTACAGAAATCCTTGAAATAGAGTTACTTCACAAGAAAAGAGTGTTTCAACCCACTAGAATTCACTGAAAAGTAGTATTCAACTGTAAAACCGTTGAAAGACAAGTGTATATAGCTTCTCCAGTTCAGTGAAGATTGTATAAAGTTGTTTCTACATGTGGTGAAGTCCCACAAGTAGAAAAGAAGGCCCATTATAGGAAACACCTAGAAATCAGTAGTCATTCAGAGCAAATACTAATGAATATCACAGAATAGAGAGAGAACAAGTGTAAAAGACATCAAAATTTAAGTCTCTAGTCTAGAAAGGATGTTGTACACTGCAGAAATCCTTGAAATAGAGTTACTTCACATGAAACCAGTGTTTCAAACCACCAGAATGCACTGAAAAGTAGTATTTAACTGTAAAACAGTTGAAAGACAAGTGTATATAGCTTCTCAAGTTCAGAGAAAAGTGTATAAAGTTGTTTCTACATGTGGTGAAGTCCCACAGGTAAAAAAGAAGGCCCATTATAGGAAACAGCTAGAAATCAGTAGTCATTCAGAGCAAATACTAATGCATATCACAGAATAGAGAGAGAACAAGTGTAAAAGACATCAAAATGTAAGTCTCTAGTCTAGAAAGGATGTTGTACACTGCAGAAATCCTTGAAATAGAGTTACTTCACAAGAAAACAGTGTTTCAACCCACTAGAATTCACTGAAAAGTAGTATTCAACTGTAAAACAGTTGAAAGACAAGTGTATATAGCTTCTCAAGTTCAGAGAAAAGTGTATAAAGTTGTTTCTACATGTGGTGAAGTCCCACAAGTAGAAAATAAGGCCCATTATAGGAAACAGCTAGAAATCAGTACTCATTCAGAGCAAATACTAATGAATATCATAGAACTGTGTGAGAACAAGTGTAAAAGACATCAAAATGTAAGTTTCTAGTCTAGAAAGGATGTTATACACTACAGAAATCCTTGAAATAGAGTTACTTCACAAGAAAACAGTGTTTCAACCCACTAGAATTCACTGAAAAGTAGTATTCAACTGTAAAACAGTTGAAAGACAAGTGTATATAGCTTATCCAGTTCAGGGAAGAGTGTATAAAGTTGTTCCTACATGTGGTGAAGTCCCACAAGTAGAAAAGAAGGCCCATTATAGGAAACAGCTAGAAATCAGTAGTCATTCAGAGCAAATACTAATGAATATCACAGAATAGAGACAGAACAAGTGTAAAAGACATCAAAATGTAAGTTTCTAGTCTAGAAAGGATGTTATACACTACAGAAATCCTTGAAATAGAGTTACTTCACAAGAAAACAGTGTTTCAACCGACTAGAATTCACTGAAAAGTAGTATTCAACTGTAAAACAGTTGAAAGACAAGTTTATATAGCTTCGCAAGTCCACAGAAGACTGTATAAAGTTGTTTCTACATGTGGTGAAGTCCCACAAGTATACCAGAAGGCCCATTATAGGACACTGCAAGAAAGCATTAGTAATTCAGAGCAAATACTAATGAATATCATAGAACTGTGTGAGAACAAGTGTAAAAGACATCAAAATGTAAGTTTCTAGTCTAGAAAGGATGTTATACACTACAGAAATCCTTGAAATAGAGTTACTTCACAAGAAAACAGTGTTTCAACCCACTAGAATTCACTGAAAAGTAGTATTCAACTGTAAAACAGTTGAAAGACAAGTGTATATAGCTTCTCAAGTTCAGAGAAGAGTGTATAAAGTTGTTTCTACATGTGGTGAAGTCCCACAAGTAGAGCAGAAGGCCCATTATAGGAAACAGCTAGAAATCAGTAGTCATTCAGAGCAAATACTAATGAATATCACAGAATAGTGAGAGAACAAGTGTAAAACACATCAAAATGAAAGTGTGTAGTCTAGAAAGGATGTTGTACACTGCTGAAATCCTTGAAATAGAGTTAGTTCACATGAAACCAGTGTTTCAAACTACCAGAATGCACTGAAAAGTAGTATTCAACTGTAGAACAGTTGAAAGACAAGTTTATATAGCTTCGCAAGTCCACAGAAGACTGTATAAAGTTGTTTCTACATGTGGTGAAGTTCCACAAGTAGAGCAGAAGGCCCATTATAGGAAACAGCTAGAAATCAGTAGTAATTCAGAGGAAATACTAATGAATATCATAGAATTGTGTGAGAACAAGTGTAAAAGACATCAAAATGTAAGTTTCTAGTCTAGAAAGGATGTTATACACTACAGAAATCCTTGAAATAGAGTTACTTCACAAGAAAACAGTGTTTCAACCCACTAGAATTCACTGAAAAGTAGTATTCAACTGTAAAACAGTTGAAAGACAAGTGTATATAGCTTCTCAAGTTCAGAGAAGAGTGTATAAAGTTGTTTCTACATGTGGTGAAGTCCCACAAGTAGAGCAGAAGGCCCATTATAGGAAACAGCTAGAAATCAGTAGCCATTCAGAGCAAATACTAATGAATATCACAGAATAGAGAGAGAACAAGTGTAAAAGACATCAAAATGTAAGTCTCTAGTCTTGAAAGGATGTTATACCCTACAGAAATCCTTGAAATAGAGTTAATTCACAAGAAAACAGTGTTTCAACCCACTAGAATTCACTGAAAAGAAGTATTCAACTGTAAAACAGTTGAAAGACAAGTGTATATAGCTTCTCCAGTTCAGGGAAGAGTGTATAAAGTTGTTTCTACATGTGGTGAAGTCCCACAGGTAGAAAAGAAGGCCCATTATAGGAAACAGCTAGAAATCAGTAGTAATACAGAGGAAATAGTAATGAATATCATAGAACTGTGTGAGAACAAGTGTAAAAGACATCAAAATGTAAGTTTCTAGTCTAGAAAGGATGTTATACACTACAGAAATCCTTGAAATAGAGTTACTTCACAAGAAAACTGTGTTTCAACCCACTAGAAGTCACTGAAAAGTAGTATTCAACTGTAAAACAGTTGAAAGACAAGTTTATATAGCTTCGCAAGTCCACAGAAGACTGTATAAAGTTGTTTCTACATGTGGTGAAGTTCCACAAGTAGAGCAGAAGGCCCATTATAGGAAACAGCTAGAAATCAGTAGTAATTCAGAGGATATACTAATGAATATCATAGAATTGTGTGAGAACAAGTGTAAAAGACATCAAAATGTAAGTCTCTAGTCTTGAAAGGATGTTATACACTACAGAAATCCTTGAAATAGAGTTACTTCACAAGAAAAGAGTGTTTCAACCCACTAGAATTCACTGAAAAGTAGTATTCAACTGTAAAACAGTTGAAAGACAAGTGTATATAGCTTCTCCAGTTCAAGAAGAGTGTATAAAGTTGTTTCTACATGTGGTGAAGTCCCACAAGTAGAAAAGAAGGCCCATTATAGGAAACACCTAGAAATCAGTAGTCATTCAGAGCAAATACTAATGAATATCACAGAATAGAGAGAGAACAAGTGTAAAAGACATCAAAATGTAAGTCTCTAGTCTAGAAAGGATGTTGTACACTGCAGAAATCCTTGAAATAGAGTTACTTCACATGAAACCAGTGTTTCAAACCACCAGAATGCACTGAAAAGTAGTATTTAACTGTAAAACAGTTGAAAGACAAGTGTATATAGCTTCTCAAGTTCAGGGAAGAGTGTATAAAGTTGTTTCTACATGTGGTGAAGTCCCACAAGTAGAAAAGAAGGCCCATTATATTAAACAGCTAGAAATCAGTAGTCATTCAGAGCAAATACTAATGAATATCACAGAATAGAGAGAGAACAAGTGTAAAAGACATCAAAATGTAAGTCTCTAGTCTAGAAAGGATGTTATACACTACAGAAATCCTTGAAATAGAGTTACTTCACAAGAAAACAGTGTTTCAACCCACTAGAATTCACTGAAAAGTAGTATTCAACTGTAAAACAGTTGAAAGACAAGATTATATAGCTTCGCAAGTCCACAGAAGACTGTATAAAGTTGTTTCTACATGTGGTGAAGTCCCACAAGTAGAAAATAAGGCCCATTATAGGAAACAGCTAGAAATCAGTACTCATTCAGAGCAAATACTAATGAATATCATAGAACTGTGTGAGAACAAGTGTAAAAGAGATCAAAATGTAAGTTTCTAGTCTAGTAAGGATGTTATACACTACAGAAATCCTTGAAATAGAGTTACTTCACAAGAAAACAGTGTTTCAACGCACTAGAATTCTCTGAAAAGTAGTATTCAACTGTAAAACAGTTGAAAGACAAGTGTATATAGCTTCTCAAGTTCAGGGAAGAGTGTATAAAGTTGTTTCTACATGTGGTGAAGTCCCACAAGTAGAAAAGAAGGCCCATTATATTAAACAGCTAGAAATCAGTAGTCATTCATAGCAAATACTAATGAATATCACAGAATAGAGAGAGAACAAGTGTAAAAGACATCAAAATGTAAGTCTCTAGTCTAGAAAGGATGTTGTACACTGCAGAAATCCTTGAAATAGAGTTACTTCACATGAAACCAGTGTTTCAAACCATCAGAATGGACTGAAAAGTAGTATTTAACTGTAAAACAGTTGAAAGACAAGTTTATATAGCTTCGCAAGTCCACAGAAGACTGTATAAAGTTGTTTCTACATGTGGTGAAGTCCCACAAGTAGAGCAGAAGGCCCATTATAGGAAACAGCTAGAAATCAGTAGTAATTCAGAGGAAATAGTAATGAATATCATAGAATTGTGTGAGAACAAGTGTAAAAGACATCAAAATGTAAGTTTCTAGTCTAGAAAGGATGTTATACACTACAGAAATCCTTGAAATAGAGTTACTTCACAAGAAAACAGTGTTTCAACCCACTAGAATTCACTGAAAAGTAGTATTCAACTGTAAAACAGTTGAAAGACTAGTGTATATAGCTTCTCAAGTTCAGAGAAAAGTGTATAAAGTTGTTTCTACATGTGGTGAAGTCCCACAAGTAGAAAATAAGGCCCATTATAGGAAACAGCTAGATATCAGTAGTAATTCAGAGAAAATACTAATGAATATCATAGAACTGTGTGAGAACAAGTGTAAAAGACATCAAAATGTAAGTTTCTAGTCTAGAAAGGATGTTATACACTACAGAAATCCTTGAAATAGAGTTACTTCACAAGAAAACAGTGTTTCAACCGACTAGAATTCACTGAAAAGTAGTATTCAACTGTAAAACAGTTGAAAGACAAGTTTATATAGCTTCGCAAGTCCACAGAAGACTGTATAAAGTTGTTTCTACATGTGGTGAAGTCCCACAAGTATACCAGAAGGCCCATTATAGGACACTGCAAGAAAGCATTAGTAATTCAGAGCAAATACTAATGAATATCATAGAACTGTGTGAGAACAAGTGTAAAAGACATCAAAATGTAAGTTTCTAGTCTAGAAAGGATGTTGTACACTACAGAAATTTTTGAAATAGAGTTACTTCACAAGAAAACAGTGTTTCAACCCACTAGAATTCACTGAAAAGTAGTATTCAACTGTAAAACAGTTGAAAGACAAGTGTATATAGCTTCTCAAGTTCAGAGAAGAGTGTATAAAGTTGTTTCTACATGTGGTGAAGTCCCACAAGTAGAGCAGAAGGCCCATTATAGGAAACAGCTAGAAATCAGTAGTCATTCAGAGCAAATACTAGTGAATATCACAGAATAGTGAGAGAACAAGTGTAAAACACATCAAAATGAAAGTGTGTAGTCTAGAAAGGATGTTGTACACTGCTGAAATCCTTGAAATAGAGTTAGTTCACATGAAACCAGTGTTTCAAACTACCAGAATGCACTGAAAAGTAGTATTCAACTGTAGAACAGTTGAAAGACAAGTTTATATAGCTTCGCAAGTCCACAGAAGACTGTATAAAGTTGTTTCTACATGTGGTGAAGTTCCACAAGTAGAGCAGAAGGCCCATTATAGGAAACAGCTAGAAATCAGTAGTAATTCAGAGGAAATACTAATGAATATCATAGAATTGTGTGAGAACAAGTGTAAAAGACATCAAAATGTAAGTTTCTAGTCTAGAAAGGATGTTATACACTACAGAAATCCTTGAAATAGAGTTACTTCACAAGAAAAGAGTGTTTCAACCCACTAGAATTCACTGAAAAGTAGTATTCAACTGTAAAACCGTTGAAAGACAAGTGTATATAGCTTCTCCAGTTCAGTGAAGATTGTATAAAGTTGTTTCTACATGTGGTGAAGTCCCACAAGTAGAAAAGAAGGCCCATTATAGGAAACAGCTAGAAATCAGTACTCATTCAGAGCAAATACTAATGAATATCATAGAACTGTGTGAGAACAAGTGTAAAAGACATCAAAATGTAAGTTTCTAGTCTAGAAAGGATGTTATACACTACAGAAATCCTTGAAATAGAGTTACTTCACAAGAAAACAGTGTTTCAACCCACTAGAATTCACTGAAAAGTAGTATTCAACTGTAAAACAGTTGAAAGACAAGTGTATATAGCTTCTCAAGTTCAGAGAAAAGTGTATAAAGTTGTTTCTACATGTGGTGAAGTCCCACAAGTAGAAAATAAGGCCCATTATAGGAAACAGCTAGAAATCAGTAGTAATTCAGAGAAAATACTAATGAATATCATAGAACTGTGTGAGAACAAGTGTAAAAGACATCAAAATGTAAGTTTCTAGTCTAGAAAGGATGTTATACACTACAGAAATCCTTGAAATAGAGTTACTTCACAAGAAAACAGTGTTTCAACCCACTAGAATTCACTGAAAAGTAGTATTCAAATGTAAAACAGTTGAAAGACAAGTGTATATAGCTTCTCCAGTTCAGGGAAGAGTGTATAAAGTTGTTTCTACATGTGGTGAAGTCCCACAAGTAGAAAAGAAGGCCCATTATAGTAAACAGCTAGAAATCAGTAGTCATTCAGAGCAAATACTAATGAATATCACAGAATAGAGACAGAACAAGTGTAAAAGACATCAAAATGTAAGTCTGTAGTCTAGAAAGTATGTTGTACACTGCAGAAATCCTTGAAATAGAGTTACTTCACATGAAACCAGTGTTTCAAACCACCAGAATGCACTGAAAAGTAGTATTTCACTGTAAAACAGTTGAAAGACAAGTGTATATAGCTTCTCAAGTTCAGAGAAAAGTGTATAAAGTTGTTTCTACATGTGGTGAAGTCCCACAGGTAAAAAAGAAGGCCCATTATAGGAAACAGCTAGAAATCAGTAGTCATTCAGAGCAAATACTAATGAATATCACAGAATAGTGAGAGAACAAGTGTAAAACACATCAAAATGAAAGTGTGTAGTCTAGAAAGGATGTTGTACACTGCTGAAATCCTTGAAATAGAGTTACTTCACAAGAAAACAGTGTTTCAACCCACTAGAATTCACTGAAAAGTAGTATTCAACTGTAAAACAGTTGAAAGACAAGTGTATATAGCTTCTCAAGTTCAGAGAAAAGTGTATAAACTTGTTTCTACATGTGGTGAAGTCCCACAAGTAGAGCAGAAGGCACATTATAGGAAACAGCTAGAAATCAGTAGTCATTCAGAGCAAATACTAATGAATATCACAGAATAGAGAGAGAACAAGTGTAAAAGACATCAAAATGTAAGTCTCTAGTCTAGAAAGGATGTTGTACACTGCAGAAATCCTTGAAATAGAGTTACTTCACAAGAAAACAGTGTTTCAACCCACTAGAATTCACTGAAAAGTAGTATTCAACTGTAAAACAGTTGAAAGACAAGTGTATATAGCTTCTCAAGTTCAGAGAAAAGTGTATAAACTTGTTTCTACATGTGGTGAAGTCCCACAAGTAGAGCAGAAGGCACATTATAGGAAACAGCTAGAAATCAGTAGTCATTCAGAGCAAATACTAATGAATATCACAGAATAGAGAGAGAACAAGTGTAAAAGACATCAAAATGTAAGTCTCTAGTCTAGAAAGGATGTTGTACACTGCAGAAATCCTTGAAATAGAGTTACTTCACATGAAACCAGTGTTTCAAACCATCAGAATGCACTGAAAAGTAGTATTTAACTGTAAAAGTGTTGAAAGACAAGTTTATATAGCTTCGCAAGTCCACAGAAGACTGTATAAAGTTGTTTCTACATGTGGTGAAGTCCCACAAGTAGAGCAGAAGGCCCATTATAGGAAACACCTAGAAATCAGTAGTAATTCAGAGGAAATACTAATGAATATCATAGAATTGTGTGAGAACAAGTGTAAAAGACATCAAAATGTAAGTTTCTAGTCTAGAAAGGATGTTATACACTACAGAAATCCTTGAAATAGAGTTACTTCACAAGAAAAGAGTGTTTCAACCCACTAGAATTCACTGAAAAGTAGTATTCAACTGTAAAACAGTTGAAAGACAAGTGTATATAGCTTCTCAAGTTCAGAGAAGAGTGTATAAAGTTGTTTCTACATGTGGTGAAGTCCCACAAGTAGAAAAGAAGGCCCATTATAGGAAACAGCTAGAAATCAGTAGTCATTCAGAGCAAATACTAATGAATATCACAGAATAGAGACAGAACAAGTGTAAAAGACATCAAAATGTAAGTTTCTAGTCTAGAAAGGATGTTATACACTACAGAAATCCTTGAAATAGAGTTACTTCACAGGAAAACAGTGTTTCAACGCACTAGAATTCTCTGAAAAGTAGTATTCAACTGTAAAACAGTTGAAAGACAAGTTTATATAGCTTCGCAAGTCCACAGAAGACTGTATAAAGTTGTTTCTACATGTGGTGAAGTCCCACAAGTAGAAAATAAGGCCCATTATAGGAAACAGCTAGAAATCAGTACTCATTCAGAGCAAATACTAATGAATATCATAGAACTGTGTGAGAACAAGTGTAAAAGACATCAAAATGTAAGTTTCTAGTCTAGAAAGGATGTTATACACTACAGAAATCCTTGAAATAGTTACTTCACAATAAAACAGTGTTTCAACCCACTAGAATTCTCTGAAAAGTAGTATTCAACTGTAAAACAGTTGAAAGACAAGTGTATATAGCTTCTCAAGTTCAGGGAAGAGTGTATAAAGTTGTTTCTACATGTGGTGAAGTCCCACAAGTAGAAAAGAAGGCCCATTATATTAAACAGCTAGAAATCAGTAGTCATTCATAGCAAATACTAATGAATATCACAGAATAGAGAGAGAACAAGTGTAAAAGACATCAAAATTTAAGTCTCTAGTCTAGAAAGGATGTTGTACACTGCAGAAATCCTTGAAATAGAGTTACTTCACATGAAACCAGTGTTTCAAACCATCAGAATGGACTGAAAAGTAGTATTTAACTGTAAAACAGTTGAAAGACAAGTTTATATAGCTTCGCAAGTCCACAGAAGACTGTATAAAGTTGTTTCTACATGTGGTGAAGTCCCACAAGTAGAGCAGAAGGCCCATTATAGGAAACAGCTAGAAATCAGTAGTAATTCAGAGGAAATAGTAATGAATATCATAGAATTGTGTGAGAACAAGTGTAAAAGACATCAAAATGTAAGTTTCTAGTCTAGAAAGGATGTTATACACTACAGAAATCCTTGAAATAGAGTTACTTCACAAGAAAACAGTGTTTCAACCCACTAGAATTCACTGAAAAGTAGTATTCAACTGTAAAACAGTTGAAAGACAAGTGTATATAGCTTCTCAAGTTCAGAGAAAAGTGTATAAAGTTGTTTCTACATGTGGTGAAGTCCCACAAGTAGAAAATAAGGCCCATTATAGGAAACAGCTAGAAATCAGTAGTAATTCAGAGAAAATACTAATGAATATCATAGAACTGTGTGAGAGCAAGTGTAAAAGACATCAAAATGTAAGTTTCTAGTCTAGAAAGGATGTTATACACTACAGAAATCCTTGAAATAGAGTTACTTCACAAGAAAACAGTGTTTCAACCCACTAGAATTCACTGAAAAGTAGTATTCAACTGTAAAACAGTTGAAAGACAAGTGTATATAGCTTCTCCAGTTCAGGGAAGAGTGTATAAAGTTGTTCCTACATGTGGTGAAGTCCCACAAGTAGAAAAGAAGGCCCATTATAGGAAACAGCTAGAAATCAGTAGTCATTCAGAGCAAATACTAATGAATATCACAGAATAGAGACAGAACAAGTGTAAAAGACATCAAAATGTAAGTTTCTAGTCTAGAAAGGATGTTATACACTACAGAAATCCTTGAAATAGAGTTACTTCACAAGAAAACAGTGTTTCAACCGACTAGAATTCACTGAAAAGTAGTATTCAACTGTAAAACAGTTGAAAGACAAGTTTATATAGCTTCGCAAGTCCACAGAAGACTGTATAAAGTTGTTTCTACATGTGGTGAAGTCCCACAAGTATACCAGAAGGCCCATTATAGGACACTGCAAGAAAGCATTAGTAATTCAGAGCAAATACTAATGAATATCATAGAACTGTGTGAGAACAAGTGTAAAAGACATCAAAATGTAAGTTTCTAGTCTAGAAAGGATGTTATACACTACAGAAATCCTTGAAATAGAGTTACTTCACAAGAAAACAGTGTTTCAACCCACTAGAATTCACTGAAAAGTAGTATTCAACTGTAAAACAGTTGAAAGACAAGTGTATATAGCTTCTCCAGTTCAGGGAAGAGTGTATAAAGTTGTTTCTACATGTGGTGAAGTCCCACAAGTAGAAAAGAAGGCCCATTACAGGAAACACCTAGAAATCAGTAGTCATTCAGAGCGAATACTAATGAATATCACAGAATAGAGAGAGAACAAGTGTAAAAGACATCAACATGTAAGTCTCTAGTCTAGAAAGGATGTTGTACACTGCAGAAATCCTTGAAATAGAGTTACTTCACATGAAACCAGTGTTTCAAACCACCAGAATGCACTGAAAAGTAGTATTTAACTGTAAAACAGTTGAAAGACAAGTGTATATAGCTTCTCAAGTTCAGGGAAGAGTGTATAAAGTTGTTTCTACATGTGGTGAAGTCCCACAAGTAGAAAAGAAGGCCCATTATAGGAAACAGCTAGAAATCAGTAGTCATTCAGAGCAAATACTAATGAATATCACAGAATAGAGAGAGAACAAGTGTAAAAGACATCAAAATGTAAGTCTCTAGTCTAGAAAGGATGTTATACACTACAGAAATCCTTGAAATAGAGTTACTTCACAAGAAAACAGTGTTTCAACCCACTAGAATTCACTGAAAAGTAGTATTCAACTGTAAAACAGTTGAAAGACAAGATTATATAGCTTCGCAAGTCCACGGAAGACTGTATAAAGTTGTTTCTACATGTGGTGAAGTCCCACAAGTAGAAAATAAGGCCCATTATAGGAAACAGCTAGAAATCAGTACTCATTCAGAGCAAATACTAATGAATATCATAGAACTGTGTGAGAACAAGTGTAAAAGACATCAAAATGTAAGTTTCTAGTCTAGAAAGGATGTTATACACTACAGAAATCCTTGAAATAGAGTTACTTCACAAGAAAACAGTGTTTCAACGCACTAGAATTCTCTGAAAAGTAGTATTCAACTGTAAAACAGTTGAAAGACAAGTGTATATAGCTTCTCAAGTTCAGGGAAGAGTGTATTAAGTTGTTTCTACATGTGGTGAAGTCCCACAAGTAGAAAAGAAGGCCCATTATATTAAACAGCTAGAAATCAGTAGTCATTCATAGCAAATACTAATGAATATCACAGAATAGAGAGAGAACAAGTGTAAAAGACATCAAAATGTAAGTCTCTAGTCTAGAAAGGATGTTGTACACTGCAGAAATCCTTGAAATAGAGTTACTTCACATGAAACCAGTGTTTCAAACCATCAGAATGGACTGAAAAGTAGTATTTAACTGTAAAACAGTTGAAAGACAAGTTTATATAGCTTCGCAAGTCCACAGAAGACTGTATAAAGTTGTTTCTACATGTGGTGAAGTCCCACAAGTAGAGCAGAAGGCCCATTATAGGAAACAGCTAGAAATCAGTAGTAATTCAGAGAAAATACTAATGAATATCATAGAACTGTGTGAGAACAAGTGTAAAAGACATCAAAATGTAAGTTTCTAGTCTAGAAAGGATGTTATACACTACAGAAATCCTTGAAATAGAGTTACTTCACAAGAAAAGAGTGTTTCAACCCACTAGAATTCACTGAAAAGTAGTATTCAACTGTAAAACAGTTGAAAGACAAGTGTATATAGCTTCTCCAGTTCAGGGAAGAGTGTATAAAGTTGTTTCTACATGTGGTGAAGTCCCACAAGTAGAAAAGAAGGCCCATTATAGGAAACAGCTAGAAATCAGTAGTCATTCAGAGCAAATACTAATGAATATCACAGAATAGAGACAGAACAAGTGTAAAAGACATCAAAATGTAAGTTTCTAGTCTAGAAAGGATGTTATACACTACAGAAATCCTTGAAATAGAGTTACTTCACAAGAAAACAGTGTTTCAACCAACTAGAATTCACTGAAAAGTAGTATTCAACTGTAAAACAGTTGAAAGACAAGTTTATATAGCTTCGCAAGTCCACAGAAGACTGTATAAAGTTGTTTCTACATGTGGTGAAGTCCCACAAGTATACCAGAAGGCCCATTATAGGACACTGCAAGAAAGCATTAGTAATTCAGAGCAAATACTAATGAATATCATAGAACTGTGTGAGAACAAGTGTAAAAGACATCAAAATGTAAGTTTCTAGTCTAGAAAGGATGTTATACACTACAGAAATCCTTGAAATAGAGTTACTTCACAAGAAAACAGTGTTTCAACGCACTAGAATTCTCTGAAAAGTAGTATTCAACTGTAAAACAGTTGAAAGACAAGTTTATATAGCTTCGCAAGTCCACAGAAGACTGTATAAAGTTGTTTCTACATGTGGTGAAGTCCCACAAGTAGAAAATAAGGCCCATTATAGGAAACAGCTAGAAATCAGTACTCATTCAGAGCAAATACTAATGAATATCATAGAACTGTGTGAGAACAAGTGTAAAAGACATCAAAATGTACGTTTCTAGTCTGGAAAGGATGTTATACACTACAGAAATCCTTAAAATAGAGTTACTTCACAAGAAAACAGTGTTTCAACCCACTAGAATTCTCTGAAAAGTAGTATTCAACTGTAAAACAGTTGAAAGACAAGTGTATATAGCTTCTCAAGTTCAGGGAAGAGTGTATAAAGTTGTTTCTACATGTGGTGAAGTCCCACAAGTAGAAAAGAAGGCCCATTATATTAAACAGCTAGAAATCAGTAGTCATTCATAGCAAATACTAATGAATATCACAGAATAGAGAGAGAACAAGTGTAAAAGACATCAAAATTTAAGTCTCTAGTCTAGAAAGGATGTTGTACACTGCAGAAATCCTTGAAATAGAGTTACTTCACATGAAACCAGTGTTTCAAACCATCAGAATGGACTGAAAAGTAGTATTTAACTGTAAAACAGTTGAAAGACAAGTTTATATAGCTTCGCAAGTCCACAGAAGACTGTATAAAGTTGTTTCTACATGTGGTGAAGTCCCACAAGTAGAGCAGAAGGCCCATTATAGGAAACAGCTAGAAATCAGTAGTAATTCAGAGGAAATAGTAATGAATATCATAGAATTGTGTGAGAACAAGTGTAAAAGACATCAAAATGTAAGTTTCTAGTCTAGAAAGGATGTTATACACTACAGAAATCCTTGAAATAGAGTTACTTCACAAGAAAACAGTGTTTCAACCCACTAGAATTCACTGAAAAGTAGTATTCAACTGTAAAACAGTTGAAAGACAAGTGTATATAGCTTCTCAAGTTCAGAGAAAAGTGTATAAAGTTGTTTCTACATGTGGTGAAGTCCCACAAGTAGAAAATAAGGCCCATTATAGGAAACAGCTAGAAATCAGTAGTAATTCAGAGAAAATACTAATGAATATCATAGAACTGTGTGAGAGCAAGTGTAAAAGACATCAAAATGTAAGTTTCTAGTCTAGAAAGGATGTTATACACTACAGAAATCCTTGAAATAGAGTTACTTCACAAGAAAACAGTGTTTCAACCCACTAGAATTCACTGAAAAGTAGTATTCAACTGTAAAACAGTTGAAAGACAAGTGTATATAGCTTCTCCAGTTCAGGGAAGAGTGTATAAAGTTGTTCCTACATGTGGTGAAGTCCCACAAGTAGAAAAGAAGGCCCATTATAGGAAACAGCTAGAAATCAGTAGTCATTCAGAGCAAATACTAATGAATATCACAGAATAGAGACAGAACAAGTGTAAAAGACATCAAAATGTAAGTTTCTAGTCTAGAAAGGATGTTATACACTACAGAAATCCTTGAAATAGAGTTACTTCACAAGAAAACAGTGTTTCAACCGACTAGAATTCACTGAAAAGTAGTATTCAACTGTAAAACAGTTGAAAGACAAGTTTATATAGCTTCGCAAGTCCACAGAAGACTGTATAAAGTTGTTTCTACATGTGGTGAAGTCCCACAAGTATACCAGAAGGCCCATTATAGGACACTGCAAGAAAGCATTAGTAATTCAGAGCAAATACTAATGAATATCATAGAACTGTGTGAGAACAAGTGTAAAAGACATCAAAATGTAAGTTTCTAGTCTAGAAAGGATGTTATACACTACAGAAATCCTTGAAATAGAGTTACTTCACAAGAAAACAGTGTTTCAACCCACTAGAATTCACTGAAAAGTAGTATTCAACTGTAAAACAGTTGAAAGACAAGTGTATATAGCTTCTCCAGTTCAGGGAAGAGTGTATAAAGTTGTTTCTACATGTGGTGAAGTCCCACAAGTAGAAAAGAAGGCCCATTATAGGAAACACCTAGAAATCAGTAGTCATTCAGAGCAAATACTAATGAATATCACAGAATAGAGAGAGAACAAGTGTAAAAGACATCAACATGTAAGTCTCTAGTCTAGAAAGGATGTTGTACACTGCAGAAATCCTTGAAATAGAGTTACTTCACATGAAACCAGTGTTTCAAACCACCAGAATGCACTGAAAAGTAGTATTTAACTGTAAAACAGTTGAAAGACAAGTGTATATAGCTTCTCAAGTTCAGGGAAGAGTGTATAAAGTTGTTTCTACATGTGGTGAAGTCCCACAAGTAGAAAATAAGGCCCATTATAGGAAACAGCTAGAAATCAGTACTCATTCAGAGCAAATACTAATGAATATCATAGAACTGTGTGAGAACAAGTGTAAAAGACATCAAAATGTAAGTTTCTAGTCTAGAAAGGATGTTATACACTACAGAAATCCTTGAAATAGAGTTACTTCACAAGAAAACAGTGTTTCAACGCACTAGAATTCTCTGAAAAGTAGTATTCAACTGTAAAACAGTTGAAAGACAAGTGTATATAGCTTCTCAAGTTCAGGGAAGAGTGTATTAAGTTGTTTCTACATGTGGTGAAGTCCCACAAGTAGAAAAGAAGGCCCATTATATTAAACAGCTAGAAATCAGTAGTCATTCATAGCAAATACTAATGAATATCACAGAATAGAGAGAGAACAAGTGTAAAAGACATCAAAATGTAAGTCTCTAGTCTAGAAAGGATGTTGTACACTGCAGAAATCCTTGAAATAGAGTTACTTCACATGAAACCAGTGTTTCAAACCATCAGAATGGACTGAAAAGTAGTATTTAACTGTAAAACAGTTGAAAGACAAGTTTATATAGCTTCGCAAGTCCACAGAAGACTGTATAAAGTTGTTTCTACATGTGGTGAAGTCCCACAAGTAGAGCAGAAGGCCCATTATAGGAAACAGCTAGAAATCAGTAGTAATTCAGAGAAAATACTAATGAATATCATAGAACTGTGTGAGAAGAAGTGTAAAAGACATCAAAATGTAAGTTTCTAGTCTAGAAAGGATGTTATACACTACAGAAATCCTTGAAATAGAGTTACTTCACAAGAAAAGAGTGTTTCAACCCACTAGAATTCACTGAAAAGTAGTATTCAACTGTAAAACAGTTGAAAGACAAGTGTATATAGCTTCTCCAGTTCAGGGAAGAGTGTATAAAGTTGTTTCTACATGTGGTGAAGTCCCACAAGTAGAAAAGAAGGCCCATTATAGGAAACAGCTAGAAATCAGTAGTCATTCAGAGCAAATACTAATGAATATCACAGAATAGAGACAGAACAAGTGTAAAAGACATCAAAATGTAAGTTTCTAGTCTAGAAAGGATGTTATACACTACAGAAATCCTTGAAATAGAGTTACTTCACAAGAAAACAGTGTTTCAACCAACTAGAATTCACTGAAAAGTAGTATTCAACTGTAAAACAGTTGAAAGACAAGTTTATATAGCTTCGCAAGTCCACAGAAGACTGTATAAAGTTGTTTCTACATGTGGTGAAGTCCCACAAGTATACCAGAAGGCCCATTATAGGACACTGCAAGAAAGCATTAGAAATTCAGAGCAAATACTAATGAATATCATAGAACTTTGTGAGAACAAGTGTAAAAGACATCAAAATGTAAGTTTCTAGTCTAGAAAGGATGTTATACACTACAGAAATCCTTGAAATAGAGTTACTTCACAAGAAAACAGTGTTTCAATGCACTAGAATTCTCTGAAAAGTAGTATTCAACTGTAAAACAGTTGAAAGACAAGTTTATATAGCTTCGCAAGTCCACAGAAGACTGTATAAAGTTGTTTCTACATGTGGTGAAGTCCCACAAGTAGAAAATAAGGCCCATTATAGGAAACAGCTAGAAATCAGTACTCATTCAGAGCAAATACTAATGAATATCATAGAACTGTGTGAGAACAAGTGTAAAAGACATCAAAATGTACGTTTCTAGTCTAGAAAGGATGTTATACACTACAGAAATCCTTGAAATAGAGTTACTTCACAAGAAAACAGTGTTTCAACCCACTAGAATTCACTGAAAAGTAGTATTCAACTGTAAAACAGTTGAAAGACAAGTGTATATAGCTTATCCAGTTCAGGGAAGAGTGTATAAAGTTGTTCCTACATGTGGTGAAGTCCCACAAGTAGAAAAGAAGGCCCATTATAGGAAACAGCTAGAAATCAGTAGTCATTCAGAGCAAATACTAATGAATATCACAGAATAGAGACAGAACAAGTGTAAAAGACATCAAAATGTAAGTTTCTAGTCTAGAAAGGATGTTATACACTACAGAAATCCTTGAAATAGAGTTACTTCACAAGAAAACAGTGTTTCAACCGACTAGAATTCACTGAAAAGTAGTATTCAACTGTAAAACAGTTGAAAGACAAGTTTATATAGCTTCGCAAGTCCACAGAAGACTGTATAAAGTTGTTTCTACATGTGGTGAAGTCCCACAAGTATACCAGAAGGCCCATTATAGGACACTGCAAGAAAGCATTAGTAATTCAGAGCAAATACTAATGAATATCATAGAACTGTGTGAGAACAAGTGTAAAAGACATCAAAATGTAAGTTTCTAGTCTAGAAAGGATGTTATACACTACAGAAATCCTTGAAATAGAGTTACTTCACAAGAAAACAGTGTTTCAACCCACTAGAATTCACTGAAAAGTAGTATTCAACTGTAAAACAGTTGAAAGACAAGTGTATATAGCTTCTCAAGTTCAGAGAAGAGTGTATAAAGTTGTTTCTACATGTGGTGAAGTCCCACAAGTAGAGCAGAAGGCCCATTATAGGAAACAGCTAGAAATCAGTAGTCATTCAGAGCAAATACTAATGAATATCACAGAATAGTGAGAGAACAAGTGTAAAACACATCAAAATGAAAGTGTGTAGTCTAGAAAGGATGTTGTACACTGCTGAAATCCTTGAAATAGAGTTAGTTCACATGAAACCAGTGTTTCAAACTACCAGAATGCACTGAAAAGTAGTATTCAACTGTAGAACAGTTGAAAGACAAGTTTATATAGCTTCGCAAGTCCACAGAAGACTGTATAAAGTTGTTTCTACATGTGGTGAAGTTCCACAAGTAGAGCAGAAGGCCCATTATAGGAAACAGCTAGAAATCAGTAGTAATTCAGAGGAAATACTAATGAATATCATAGAATTGTGTGAGAACAAGTGTAAAAGACATCAAAATGTAAGTTTCTAGTCTAGAAAGGATGTTATACACTACAGAAATCCTTGAAATAGAGTTACTTCACAAGAAAACAGTGTTTCAACCCACTAGAATTCACTGAAAAGTAGTATTCAACTGTAAAACAGTTGAAAGACAAGTGTATATAGCTTCTCAAGTTCAGAGAAGAGTGTATAAAGTTGTTTCTACATGTGGTGAAGTCCCACAAGTAGAGCAGAAGGCCCATTATAGGAAACAGCTAGAAATCAGTAGCCATTCAGAGCAAATACTAATGAATATCACAGAATAGAGAGAGAACAAGTGTAAAAGACATCAAAATGTAAGTCTCTAGTCTTGAAAGTATGTTATACCCTACAGAAATCCTTGAAATAGAGTTAATTCACAAGAAAACAGTGTTTCAACCCACTAGAATTCACTGAAAAGAAGTATTCAACTGTAAAACAGTTGAAAGACAAGTGTATATAGCTTCTCCAGTTCAGGGAAGAGTGTATAAAGTTGTTTCTACATGTGGTGAAGTCCCACAGGTAGAAAAGAAGGCCCATTATAGGAAACAGCTAGAAATCAGTAGTAATACAGAGGAAATAGTAATGAATATCATAGAACTGTGTGAGAACAAGTGTAAAAGACATCAAAATGTAAGTTTCTAGTCTAGAAAGGATGTTATACACTGCAGAAATCCTTGAAATAGAGTTACTTCACAAGAAAAGAGTGTTTCAACCCACTAGAATTCACTGAAAAGTAGTATTCAACTGTAAAACAGTTGAAAGACAAGTGTATATAGCTTCTCCAGTTCAAGGAAGAGTGTATAAAGTTGTTTCTACATGTGGTGAAGTCCCACAAGTAGAAAAGAAGGCCCATTATAGGAAACACCTAGAAATCAGTAGTCATTCAGAGCAAATACTAATGAATATCACAGAATAGAGAGAGAACAAGTGTAAAAGACATCAAAATGTAAGTCTCTAGTCTAGAAAGGATGTTGTACACTGCAGAAATCCTTGAAATAGAGTTACTTCACATGAAACCAGTGTTTCAAACCACCAGAATGCACTGAAAAGTAGTATTTAACTGTAAAACAGTTGAAAGACAAGTGTATATAGCTTCTCAAGTTCAGGGAAGAGTGTATAAAGTTGTTTCTACATGTGGTGAAGTCCCACAAGTAGAAAAGAATGCCCATTATAGGAAACAGCTAGAAATCAGTAGTCATTCAGAGCAAATACTAATGAATATCACAGAATAGAGAGAGAACAAGTGTAAAAGACATCAAAATGTAAGTCTCTAGTCTAGAAAGGATGTTATACACTACAGAAATCCTTGAAATAGAGTTACTTCACAAGAAAACAGTGTTTCAACCCACTAAAATTCACTGAAAAGTAGTATTCAACTGTAAAACAGTTGAAAGACAAGATTATATAGCTTCGCAAGTCCACAGAAGACTGTATAAAGTTGTTTCTACATGTGGTGAAGTCCCACAAGTAGAAAATAAGGCCCATTATAGGAAACAGCTAGAAATCAGTACTCATTCAGAGCAAATACTAATGAATATCATAGAACTGTGTGAGAACAAGTGTAAAAGAGATCAAAATGTAAGTTTCTAGTCTAGTAAGGATGTTATACACTACAGAAATCCTTGAAATAGAGTTACTTCACAAGAAAACAGTGTTTCAACGCACTAGAATTCTCTGAAAAGTAGTATTCAACTGTAAAACAGTTGAAAGACAAGTGTATATAGCTTCTCAAGTTCAGGGAAGAGTGTATAAAGTTGTTTCTACATGTGGTGAAGTCCCACAAGTAGAAAAGAAGGCCCATTATATTAAACAGCTAGAAATCAGTAGTCATTCATAGCAAATACTAATGAATATCACAGAATAGAGAGAGAACAAGTGTAAAAGACATCAAAATGTAAGTCTCTAGTCTAGAAAGGATGTTGTACACTGCAGAAATCCTTGAAATAGAGTTACTTCACATGAAACCAGTGTTTCAAACCATCAGAATGGACTGAAAAGTAGTATTTAACTGTAAAACAGTTGAAAGACAAGTTTATATAGCTTCGCAAGTCCACAGAAGACTGTATAAAGTTGTTTCTACATGTGGTGAAGTCCCACAAGTAGAGCAGAAGGCCCATTATAGGAAACAGCTAGAAATCAGTAGTAATTCAGAGGAAATAGTAATGAATATCATAGAATTGTGTGAGAACAAGTGTAAAAGACATCAAAATGTAAGTTTCTAGTCTAGAAAGGATGTTATACACTACAGAAATCCTTGAAATAGAGTTACTTCACAAGAAAACAGTGTTTCAACCCACTAGAATTCACTGAAAAGTAGTATTCAACTGTAAAACAGTTGAAAGACAAGTGTATATAGCTTCTCAAGTTCAGAGAAAAGTGTATAAAGTTGTTTCTACATGTGGTGAAGTCCCACAAGTAGAAAATAAGGCCCATTATAGGAAACAGCTAGAAATCAGTAGTAATTCAGAGAAAATACTAATGAATATCATAGAACTGTGTGAGAGCAAGTGTAAAAGACATCAAAATGTAAGTTTCTAGTCTAGAAAGGATGTTATACACTACAGAAATCCTTGAAATAGAGTTACTTCACAAGAAAACAGTGTTTCAACCCACTAGAATTCACTGAAAAGTAGTATTCAACTGTAAAACAGTTGAAAGACAAGTGTATATAGCTTATCCAGTTCAGGGAAGAGTGTATAAAGTTGTTCCTACATGTGGTGAAGTCCCACAAGTAGAAAAGAAGGCCCATTATAGGAAACAGCTAGAAATCAGTAGTCATTCAGAGCAAATACTAATGAATATCACAGAATAGAGACAGAACAAGTGTAAAAGACATCAAAATGTAAGTTTCTAGTCTAGAAAGGATGTTATACACTACAGAAATCCTTGAAATAGAGTTACTTCACAAGAAAACAGTGTTTCAACCGACTAGAATTCACTGAAAAGTAGTATTCAACTGTAAAACAGTTGAAAGACAAGTTTATATAGCTTCGCAAGTCCACAGAAGACTGTATAAAGTTGTTTCTACATGTGGTGAAGTCCCACAAGTATACCAGAAGGCCCATTATAGGACACTGCAAGAAAGCATTAGTAATTCAGAGCAAATACTAATGAATATCATAGAACTGTGTGAGAACAAGTGTAAAAGACATCAAAATGTAAGTTTCTAGTCTAGAAAGGATGTTATACACTACAGAAATCCTTGAAATAGAGTTACTTCACAAGAAAACAGTGTTTCAACCCACTAGAATTCACTGAAAAGTAGTATTCAACTGTAAAACAGTTGAAAGACAAGTGTATATAGCTTCTCAAGTTCAGAGAAGAGTGTATAAAGTTGTTTCTACATGTGGTGAAGTCCCACAAGTAGAGCAGAAGGCCCATTATAGGAAACAGCTAGAAATCAGTAGTCATTCAGAGCAAATACTAATGAATATCACAGAATAGTGAGAGAACAAGTGTAAAACACATCAAAATGAAAGTGTGTAGTCTAGAAAGGATGTTGTACACTGCTGAAATCCTTGAAATAGAGTTAGTTCACATGAAACCAGTGTTTCAAACTACCAGAATGCACTGAAAAGTAGTATTCAACTGTAGAACAGTTGAAAGACAAGTTTATATAGCTTCGCAAGTCCACAGAAGACTCTATAAAGTTGTTTCTACATGTGGTGAAGTTCCACAAGTAGAGCAGAAGGCCCATTATAGGAAACAGCTAGAAATCAGTAGTAATTCAGAGGAAATACTAATGAATATCATAGAATTGTGTGAGAACAAGTGTAAAAGACATCAAAATGTAAGTTTCTAGTCTAGAAAGGATGTTATACACTACAGAAATCCTTGAAATAGAGTTACTTCACAAGAAAACAGTGTTTCAACCCACTAGAATTCACTGAAAAGTAGTATTCAACTGTAAAACAGTTGAAAGACAAGTGTATATAGCTTCTCAAGTTCAGAGAAGAGTGTATAAAGTTGTTTCTACATGTGGTGAAGTCCCACAAGTAGAGCAGAAGGCCCATTATAGGAAACAGCTAGAAATCAGTAGCCATTCAGAGCAAATACTAATGAATATCACAGAATAGAGAGAGAACAAGTGTAAAAGACATCAAAATGTAAGTCTCTAGTCTTGAAAGGATGTTATACCCTACAGAAATCCTTGAAATAGAGTTAATTCACAAGAAAACAGTGTTTCAACCCACTAGAATTCACTGAAAAGAAGTATTCAACTGTAAAACAGTTGAAAGACAAGTGTATATAGCTTCTCCAGTTCAGGGAAGAGTGTATAAAGTTGTTTCTACATGTGGTGAAGTCCCACAGGTAGAAAAGAAGGCCCATTATAGGAAACAGCTAGAAATCAGTAGTAATACAGAGGAAATAGTAATGAATATCATAGAACTGTGTGAGAACAAGTGTAAAAGACATCAAAATGTAAGTTTCTAGTCTAGAAAGGATGTTATACACTACAGAAATCCTTGAAATAGAGTTACTTCACAAGAAAACTGTGTTTCAACCCACTAGAAGTCACTGAAAAGTAGTATTCAACTGTAAAACAGTTGAAAGACAAGTTTATATAGCTTCGCAAGTCCACAGAAGACTGTATAAAGTTGTTTCTACATGTGGTGAAGTTCCACAAGTAGAGCAGAAGGCCCATTATAGGAAACAGCTAGAAATCAGTAGTAATTCAGAGGATATACTAATGAATATCATAGAATTGTGTGAGAACAAGTGTAAAAGACATCAAAATGTAAGTCTCTAGTCTTGAAAGGATGTTATACACTACAGAAATCCTTGAAATAGAGTTACTTCACAAGAAAAGAGTGTTTCAACCCACTAGAATTCACTGAAAAGTAGTATTCAACTGTAAAACAGTTGAAAGACAAGTGTATATAGCTTCTCCAGTTCAAGGAAGAGTGTATAAAGTTGTTTCTACATGTGGTGAAGTCCCACAAGTAGAAAAGAAGGCCCATTATAGGAAACACCTAGAAATCAGTAGTCATTCAGAGCAAATACTAATGAATATCACAGAATAGAGAGAGAACAAGTGTAAAAGACATCAAAATGTAAGTCTCTAGTCGAGAAAGGATGTTGTACACTGCAGAAATCCTTGAAATAGAGTTACTTCACATGAAACCAGTGTTTCAAACCACCAGAATGCACTGAAAAGTAGTATTTAACTGTAAAACAGTTGAAAGACAAGTGTATATAGCTTCTCAAGTTCAGGGAAGAGTGTATAAAGTTGTTTCTACATGTGGTGAAGTCCCACAAGTAGAAAAGAAGGCCCATTATAGGAAACAGCTAGAAATCAGTAGTCATTCAGAGCAAATACTAATGAATATCACAGAATAGAGAGAGAACAAGGGTAAAAGACATCAAAATGTAAGTCTCTAGTCTAGAAAGGATGTTATACACTACAGAAATCCTTGAAATAGAGTTACTTCACAAGAAAACAGTGTTTCAACCCACTAGAATTCACTGAAAAGTAGTATTCAACTGTAAAACAGTTGAAAGACAAGATTATATAGCTTCGCAAGTCCACAGAAGACTGTATAAAGTTGTTTCTACATGTGGTGAAGTCCCACAAGTAGAAAATAAGGCCCATTATAGGAAACAGCTTGAAATCAGTACTCATTCAGAGCAAATACTAATGAATATCATAGAACTGTGTGAGAACAAGTGTAAAAGAGATCAAAATGTAAGTTTCTAGTCTAGTAAGGATGTTATACACTACAGAAATCCTTGAAATAGAGTTACTTCACAAGAAAACAGTGTTTCAACGCACTAGAATTCTCTGCAAAGTAGTATTCAACTGTAAAACAGTTGAAAGACAAGTGTATATAGCTTCTCAAGTTCAGGGAAGAGTGTATAAAGTTGTTTCTACATGTGGTGAAGTCCCACAAGTAGAAAAGAAGGCCCATTATATTAAACAGCTAGAAATCAGTAGTCATTCATAGCAAATACTAATGAATATCACAGAATAGAGAGAGAACAAGTGTAAAAGACATCAAAATGTAAGTCTCTAGTCTAGAAAGGATGTTGTACACTGCAGAAATCCTTGAAATAGAGTTACTTCACATGAAACCAGTGTTTCAAACCATCAGAATGGACTGAAAAGTAGTATTTAACTGTAAAACAGTTGAAAGACAAGTTTATATAGCTTCGCAAGTCCACAGAAGACTGTATAAAGTTGTTTCTACATGTGGTGAAGTCCCACAAGTAGAGCAGAAGGCCCATTATAGGAAACAGCTAGAAATCAGTAGTAATTCAGAGGAAATAGTAATGAATATCATAGAATTGTGTGAGAACAAGTGTAAAAGACATCAAAATGTAAGTTTCTAGTCTAGAAAGGATGTTATACACTACAGAAATCCTTGAAATAGAGTTACTTCACAAGAAAACAGTGTTTCAACCCACTAGAATTCACTGAAAAGTAGTATTCAACTGTAAAACAGTTGAAAGACTAGTGTATATTTCTTCTCAAGTTCAGAGAAAAGTGTATAAAGTTGTTTCTACATGTGGTGAAGTCCCACAAGTAGAAAATAAGGCCCATTATAGGAAACAGCTAGATATCAGTAGTAATTCAGAGAAAATACTAATGAATATCATAGAACTGTGTGAGAACAAGTGTAAAAGACATCAAAATGTAAGTTTCTAGTCTAGAAAGGATGTTATACACTACAGAAATCCTTGAAATAGAGTTACTTCACAAGAAAACAGTGTTTCAACCGACTAGAATTCACTGAAAAGTAGTATTCAACTGTAAAACAGTTGAAAGACAAGTTTATATAGCTTCGCAAGTCCACAGAAGACTGTATAAAGTTGTTTCTACATGTGGTGAAGTCCCACAAGTATACCAGAAGGCCCATTATAGGACACTGCAAGAAAGCATTAGTAATTCAGAGCAAATACTAATGAATATCATAGAACTGTGTGAGAACAAGTGTAAAAGACATCAAAATGTAAGTTTCTAGTCTAGAAAGGATGTTATACACTACAGAAATTTTTGAAATAGAGTTACTTCACAAGAAAACAGTGTTTCAACCCACTAGAATTCACTGAAAAGTAGTATTCAACTGTAAAACAGTTGAAAGACAAGTGTATATAGCTTCTCAAGTTCAGAGAAGAGTGTATAAAGTTGTTTCTACATGTGGTGAAGTCCCACAAGTAGAGCAGAAGGCCCATTATAGGAAACAGCTAGAAATCAGTAGTCATTCAGAGCAAATACTAATGAATATCACAGAATAGTGAGAGAACAAGTGTAAAACACATCAAAATGAAAGTGTGTAGTCTAGAAAGGATGTTGTACACTGCTGAAATCCTTGAAATAAAGTTAGTTCACATGAAACCAGTGTTTCAAACTACCAGAATGCACTGAAAAGTAGTATTCAACTGTAGAACAGTTGAAAGACAAGTTTATATAGCTTCGCAAGTCCACAGAAGACTGTATAAAGTTGTTTCTACATGTGGTGAAGTTCGACAAGTAGAGCAGAAGGCCCATTATAGGAAACAGCTAGAAATCAGTAGTAATTCAGAGGAAATACTAATGAATATCATAGAATTGTGTGAGAACAAGTGTAAAAGACATCAAAATGTAAGTTTCTAGTCTAGAAAGGATGTTATACACTACAGAAATCCTTGAAATAGAGTTACTTCACAAGAAAAGAGTGTTTCAACCCACTAGAATTCACTGAAAAGTAGTATTCAACTGTAAAACCGTTGAAAGACAAGTGTATATAGCTTCTCCAGTTCAGTGAAGATTGTATAAAGTTGTTTCTACATGTGGTGAAGTCCCACAAGTAGAAAAGAAGGCCCATTATAGGAAACACCTAGAAATCAGTAGTCATTCAGAGCAAATACTAATGAATATCACAGAATAGAGAGAGAACAAGTGTAAAAGACATCAAAATTTAAGTCTCTAGTCTAGAAAGGATGTTGTACACTGCAGAAATCCTTGAAATAGAGTTACTTCACATGAAACCAGTGTTTCAAACCACCAGAATGCACTGAAAAGTAGTATTTAACTGTAAAACAGTTGAAAGACAAGTGTATATAGCTTCTCAAGTTCAGAGAAAAGTGTATAAAGTTGTTTCTACATGTGGTGAAGTCCCACAGGTAAAAAAGAAGGCCCATTATAGGAAACAGCTAGAAATCAGTAGTCATTCAGAGCAAATACTAATGCATATCACAGAATAGAGAGAGAACAAGTGTAAAAGACATCAAAATGTAAGTCTCTAGTCTAGAAAGGATGTTGTACACTGCAGAAATCCTTGAAATAGAGTTACTTCACAAGAAAACAGTGTTTCAACCCACTAGAATTCACTGAAAAGTAGTATTCAACTGTAAAACAGTTGAAAGACAAGTGTATATAGCTTCTCAAGTTCAGAGAAAAGTGTATAAAGTTGTTTCTACATGTGGTGAAGTCCCACAAGTAGAAAATAAGGCCCATTATAGGAAACAGCTAGAAATCAGTACTCATTCAGAGCAAATACTAATGAATATCATAGAACTGTGTGAGAACAAGTGTAAAAGACATCAAAATGTAAGTTTCTAGTCTAGAAAGGATGTTATACACTACAGAAATCCTTGAAATAGAGTTACTTCACAAGAAAACAGTGTTTCAACCCACTAGAATTCACTGAAAAGTAGTATTCAACTGTAAAACCGTTGAAAGACAAGTGTATATAGCTTCTCCAGTTCAGTGAAGATTGTATAAAGTTGTTTCTACATGTGGTGAAGTCCCACAAGTAGAAAAGAAGGCCCATTATAGGAAACACCTAGAAATCAGTAGTCATTCAGAGCAAATACTAATGAATATCACAGAATAGAGAGAGAACAAGTGTAAAAGACATCAAAATTTAAGTCTCTAGTCTAGAAAGGATGTTGTACACTGCAGAAATCCTTGAAATAGAGTTACTTCACATGAAACCAGTGTTTCAAACCACCAGAATGCACTGAAAAGTAGTATTTAACTGTAAAACAGTTGAAAGACAAGTGTATATAGCTTCTCAAGTTCAGAGAAAAGTGTATAAAGTTGTTTCTACATGTGGTGAAGTCCCACAGGTAAAAAAGAAGGCCCATTATAGGAAACAGCTAGAAATCAGTAGTCATTCAGAGCAAATACTAATGCATATCACAGAATAGAGAGAGAACAAGTGTAAAAGACATCAAAATGTAAGTCTCTAGTCTAGAAAGGATGTTGTACACTGCAGAAATCCTTGAAATAGAGTTACTTCACAAGAAAACAGTGTTTCAACCCACTAGAATTCACTGAAAAGTAGTATTCAACTGTAAAACAGTTGAAAGACAAGTGTATATAGCTTCTCAAGTTCAGAGAAAAGTGTATAAAGTTGTTTCTACATGTGGTGAAGTCCCACAAGTAGAAAATAAGGCCCATTATAGGAAACAGCTAGAAATCAGTACTCATTCAGAGCAAATACTAATGAATATCATAGAACTGTGTGAGAACAAGTGTAAAAGACATCAAAATGTAAGTGTGTAGTCTAGAAAGGATGTTATACACTACAGAAATCCTTGAAATAGAGTTACTTCACAAGAAAACAGTGTTTCAACCCACTAGAATTCACTGAAAAGTAGTATTCAACTGTAAAACAGTTGAAAGACAAGTGTATATAGCTTATCCAGTTCAGGGAAGAGTGTATAAAGTTGTTCCTACATGTGGTGAAGTCCCACAAGTAGAAAAGAAGGCCCATTATAGGAAACAGCTAGAAATCAGTAGTCATTCAGAGCAAATACTAATGAATATCACAGAATAGAGACAGAACAAGTGTAAAAGACATCAAAATGTAAGTTTCTAGTCTAGAAAGGATGTTATACACTACAGAAATCCTTGAAATAGAGTTACTTCACAAGAAAACAGTGTTTCAACCGACTAGAATTCACTGAAAAGTAGTATTCAACTGTAAAACAGTTGAAAGACAAGTTTATATAGCTTCGCAAGTCCACAGAAGACTGTATAAAGTTGTTTCTACATGTGGTGAAGTCCCACAAGTATACCAGAAGGCCCATTATAGGACACTGCAAGAAAGCATTAGTAATTCAGAGCAAATACTAATGAATATCATAGAACTGTGTGAGAACAAGTGTAAAAGACATCAAAATGTAAGTTTCTAGTCTAGAAAGGATGTTATACACTACAGAAATCCTTGAAATAGAGTTACTTCACAAGAAAACAGTGTTTCAACCCACTAGAATTCACTGAAAAGTAGTATTCAACTGTAAAACAGTTGAAAGACAAGTGTATATAGCTTCTCAAGTTCAGAGAAGAGTGTATAAAGTTGTTTCTACATGTGGTGAAGTCCCACAAGTAGAGCAGAAGGCCCATTATAGGAAACAGCTAGAAATCAGTAGTCATTCAGAGCAAATACTAATGAATATCACAGAATAGTGAGAGAACAAGTGTAAAACACATCAAAATGAAAGTGTGTAGTCTAGAAAGGATGTTGTACACTGCTGAAATCCTTGAAATAGAGTTAGTTCACATGAAACCAGTGTTTCAAACTACCAGAATGCACTGAAAAGTAGTATTCAACTGTAGAACAGTTGAAAGACAAGTTTATATAGCTTCGCAAGTCCACAGAAGACTGTATAAAGTTGTTTCTACATGTGGTGAAGTTCCACAAGTAGAGCAGAAGGCCCATTATAGGAAACAGCTAGAAATCAGTAGTAATTCAGAGGAAATACTAATGAATATCATAGAATTGTGTGAGAACAAGTGTAAAAGACATCAAAATGTAAGTTTCTAGTCTAGAAAGGATGTTATACACTACAGAAATCCTTGAAATAGAGTTACTTCACAAGAAAACAGTGTTTCAACCCACTAGAATTCACTGAAAAGTAGTATTCAACTGTAAAACAGTTGAAAGACAAGTGTATATAGCTTCTCAAGTTCAGAGAAGAGTGTATAAAGTTGTTTCTACATGTGGTGAAGTCCCACAAGTAGAGCAGAAGGCCCATTATAGGAAACAGCTAGAAATCAGTAGCCATTCAGAGCAAATACTAATGAATATCACAGAATAGAGAGAGAACAAGTGTAAAAGACATCAAAATGTAAGTCTCTAGTCTTGAAAGGATGTTATACCCTACAGAAATCCTTGAAATAGAGTTAATTCACAAGAAAACAGTGTTTCAACCCACTAGAATTCACTGAAAAGAAGTATTCAACTGTAAAACAGTTAAAAGACAAGTGTATATAGCTTCTCCAGTTCAGGGAAGAGTGTATAAAGTTGTTTCTACATGTGGTGAAGTCCCACAGGTAGAAAAGAAGGCCCATTATAGGAAACAGCTAGAAATCAGTAGTAATACAGAGGAAATAGTAATGAATATCATAGAACTGTGTGAGAACAAGTGTAAAAGACATCAAAATGTAAGTTTCTAGTCTAGAAAGGATGTTATACACTACAGAAATCCTTGAAATAGAGTTACTTCACAAGAAAACTGTGTTTCAACCCACTAGAAGTCACTGAAAAGTAGTATTCAACTGTAAAACAGTTGAAAGACAAGTTTATATAGCTTCGCAAGTCCACAGAAGACTGTATAAAGTTGTTTCTACATGTGGTGAAGTTCCACAAGTAGAGCAGAAGGCCCATTATAGGAAACAGCTAGAAATCAGTAGTAATTCAGAGGATATACTAATGAATATCATAGAATTGTGTGAGAACAAGTGTAAAAGACATCAAAATGTAAGTCTCTAGTCTTGAAAGGATGTTATACACTACAGAAATCCTTGAAATAGAGTTACTTCACAAGAAAAGAGTGTTTCAACCCACTAGAATTCACTGAAAAGTAGTATTCAACTGTAAAACAGTTGAAAGACAAGTGTATATAGCTTCTCCAGTTCAAGGAAGAGTGTATAAAGTTGTTTCTACATGTGGTGAAGTCCCACAAGTAGAAAAGAAGGCCCATTATAGGAAACACCTAGAAATCAGTAGTCATTCAGAGCAAATACTAATGAATATCACAGAATAGAGAGAGAACAAGTGTAAAAGACATCAAAATGTAAGTCTCTAGTCTAGAAAGGATGTTGTACACTGCAGAAATCCTTGAAATAGAGTTACTTCACATGAAACCAGTGTTTCAAACCACCAGAATGCACTGAAAAGTAGTATTTAACTGTAAAACAGTTGAAAGACAAGTGTATATAGCTTCTCAAGTTCAGGGAAGAGTGTATAAAGTTGTTTCTACATGTGGTGAAGTCCCACAAGTAGAAAAGAAGGCCCATTATAGGAAACAGCTAGAAATCAGTAGTCATTCAGAGCAAATACTAATGAATATCACAGAATAGAGAGAGAACAAGTGTAAAAGACATCAAAATGTAAGTCTCTAGTCTAGAAAGGATGTTATACACTACAGAAATCCTTGAAATAGAGTTACTTCACAAGAAAACAGTGTTTCAACCCACTAGAATTCACTGAAAAGTAGTATTCAACTGTAAAACAGTTGAAAGACAAGATTATATAGCTTCGCAAGTCCACAGAAGACTGTATAAAGTTGTTTCTACATGTGGTGAAGTTCCACAAGTAGAGCAGAAGGCCCATTATAGGAAACAGCTAGAAATCAGTAGTAATTCAGAGGAAATACTAATGAATATCATAGAATTGTGTGAGAACAAGTGTAAAAGACATCAAAATGTAAGTTTCTAGTCTAGAAAGGATGTTATACACTACAGAAATCCTTGAAATAGAGTTACTTCACAAGAAAACAGTGTTTCAACCCACTAGAATTCACTGAAAAGTAGTATTCAACTGTAAAACAGTTGAAAGACAAGTGTATATAGCTTCTCAAGTTCAGAGAAGAGTGTATAAAGTTGTTTCTACATGTGGTGAAGTCCCACAAGTAGAGCAGAAGGCCCATTATAGGAAACAGCTAGAAATCAGTAGCCATTCAGAGCAAATACTAATGAATATCACAGAATAGAGAGAGAACAAGTGTAAAAGACATCAAAATGTAAGTCTCTAGTCTTGAAAGGATGTTATACCCTACAGAAATCCTTGAAATAGAGTTAATTCACAAGAAAACAGTGTTTCAACCCACTAGAATTCACTGAAAAGAAGTATTCAACTGTAAAACAGTTGAAAGACAAGTGTATATAGCTTCTCCAGTTCAGGGAAGAGTGTATAAAGTTGTTTCTACATGTGGTGAAGTCCCACAGGTAGAAAAGAAGGCCCATTATAGGAAACAGCTAGAAATCAGTAGTAATACAGAGGAAATAGTAATGAATATCATAGAACTGTGTGAGAACAAGTGTAAAAGACATCAAAATGTAAGTTTCTAGTCTAGAAAGGATGTTATACACTACAGAAATCCTTGAAATAGAGTTACTTCACAAGAAAACTGTGTTTCAACCCACTAGAAGTCACTGAAAAGTAGTATTCAACTGTAAAACAGTTGAAAGACAAGTTTATATAGCTTCGCAAGTCCACAGAAGACTGTATAAAGTTGTTTCTACATGTGGTGAAGTTCCACAAGTAGAGCAGAAGGCCCATTATAGGAAACAGCTAGAAATCAGTAGTAATTCAGAGGATATACTAATGAATATCATAGAATTGTGTGAGAACAAGTGTAAAAGACATCAAAATGTAAGTCTCTAGTCTTGAAAGGATGTTATACACTACAGAAATCCTTGAAATAGAGTTACTTCACAAGAAAAGAGTGTTTCAACCCACTAGAATTCACTGAAAAGTAGTATTCAACTGTAAAACAGTTGAAAGACAAGTGTATATAGCTTCTCCAGTTCAAGGAAGAGTGTATAAAGTTGTTTCTACATGTGGTGAAGTCCCACAAGTAGAAAAGAAGGCCCATTATAGGAAACACCTAGAAATCAGTAGTCATTCAGAGCAAATACTAATGAATATCACAGAATAGAGAGAGAACAAGTGTAAAAGACATCAAAATGTAAGTCTCTAGTCTAGAAAGGATGTTGTACACTGCAGAAATCCTTGAAATAGAGTTACTTCACATGAAACCAGTGTTTCAAACCACCAGAATGCACTGAAAAGTAGTATTTAACTGTAAAACAGTTGAAAGACAAGTGTATATAGCTTCTCAAGTTCAGGGAAGAGTGTATAAAGTTGTTTCTACATGTGGTGAAGTCCCACAAGTAGAAAAGAAGGCCCATTATAGGAAACAGCTAGAAATCAGTAGTCATTCAGAGCAAATACTAATGAATATCACAGAATAGAGAGAGAACAAGTGTAAAAGACATCAAAATGTAAGTCTCTAGTCTAGAAAGGATGTTATACACTACAGAAATCCTTGAAATAGAGTTACTTCACAAGAAAACAGTGTTTCAACCCACTAGAATTCACTGAAAAGTAGTATTCAACTGTAAAACAGTTGAAAGACAAGTGTATATAGCTTCTCAAGTTCAGAGAAAAGTGTATAAAGTTGTTTCTACATGTGGTGAAGTCCCACAAGTAGAAAATAAGGCCCATTATAGGAAACAGCTAGAAATCAGTACTCATTCAGAGCAAATACTAATGAATATCATAGAACTGTGTGAGAACAAGTGTAAAAGACATCAAAATGTAAGTTTCTAGTCTAGAAAGGATGTTATACACTACAGAAATCCTTGAAATAGAGTTACTTCACAAGAAAACAGTGTTTCAACCCACTAGAATTCACTGAAAAGTAGTATTCAACTGTAAAACAGTTGAAAGACAAGTGTATATAGCTTATCCAGTTCAGGGAAGAGTGTATAAAGTTGTTCCTACATGTGGTGAAGTCCCACAAGTAGAAAAGAAGGCCCATTATAGGAAACACCTAGAAATCAGTAGTCATTCAGAGCAAATACTAATGAATATCACAGAATAGAGAGAGAACAAGTGTAAAAGACATCAAAATTTAAGTCTCTAGTCTAGAAAGGATGTTGTACACTGCAGAAATCCTTGAAATAGAGTTACTTCACATGAAACCAGTGTTTCAAACCACCAGAATGCACTGAAAAGTAGTATTTAACTGTAAAACAGTTGAAAGACAAGTGTATATAGCTTCTCAAGTTCAGAGAAAAGTGTATAAAGTTGTTTCTACATGTGGTGAAGTCCCACAGGTAAAAAAGAAGGCCCATTATAGGAAACAGCTAGAAATCAGTAGTCATTCAGAGCAAATACTAATGCATATCACAGAATAGAGAGAGAACAAGTGTAAAAGACATCAAAATGTAAGTCTCTAGTCTAGAAAGGATGTTGTACACTGCAGAAATCCTTGAAATAGAGTTACTTCACAAGAAAACAGTGTTTCAACCCACTAGAATTCACTGAAAAGTAGTATTCAACTGTAAAACAGTTGAAAGACAAGTGTATATAGCCTCTCAAGTTCAGAGAAAAGTGTATAAAGTTGTTTCTACATGTGGTGAAGTCCCACAAGTAGAAAATAAGGCCCATTATAGGAAACAGCTAGAAATCAGTACTCATTCAGAGCAAATACTAATGAATATCATAGAACTGTGTGAGAACAAGTGTAAAAGACATCAAAATGTAAGTTTCTAGTCTAGAAAGGATGTTATACACTACAGAAATCCTTGAAATAGAGTTACTTCACAAGAAAACAGTGTTTCAACCCACTAGAATTCACTGAAAAGTAGTATTCAACTGTAAAACCGTTGAAAGACAAGTGTATATAGCTTCTCCAGTTCAGTGAAGATTGTATAAAGTTGTTTCTACATGTGGTGAAGTCCCACAAGTAGAAAAGAAGGCCCATTATAGGAAACACCTAGAAATCAGTAGTCATTCAGAGCAAATACTAATGAATATCACAGAATAGAGAGAGAACAAGTGTAAAAGACATCAAAATTTAAGTCTCTAGTCTAGAAAGGATGTTGTACACTGCAGAAATCCTTGAAATAGAGTTACTTCACATGAAACCAGTGTTTCAAACCACCAGAATGCACTGAAAAGTAGTATTTAACTGTAAAACAGTTGAAAGACAAGTGTATATAGCTACTCAAGTTCAGAGAAAAGTGTATAAAGTTGTTTCTACATGTGGTGAAGTCCCACAGGTAAAAAAGAAGGCCCATTATAGGAAACAGCTAGAAATCAGTAGTCATTCAGAGCAAATACTAATGCATATCACAGAATAGAGAGAGAACAAGTGTAAAAGACATCAAAATGTAAGTCTCTAGTCTAGAAAGGATGTTGTACACTGCAGAAATCCTTGAAATAGAGTTACTTCACAAGAAAACAGTGTTTCAACCCACTAGAATTCACTGAAAAGTAGTATTCAACTGTAAAACAGTTGAAAGACAAGTGTATATAGCTTCTCAAGTTCAGAGAAAAGTGTATAAAGTTGTTTCTACATGTGGTGAAGTCCCACAAGTAGAAAATAAGGCCCATTATAGGAAACAGCTAGAAATCAGTACTCATTCAGAGCAAATACTAATGAATATCATAGAACTGTGTGAGAACAAGTGTAAAAGACATCAAAATGTAAGTGTGTAGTCTAGAAAGGATGTTATACACTACAGAAATCCTTGAAATAGAGTTACTTCACAAGAAAACAGTGTTTCAACCCACTAGAATTCACTGAAAAGTAGTATTCAACTGTAAAACAGTTGAAAGACAAGTGTATATAGCTTATCCAGTTCAGGGAAGAGTGTATAAAGTTGTTCCTACATGTGGTGAAGTCCCACAAGTAGAAAAGAAGGCCCATTATAGGAAACAGCTAGAAATCAGTAGTCATTCAGAGCAAATACTAATGAATATCACAGAATAGAGACAGAACAAGTGTAAAAGACATCAAAATGTAAGTTTCTAGTCTAGAAAGGATGTTATACACTACAGAAATCCTTGAAATAGAGTTACTTCACAAGAAAACAGTGTTTCAACCGACTAGAATTCACTGAAAAGTAGTATTCAACTGTAAAACAGTTGAAAGACAAGTTTATATAGCTTCGCAAGTCCACAGAAGACTGTATAAAGTTGTTTCTACATGTGGTGAAGTCCCTCAAGTATACCAGAAGGCCCATTATAGGACACTGCAAGAAAGCATTAGTAATTCAGAGCAAATACTAATGAATATCATAGAACTGTGTGAGAACAAGTGTAAAAGACATCAAAATGTAAGTTTCTAGTCTAGAAAGGATGTTATACACTACAGAAATCCTTGAAATAGAGTTACTTCACAAGAAAACAGTGTTTCAACCCACTAGAATTCACTGAAAAGTAGTATTCAACTGTAAAACAGTTGAAAGACAAGTGTATATAGCTTCTCAAGTTCAGAGAAGAGTGTATAAAGTTGTTTCTACATGTGGTGAAGTCCCACAAGTAGAGCAGAAGGCCCATTATAGGAAACAGCTAGAAATCAGTAGTCATTCAGAGCAAATACTAATGAATATCACAGAATAGTGAGAGAACAAGTGTAAAACACATCAAAATGAAAGTGTGTAGTCTAGAAAGGATGTTGTACACTGCTGAAATCCTTGAAATAGAGTTAGTTCACATGAAACCAGTGTTTCAAACTACCAGAATGCACTGAAAAGTAGTATTCAACTGTAGAACAGTTGAAAGACAAGTTTATATAGCTTCGCAAGTCCACAGAAGACTGTATAAAGTTGTTTCTACATGTGGTGAAGTTCCACAAGTAGAGCAGAAGGCCCATTATAGGAAACAGCTAGAAATCAGTAGTAATTCAGAGGAAATACTAATGAATATCATAGAATTGTGTGAGAACAAGTGTAAAAGACATCAAAATGTAAGTTTCTAGTCTAGAAAGGATGTTATACACTACAGAAATCCTTGAAATAGAGTTACTTCACAAGAAAACAGTGTTTCAACCCACTAGAATTCACTGAAAAGTAGTATTCAACTGTAAAACAGTTGAAAGACAAGTGTATATAGCTTCTCAAGTTCAGAGAAGAGTGTATAAAGTTGTTTCTACATGTGGTGAAGTCCCACAAGTAGAGCAGAAGGCCCATTATAGGAAACAGCTAGAAATCAGTAGCCATTCAGAGCAAATACTAATGAATATCACAGAATAGAGAGAGAACAAGTGTAAAAGACATCAAAATGTAAGTCTCTAGTCTTGAAAGGATGTTATACCCTACAGAAATCCTTGAAATAGAGTTAATTCACAAGAAAACAGTGTTTCAACCCACTAGAATTCACTGAAAAGAAGTATTCAACTGTAAAACAGTTGAAAGACAAGTGTATATAGCTTCTCCAGTTCAGGGAAGAGTGTATAAAGTTGTTTCTACATGTGGTGAAGTCCCACAGGTAGAAAAGAAGGCCCATTATAGGAAACAGCTAGAAATCAGTAGTAATACAGAGGAAATAGTAATGAATATCATAGAACTGTGTGAGAACAAGTGTAAAAGACATCAAAATGTAAGTTTCTAGTCTAGAAAGGATGTTATACACTACAGAAATCCTTGAAATAGAGTTACTTCACAAGAAAACTGTGTTTCAACCCACTAGAAGTCACTGAAAAGTAGTATTCAACTGTAAAACAGTTGAAAGACAAGTTTATATAGCTTCGCAAGTCCACAGAAGACTGTATAAAGTTGTTTCTACATGTGGTGAAGTTCCACAAGTAGAGCAGAAGGCCCATTATAGGAAACAGCTAGAAATCAGTAGTAATTCAGAGGATATACTAATGAATATCATAGAATTGTGTGAGAACAAGTGTAAAAGACATCAAAATGTAAGTCTCTAGTCTTGAAAGGATGTTATACACTACAGAAATCCTTGAAATAGAGTTACTTCACAAGAAAAGAGTGTTTCAACCCACTAGAATTCACTGAAAAGTAGTATTCAACTGTAAAACAGTTGAAAGACAAGTGTATATAGCTTCTCCAGTTCAAGGAAGAGTGTATAAAGTTGTTTCTACATGTGGTGAAGTCCCACAAGTAGAAAAGAAGGCCCATTATAGGAAACACCTAGAAATCAGTAGTCATTCAGAGCAAATACTAATGAATATCACAGAATAGAGAGAGAACAAGTGTAAAAGACATCAAAATGTAAGTCTCTAGTCTAGAAAGGATGTTGTACACTGCAGAAATCCTTGAAATAGAGTTACTTCACATGAAACCAGTGTTTCAAACCACCAGAATGCACTGAAAAGTAGTATTTAACTGTAAAACAGTTGAAAGACAAGTGTATATAGCTTCTCAAGTTCAGGGAAGAGTGTATAAAGTTGTTTCTACATGTGGTGAAGTCCCACAAGTAGAAAAGAAGGCCCATTATAGGAAACAGCTAGAAATCAGTAGTCATTCAGAGCAAATACTAATGAATATCACAGAATAGAGAGAGAACAAGTGTAAAAGACATCAAAATGTAAGTCTCTAGTCTAGAAAGGATGTTATACACTACAGAAATCCTTGAAATAGAGTTACTTCACAAGAAAACAGTGTTTCAACCCACTAGAATTCACTGAAAAGTAGTATTCAACTGTAAAACAGTTGAAAGACAAGATTATATAGCTTCGCAAGTCCACAGAAGACTGTATAAAGTTGTTTCTACATGTGGTGAAGTCCCACAAGTAGAAAATAAGGCCCATTATAGGAAACAGCTAGAAATCAGTACTCATTCAGAGCAAATACTAATGAATATCATAGAACTGTGTGAGAACAAGTGTAAAAGAGATCAAAATGTAAGTTTCTAGTCTAGTAAGGATGTTATACACTACAGAAATCCTTGAAATAGAGTTACTTCACAAGAAAACAGTGTTTCAACGCACTAGAATTCTCTGAAAAGTAGTATTCAACTGTAAAACAGTTGAAAGACAAGTGTATATAGCTTCTCAAGTTCAGGGAAGAGTGTATAAAGTTGTTTCTACATGTGGTGAAGTCCCACAAGTAGAAAAGAAGGCCCATTATATTAAACAGCTAGAAATCAGTAGTCATTCATAGCAAATACTAATGAATATCACAGAATAGAGAGAGAACAAGTGTAAAAGACATCAAAATGTAAGTCTCTAGTCTAGAAAGGATGTTGTACACTGCAGAAATCCTTGAAATAGAGTTACTTCACATGAAACCAGTGTTTCAAACCACCAGAATGCACTGAAAAGTAGTATTTAACTGTAAAACAGTTGAAAGACAAGTGTATATAGCTTCTCAAGTTCAGAGAAGAGTGTATAAAGTTGTTTCTACATGTGGTGAAGTCCCACAAGTAGAGCAGAAGGCCCATTATAGGAAACAGCTAGAAATCAGTAGTCATTCAGAGCAAATACTAATGAATATCACAGAATAGTGAGAGAACAAGTGTAAAACACATCAAAATGAAAGTGTGTAGTCTAGAAAGGATGTTGTACACTGCTGAAATCCTTGAAATAGAGTTAGTTCACATGAAACCAGTGTTTCAAACTACCAGAATGCACTGAAAAGTAGTATTCAACTGTAGAACAGTTGAAAGACAAGTTTATATAGCTTCGCAAGTCCACAGAAGACTGTATAAAGTTGTTTCTACATGTGGTGAAGTTCGACAAGTAGAGCAGAAGGCCCATTATAGGAAACAGCTAGAAATCAGTAGTAATTCAGAGGAAATACTAATGAATATCATAGAATTGTGTGAGAACAAGTGTAAAAGACATCAAAATGTAAGTTTCTAGTCTAGAAAGGATGTTATACACTACAGAAATCCTTGAAATAGAGTTACTTCACAAGAAAAGAGTGTTTCAACCCACTAGAATTCACTGAAAAGTAGTATTCAACTGTAAAACCGTTGAAAGACAAGTGTATATAGCTTCTCCAGTTCAGTGAAGATTGTATAAAGTTGTTTCTACATGTGGTGAAGTCCCACAAGTAGAAAAGAAGGCCCATTATAGGAAACACCTAGAAATCAGTAGTCATTCAGAGCAAATACTAATGAATATCACAGAATAGAGAGAGAACAAGTGTAAAAGACATCAAAATTTAAGTCTCTAGTCTAGAAAGGATGTTGTACACTGCAGAAATCCTTGAAATAGAGTTACTTCACATGAAACCAGTGTTTCAAACCACCAGAATGCACTGAAAAGTAGTATTTAACTGTAAAACAGTTGAAAGACAAGTGTATATAGCTTCTCAAGTTCAGAGAAAAGTGTATAAAGTTGTTTCTACATGTGGTGAAGTCCCACAGGTAAAAAAGAAGGCCCATTATAGGAAACAGCTAGAAATCAGTAGTCATTCAGAGCAAATACTAATGCATATCACAGAATAGAGAGAGAACAAGTGTAAAAGACATCAAAATGTAAGTCTCTAGTCTAGAAAGGATGTTGTACACTGCAGAAATCCTTGAAATAGAGTTACTTCACAAGAAAACAGTGTTTCAACCCACTAGAATTCACTGAAAAGTAGTATTCAACTGTAAAACAGTTGAAAGACAAGTGTATATAGCTTCTCAAGTTCAGAGAAAAGTGTATAAAGTTGTTTCTACATGTGGTGAAGTCCCACAAGTAGAAAATAAGGCCCATTATAGGAAACAGCTAGAAATCAGTACTCATTCAGAGCAAATACTAATGAATATCATAGAACTGTGTGAGAACAAGTGTAAAAGACATCAAAATGTAAGTTTCTAGTCTAGAAAGGATGTTATACACTACAGAAATCCTTGAAATAGAGTTACTTCACAAGAAAACAGTGTTTCAACCCACTAGAATTCACTGAAAAGTAGTATTCAACTGTAAAACAGTTGAAAGACAAGTGTATATAGCTTCTCCAGTTCAGGGAAGAGTGTATAAAGTTGTTCCTACATGTGGTGAAGTCCCACAAGTAGAAAAGAAGGCCCATTATAGGAAACAGCTAGAAATCAGTAGTCATTCAGAGCAAATACTAATGAATATCACAGAATAGAGACAGAACAAGTGTAAAAGACATCAAAATGTAAGTTTCTAGTCTAGAAAGGATGTTATACACTACAGAAATCCTTGAAATAGAGTTACTTCACAAGAAAACAGTGTTTCAACCGACTAGAATTCACTGAAAAGTAGTATTCAACTGTAAAACAGTTGAAAGACAAGTTTATATAGCTTCGCAAGTCCACAGAAGACTGTATAAAGTTGTTTCTACATGTGGTGAAGTCCCACAAGTATACCAGAAGGCCCATTATAGGACACTGCAAGAAAGCATTAGTAATTCAGAGCAAATACTAATGAATATCATAGAACTGTGTGAGAACAAGTGTAAAAGACATCAAAATGTAAGTTTCTAGTCTAGAAAGGATGTTATACACTACAGAAATCCTTGAAATAGAGTTACTTCACAAGAAAACAGTGTTTCAACCCACTAGAATTCACTGAAAAGTAGTATTCAACTGTAAAACAGTTGAAAGACAAGTGTATATAGCTTCTCAAGTTCAGAGAAGAGTGTATAAAGTTGTTTCTACATGTGGTGAAGTCCCACAAGTAGAGCAGAAGGCCCATTATAGGAAACAGCTAGAAATCAGTAGTCATTCAGAGCAAATACTAATGAATATCACAGAATAGTGAGAGAACAAGTGTAAAACACATCAAAATGAAAGTGTGTAGTCTAGAAAGGATGTTGTACACTGCTGAAATCCTTGAAATAGAGTTAGTTCACATGAAACCAGTGTTTCAAACTACCAGAATGCACTGAAAAGTAGTATTCAACTGTAGAACAGTTGAAAGACAAGTTTATATAGCTTCGCAAGTCCACAGAAGACTGTATAAAGTTGTTTCTACATGTGGTGAAGTTCCACAAGTAGAGCAGAAGGCCCATTATAGGAAACAGCTAGAAATCAGTAGTAATTCAGAGGAAATACTAATGAATATCATAGAATTGTGTGAGAACAAGTGTAAAAGACATCAAAATGTAAGTTTCTAGTCTAGAAAGGATGTTATACACTACAGAAATCCTTGAAATAGAGTTACTTCACAAGAAAACAGTGTTTCAACCCACTAGAATTCACTGAAAAGTAGTATTCAACTGTAAAACAGTTGAAAGACAAGTGTATATAGCTTCTCAAGTTCAGAGAAGAGTGTATAAAGTTGTTTCTACATGTGGTGAAGTCCCACAAGTAGAGCAGAAGGCCCATTATAGGAAACAGCTAGAAATCAGTAGCCATTCAGAGCAAATACTAATGAATATCACAGAATAGAGAGAGAACAAGTGTAAAAGACATCAAAATGTAAGTCTCTAGTCTTGAAAGGATGTTATACCCTACAGAAATCCTTGAAATAGAGTTAATTCACAAGAAAACAGTGTTTCAACCCACTAGAATTCACTGAAAAGAAGTATTCAACTGTAAAACAGTTGAAAGACAAGTGTATATAGCTTCTCCAGTTCAGGGAAGAGTGTATAAAGTTGTTTCTACATGTGGTGAAGTCCCACAGGTAGAAAAGAAGGCCCATTATAGGAAACAGCTAGAAATCAGTAGTAATACAGAGGAAATAGTAATGAATATCATAGAACTGTGTGAGAACAAGTGTAAAAGACATCAAAATGTAAGTTTCTAGTCTAGAAAGGATGTTATACACTACAGAAATCCTTGAAATAGAGTTACTTCACAAGAAAACTGTGTTTCAACCCACTAGAAGTCACTGAAAAGTAGTATTCAACTGTAAAACAGTTGAAAGACAAGTTTATATAGCTTCGCAAGTCCACAGAAGACTGTATAAAGTTGTTTCTACATGTGGTGAAGTTCCACAAGTAGAGCAGAAGGCCCATTATAGGAAACAGCTAGAAATCAGTAGTAATTCAGAGGATATACTAATGAATATCATAGAATTGTGTGAGAACAAGTGTAAAAGACATCAAAATGTAAGTCTCTAGTCTTGAAAGGATGTTATACACTACAGAAATCCTTGAAATAGAGTTACTTCACAAGAAAAGAGTGTTTCAACCCACTAGAATTCACTGAAAAGTAGTATTCAACTGTAAAACAGTTGAAAGACAAGTGTATATAGCTTCTCCAGTTCAAGGAAGAGTGTATAAAGTTGTTTCTACATGTGGTGAAGTCCCACAAGTAGAAAAGAAGGCCCATTATAGGAAACACCTAGAAATCAGTAGTCATTCAGAGCAAATACTAATGAATATCACAGAATAGAGAGAGAACAAGTGTAAAAGACATCAAAATGTAAGTCTCTAGTCTAGAAAGGATGTTGTACACTGCAGAAATCCTTGAAATAGAGTTACTTCACATGAAACCAGTGTTTCAAACCACCAGAATGCACTGAAAAGTAGTATTTAACTGTAAAACAGTTGAAAGACAAGTGTATATAGCTTCTCAAGTTCAGGGAAGAGTGTATAAAGTTGTTTCTACATGTGGTGAAGTCCCACAAGTAGAAAAGAAGGCCCATTATAGGAAACAGCTAGAAATCAGTAGTCATTCAGAGCAAATACTAATGAATATCACAGAATAGAGAGAGAACAAGTGTAAAAGACATCAAAATGTAAGTCTCTAGTCTAGAAAGGATGTTATACACTACAGAAATCCTTGAAATAGAGTTACTTCACAAGAAAACAGTGTTTCAACCCACTAGAATTCACTGAAAAGTAGTATTCAACTGTAAAACAGTTGAAAGACAAGATTATATAGCTTCGCAAGTCCACAGAAGACTGTATAAAGTTGTTTCTACATGTGGTGAAGTCCCACAAGTAGAAAATAAGGCCCATTATAGGAAACAGCTAGAAATCAGTACTCATTCAGAGCAAATACTAATGAATATCATAGAACTGTGTGAGAACAAGTGTAAAAGAGATCAAAATGTAAGTTTCTAGTCTAGTAAGGATGTTATACACTACAGAAATCCTTGAAATAGAGTTACTTCACAAGAAAACAGTGTTTCAACGCACTAGAATTCTCTGAAAAGTAGTATTCAACTGTAAAACAGTTGAAAGACAAGTGTATATAGCTTCTCAAGTTCAGGGAAGAGTGTATAAAGTTGTTTCTACATGTGGTGAAGTCCCACAAGTAGAAAAGAAGGCCCATTATATTAAACAGCTAGAAATCAGTAGTCATTCATAGCAAATACTAATGAATATCACAGAATAGAGAGAGAACAAGTGTAAAAGACATCAAAATGTAAGTCTCTAGTCTAGAAAGGATGTTGTACACTGCAGAAATCCTTGAAATAGAGTTACTTCACATGAAACCAGTGTTTCAAACCATCAGAATGGACTGAAAAGTAGTATTTAACTGTAAAACAGTTGAAAGACAAGTTTATATAGCTTCGCAAGTCCACAGAAGACTGTATAAAGTTGTTTCTACATGTGGTGAAGTCCCACAAGTAGAGCAGAAGGCCCATTATAGGAAACAGCTAGAAATCAGTAGTAATTCAGAGAAAATACTAATGAATATCATAGAACTGTGTGAGAACAAGTGTAAAAGACATCTAAATGTAAGTTTCTAGTCTAGAAAGGATGTTATACACTACAGAAATCCTTGAAATAGAGTTACTTCACAAGAAAAGAGTGTTTCAACCCACTAGAATTCACTGAAAAGTAGTATTCAACTGTAAAACAGTTGAAAGACAAGTGTATATAGCTTCTCCAGTTCAGGGAAGAGTGTATAAAGTTGTTTCTACATGTGGTGAAGTCCCACAAGTAGAAAAGAAGGCCCATTATAGGAAACAGCTAGAAATCAGTAGTCATTCAGAGCAAATACTAATGAATATCACAGAATAGAGACAGAACAAGTGTAAAAGACATCAAAATGTAAGTTTCTAGTCTAGAAAGGATGTTATACACTACAGAAATCCTTGAAATAGAGTTACTTCACAGGAAAACAGTGTTTCAACGCACTAGAATTCTCTGAAAAGTAGTATTCAACTGTAAAACAGTTGAAAGACAAGTTTATATAGCTTCGCAAGTCCACAGAAGACTGTATAAAGTTGTTTCTACATGTGGTGAAGTCCCACAAGTAGAAAATAAGGCCCATTATAGGAAACAGCTAGAAATCAGTACTCATTCAGAGCAAATACTAATGAATATCATAGAACTGTGTGAGAACAAGTGTAAAAGACATAAAAATGTAAGTTTCTAGTCTAGAAAGGATGTTATACACTACAGAAATCCTTGAAATAGAGTTACTTCACAAGAAAACAGTGTTTCAACCCACTAGAATTCTCTGAAAAGTAGTATTCAACTGTAAAACAGTTGAAAGACAAGTGTATATAGCTTCTCAAGTTCAGGGAAGAGTGTATAAAGTTGTTTCTACATGTGGTGAAGTCCCACAAGTAGAAAAGAAGGCACATTATATTAAACAGCTAGAAATCAGTAGTCATTCATAGCAAATACTAATGAATATCACAGAATAGAGAGAGAACAAGTGTAAAAGACATCAAAATTTAAGTCTCTAGTCTAGAAAGGATGTTGTACACTGCAGAAATCCTTGAAATAGAGTTACTTCACAAGAAAACAGTGTTTCAACCCACTAGAATTCACTGAAAAGTAGTATTCAACTGTAAAACAGTTGAAAGACAAGTGTATATAGCTTCTCAAGTTCAGAGAAGAGTGTATAAAGTTGTTTCTACATGTGGTGAAGTCCCACAAGTAGAGCAGAAGGCCCATTATAGGAAACAGCTAGAAATCAGTAGCCATTCAGAGCAAATACTAATGAATATCACAGAATAGAGAGAGAACAAGTGTAAAAGACATCAAAATGTAAGTCTCTAGTCTTGAAAGGATGTTATACCCTACAGAAATCCTTGAAATAGAGTTAATTCACAAGAAAACAGTGTTTCAACCCACTAGAATTCACTGAAAAGAAGTATTCAACTGTAAAACAGTTGAAAGACAAGTGTATATAGCTTCTCCAGTTCAGGGAAGAGTGTATAAAGTTGTTTCTACATGTGGTGAAGTCCCACAGGTAGAAAAGAAGGCCCATTATAGGAAACAGCTAGAAATCAGTAGTAATACAGAGGAAATAGTAATGAATATCATAGAACTGTGTGAGAACAAGTGTAAAAGACATCAAAATGTAAGTTTCTAGTCTAGAAAGGATGTTATACACTACAGAAATCCTTGAAATAGAGTTACTTCACAAGAAAACTGTGTTTCAACCCACTAGAAGTCACTGAAAAGTAGTATTCAACTGTAAAACAGTTGAAAGACAAGTTTATATAGCTTCGCAAGTCCACAGAAGACTGTATAAAGTTGTTTCTACATGTGGTGAAGTTCCACAAGTAGAGCAGAAGGCCCATTATAGGAAACAGCTAGAAATCAGTAGTAATTCAGAGGATATACTAATGAATATCATAGAATTGTGTGAGAACAAGTGTAAAAGACATCAAAATGTAAGTCTCTAGTCTTGAAAGGATGTTATACACTACAGAAATCCTTGAAATAGAGTTACTTCACAAGAAAAGAGTGTTTCAACCCACTAGAATTCACTGAAAAGTAGTATTCAACTGTAAAACAGTTGAAAGACAAGTGTATATAGCTTCTCCAGTTCAAGGAAGAGTGTATAAAGTTGTTTCTACATGTGGTGAAGTCCCACAAGTAGAAAAGAAGGCCCATTATAGGAAACACCTAGAAATCAGTAGTCATTCAGAGCAAATACTAATGAATATCACAGAATAGAGAGAGAACAAGTGTAAAAGACATCAAAATGTAAGTCTCTAGTCTAGAAAGGATGTTGTACACTGCAGAAATCCTTGAAATAGAGTTACTTCACATGAAACCAGTGTTTCAAACCACCAGAATGCACTGAAAAGTAGTATTTAACTGTAAAACAGTTGAAAGACAAGTGTATATAGCTTCTCAAGTTCAGGGAAGAGTGTATAAAGTTGTTTCTACATGTGGTGAAGTCCCACAAGTAGAAAAGAAGGCCCATTATAGGAAACAGCTAGAAATCAGTAGTCATTCAGAGCAAATACTAATGAATATCACAGAATAGAGAGAGAACAAGTGTAAAAGACATCAAAATGTAAGTCTCTAGTCTAGAAAGGATGTTATACACTACAGAAATCCTTGAAATAGAGTTACTTCACAAGAAAACAGTGTTTCAACCCACTAGAATTCACTGAAAAGTAGTATTCAACTGTAAAACAGTTGAAAGACAAGATTATATAGCTTCGCAAGTCCACAGAAGACTGTATAAAGTTGTTTCTACATGTGGTGAAGTCCCACAAGTAGAAAATAAGGCCCATTATAGGAAACAGCTAGAAATCAGTACTCATTCAGAGCAAATACTAATGAATATCATAGAACTGTGTGAGAACAAGTGTAAAAGAGATCAAAATGTAAGTTTCTAGTCTAGTAAGGATGTTATACACTACAGAAATCCTTGAAATAGAGTTACTTCACAAGAAAACAGTGTTTCAACGCACTAGAATTCTCTGAAAAGTAGTATTCAACTGTAAAACAGTTGAAAGACAAGTGTATATAGCTTCTCAAGTTCAGGGAAGAGTGTATAAAGTTGTTTCTACATGTGGTGAAGTCCCACAAGTAGAAAAGAAGGCCCATTATATTAAACAGCTAGAAATCAGTAGTCATTCATAGCAAATACTAATGAATATCACAGAATAGAGAGAGAACAAGTGTAAAAGACATCAAAATGTAAGTCTCTAGTCTAGAAAGGATGTTGTACACTGCAGAAATCCTTGAAATAGAGTTACTTCACATGAAACCAGTGTTTCAAACCATCAGAATGGACTGAAAAGTAGTATTTAACTGTAAAACAGTTGAAAGACAAGTTTATATAGCTTCGCAAGTCCACAGAAGACTGTATAAAGTTGTTTCTACATGTGGTGAAGTCCCACAAGTAGAGCAGAAGGCCCATTATAGGAAACAGCTAGAAATCAGTAGTAATTCAGAGAAAATACTAATGAATATCATAGAACTGTGTGAGAACAAGTGTAAAAGACATCTAAATGTAAGTTTCTAGTCTAGAAAGGATGTTATACACTACAGAAATCCTTGAAATAGAGTTACTTCACAAGAAAAGAGTGTTTCAACCCACTAGAATTCACTGAAAAGTAGTATTCAACTGTAAAACAGTTGAAAGACAAGTGTATATAGCTTCTCCAGTTCAGGGAAGAGTGTATAAAGTTGTTTCTACATGTGGTGAAGTCCCACAAGTAGAAAAGAAGGCCCATTATAGGAAACAGCTAGAAATCAGTAGTCATTCAGAGCAAATACTAATGAATATCACAGAATAGAGACAGAACAAGTGTAAAAGACATCAAAATGTAAGTTTCTAGTCTAGAAAGGATGTTATACACTACAGAAATCCTTGAAATAGAGTTACTTCACAGGAAAACAGTGTTTCAACGCACTAGAATTCTCTGAAAAGTAGTATTCAACTGTAAAACAGTTGAAAGACAAGTTTATATAGCTTCGCAAGTCCACAGAAGACTGTATAAAGTTGTTTCTACATGTGGTGAAGTCCCACAAGTAGAAAATAAGGCCCATTATAGGAAACAGCTAGAAATCAGTACTCATTCAGAGCAAATACTAATGAATATCATAGAACTGTGTGAGAACAAGTGTAAAAGACATAAAAATGTAAGTTTCTAGTCTAGAAAGGATGTTATACACTACAGAAATCCTTGAAATAGAGTTACTTCACAAGAAAACAGTGTTTCAACCCACTAGAATTCTCTGAAAAGTAGTATTCAACTGTAAAACAGTTGAAAGACAAGTGTATATAGCTTCTCAAGTTCAGGGAAGAGTGTATAAAGTTGTTTCTACATGTGGTGAAGTCCCACAAGTAGAAAAGAAGGCACATTATATTAAACAGCTAGAAATCAGTAGTCATTCATAGCAAATACTAATGAATATCACAGAATAGAGAGAGAACAAGTGTAAAAGACATCAAAATTTAAGTCTCTAGTCTAGAAAGGATGTTGTACACTGCAGAAATCCTTGAAATAGAGTTACTTCACATGAAACCAGTGTTTCAAACCATCAGAATGGACTGAAAAGTAGTATTCAACTGTAAAACAGTTGAAAGACAAGTGTATATAGCTTCTCAAGTTCAGAGAAAAGTGTATAAAGTTGTTTCTACATGTGGTGAAGTCCCACAAGTAGAAAATAAGGCCCATTATAGGAAACAGCTAGAAATCAGTAGTAATTCAGAGAAAATACTAATGAATATCATAGAACTGTGTGAGAGCAAGTGTAAAAGACATCAAAATGTAAGTTTCTAGTCTAGAAAGGATGTTATACACTACAGAAATCCTTGAAATAGAGTTACTTCACAAGAAAACAGTGTTTCAACCCACTAGAATTCACTGAAAAGTAGTATTCAACTGTAAAACAGTTGAAAGACAAGTGTATATAGCTTCTCCAGTTCAGGGAAGAGTGTATAAAGTTGTTCCTACATGTGGTGAAGTCCCACAAGTAGAAAAGAAGGCCCATTATAGGAAACAGCTAGAAATCAGTAGTCATTCAGAGCAAATACTAATGAATATCACAGAATAGAGACAGAACAAGTGTAAAAGACATCAAAATGTAAGTTTCTAGTCTAGAAAGGATGTTATACACTACAGAAATCCTTGAAATAGAGTTACTTCACAAGAAAACAGTGTTTCAACCGACTAGAATTCACTGAAAAGTAGTATTCAACTGTAAAACAGTTGAAAGACAAGTTTATATAGCTTCGCAAGTCCACAGAAGACTGTATAAAGTTGTTTCTACATGTGGTGAAGTCCCACAAGTATACCAGAAGGCCCATTATAGGACACTGCAAGAAAGCATTAGTAATTCAGAGCAAATACTAATGAATATCATAGAACTGTGTGAGAACAAGTGTAAAAGACATCAAAATGTAAGTTTCTAGTCTAGAAAGGATGTTATACACTACAGAAATCCTTGAAATAGAGTTACTTCACAAGAAAACAGTGTTTCAACCCACTAGAATTCACTGAAAAGTAGTATTCAACTGTAAAACAGTTGAAAGACAAGTGTATATAGCTTCTCCAGTTCAGGGAAGAGTGTATAAAGTTGTTTCTACATGTGGTGAAGTCCCACAAGTAGAAAAGAAGGCCCATTATAGGAAACACCTAGAAATCAGTAGTCATTCAGAGCAAATACTAATGAATATCACAGAATAGAGAGAGAACAAGTGTAAAAGACATCAACATGTAAGTCTCTAGTCTAGAAAGGATGTTGTACACTGCAGAAATCCTTGAAATAGAGTTACTTCACATGAAACCAGTGTTTCAAACCACCAGAATGCACTGAAAAGTAGTATTTAACTGTAAAACAGTTGAAAGACAAGTGTATATAGCTTCTCAAGTTCAGGGAAGAGTGTATAAAGTTGTTTCTACATGTGGTGAAGTCCCACAAGTAGAAAAGAAGGCCCATTATAGGAAACAGCTAGAAATCAGTAGTCATTCAGAGCAAATACTAATGAATATCACAGAATAGAGAGAGAACAAGTGTAAAAGACATCAAAATGTAAGTCTCTAGTCTAGAAAGGATGTTATACACTACAGAAATCCTTGAAATAGAGTTACTTCACAAGAAAACAGTGTTTCAACCCACTAGAATTCACTGAAAAGTAGTATTCAACTGTAAAACAGTTGAAAGACAAGATTATATAGCTTCGCAAGTCCACGGAAGACTGTATAAAGTTGTTTCTACATGTGGTGAAGTCCCACAAGTAGAAAATAAGGCCCATTATAGGAAACAGCTAGAAATCAGTACTCATTCAGAGCAAATACTAATGAATATCATAGAACTGTGTGAGAACAAGTGTAAAAGACATCAAAATGTAAGTTTCTAGTCTAGAAAGGATGTTATACACTACAGAAATCCTTGAAATAGAGTTACTTCACAAGAAAACAGTGTTTCAACGCACTAGAATTCTCTGAAAAGTAGTATTCAACTGTAAAACAGTTGAAAGACAAGTGTATATAGCTTCTCAAGTTCAGGGAAGAGTGTATTAAGTTGTTTCTACATGTGGTGAAGTCCCACAAGTAGAAAAGAAGGCCCATTATATTAAACAGCTAGAAATCAGTAGTCATTCATAGCAAATACTAATGAATATCACAGAATAGAGAGAGAACAAGTGTAAAAGACATCAAAATGTAAGTCTCTAGTCTAGAAAGGATGTTGTACACTGCAGAAATCCTTGAAATAGAGTTACTTCACATGAAACCAGTGTTTCAAACCATCAGAATGGACTGAAAAGTAGTATTTAACTGTAAAACAGTTGAAAGACAAGTTTATATAGCTTCGCAAGTCCACAGAAGACTGTATAAAGTTGTTTCTACATGTGGTGAAGTCCCACAAGTAGAGCAGAAGGCCCATTATAGGAAACAGCTAGAAATCAGTAGTAATTCAGAGAAAATACTAATGAATATCATAGAACTGTGTGAGAACAAGTGTAAAAGACATCAAAATGTAAGTTTCTAGTCTAGAAAGGATGTTATACACTACAGAAATCCTTGAAATAGAGTTACTTCACAAGAAAACAGTGTTTCAACCCACTAGAATTCACTGAAAAGTAGTATTCAACTGTAAAACAGTTGAAAGACAAGTGTATATAGCTTCTCCAGTTCAGGGAAGAGTGTATAAAGTTGTTTCTACATGTGGTGAAGTCCCACAAGTAGAAAAGAAGGCCCATTATAGGAAACAGCTAGAAATCAGTAGTCATTCAGAGCAAATACTAATGAATATCACAGAATAGAGACAGAACAAGTGTAAAAGACATCAAAATGTAAGTTTCTAGTCTAGAAAGGATGTTATACACTACAGAAATCCTTGAAATAGAGTTACTTCACAAGAAAACAGTGTTTCAACCAACTAGAATTCACTGAAAAGTAGTATTCAACTGTAAAACAGTTGAAAGACAAGTTTATATAGCTTCGCAAGTCCACAGAAGACTGTATAAAGTTGTTTCTACATGTGGTGAAGTCCCACAAGTATACCAGAAGGCCCATTATAGGACACTGCAAGAAAGCATTAGTAATTCAGAGCAAATACTAATGAATATCATAGAACTGTGTGAGAACAAGTGTAAAAGACATCAAAATGTAAGTTTCTAGTCTAGAAAGGATGTTATACACTACAGAAATCCTTGAAATAGAGTTACTTCACAAGAAAACAGTGTTTCAACGCACTAGAATTCTCTGAAAAGTAGTATTCAACTGTAAAACAGTTGAAAGACAAGTTTATATAGCTTCGCAAGTCCACAGAAGACTGTATAAAGTTGTTTCTACATGTGGTGAAGTCCCACAAGTAGAAAATAAGGCCCATTATAGGAAACAGCTAGAAATCAGTACTCATTCAGAGCAAATACTAATGAATATCATAGAACTGTGTGAGAACAAGTGTAAAAGACATCAAAATGTACGTTTCTAGTCTAGAAAGGATGTTATACACTACAGAAATCCTTGAAATAGAGTTACTTCACAAGAAAACAGTGTTTCAACCCACTAGAATTCTCTGAAAAGTAGTATTCAACTGTAAAACAGTTGAAAGACAAGTGTATATAGCTTCTCAAGTTCAGGGAAGAGTGTATAAAGTTGTTTCTACATGTGGTGAAGTCCCACAAGTAGAAAAGAAGGCCCATTATATTAAACAGCTAGAAATCAGTAGTCATTCATAGCAAATACTAATGAATATCACAGAATAGAGAGAGAACAAGTGTAAAAGACATCAAAATTTAAGTCTCTAGTCTAGAAAGGATGTTGTACACTGCAGAAATCCTTGAAATAGAGTTACTGCACATGAAACCAGTGTTTCAAACCATCAGAATGGACTGAAAAGTAGTATTTAACTGTAAAACAGTTGAAAGACAAGTTTATATAGCTTCGCAAGTCCACAGAAGACTGTATAAAGTTGTTTCTACATGTGGTGAAGTCCCACAAGTAGAGCAGAAGGCCCATTATAGGAAACAGCTAGAAATCAGTAGTAATTCAGAGGAAATAGTAATGAATATCATAGAATTGTGTGAGAACAAGTGTAAAAGACATCAAAATGTAAGTTTCTAGTCTAGAAAGGATGTTATACACTACAGAAATCCTTGAAATAGAGTTACTTCACAAGAAAACAGTGTTTCAACCCACTAGAATTCACTGAAAAGTAGTATTCAACTGTAAAACAGTTGAAAGACAAGTGTATATAGCTTCTCAAGTTCAGAGAAAAGTGTATAAAGTTGTTTCTACATGTGGTGAAGTCCCACAAGTAGAAAATAAGGCCCATTATAGGAAACAGCTAGAAATCAGTAGTAATTCAGAGAAAATACTAATGAATATCATAGAACTGTGTGAGAGCAAGTGTAAAAGACATCAAAATGTAAGTTTCTAGTCTAGAAAGGATGTTATACACTACAGAAATCCTTGAAATAGAGTTACTTCACAAGAAAACAGTGTTTCAACCCACTAGAATTCACTGAAAAGTAGTATTCAACTGTAAAACAGTTGAAAGACAAGTGTATATAGCTTCTCCAGTTCAGGGAAGAGTGTATAAAGTTGTTCCTACATGTGGTGAAGTCCCACAAGTAGAAAAGAAGGCCCATTATAGGAAACAGCTAGAAATCAGTAGTCATTCAGAGCAAATACTAATGAATATCACAGAATAGAGACAGAACAAGTGTAAAAGACATCAAAATGTAAGTTTCTAGTCTAGAAAGGATGTTATACACTACAGAAATCCTTGAAATAGAGTTACTTCACAAGAAAACAGTGTTTCAACCGACTAGAATTCACTGAAAAGTAGTATTCAACTGTAAAACAGTTGAAAGACAAGTTTATATAGCTTCGCAAGTCCACAGAAGACTGTATAAAGTTGTTTCTACATTTGGTGAAGTCCCACAAGTATACCAGAAGGCCCATTATAGGACACTGCAAGAAAGCATTAGTAATTCAGAGCAAATACTAATGAATATCATAGAACTGTGTGAGAACAAGTGTAAAAGACATCAAAATGTAAGTTTCTAGTCTAGAAAGGATGTTATACACTACAGAAATCCTTGAAATAGAGTTACTTCACAAGAAAACAGTGTTTCAACCCACTAGAATTCACTGAAAAGTAGTATTCAACTGTAAAACAGTTGAAAGACAAGTGTATATAGCTTCTCCAGTTCAGGGAAGAGTGTATAAAGTTGTTTCTACATGTGGTGAAGTCCCACAAGTAGAAAAGAAGGCCCATTATAGGAAACACCTAGAAATCAGTAGTCATTCAGAGCAAATACTAATGAATATCACAGAATAGAGAGAGAACAAGTGTAAAAGACATCAACATGTAAGTCTCTAGTCTAGAAAGGATGTTGTACACTGCAGAAATCCTTGAAATAGAGTTACTTCACATGAAACCAGTGTTTCAAACCACCAGAATGCACTGAAAAGTAGTATTTAACTGTAAAACAGTTGAAAGACAAGTGTATATAGCTTCTCAAGTTCAGGGAAGAGTGTATAAAGTTGTTTCTACATGTGGTGAAGTCCCACAAGTAGAAAAGAAGGCCCATTATAGGAAACAGCTAGAAATCAGTAGTCATTCAGAGCAAATACTAATGAATATCACAGAATAGAGAGAGAACAAGTGTAAAAGACATCAAAATGTAAGTCTCTAGTCTAGAAAGGATGTTATACACTACAGAAATCCTTGAAATAGAGTTACTTCACAAGAAAACAGTGTTTCAACCCACTAGAATTCACTGAAAAGTAGTATTCAACTGTAAAACAGTTGAAAGACAAGATTATATAGCTTCGCAAGTCCACGGAAGACTGTATAAAGTTGTTTCTACATGTGGTGAAGTCCCACAAGTAGAAAATAAGGCCCATTATAGGAAACAGCTAGAAATCAGTACTCATTCAGAGCAAATACTAATGAATATCATAGAACTGTGTGAGAACAAGTGTAAAAGACATCAAAATGTAAGTTTCTAGTCTAGAAAGGATGTTATACACTACAGAAATCCTTGAAATAGAGTTACTTCACAAGAAAACAGTGTTTCAACGCACTAGAATTCTCTGAAAAGTAGTATTCAACTGTAAAACAGTTGAAAGACAAGTGTATATAGCTTCTCAAGTTCAGGGAAGAGTGTATTAAGTTGTTTCTACATGTGGTGAAGTCCCACAAGTAGAAAAGAAGGCCCATTATATTAAACAGCTAGAAATCAGTAGTCATTCATAGCAAATACTAATGAATATCACAGAATAGAGAGAGAACAAGTGTAAAAGACATCAAAATGTAAGTCTCTAGTCTAGAAAGGATGTTGTACACTGCAGAAATCCTTGAAATAGAGTTACTTCACATGAAACCAGTGTTTCAAACCATCAGAATGGACTGAAAAGTAGTATTTAAGTGTAAAACAGTTGAAAGACAAGTTTATATAGCTTCGCAAGTCCACAGAAGACTGTATAAAGTTGTTTCTACATGTGGTGAAGTCCCACAAGTAGAGCAGAAGGCCCATTATAGGAAACAGCTAGAAATCAGTAGTAATTCAGAGAAAATACTAATGAATATCATAGAACTGTGTGAGAACAAGTGTAAAAGACATCAAAATGTAAGTTTCTAGTCTAGAAAGGATGTTATACACTACAGAAATCCTTGAAATAGAGTTACTTCACAAGAAAAGAGTGTTTCAACCCACTAGAATTCACTGAAAAGTAGTATTCAACTGTAAAACAGTTGAAAGACAAGTGTATATAGCTTCTCCAGTTCAGGGAAGAGTGTATAAAGTTGTTTCTACATGTGGTGAAGTCCCACAAGTAGAAAAGAAGGCCCATTATAGGAAACAGCTAGAAATCAGTAGTCATTCAGAGCAAATACTAATGAATATCACAGAATAGAGACAGAACAAGTGTAAAAGACATCAAAATGTAAGTTTCTAGTCTAGAAAGGATGTTATACACTACAGAAATCCTTGAAATAGAGTTACTTCACAAGAAAACAGTGTTTCAACCAACTAGAATTCACTGAAAAGTAGTATTCAACTGTAAAACAGTTGAAAGACAAGTTTATATAGCTTCGCAAGTCCACAGAAGACTGTATAAAGTTGTTTCTACATGTGGTGAAGTCCCACAAGTATACCAGAAGGCCCATTATAGGACACTGCAAGAAAGCATTAGAAATTCAGAGCAAATACTAATGAATATCATAGAACTGTGTGAGAACAAGTGTAAAAGACATCAAAATGTAAGTTTCTAGTCTAGAAAGGATGTTATACACTACAGAAATCCTTGAAATAGAGTTACTTCACAAGAAAACAGTGTTTCAACGCACTAGAATTCTCTGAAAAGTAGTATTCAACTGTAAAACAGTTGAAAGACAAGTTTATATAGCTTCGCAAGTCCACAGAAGACTGTATAAAGTTGTTTCTACATGTGGTGAAGTCCCACAAGTATACCAGAAGGCCCATTATAGGACACTGCAAGAAAGCATTAGTAATTCAGAGCAAATACTAATGAATATCATAGAACTGTGTGAGAACAAGTGTAAAAGACATCAAAATGTAAGTTTCTAGTCTAGAAAGGATGTTATACACTACAGAAATCCTTGAAATAGAGTTACTTCACAAGAAAACAGTGTTTCAACCCACTAGAATTCACTGAAAAGTAGTATTCAACTGTAAAACAGTTGAAAGACAAGTGTATATAGCTTCTCAAGTTCAGAGAAGAGTGTATAAAGTTGTTTCTACATGTGGTGAAGTCCCACAAGTAGAGCAGAAGGCCCATTATAGGAAACAGCTAGAAATCAGTAGTCATTCAGAGCAAATACTAATGAATATCACAGAATAGTGAGAGAACAAGTGTAAAACACATCAAAATGAAAGTGTGTAGTCTAGAAAGGATGTTGTACACTGCTGAAATCCTTGAAATAGAGTTAGTTCACATGAAACCAGTGTTTCAAACTACCAGAATGCACTGAAAAGTAGTATTCAACTGTAGAACAGTTGAAAGACAAGTTTATATAGCTTCGCAAGTCCACAGAAGACTGTATAAAGTTGTTTCTACATGTGGTGAAGTTCCACAAGTAGAGCAGAAGGCCCATTATAGGAAACAGCTAGAAATCAGTAGTAATTCAGAGGAAATACTAATGAATATCATAGAATTGTGTGAGAACAAGTGTAAAAGACATCAAAATGTAAGTTTCTAGTCTAGAAAGGATGTTATACACTACAGAAATCCTTGAAATAGAGTTACTTCACAAGAAAACAGTGTTTCAACCCACTAGAATTCACTGAAAAGTAGTATTCAACTGTAAAACAGTTGAAAGACAAGTGTATATAGCTTCTCAAGTTCAGAGAAGAGTGTATAAAGTTGTTTCTACATGTGGTGAAGTCCCACAAGTAGAGCAGAAGGCCCATTATAGGAAACAGCTAGAAATCAGTAGCCATTCAGAGCAAATACTAATGAATATCACAGAATAGAGAGAGAACAAGTGTAAAAGACATCAAAATGTAAGTCTCTAGTCTTGAAAGGATGTTATACCCTACAGAAATCCTTGAAATAGAGTTAATTCACAAGAAAACAGTGTTTCAACCCACTAGAATTCACTGAAAAGAAGTATTCAACTGTAAAACAGTTGAAAGACAAGTGTATATAGCTTCTCCAGTTCAGGGAAGAGTGTATAAAGTTGTTTCTACATGTGGTGAAGTCCCACAGGTAGAAAAGAAGGCCCATTATAGGAAACAGCTAGAAATCAGTAGTAATACAGAGGAAATAGTAATGAATATCATAGAACTGTGTGAGAACAAGTGTAAAAGACATCAAAATGTAAGTTTCTAGTCTAGAAAGGATGTTATACACTACAGAAATCCTTGAAATAGAGTTACTTCACAAGAAAACTGTGTTTCAACCCACTAGAAGTCACTGAAAAGTAGTATTCAACTGTAAAACAGTTGAAAGACAAGTTTATATAGCTTCGCAAGTCCACAGAAGACTGTATAAAGTTGTTTCTACATGTGGTGAAGTTCCACAAGTAGAGCAGAAGGCCCATTATAGGAAACAGCTAGAAATCAGTAGTAATTCAGAGGATATACTAATGAATATCATAGAATTGTGTGAGAACAAGTGTAAAAGACATCAAAATGTAAGTCTCTAGTCTTGAAAGGATGTTATACACTACAGAAATCCTTGAAATAGAGTTACTTCACAAGAAAAGAGTGTTTCAACCCACTAGAATTCACTGAAAAGTAGTATTCAACTGTAAAACAGTTGAAAGACAAGTGTATATAGCTTCTCCAGTTCAAGGAAGAGTGTATAAAGTTGTTTCTACATGTGGTGAAGTCCCACAAGTAGAAAAGAAGGCCCATTATAGGAAACACCTAGAAATCAGTAGTCATTCAGAGCAAATACTAATGAATATCACAGAATAGAGAGAGAACAAGTGTAAAAGATATCAAAATGTAAGTCTCTAGTCTAGAAAGGATGTTGTACACTGCAGAAATCCTTGAAATAGAGTTACTTCACATGAAACCAGTGTTTCAAACCACCAGAATGCACTGAAAAGTAGTATTTAACTGTAAAACAGTTGAAAGACAAGTGTATATAGCTTCTCAAGTTCAGGGAAGAGTGTATAAAGTTGTTTCTACATGTGGTGAAGTCCCACAAGTAGAAAAGAAGGCCCATTATAGGAAACAGCTAGAAATCAGTACTCATTCAGAGCAAATACTAATGAATATCATAGAACTGTGTGAGAACAAGTGTAAAAGACATCAAAATGTAAGTTTCTAGTCTAGAAAGGATGTTATACACTACAGAAATCCTTGAAATAGAGTTACTTCACAAGAAAACAGTGTTTCAACGCACTAGAATTCTCTGAAAAGTAGTATTCAACTGTAAAACAGTTGAAAGACAAGTGTATATAGCTTCTCAAGTTCAGGGAAGAGTGTATTAAGTTGTTTCTACATGTGGTGAAGTCCCACAAGTAGAAAAGAAGGCCCATTATATTAAACAGCTAGAAATCAGTAGTCATTCATAGCAAATACTAATGAATATCACAGAATAGAGAGAGAACAAGTGTAAAAGACATCAAAATGTAAGTCTCTAGTCTAGAAAGGATGTTGTACACTGCAGAAATCCTTGAAATAGAGTTACTTCACATGAAACCAGTGTTTCAAACCATCAGAATGGACTGAAAAGTAGTATTTAACTGTAAAACAGTTGAAAGACAAGTTTATATAGCTTCGCAAGTCCACAGAAGACTGTATAAAGTTGTTTCTACATGTGGTGAAGTCCCACAAGTAGAGCAGAAGGCCCATTATAGGAAACAGCTAGAAATCAGTAGTAATTCAGAGAAAATACTAATGAATATCATAGAACTGTGTGAGAACAAGTGTAAAAGACATCAAAATGTAAGTTTCTAGTCTAGAAAGGATGTTATACACTACAGAAATCCTTGAAATAGAGTTACTTCACAAGAAAAGAGTGTTTCAACCCACTAGAATTCACTGAAAAGTAGTATTCAACTGTAAAACAGTTGAAAGACAAGTGTATATAGCTTCTCCAGTTCAGGGAAGAGTGTATAAAGTTGTTTCTACATGTGGTGAAGTCCCACATGTAGAAAAGAAGGCCCATTATAGGAAACAGCTAGAAATCAGTAGTCATTCAGAGCAAATACTAATGAATATCACAGAATAGAGAGAGAACAAGTGTAAAAGACATCAAAATGTAAGTCTCTAGTCTAGAAAGGATGTTGTACACTGCAGAAATCCTTGAAATAGAGTTACTTCACATGAAACCAGTGTTTCAAACCACCAGAATGCACTGAAAAGTAGTATTTAACTGTAAAACAGTTGAAAGACAAGTGTATATAGCTTCTCAAGTTCAGGGAAGAGTGTATAAAGTTGTTTCTACATGTGGTGAAGTCCCACAAGTAGAAAAGAAGGCCCATTATAGGAAACAGCTAGAAATCAGTAGTCATTCAGAGCAAATACTAATGAATATCACAGAATAGAGAGAGAACAAGTGTAAAAGACATCAAAATGTAAGTCTCTAGTCTAGAAAGGATGTTATACACTACAGAAATCCTTGAAATAGAGTTACTTCACAAGAAAACAGTGTTTCAACCCACTAGAATTCACTGAAAAGTAGTATTCAACTGTAAAACAGTTGAAAGACAAGATTATATAGCTTCGCAAGTCCACAGAAGACTGTATAAAGTTGTTTCTACATGTGGTGAAGTCCCACAAGTAGAAAATAAGGCCCATTATAGGAAACAGCTAGAAATCAGTACTCATTCAGAGCAAATACTAATGAATATCATAGAACTGTGTGAGAACAAGTGTAAAAGAGATCAAAATGTAAGTTTCTAGTCTAGTAAGGATGTTATACACTACAGAAATCCTTGAAATAGAGTTACTTCACAAGAAAACAGTGTTTCAACGCACTAGAATTCTCTGAAAAGTAGTATTCAACTGTAAAACAGTTGAAAGACAAGTGTATATAGCTTCTCAAGTTCAGGGAAGAGTGTATAAAGTTGTTTCTACATGTGGTGAAGTCCCACAAGTAGAAAAGAAGGCCCATTATATTAAACAGCTAGAAATCAGTAGTCATTCATAGCAAATACTAATGAATATCACAGAATAGAGAGAGAACAAGTGTAAAAGACATCAAAATGTAAGTCTCTAGTCTAGAAAGGATGTTGTACACTGCAGAAATCCTTGAAATAGAGTTACTTCACATGAAACCAGTGTTTCAAACCATCAGAATGGACTGAAAAGTAGTATTTAACTGTAAAACAGTTGAAAGACAAGTTTATATAGCTTCGCAAGTCCACAGAAGACTGTATAAAGTTGTTTCTACATGTGGTGAAGTCCCACAAGTAGAGCAGAAGGCCCATTATAGGAAACAGCTAGAAATCAGTAGTAATTCAGAGGAAATAGTAATGAATATCATAGAATTGTGTGAGAACAAGTGTAAAAGACATCAAAATGTAAGTTTCTAGTCTAGAAAGGATGTTATACACTACAGAAATCCTTGAAATAGAGTTACTTCACAAGAAAACAGTGTTTCAACCCACTAGAATTCACTGAAAAGTAGTATTCAACTGTAAAACAGTTGAAAGACAAGTGTATATAGCTTCTCAAGTTCAGAGAAAAGTGTATAAAGTTGTTTCTACATGTGGTGAAGTCCCACAAGTAGAAAATAAGGCCCATTATAGGAAACAGCTAGAAATCAGTAGTAATTCAGAGAAAATACTAATGAATATCATAGAACTGTGTGAGAGCAAGTGTAAAAGACATCAAAATGTAAGTTTCTAGTCTAGAAAGGATGTTATACACTACAGAAATCCTTGAAATAGAGTTACTTCACAAGAAAACAGTGTTTCAACCCACTAGAATTCACTGAAAAGTAGTATTCAACTGTAAAACAGTTGAAAGACAAGTGTATATAGCTTCTCCAGTTCAGGGAAGAGTGTATAAAGTTGTTCCTACATGTGGTGAAGTCCCACAAGTAGAAAAGAAGGCCCATTATAGGAAACAGCTAGAAATCAGTAGTCATTCAGAGCAAATACTAATGAATATCACAGAATAGAGACAGAACAAGTGTAAAAGACATCAAAATGTAAGTTTCTAGTCTAGAAAGGATGTTATACACTACAGAAATCCTTGAAATAGAGTTACTTCACAAGAAAACAGTGTTTCAACCGACTAGAATTCACTGAAAAGTAGTATTCAACTGTAAAACAGTTGAAAGACAAGTTTATATAGCTTCGCAAGTCCACAGAAGACTGTATAAAGTTGTTTCTACATGTGGTGAAGTCCCACAAGTATACCAGAAGGCCCATTATAGGACACTGCAAGAAAGCATTAGTAATTCAGAGCAAATACTAATGAATATCATAGAACTGTGTGAGAACAAGTGTAAAAGACATCAAAATGTAAGTTTCTAGTCTAGAAAGGATGTTATACACTACAGAAATCCTTGAAATAGAGTTACTTCACAAGAAAACAGTGTTTCAACCCACTAGAATTCACTGAAAAGTAGTATTCAACTGTAAAACAGTTGAAAGACAAGTGTATATAGCTTCTCAAGTTCAGAGAAGAGTGTATAAAGTTGTTTCTACATGTGGTGAAGTCCCACAAGTAGAGCAGAAGGCCCATTATAGGAAACAGCTAGAAATCAGTAGTCATTCAGAGCAAATACTAATGAATATCACAGAATAGTGAGAGAACAAGTGTAAAACACATCAAAATGAAAGTGTGTAGTCTAGAAAGGATGTTGTACACTGCTGAAATCCTTGAAATAGAGTTAGTTCACATGAAACCAGTGTTTCAAACTACCAGAATGCACTGAAAAGTAGTATTCAACTGTAGAACAGTTGAAAGACAAGTTTATATAGCTTCGCAAGTCCACAGAAGACTCTATAAAGTTGTTTCTACATGTGGTGAAGTTCCACAAGTAGAGCAGAAGGCCCATTATAGGAAACAGCTAGAAATCAGTAGTCATTCAGAGGAAATACTAATGAATATCACAGAATAGAGACAGAACAAGTGTAAAAGACATCAAAATGTAAGTTTCTAGTCTAGAAAGGATGTTATACACTACAGAAATCCTTGAAATAGAGTTACTTCACAAGAAAACAGTGTTTCAACCCACTAGAATTCACTGAAAAGTAGTATTCAACTGTAAAACAGTTGAAAGACAAGTGTATATAGCTTCTCAAGTTCAGAGAAGAGTGTATAAAGTTGTTTCTACATGTGGTGAAGTCCCACAAGTAGAGCAGAAGGCCCATTATAGGAAACAGCTAGAAATCAGTAGCCATTCAGAGCAAATACTAATGAATATCACAGAATAGAGAGAGAACAAGTGTAAAAGACATCAAAATGTAAGTCTCTAGTCTTGAAAGGATGTTATACCCTACAGAAATCCTTGAAATAGAGTTAATTCACAAGAAAACAGTGTTTCAACCCACTAGAATTCACTGAAAAGAAGTATTCAACTGTAAAACAGTTGAAAGACAAGTGTATATAGCTTCTCCAGTTCAGGGAAGAGTGTATAAAGTTGTTTCTACATGTGGTGAAGTCCCACAGGTAGAAAAGAAGGCCCATTATAGGAAACAGCTAGAAATCAGTAGTAATACAGAGGAAATAGTAATGAATATCATAGAACTGTGTGAGAACAAGTGTAAAAGACATCAAAATGTAAGTTTCTAGTCTAGAAAGGATGTTATACACTACAGAAATCCTTGAAATAGAGTTACTTCACAAGAAAACTGTGTTTCAACCCACTAGAAGTCACTGAAAAGTAGTATTCAACTGTAAAACAGTTGAAAGACAAGTTTATATAGCTTCGCAAGTCCACAGAAGACTGTATAAAGTTGTTTCTACATGTGGTGAAGTTCCACAAGTAGAGCAGAAGGCCCATTATAGGAAACAGCTAGAAATCAGTAGTAATTCAGAGGATATACTAATGAATATCATAGAATTGTGTGAGAACAAGTGTAAAAGACATCAAAATGTAAGTCTCTAGTCTTGAAAGGATGTTATACACTACAGAAATCCTTGAAATAGAGTTACTTCACAAGAAAAGAGTGTTTCAACCCACTAGAATTCACTGAAAAGTAGTATTCAACTGTAAAACAGTTGAAAGACAAGTGTATATAGCTTCTCCAGTTCAAGGAAGAGTGTATAAAGTTGTTTCTACATGTGGTGAAGTCCCACAAGTAGAAAAGAAGGCCCATTATAGGAAACACCTAGAAATCAGTAGTCATTCAGAGCAAATACTAATGAATATCACAGAATAGAGAGAGAACAAGTGTAAAAGACATCAAAATGTAAGTCTCTAGTCGAGAAAGGATGTTGTACACTGCAGAAATCCTTGAAATAGAGTTACTTCACATGAAACCAGTGTTTCAAACCACCAGAATGCACTGAAAAGTAGTATTTAACTGTAAAACAGTTGAAAGACAAGTGTATATAGCTTCTCAAGTTCAGGGAAGAGTGTATAAAGTTGTTTCTACATGTGGTGAAGTCCCACAAGTAGAAAAGAAGGCCCATTATAGGAAACAGCTAGAAATCAGTAGTCATTCAGAGCAAATACTAATGAATATCACAGAATAGAGAGAGAACAAGTGTAAAAGACATCAAAATGTAAGTCTCTAGTCTAGAAAGGATGTTATACACTACAGAAATCCTTGAAATAGAGTTACTTCACAAGAAAACAGTGTTTCAACCCACTAGAATTCACTGAAAAGTAGTATTCAACTGTAAAACAGTTGAAAGACAAGATTATATAGCTTCGCAAGTCCACAGAAGACTGTATAAAGTTGTTTCTACATGTGGTGAAGTCCCACAAGTAGAAAATAAGGCCCATTATAGGAAACAGCTAGAAATCAGTACTCATTCAGAGCAAATACTAATGAATATCATAGAACTGTGTGAGAACAAGTGTAAAAGAGATCAAAATGTAAGTTTCTAGTCTAGTAAGGATGTTATACACTACAGAAATCCTTGAAATAGAGATACTTCACAAGAAAACAGTGTTTCAACGCACTAGAATTCTCTGCAAAGTAGTATTCAACTGTAAAACAGTTGAAAGACAAGTGTATATAGCTTCTCAAGTTCAGGGAAGAGTGTATAAAGTTGTTTCTACATGTGGTGAAGTCCCACAAGTAGAAAAGAAGGCCCATTATATTAAACAGCTAGAAATCAGTAGTCATTCATAGCAAATACTAATGAATATCACAGAATAGAGAGAGAACAAGTGTAAAAGACATCAAAATGTAAGTCTCTAGTCTAGAAAGGATGTTGTACACTGCAGAAATCCTTGAAATAGAGTTACTTCACATGAAACCAGTGTTTCAAACCATCAGAATGGACTGAAAAGTAGTATTTAACTGTAAAACAGTTGAAAGACAAGTTTATATAGCTTCGCAAGTCCACAGAAGACTGTATAAAGTTGTTTCTACATGTGGTGAAGTCCCACAAGTAGAGCAGAAGGCCCATTATAGGAAACAGCTAGAAATCAGTAGTAATTCAGAGGAAATAGTAATGAATATCATAGAATTGTGTGAGAACAAGTGTAAAAGACATCAAAATGTAAGTTTCTAGTCTAGAAAGGATGTTATACACTACAGAAATCCTTGAAATAGAGTTACTTCACAAGAAAACAGTGTTTCAACCCACTAGAATTCACTGAAAAGTAGTATTCAACTGTAAAACAGTTGAAAGACTAGTGTATATAGCTTCTCAAGTTCAGAGAAAAGTGTATAAAGTTGTTTCTACATGTGGTGAAGTCCCACAAGTAGAAAATAAGGCCCATTATAGGAAACAGCTAGATATCAGTAGTAATTCAGAGAAAATACTAATGAATATCATAGAACTGTGTGAGAACAAGTGTAAAAGACATCAAAATGTAAGTTTCTAGTCTAGAAAGGATGTTATACACTACAGAAATCCTTGAAATAGAGTTACTTCACAAGAAAACAGTGTTTCAACCGACTAGAATTCACTGAAAAGTAGTATTCAACTGTAAAACAGTTGAAAGACAAGTTTATATAGCTTCGCAAGTCCACAGAAGACTGTATAAAGTTGTTTCTACATGTGGTGAAGTCCCACAAGTATACCAGAAGGCCCATTATAGGACACTGCAAGAAAGCATTAGTAATTCAGAGCAAATACTAATGAATATCATAGAACTGTGTGAGAACAAGTGTAAAAGACATCAAAATGTAAGTTTCTAGTCTAGAAAGGATGTTATACACTACAGAAATTTTTGAAATAGAGTTACTTCACAAGAAAACAGTGTTTCAACCCACTAGAATTCACTGAAAAGTAGTATTCAACTGTAAAACAGTTGAAAGACAAGTGTATATAGCTTCTCAAGTTCAGAGAAGAGTGTATAAAGTTGTTTCTACATGTGGTGAAGTCCCACAAGTAGAGCAGAAGGCCCATTATAGGAAACAGCTAGAAATCAGTAGTCATTCAGAGCAAATACTAATGAATATCACAGAATAGTGAGAGAACAAGTGTAAAACACATCAAAATGAAAGTGTGTAGTCTAGAAAGGATGTTGTACACTGCTGAAATCCTTGAAATAGAGTTAGTTCACATGAAACCAGTGTTTCAAACTACCAGAATGCACTGAAAAGTAGTATTCAACTGTAGAACAGTTGAAAGACAAGTTTATATAGCTTCGCAAGTCCACAGAAGACTGTATAAAGTTGTTTCTACATGTGGTGAAGTTCGACAAGTAGAGCAGAAGGCCCATTATAGGAAACAGCTAGAAATCAGTAGTAATTCAGAGGAAATACTAATGAATATCATAGAATTGTGTGAGAACAAGTGTAAAAGACATCAAAATGTAAGTTTCTAGTCTAGAAAGGATGTTATACACTACAGAAATCCTTGAAATAGAGTTACTTCACAAGAAAAGAGTGTTTCAACCCACTAGAATTCACTGAAAAGTAGTATTCAACTGTAAAACCGTTGAAAGACAAGTGTATATAGCTTCTCCAGTTCAGTGAAGATTGTATAAAGTTGTTTCTACATGTGGTGAAGTCCCACAAGTAGAAAAGAAGGCCCATTATAGGAAACACCTAGAAATCAGTAGTCATTCAGAGCAAATACTAATGAATATCACAGAATAGAGAGAGAACAAGTGTAAAAGACATCAAAATTTAAGTCTCTAGTCTAGAAAGGATGTTGTACACTGCAGAAATCCTTGAAATAGAGTTACTTCACATGAAACCAGTGTTTCAAACCACCAGAATGCACTGAAAAGTAGTATTTAACTGTAAAACAGTTGAAAGACAAGTGTATATAGCTTCTCAAGTTCAGAGAAAAGTGTATAAAGTTGTTTCTACATGTGGTGAAGTCCCACAGGTAAAAAAGAAGGCCCATTATAGGAAACAGCTAGAAATCAGTAGTCATTCAGAGCAAATACTAATGCATATCACAGAATAGAGAGAGAACAAGTGTAAAAGACATCAAAATGTAAGTCTCTAGTCTAGAAAGGATGTTGTACACTGCAGAAATCCTTGAAATAGAGTTACTTCACAAGAAAACAGTGTTTCAACCCACTAGAATTCACTGAAAAGTAGTATTCAACTGTAAAACAGTTGAAAGACAAGTGTATATAGCTTCTCAAGTTCAGAGAAAAGTGTATAAAGTTGTTTCTACATGTGGTGAAGTCCCACAAGTAGAAAATAAGGCCCATTATAGGAAACAGCTAGAAATCAGTACTCATTCAGAGCAAATACTAATGAATATCATAGAACTGTGTGAGAACAAGTGTAAAAGACATCAAAATGTAAGTTTCTAGTCTAGAAAGGATGTTATACACTACAGAAATCCTTGAAATAGAGTTACTTCACAAGAAAACAGTGTTTCAACCCACTAGAATTCACTGAAAAGTAGTATTCAACTGTAAAACAGTTGAAAGACAAGTGTATATAGCTTATCCAGTTCAGGGAAGAGTGTATAAAGTTGTTCCTACATGTGGTGAAGACCCACAAGTAGAAAAGAAGGCCCATTATAGGAAACAGCTAGAAATCAGTAGTCATTCAGAGCAAATACTAATGAATATCACAGAATAGAGACAGAACAAGTGTAAAAGACATCAAAATGTAAGTTTCTAGTCTAGAAAGGATGTTATACACTACAGAAATCCTTGAAATAGAGTTACTTCACAAGAAAACTGTGTTTCAACCCACTAGAAGTCACTGAAAAGTAGTATTCAACTGTAAAACAGTTGAAAGACAAGTTTATATAGCTTCGCAAGTCCACAGAAGACTGTATAAAGTTGTTTCTACATGTGGTGAAGTTCCACAAGTAGAGCAGAAGGCCCATTATAGGAAACAGCTAGAAATCAGTAGTAATTCAGAGGATATACTAATGAATATCATAGAATTGTGTGAGAACAAGTGTAAAAGACATCAAAATGTAAGTCTCTAGTCTTGAAAGGATGTTATACACTACAGAAATCCTTGAAATAGAGTTACTTCACAAGAAAAGAGTGTTTCAACCCACTAGAATTCACTGAAAAGTAGTATTCAACTGTAAAACAGTTGAAAGACAAGTGTATATAGCTTCTCCAGTTCAAGGAAGAGTGTATAAAGTTGTTTCTACATGTGGTGAAGTCCCACAAGTAGAAAAGAAGGCCCATTATAGGAAACACCTAGAAATCAGTAGTCATTCAGAGCAAATACTAATGAATATCACAGAATAGAGAGAGAACAAGTGTAAAAGACATCAAAATGTAAGTCTCTAGTCTAGAAAGGATGTTGTACACTGCAGAAATCCTTGAAATAGAGTTACTTCACATGAAACCAGTGTTTCAAACCACCAGAATGCACTGAAAAGTAGTATTTAACTGTAAAACAGTTGAAAGACAAGTGTATATAGCTTCTCAAGTTCAGGGAAGAGTGTATAAAGTTGTTTCTACATGTGGTGAAGTCCCACAAGTAGAAAAGAAGGCCCATTATAGGAAACAGCTAGAAATCAGTAGTCATTCAGAGCAAATACTAATGAATATCACAGAATAGAGAGAGAACAAGTGTAAAAGACATCAAAATGTAAGTCTCTAGTCTAGAAAGGATGTTATACACTACAGAAATCCTTGAAATAGAGTTACTTCACAAGAAAACAGTGTTTCAACCCACTAGAATTCACTGAAAAGTAGTATTCAACTGTAAAACAGTTGAAAGACAAGATTATATAGCTTCGCAAGTCCACAGAAGACTGTATAAAGTTGTTTCTACATGTGGTGAAGTCCCACAAGTAGAAAATAAGGCCCATTATAGGAAACAGCTAGAAATCAGTACTCATTCAGAGCAAATACTAATGAATATCATAGAACTGTGTGAGAACAAGTGTAAAAGAGATCAAAATGTAAGTTTCTAGTCTAGTAAGGATGTTATACACTACAGAAATCCTTGAAATAGAGTTACTTCACAAGAAAACAGTGTTTCAACGCACTAGAATTCTCTGAAAAGTAGTATTCAACTGTAAAACAGTTGAAAGACAAGTGTATATAGCTTCTCAAGTTCAGGGAAGAGTGTATAAAGTTGTTTCTACATGTGGTGAAGTCCCACAAGTAGAAAAGAAGGCCCATTATATTAAACAGCTAGAAATCAGTAGTCATTCATAGCAAATACTAATGAATATCACAGAATAGAGAGAGAACAAGTGTAAAAGACATCAAAATGTAAGTCTCTAGTCTAGAAAGGATGTTGTACACTGCAGAAATCCTTGAAATAGAGTTACTTCACATGAAACCAGTGTTTCAAACCATCAGAATGGACTGAAAAGTAGTATTTAACTGTAAAACAGTTGAAAGACAAGTTTATATAGCTTCGCAAGTCCACAGAAGACTGTATAAAGTTGTTTCTACATGTGGTGAAGTCCCACAAGTAGAGCAGAAGGCCCATTATAGGAAACAGCTAGAAATCAGTAGTAATTCAGAGGAAATAGTAATGAATATCATAGAATTGTGTGAGAACAAGTGTAAAAGACATCAAAATGTAAGTTTCTAGTCTAGAAAGGATGTTATACACTACAGAAATCCTTGAAATAGAGTTACTTCACAAGAAAACAGTGTTTCAACCCACTAGAATTCACTGAAAAGTAGTATTCAACTGTAAAACAGTTGAAAGACAAGTGTATATAGCTTCTCAAGTTCAGAGAAAAGTGTATAAAGTTGTTTCTACATGTGGTGAAGTCCCACAAGTAGAAAATAAGGCCCATTATAGGAAACAGCTAGAAATCAGTAGTAATTCAGAGAAAATACTAATGAATATCATAGAACTGTGTGAGAGCAAGTGTAAAAGACATCAAAATGTAAGTTTCTAGTCTAGAAAGGATGTTATACACTACAGAAATCCTTGAAATAGAGTTACTTCACAAGAAAACAGTGTTTCAACCCACTAGAATTCACTGAAAAGTAGTATTCAACTGTAAAACAGTTGAAAGACAAGTGTATATAGCTTATCCAGTTCAGGGAAGAGTGTATAAAGTTGTTCCTACATGTGGTGAAGTCCCACAAGTAGAAAAGAAGGCCCATTATAGGAAACAGCTAGAAATCAGTAGTCATTCAGAGCAAATACTAATGAATATCACAGAATAGAGACAGAACAAGTGTAAAAGACATCAAAATGTAAGTTTCTAGTCTAGAAAGGATGTTATACACTACAGAAATCCTTGAAATAGAGTTACTTCACAAGAAAACAGTGTTTCAACCGACTAGAATTCACTGAAAAGTAGTATTCAACTGTAAAACAGTTGAAAGACAAGTTTATATAGCTTCGCAGGTCCACAGAAGACTGTATAAAGTTGTTTCTACATGTGGTGAAGTCCCACAAGTATACCAGAAGGCCCATTATAGGACACTGCAAGAAAGCATTAGTAATTCAGAGCAAATACTAATGAATATCATAGAACTGTGTGAGAACAAGTGTAAAAGACATCAAAATGTAAGTTTCTAGTCTAGAAAGGATGTTATACACTACAGAAATCCTTGAAATAGAGTTACTTCACAAGAAAACAGTGTTTCAACCCACTAGAATTCACTGAAAAGTAGTATTCAACTGTAAAACAGTTGAAAGACAAGTGTATATAGCTTCTCAAGTTCAGAGAAGAGTGTATAAAGTTGTTTCTACATGTGGTGAAGTCCCACAAGTAGAGCAGAAGGCCCATTATAGGAAACAGCTAGAAATCAGTAGTCATTCAGAGCAAATACTAATGAATATCACAGAATAGTGAGAGAACAAGTGTAAAACACATCAAAATGAAAGTGTGTAGTCTAGAAAGGATGTTGTACACTGCTGAAATCCTTGAAATAGAGTTAGTTCACATGAAACCAGTGTTTCAAACTACCAGAATGCACTGAAAAGTAGTATTCAACTGTAGAACAGTTGAAAGACAAGTTTATATAGCTTCGCAAGTCCACAGAAGACTCTATAAAGTTGTTTCTACATGTGGTGAAGTTCCACAAGTAGAGCAGAAGGCCCATTATAGGAAACAGCTAGAAATCAGTAGTAATTCAGAGGAAATACTAATGAATATCATAGAATTGTGTGAGAACAAGTGTAAAAGACATCAAAATGTAAGTTTCTAGTCTAGAAAGGATGTTATACACTACAGAAATCCTTGAAATAGAGTTACTTCACAAGAAAACAGTGTTTCAACCCACTAGAATTCACTGAAAAGTAGTATTCAACTGTAAAACAGTTGAAAGACAAGTGTATATAGCTTCTCAAGTTCAGAGAAGAGTGTATAAAGTTGTTTCTACATGTGGTGAAGTCCCACAAGTAGAGCAGAAGGCCCATTATAGGAAACAGCTAGAAATCAGTAGCCATTCAGAGCAAATACTAATGAATATCACAGAATAGAGAGAGAACAAGTGTAAAAGACATCAAAATGTAAGTCTCTAGTCTTGAAAGGATGTTATACCCTACAGAAATCCTTGAAATAGAGTTAATTCACAAGAAAACAGTGTTTCAACCCACTAGAATTCACTGAAAAGAAGTATTCAACTGTAAAACAGTTGAAAGACAAGTGTATATAGCTTCTCCAGTTCAGGGAAGAGTGTATAAAGTTGTTTCTACATGTGGTGAAGTCCCACAGGTAGAAAAGAAGGCCCATTATAGGAAACAGCTAGAAATCAGTAGTAATACAGAGGAAATAGTAATGAATATCATAGAACTGTGTGAGAACAAGTGTAAAAGACATCAAAATGTAAGTTTCTAGTCTAGAAAGGATGTTATACACTACAGAAATCCTTGAAATAGAGTTACTTCACAAGAAAACTGTGTTTCAACCCACTAGAAGTCACTGAAAAGTAGTATTCAACTGTAAAACAGTTGAAAGACAAGTTTATATAGCTTCGCAAGTCCACAGAAGACTGTATAAAGTTGTTTCTACATGTGGTGAAGTTCCACAAGTAGAGCAGAAGGCCCATTATAGGAAACAGCTAGAAATCAGTAGTAATTCAGAGGATATACTAATGAATATCATAGAATTGTGTGAGAACAAGTGTAAAAGACATCAAAATGTAAGTCTCTAGTCTTGAAAGGATGTTATACACTACAGAAATCCTTGAAATAGAGTTACTTCACAAGAAAAGAGTGTTTCAACCCACTAGAATTCACTGAAAAGTAGTATTCAACTGTAAAACAGTTGAAAGACAAGTGTATATAGCTTCTCCAGTTCAAGGAAGAGTGTATAAAGTTGTTTCTACATGTGGTGAAGTCCCACAAGTAGAAAAGAAGGCCCATTATAGGAAACACCTAGAAATCAGTAGTCATTCAGAGCAAATACTAATGAATATCACAGAATAGAGAGAGAACAAGTGTAAAAGACATCAAAATGTAAGTCTCTAGTCGAGAAAGGATGTTGTACACTGCAGAAATCCTTGAAATAGAGTTACTTCACATGAAACCAGTGTTTCAAACCACCAGAATGCACTGAAAAGTAGTATTTAACTGTAAAACAGTTGAAAGACAAGTGTATATAGCTTCTCAAGTTCAGGGAAGAGTGTATAAAGTTGTTTCTACATGTGGTGAAGTCCCACAAGTAGAAAAGAAGGCCCATTATAGGAAACAGCTAGAAATCAGTAGTCATTCAGAGCAAATACTAATGAATATCACAGAATAGAGAGAGAACAAGTGTAAAAGACATCAAAATGTAAGTCTCTAGTCTAGAAAGGATGTTATACACTACAGAAATCCTTGAAATAGAGTTACTTCACAAGAAAACAGTGTTTCAACCCACTAGAATTCACTGAAAAGTAGTATTCAACTGTAAAACAGTTGAAAGACAAGATTATATAGCTTCGCAAGTCCACAGAAGACTGTATAAAGTTGTTTCTACATGTGGTGAAGTCCCACAAGTAGAAAATAAGGCCCATTATAGGAAACAGCTAGAAATCAGTACTCATTCAGAGCAAATACTAATGAATATCATAGAACTGTGTGAGAACAAGTGTAAAAGAGATCAAAATGTAAGTTTCTAGTCTAGTAAGGATGTTATACACTACAGAAATCCTTGAAATAGAGTTACTTCACAAGAAAACAGTGTTTCAACGCACTAGAATTCTCTGCAAAGTAGTATTCAACTGTAAAACAGTTGAAAGACAAGTGTATATAGCTTCTCAAGTTCAGGGAAGAGTGTATAAAGTTGTTTCTACATGTGGTGAAGTCCCACAAGTAGAAAAGAAGGCCCATTATATTAAACAGCTAGAAATCAGTAGTCATTCATAGCAAATACTAATGAATATCACAGAATAGAGAGAGAACAAGTGTAAAAGACATCAAAATGTAAGTCTCTAGTCTAGAAAGGATGTTGTACACTGCAGAAATCCTTGAAATAGAGTTACTTCACATGAAACCAGTGTTTCAAACCATCAGAATGGACTGAAAAGTAGTATTTAACTGTAAAACAGTTGAAAGACAAGTTTATATAGCTTGGCAAGTCCACAGAAGACTGTATAAAGTTGTTTCTACATGTGGTGAAGTCCCACAAGTAGAGCAGAAGGCCCATTATAGGAAACAGCTAGAAATCAGTAGTAATTCAGAGGAAATAGTAATGAATATCATAGAATTGTGTGAGAACAAGTGTAAAAGACATCAAAATGTAAGTTTCTAGTCTAGAAAGGATGTTATACACTACAGAAATCCTTGAAATAGAGTTACTTCACAAGAAAACAGTGTTTCAACCCACTAGAATTCACTGAAAAGTAGTATTCAACTGTAAAACAGTTGAAAGACTAGTGTATATAGCTTCTCAAGTTCAGAGAAAAGTGTATAAAGTTGTTTCTACATGTGGTGAAGTCCCACAAGTAGAAAATAAGGCCCATTATAGGAAACAGCTAGATATCAGTAGTAATTCAGAGAAAATACTAATGAATATCATAGAACTGTGTGAGAACAAGTGTAAAAGACATCAAAATGTAAGTTTCTAGTCTAGAAAGGATGTTATACACTACAGAAATCCTTGAAATAGAGTTACTTCACAAGAAAACAGTGTTTCAACCGACTAGAATTCACTGAAAAGTAGTATTCAACTGTAAAACAGTTGAAAGACAAGTTTATATAGCTTCGCAAGTCCACAGAAGACTGTATAAAGTTGTTTCTACATGTGGTGAAGTCCCACAAGTATACCAGAAGGCCCATTATAGGACACTGCAAGAAAGCATTAGTAATTCAGAGCAAATACTAATGAATATCATAGAACTGTGTGAGAACAAGTGTAAAAGACATCAAAATGTAAGTTTCTAGTCTAGAAAGGATGTTATACACTACAGAAATTTTTGAAATAGAGTTACTTCACAAGAAAACAGTGTTTCAACCCACTAGAATTCACTGAAAAGTAGTATTCAACTGTAAAACAGTTGAAAGACAAGTGTATATAGCTTCTCAAGTTCAGAGAAGAGTGTATAAAGTTGTTTCTACATGTGGTGAAGTCCCACAAGTAGAGCAGAAGGCCCATTATAGGAAACAGCTAGAAATCAGTAGTCATTCAGAGCAAATACTAATGAATATCACAGAATAGTGAGAGAACAAGTGTAAAACACATCAAAATGAAAGTGTGTAGTCTAGAAAGGATGTTGTACACTGCTGAAATCCTTGAAATAGAGTTAGTTCACATGAAACCAGTGTTTCAAACTACCAGAATGCACTGAAAAGTAGTATTCAACTGTAGAACAGTTGAAAGACAAGTTTATATAGCTTCGCAAGTCCACAGAAGACTGTATAAAGTTGTTTCTACATGTGGTGAAGTTCGACAAGTAGAGCAGAAGGCCCATTATAGGAAACAGCTAGAAATCAGTAGTAATTCAGAGGAAATACTAATGAATATCATAGAATTGTGTGAGAACAAGTGTAAAAGACATCAAAATGTAAGTTTCTAGTCTAGAAAGGATGTTATACACTACAGAAATCCTTGAAATAGAGTTACTTCACAAGAAAAGAGTGTTTCAACCCACTAGAATTCACTGAAAAGTAGTATTCAACTGTAAAACCGTTGAAAGACAAGTGTATATAGCTTCTCCAGTTCAGTGAAGATTGTATAAAGTTGTTTCTACATGTGGTGAAGTCCCACAAGTAGAAAAGAAGGCCCATTATAGGAAACACCTAGAAATCAGTAGTCATTCAGAGCAAATACTAATGAATATCACAGAATAGAGAGAGAACAAGTGTAAAAGACATCAAAATTTAAGTCTCTAGTCTAGAAAGGATGTTGTACACTGCAGAAATCCTTGAAATAGAGTTACTTCACATGAAACCAGTGTTTCAAACCACCAGAATGCACTGAAAAGTAGTATTTAACTGTAAAACAGTTGAAAGACAAGTGTATATAGCTTCTCAAGTTCAGAGAAAAGTGTATAAAGTTGTTTCTACATGTGGTGAAGTCCCACAGGTAAAAAAGAAGGCCCATTATAGGAAACAGCTAGAAATCAGTAGTCATTCAGAGCAAATACTAATGCATATCACAGAATAGAGAGAGAACAAGTGTAAAAGACATCAAAATGTAAGTCTCTAGTCTAGAAAGGATGTTGTACACTGCAGAAATCCTTGAAATAGAGTTACTTCACAAGAAAACAGTGTTTCAACCCACTAGAATTCACTGAAAAGTAGTATTCAACTGTAAAACAGTTGAAAGACAAGTGTATATAGCTTCTCAAGTTCAGAGAAAAGTGTATAAAGTTGTTTCTACATGTGGTGAAGTCCCACAAGTAGAAAATAAGGCCCATTATAGGAAACAGCTAGAAATCAGTACTCATTCAGAGCAAATACTAATGAATATCATAGAACTGTGTGAGAACAAGTGTAAAAGACATCAAAATGTAAGTTTCTAGTCTAGAAAGGATGTTATACACTACAGAAATCCTTGAAATAGAGTTACTTCACAAGAAAACAGTGTTTCAACCCACTAGAATTCACTGAAAAGTAGTATTCAACTGTAAAACAGTTGAAAGACAAGTGTATATAGCTTATCCAGTTCAGGGAAGAGTGTATAAAGTTGTTCCTACATGTGGTGAAGTCCCACAAGTAGAAAAGAAGGCCCATTATAGGAAACAGCTAGAAATCAGTAGTCATTCAGAGCAAATACTAATGAATATCACAGAATAGAGACAGAACAAGTGTAAAAGACATCAAAATGTAAGTTTCTAGTCTAGAAAGGATGTTATACACTACAGAAATCCTTGAAATAGAGTTACTTCACAAGAAAACAGTGTTTCAACCGACTAGAATTCACTGAAAAGTAGTATTCAACTGTAAAACAGTTGAAAGACAAGTTTATATAGCTTCGCAAGTCCACAGAAGACTGTATAAAGTTGTTTCTACATGTGGTGAAGTCCCACAAGTATACCAGAAGGCCCATTATAGGACACTGCAAGAAAGCATTAGTAATTCAGAGCAAATACTAATGAATATCATAGAACTGTGTGAGAACAAGTGTAAAAGACATCAAAATGTAAGTTTCTAGTCTAGAAAGGATGTTATACACTACAGAAATCCTTGAAATAGAGTTACTTCACAAGAAAACAGTGTTTCAACCCACTAGAATTCACTGAAAAGTAGTATTCAACTGTAAAACAGTTGAAAGACAAGTGTATATAGCTTCTCAAGTTCAGAGAAGAGTGTATAAAGTTGTTTCTACATGTGGTGAAGTCCCACAAGTAGAGCAGAAGGCCCATTATAGGAAACAGCTAGAAATCAGTAGTCATTCAGAGCAAATACTAATGAATATCACAGAATAGTGAGAGAACAAGTGTAAAACACATCAAAATGAAAGTGTGTAGTCTAGAAAGGATGTTGTACACTGCTGAAATCCTTGAAATAGAGTTAGTTCACATGAAACCAGTGTTTCAAACTACCAGAATGCACTGAAAAGTAGTATTCAACTGTAGAACAGTTGAAAGACAAGTTTATATAGCTTCGCAAGTCCACAGAAGACTGTATAAAGTTGTTTCTACATGTGGTGAAGTTCCACAAGTAGAGCAGAAGGCCCATTATAGGAAACAGCTAGAAATCAGTAGTAATTCAGAGGAAATACTAATGAATATCATAGAATTGTGTGAGAACAAGTGTAAAAGACATCAAAATGTAAGTTTCTAGTCTAGAAAGGATGTTATACACTACAGAAATCCTTGAAATAGAGTTACTTCACAAGAAAACAGTGTTTCAACCCACTAGAATTCACTGAAAAGTAGTATTCAACTGTAAAACAGTTGAAAGACAAGTGTATATAGCTTCTCAAGTTCAGAGAAGAGTGTATAAAGTTGTTTCTACATGTGGTGAAGTCCCACAAGTAGAGCAGAAGGCCCATTATAGGAAACAGCTAGAAATCAGTAGCCATTCAGAGCAAATACTAATGAATATCACAGAATAGAGAGAGAACAAGTGTAAAAGACATCAAAATGTAAGTCTCTAGTCTTGAAAGGATGTTATACCCTACAGAAATCCTTGAAATAGAGTTAATTCACAAGAAAACAGTGTTTCAACCCACTAGAATTCACTGAAAAGAAGTATTCAACTGTAAAACAGTTGAAAGACAAGTGTATATAGCTTCTCCAGTTCAGGGAAGAGTGTATAAAGTTGTTTCTACATGTGGTGAAGTCCCACAGGTAGAAAAGAAGGCCCATTATAGGAAACAGCTAGAAATCAGTAGTAATACAGAGGAAATAGTAATGAATATCATAGAACTGTGTGAGAACAAGTGTAAAAGACATCAAAATGTAAGTTTCTAGTCTAGAAAGGATGTTATACACTACAGAAATCCTTGAAATAGAGTTACTTCACAAGAAAACTGTGTTTCAACCCACTAGAAGTCACTGAAAAGTAGTATTCAACTGTAAAACAGTTGAAAGACAAGTTTATATAGCTTCGCAAGTCCACAGAAGACTGTATAAAGTTGTTTCTACATGTGGTGAAGTTCCACAAGTAGAGCAGAAGGCCCATTATAGGAAACAGCTAGAAATCAGTAGTAATTCAGAGGATATACTAATGAATATCATAGAATTGTGTGAGAACAAGTGTAAAAGACATCAAAATGTAAGTCTCTAGTCTTGAAAGGATGTTATACACTACAGAAATCCTTGAAATAGAGTTACTTCACAAGAAAAGAGTGTTTCAACCCACTAGAATTCACTGAAAAGTAGTATTCAACTGTAAAACAGTTGAAAGACAAGTGTATATAGCTTCTCCAGTTCAAGGAAGAGTGTATAAAGTTGTTTCTACATGTGGTGAAGTCCCACAAGTAGAAAAGAAGGCCCATTATAGGAAACACCTAGAAATCAGTAGTCATTCAGAGCAAATACTAATGAATATCACAGAATAGAGAGAGAACAAGTGTAAAAGACATCAAAATGTAAGTCTCTAGTCTAGAAAGGATGTTGTACACTGCAGAAATCCTTGAAATAGAGTTACTTCACATGAAACCAGTGTTTCAAACCACCAGAATGCACTGAAAAGTAGTATTTAACTGTAAAACAGTTGAAAGACAAGTGTATATAGCTTCTCAAGTTCAGGGAAGAGTGTATAAAGTTGTTTCTACATGTGGTGAAGTCCCACAAGTAGAAAAGAAGGCCCATTATAGGAAACAGCTAGAAATCAGTAGTCATTCAGAGCAAATACTAATGAATATCACAGAATAGAGAGAGAACAAGTGTAAAAGACATCAAAATGTAAGTCTCTAGTCTAGAAAGGATGTTATACACTACAGAAATCCTTGAAATAGAGTTACTTCACAAGAAAACAGTGTTTCAACCCACTAGAATTCACTGAAAAGTAGTATTCAACTGTAAAACAGTTGAAAGACAAGATTATATAGCTTCGCAAGTCCACAGAAGACTGTATAAAGTTGTTTCTACATGTGGTGAAGTCCCACAAGTAGAAAATAAGGCCCATTATAGGAAACAGCTAGAAATCAGTACTCATTCAGAGCAAATACTAATGAATATCATAGAACTGTGTGAGAACAAGTGTAAAAGAGATCAAAATGTAAGTTTCTAGTCTAGTAAGGATGTTATACACTACAGAAATCCTTGAAATAGAGTTACTTCACAAGAAAACAGTGTTTCAACGCACTAGAATTCTCTGAAAAGTAGTATTCAACTGTAAAACAGTTGAAAGACAAGTGTATATAGCTTCTCAAGTTCAGGGAAGAGTGTATAAAGTTGTTTCTACATGTGGTGAAGTCCCACAAGTAGAAAAGAAGGCCCATTATATTAAACAGCTAGAAATCAGTAGTCATTCATAGCAAATACTAATGAATATCACAGAATAGAGAGAGAACAAGTGTAAAAGACATCAAAATGTAAGTCTCTAGTCTAGAAAGGATGTTGTACACTGCAGAAATCCTTGAAATAGAGTTACTTCACATGAAACCAGTGTTTCAAACCATCAGAATGGACTGAAAAGTAGTATTTAACTGTAAAACAGTTGAAAGACAAGTTTATATAGCTTCGCAAGTCCACAGAAGACTGTATAAAGTTGTTTCTACATGTGGTGAAGTCCCACAAGTAGAGCAGAAGGCCCATTATAGGAAACAGCTAGAAATCAGTAGTAATTCAGAGGAAATAGTAATGAATATCATAGAATTGTGTGAGAACAAGTGTAAAAGACATCAAAATGTAAGTTTCTAGTCTAGAAAGGATGTTATACACTACAGAAATCCTTGAAATAGAGTTACTTCACAAGAAAACAGTGTTTCAACCCACTAGAATTCACTGAAAAGTAGTATTCAACTGTAAAACAGTTGAAAGACTAGTGTATATAGCTTCTCAAGTTCAGAGAAAAGTGTATAAAGTTGTTTCTACATGTGGTGAAGTCCCACAAGTAGAAAATAAGGCCCATTATAGGAAACAGCTAGATATCAGTAGTAATTCAGAGAAAATACTAATGAATATCATAGAACTGTGTGAGAACAAGTGTAAAAGACATCAAAATGTAAGTTTCTAGTCTAGAAAGGATGTTATACACTACAGAAATCCTTGAAATAGAGTTACTTCACAAGAAAACAGTGTTTCAACCGACTAGAATTCACTGAAAAGTAGTATTCAACTGTAAAACAGTTGAAAGACAAGTTTATATAGCTTCGCAAGTCCACAGAAGACTGTATAAAGTTGTTTCTACATGTGGTGAAGTCCCACAAGTATACCAGAAGGCCCATTATAGGACACTGCAAGAAAGCATTAGTAATTCAGAGCAAATACTAATGAATATCATAGAACTGTGTGAGAACAAGTGTAAAAGACATCAAAATGTAAGTTTCTAGTCTAGAAAGGATGTTATACACTACAGAAATTTTTGAAATAGAGTTACTTCACAAGAAAACAGTGTTTCAACCCACTAGAATTCACTGAAAAGTAGTATTCAACTGTAAAACAGTTGAAAGACAAGTGTATATAGCTTCTCAAGTTCAGAGAAGAGTGTATAAAGTTGTTTCTACATGTGGTGAAGTCCCACAAGTAGAGCAGAAGGCCCATTATAGGAAACAGCTAGAAATCAGTAGTCATTCAGAGCAAATACTAGTGAATATCACAGAATAGTGAGAGAACAAGTGTAAAACACATCAAAATGAAAGTGTGTAGTCTAGAAAGGATGTTGTACACTGCTGAAATCCTTGAAATAGAGTTAGTTCACATGAAACCAGTGTTTCAAACTACCAGAATGCACTGAAAAGTAGTATTCAACTGTAGAACAGTTGAAAGACAAGTTTATATAGCTTCGCAAGTCCACAGAAGACTGTATAAAGTTGTTTCTACATGTGGTGAAGTTCCACAAGTAGAGCAGAAGGCCCATTATAGGAAACAGCTAGAAATCAGTAGTAATTCAGAGGAAATACTAATGAATATCATAGAATTGTGTGAGAACAAGTGTAAAAGACATCAAAATGTAAGTTTCTAGTCTAGAAAGGATGTTATACACTACAGAAATCCTTGAAATAGAGTTACTTCACAAGAAAAGAGTGTTTCAACCCACTAGAATTCACTGAAAAGTAGTATTCAACTGTAAAACCGTTGAAAGACAAGTGTATATAGCTTCTCCAGTTCAGTGAAGATTGTATAAAGTTGTTTCTACATGTGGTGAAGTCCCACAAGTAGAAAAGAAGGCCCATTATAGGAAACAGCTAGAAATCAGTAGTCATTCAGAGCAAATACTAATGAATATCACAGAATAGAGAGAGAACAAGTGTAAAAGACATCAAAATTTAAGTCTCTAGTCTAGAAAGGATGTTGTACACTGCAGAAATCCTTGAAATAGAGTTACTTCACATGAAACCAGTGTTTCAAACCACCAGAATGCACTGAAAAGTAGTATTTAACTGTAAAACAGTTGAAAGACAAGTGTATATAGCTTCTCAAGTTCAGAGAAAAGTGTATAAAGTTGTTTCTACATGTGGTGAAGTCCCACAGGTAAAAAAGAAGGCCCATTATAGGAAACAGCTAGAAATCAGTAGTCATTCAGAGCAAATACTAATGCATATCACAGAATAGAGAGAGAACAAGTGTAAAAGACATCAAAATGTAAGTCTCTAGTCTAGAAAGGATGTTGTACACTGCAGAAATCCTTGAAATAGAGTTACTTCACAAGAAAACAGTGTTTCAACCCACTAGAATTCACTGAAAAGTAGTATTCAACTGTAAAACAGTTGAAAGACAAGTGTATATAGCTTCTCAAGTTCAGAGAAAAGTGTATAAAGTTGTTTCTACATGTGGTGAAGTCCCACAAGTAGAAAATAAGGCCCATTATAGGAAACAGCTAGAAATCAGTACTCATTCAGAGCAAATACTAATGAATATCATAGAACTGTGTGAGAACAAGTGTAAAAGACATCAAAATGTAAGTTTCTAGTCTAGAAAGGATGTTATACACTACAGAAATCCTTGAAATAGAGTTACTTCACAAGAAAACAGTGTTTCAACCCACTAGAATTCACTGAAAAGTAGTATTCAACTGTAAAACAGTTGAAAGACAAGTGTATATAGCTTCTCAAGTTCAGAGAAAAGTGTATAAAGTTGTTTCTACATGTGGTGAAGTCCCACAAGTAGAAAATAAGGCCCATTATAGGAAACAGCTAGAAATCAGTAGTAATTCAGAGAAAATACTAATGAATATCATAGAACTGTGTGAGAACAAGTGTAAAAGACATCAAAATGTAAGTTTCTAGTCTAGAAAGGATGTTATACACTACAGAAATCCTTGAAATAGAGTTACTTCACAAGAAAACAGTGTTTCAACCCACTAGAATTCACTGAAAAGTAGTATTCAACTGTAAAACAGTTGAAAGACAAGTGTATATAGCTTCTCCAGTTCAGGGAAGAGTGTATAAAGTTGTTTCTACATGTGGTGAAGTCCCACAAGTAGAAAAGAAGGCCCATTATAGGAAACAGCTAGAAATCAGTAGTCATTCAGAGCAAATACTAATGAATATCACAGAATAGTGAGAGAACAAGTGTAAAACACATCAAAATGAAAGTGTGTAGTCTAGAAAGGATGTTGTACACTGCTGAAATCCTTGAAATAGAGTTACTTCACAAGAAAACAGTGTTTCAACCCACTAGAATTCACTGAAAAGTAGTATTCAACTGTAAAACAGTTGAAAGACAAGTGTATATAGCTTCTCAAGTTCAGAGAAAAGTGTATAAACTTGTTTCTACATGTGGTGAAGTCCCACAAGTAGAGCAGAAGGCCCATTATAGGAAACAGCTAGAAATCAGTAGTCATTCAGAGCAAATACTAATGAATATCACAGAATAGAGAGAGAACAAGTGTAAAAGACATCAAAATGTAAGTCTCTAGTCTAGAAAGGATGTTGTACACTGCAGAAATCCTTGAAATAGAGTTACTTCAGAAGAAAACAGTGTTTCAACCCACTAGAATTCACTGAAAAGTAGTATTCAACTGTAAAACAGTTGAAAGACAAGTGTATATAGCTTCTCAAGTTCAGAGAAAAGTGTATAAACTTGTTTCTACATGTGGTGAAGTCCCACAAGTAGAAAATAAGGCCCATTATAGGAAACAGCTAGAAATCAGTAGTCATTCAGAGCAAATACTAATGAATATCACAGAATAGTGAGAGAACAAGTGTAAAACACATCAAAATGAAAGTGTGTAGTCTAGAAAGGATGTTGTACACTGCTGAAATCCTTGAAATAGAGTTAGTTCACATGAAACCAGTGTTTCAAACTACCAGAATGCACTGAAAAGTAGTATTCAACTGTAGAACAGTTGAAAGACAAGTTTATATAGCTTCGCAAGTCCACAGAAGACTCTATAAAGTTGTTTCTACATGTGGTGAAGTTCCACAAGTAGAGCAGAAGGCCCATTATAGGAAACAGCTAGAAATCAGTAGTAATTCAGAGGAAATACTAATGAATATCATAGAATTGTGTGAGAACAAGTGTAAAAGACATCAAAATGTAAGTTTCTAGTCTAGAAAGGATGTTATACACTACAGAAATCCTTGAAATAGAGTTACTTCACAAGAAAACAGTGTTTCAACCCACTAGAATTCACTGAAAAGTAGTATTCAACTGTAAAACAGTTGAAAGACAAGTGTATATAGCTTCTCAAGTTCAGAGAAGAGTGTATAAAGTTGTTTCTACATGTGGTGAAGTCCCACAAGTAGAGCAGAAGGCCCATTATAGGAAACAGCTAGAAATCAGTAGCCATTCAGAGCAAATACTAATGAATATCACAGAATAGAGAGAGAACAAGTGTAAAAGACATCAAAATGTAAGTCTCTAGTCTTGAAAGGATGTTATACCCTACAGAAATCCTTGAAATAGAGTTAATTCACAAGAAAACAGTGTTTCAACCCACTAGAATTCACTGAAAAGAAGTATTCAACTGTAAAACAGTTGAAAGACAAGTGTATATAGCTTCTCCAGTTCAGGGAAGAGTGTATAAAGTTGTTTCTACATGTGGTGAAGTCCCACAGGTAGAAAAGAAGGCCCATTATAGGAAACAGCTAGAAATCAGTAGTAATACAGAGGAAATAGTAATGAATATCATAGAACTGTGTGAGAACAAGTGTAAAAGACATCAAAATGTAAGTCTCTAGTCTAGAAAGGATGTTATACACTACAGAAATCCTTGAAATAGAGTTACTTCACAAGAAAACTGTGTTTCAACCCACTAGAAGTCACTGAAAAGTAGTATTCAACTGTAAAACAGTTGAAAGACAAGTTTATATAGCTTCGCAAGTCCACAGAAGACTGTATAAAGTTGTTTCTACATGTGGTGAAGTTCCACAAGTAGAGCAGAAGGCCCATTATAGGAAACAGCTAGAAATCAGTAGTAATTCAGAGGATATACTAATGAATATCATAGAATTGTGTGAGAACAAGTGTAAAAGACATCAAAATGTAAGTCTCTAGTCTTGAAAGGATGTTATACACTACAGAAATCCTTGAAATAGAGTTACTTCACAAGAAAAGAGTGTTTCAACCCACTAGAATTCACTGAAAAGTAGTATTCAACTGTAAAACAGTTGAAAGACAAGTGTATATAGCTTCTCCAGTTCAAGGAAGAGTGTATAAAGTTGTTTCTACATGTGGTGAAGTCCCACAAGTAGAAAAGAAGGCCCATTATAGGAAACACCTAGAAATCAGTAGTCATTCAGAGCAAATACTAATGAATATCACAGAATAGAGAGAGAACAAGTGTAAAAGACATCAAAATGTAAGTCTCTAGTCGAGAAAGGATGTTGTACACTGCAGAAATCCTTGAAATAGAGTTACTTCACATGAAACCAGTGTTTCAAACCACCAGAATGCACTGAAAAGTAGTATTTAACTGTAAAACAGTTGAAAGACAAGTGTATATAGCTTCTCAAGTTCAGGGAAGAGTGTATAAAGTTGTTTCTACATGTGGTGAAGTCCCACAAGTAGAAAAGAAGGCCCATTATAGGAAACAGCTAGAAATCAGTAGTCATTCAGAGCAAATACTAATGAATATCACAGAATAGAGAGAGAACAAGTGTAAAAGACATCAAAATGTAAGTCTCTAGTCTAGAAAGGATGTTATACACTACAGAAATCCTTGAAATAGAGTTACTTCACAAGAAAACAGTGTTTCAACCCACTAGAATTCACTGAAAAGTAGTATTCAACTGTAAAACAGTTGAAAGACAAGATTATATAGCTTCGCAAGTCCACAGAAGACTGTATAAAGTTGTTTCTACATGTGGTGAAGTCCCACAAGTAGAAAATAAGGCCCATTATAGGAAACAGCTAGAAATCAGTACTCATTCAGAGCAAATACTAATGAATATCATAGAACTGTGTGAGAACAAGTGTAAAAGAGATCAAAATGTAAGTTTCTAGTCTAGTAAGGATGTTATACACTACAGAAATCCTTGAAATAGAGTTACTTCACAAGAAAACAGTGTTTCAACGCACTAGAATTCTCTGCAAAGTAGTATTCAACTGTAAAACAGTTGAAAGACAAGTGTATATAGCTTCTCAAGTTCAGGGAAGAGTGTATAAAGTTGTTTCTACATGTGGTGAAGTCCCACAAGTAGAAAAGAAGGCCCATTATATTAAACAGCTAGAAATCAGTAGTCATTCATAGCAAATACTAATGAATATCACAGAATAGAGAGAGAACAAGTGTAAAAGACATCAAAATGTAAGTCCTCTAGTCTAGAAAGGATGTTGTACACTGCAGAAATCCTTGAAATAGAGTTACTTCACATGAAACCAGTGTTTCAAACCATCAGAATGGACTGAAAAGTAGTATTTAACTGTAAAACAGTTGAAAGACAAGTTTATATAGCTTCGCAAGTCCACAGAAGACTGTATAAAGTTGTTTCTACATGTGGTGAAGTCCCACAAGTAGAGCAGAAGGCCCATTATAGGAAACAGCTAGAAATCAGTAGTAATTCAGAGGAAATAGTAATGAATATCATAGAATTGTGTGAGAACAAGTGTAAAAGACATCAAAATGTAAGTTTCTAGTCTAGAAAGGATGTTATACACTACAGAAATCCTTGAAATAGAGTTACTTCACAAGAAAACAGTGTTTCAACCCACTAGAATTCACTGAAAAGTAGTATTCAACTGTAAAACAGTTGAAAGACTAGTGTATATAGCTTCTCAAGTTCAGAGAAAAGTGTATAAAGTTGTTTCTACATGTGGTGAAGTCCCACAAGTAGAAAATAAGGCCCATTATAGGAAACAGCTAGATATCAGTAGTAATTCAGAGAAAATACTAATGAATATCATAGAACTGTGTGAGAACAAGTGTAAAAGACATCAAAATGTAAGTTTCTAGTCTAGAAAGGATGTTATACACTACAGAAATCCTTGAAATAGAGTTACTTCACAAGAAAACAGTGTTTCAACCGACTAGAATTCACTGAAAAGTAGTATTCAACTGTAAAACAGTTGAAAGACAAGTTTATATAGCTTCGCAAGTCCACAGAAGACTGTATAAAGTTGTTTCTACATGTGGTGAAGTCCCACAAGTATACCAGAAGGCCCATTATAGGACACTGCAAGAAAGCATTAGTAATTCAGAGCAAATACTAATGAATATCATAGAACTGTGTGAGAACAAGTGTAAAAGACATCAAAATGTAAGTTTCTAGTCTAGAAAGGATGTTATACACTACAGAAATTTTGAAATAGAGTTACTTCACAAGAAAACAGTGTTTCAACCCACTAGAATTCACTGAAAAGTAGTATTCAACTGTAAAACAGTTGAAAGACAAGTGTATATAGCTTCTCAAGTTCAGAGAAGAGTGTATAAAGTTGTTTCTACATGTGGTGAAGTCCCACAAGTAGAGCAGAAGGCCCATTATAGGAAACAGCTAGAAATCAGTAGTCATTCAGAGCAAATACTAATGAATATCACAGAATAGTGAGAGAACAAGTGTAAAACACATCAAAATGAAAGTGTGTAGTCTAGAAAGGATGTTGTACACTGCTGAAATCCTTGAAATAGAGTTAGTTCACATGAAACCAGTGTTTCAAACTACCAGAATGCACTGAAAAGTAGTATTCAACTGTAGAACAGTTGAAAGACAAGTTTATATAGCTTCGCAAGTCCACAGAAGACTGTATAAAGTTGTTTCTACATGTGGTGAAGTTCGACAAGTAGAGCAGAAGGCCCATTATAGGAAACAGCTAGAAATCAGTAGTAATTCAGAGGAAATACTAATGAATATCATAGAATTGTGTGAGAACAAGTGTAAAAGACATCAAAATGTAAGTTTCTAGTCTAGAAAGGATGTTATACACTACAGAAATCCTTGAAATAGAGTTACTTCACAAGAAAAGAGTGTTTCAACCCACTAGAATTCACTGAAAAGTAGTATTCAACTGTAAAACCGTTGAAAGACAAGTGTATATAGCTTCTCCAGTTCAGTGAAGATTGTATAAAGTTGTTTCTACATGTGGTGAAGTCCCACAAGTAGAAAAGAAGGCCCATTATAGGAAACACCTAGAAATCAGTAGTCATTCAGAGCAAATACTAATGAATATCACAGAATAGAGAGAGAACAAGTGTAAAAGACATCAAAATTTAAGTCTCTAGTCTAGAAAGGATGTTGTACACTGCAGAAATCCTTGAAATAGAGTTACTTCACATGAAACCAGTGTTTCAAACCACCAGAATGCACTGAAAAGTAGTATTTAACTGTAAAACAGTTGAAAGACAAGTGTATATAGCTTCTCAAGTTCAGAGAAAAGTGTATAAAGTTGTTTCTACATGTGGTGAAGTCCCACAGGTAAAAAAGAAGGCCCATTATAGGAAACAGCTAGAAATCAGTAGTCATTCAGAGCAAATACTAATGCATATCACAGAATAGAGAGAGAACAAGTGTAAAAGACATCAAAATGTAAGTCTCTAGTCTAGAAAGGATGTTGTACACTGCAGAAATCCTTGAAATAGAGTTACTTCACAAGAAAACAGTGTTTCAACCCACTAGAATTCACTGAAAAGTAGTATTCAACTGTAAAACAGTTGAAAGACAAGTGTATATAGCTTCTCAAGTTCAGAGAAAAGTGTATAAAGTTGTTTCTACATGTGGTGAAGTCCCACAAGTAGAAAATAAGGCCCATTATAGGAAACAGCTAGAAATCAGTACTCATTCAGAGCAAATACTAATGAATATCATAGAACTGTGTGAGAACAAGTGTAAAAGACATCAAAATGTAAGTTTCTAGTCTAGAAAGGATGTTATACACTACAGAAATCCTTGAAATAGAGTTACTTCACAAGAAAACAGTGTTTCAACCCACTAGAATTCACTGAAAAGTAGTATTCAACTGTAAAACAGTTGAAAGACAAGTGTATATAGCTTATCCAGTTCAGGGAAGAGTGTATAAAGTTGTTCCTACATGTGGTGAAGTCCCACAAGTAGAAAAGAAGGCCCATTATAGGAAACAGCTAGAAATCAGTAGTCATTCAGAGCAAATACTAATGAATATCACAGAATAGAGACAGAACAAGTGTAAAAGACATCAAAATGTAAGTTTCTAGTCTAGAAAGGATGTTATACACTACAGAAATCCTTGAAATAGAGTTACTTCACAAGAAAACAGTGTTTCAACCGACTAGAATTCACTGAAAAGTAGTATTCAACTGTAAAACAGTTGAAAGACAAGTTTATATAGCTTCGCAAGTCCACAGAAGACTGTATAAAGTTGTTTCTACATGTGGTGAAGTCCCACAAGTATACCAGAAGGCCCATTATAGGACACTGCAAGAAAGCATTAGTAATTCAGAGCAAATACTAATGAATATCATAGAACTGTGTGAGAACAAGTGTAAAAGACATCAAAATGTAAGTTTCTAGTCTAGAAAGGATGTTATACACTACAGAAATCCTTGAAATAGAGTTACTTCACAAGAAAACAGTGTTTCAACCCACTAGAATTCACTGAAAAGTAGTATTCAACTGTAAAACAGTTGAAAGACAAGTGTATATAGCTTCTCAAGTTCAGAGAAGAGTGTATAAAGTTGTTTCTACATGTGGTGAAGTCCCACAAGTAGAGCAGAAGGCCCATTATAGGAAACAGCTAGAAATCAGTAGTCATTCAGAGCAAATACTAATGAATATCACAGAATAGTGAGAGAACAAGTGTAAAACACATCAAAATGAAAGTGTGTAGTCTAGAAAGGATGTTGTACACTGCTGAAATCCTTGAAATAGAGTTAGTTCACATGAAACCAGTGTTTCAAACTACCAGAATGCACTGAAAAGTAGTATTCAACTGTAGAACAGTTGAAAGACAAGTTTATATAGCTTCGCAAGTCCACAGAAGACTGTATAAAGTTGTTTCTACATGTGGTGAAGTTCCACAAGTAGAGCAGAAGGCCCATTATAGGAAACAGCTAGAAATCAGTAGTAATTCAGAGGAAATACTAATGAATATCATAGAATTGTGTGAGAACAAGTGTAAAAGACATCAAAATGTAAGTTTCTAGTCTAGAAAGGATGTTATACACTACAGAAATCCTTGAAATAGAGTTACTTCACAAGAAAACAGTGTTTCAACCCACTAGAATTCACTGAAAAGTAGTATTCAACTGTAAAACAGTTGAAAGACAAGTGTATATAGCTTCTCAAGTTCAGAGAAGAGTGTATAAAGTTGTTTCTACATGTGGTGAAGTCCCACAAGTAGAGCAGAAGGCCCATTATAGGAAACAGCTAGAAATCAGTAGCCATTCAGAGCAAATACTAATGAATATCACAGAATAGAGAGAGAACAAGTGTAAAAGACATCAAAATGTAAGTCTCTAGTCTTGAAAGGATGTTATACCCTACAGAAATCCTTGAAATAGAGTTAATTCACAAGAAAACAGTGTTTCAACCCACTAGAATTCACTGAAAAGAAGTATTCAACTGTAAAACAGTTGAAAGACAAGTGTATATAGCTTCTCCAGTTCAGGGAAGAGTGTATAAAGTTGTTTCTACATGTGGTGAAGTCCCACAGGTAGAAAAGAAGGCCCATTATAGGAAACAGCTAGAAATCAGTAGTAATACAGAGGAAATAGTAATGAATATCATAGAACTGTGTGAGAACAAGTGTAAAAGACATCAAAATGTAAGTTTCTAGTCTAGAAAGGATGTTATACACTACAGAAATCCTTGAAATAGAGTTACTTCACAAGAAAACTGTGTTTCAACCCACTAGAAGTCACTGAAAAGTAGTATTCAACTGTAAAACAGTTGAAAGACAAGTTTATATAGCTTCGCAAGTCCACAGAAGACTGTATAAAGTTGTTTCTACATGTGGTGAAGTTCCACAAGTAGAGCAGAAGGCCCATTATAGGAAACAGCTAGAAATCAGTAGTAATTCAGAGGATATACTAATGAATATCATAGAATTGTGTGAGAACAAGTGTAAAAGACATCAAAATGTAAGTCTCTAGTCTTGAAAGGATGTTATACACTACAGAAATCCTTGAAATAGAGTTACTTCACAAGAAAAGAGTGTTTCAACCCACTAGAATTCACTGAAAAGTAGTATTCAACTGTAAAACAGTTGAAAGACAAGTGTATATAGCTTCTCCAGTTCAAGGAAGAGTGTATAAAGTTGTTTCTACATGTGGTGAAGTCCCACAAGTAGAAAAGAAGGCCCATTATAGGAAACACCTAGAAATCAGTAGTCATTCAGAGCAAATACTAATGAATATCACAGAATAGAGAGAGAACAAGTGTAAAAGACATCAAAATGTAAGTCTCTAGTCTAGAAAGGATGTTGTACACTGCAGAAATCCTTGAAATAGAGTTACTTCACATGAAACCAGTGTTTCAAACCACCAGAATGCACTGAAAAGTAGTATTTAACTGTAAAACAGTTGAAAGACAAGTGTATATAGCTTCTCAAGTTCAGGGAAGAGTGTATAAAGTTGTTTCTACATGTGGTGAAGTCCCACAAGTAGAAAAGAAGGCCCATTATAGGAAACAGCTAGAAATCAGTAGTCATTCAGAGCAAATACTAATGAATATCACAGAATAGAGAGAGAACAAGTGTAAAAGACATCAAAATGTAAGTCTCTAGTCTAGAAAGGATGTTATACACTACAGAAATCCTTGAAATAGAGTTACTTCACAAGAAAACAGTGTTTCAACCCACTAGAATTCACTGAAAAGTAGTATTCAACTGTAAAACAGTTGAAAGACAAGATTATATAGCTTCGCAAGTCCACAGAAGACTGTATAAAGTTGTTTCTACATGTGGTGAAGTCCCACAAGTAGAAAATAAGGCCCATTATAGGAAACAGCTAGAAATCAGTACTCATTCAGAGCAAATACTAATGAATATCATAGAACTGTGTGAGAACAAGTGTAAAAGAGATCAAAATGTAAGTTTCTAGTCTAGTAAGGATGTTATACACTACAGAAATCCTTGAAATAGAGTTACTTCACAAGAAAACAGTGTTTCAACGCACTAGAATTCTCTGAAAAGTAGTATTCAACTGTAAAACAGTTGAAAGACAAGTGTATATAGCTTCTCAAGTTCAGGGAAGAGTGTATAAAGTTGTTTCTACATGTGGTGAAGTCCCACAAGTAGAAAAGAAGGCCCATTATATTAAACAGCTAGAAATCAGTAGTCATTCATAGCAAATACTAATGAATATCACAGAATAGAGAGAGAACAAGTGTAAAAGACATCAAAATGTAAGTCTCTAGTCTAGAAAGGATGTTGTACACTGCAGAAATCCTTGAAATAGAGTTACTTCACATGAAACCAGTGTTTCAAACCATCAGAATGGACTGAAAAGTAGTATTTAACTGTAAAACAGTTGAAAGACAAGTTTATATAGCTTCGCAAGTCCACAGAAGACTGTATAAAGTTGTTTCTACATGTGGTGAAGTCCCACAAGTAGAGCAGAAGGCCCATTATAGGAAACAGCTAGAAATCAGTAGTAATTCAGAGGAAATAGTAATGAATATCATAGAATTGTGTGAGAACAAGTGTAAAAGACATCAAAATGTAAGTTTCTAGTCTAGAAAGGATGTTATACACTACAGAAATCCTTGAAATAGAGTTACTTCACAAGAAAACAGTGTTTCAACCCACTAGAATTCACTGAAAAGTAGTATTCAACTGTAAAACAGTTGAAAGACTAGTGTATATAGCTTCTCAAGTTCAGAGAAAAGTGTATAAAGTTGTTTCTACATGTGGTGAAGTCCCACAAGTAGAAAATAAGGCCCATTATAGGAAACAGCTAGATATCAGTAGTAATTCAGAGAAAATACTAATGAATATCATAGAACTGTGTGAGAACAAGTGTAAAAGACATCAAAATGTAAGTTTCTAGTCTAGAAAGGATGTTATACACTACAGAAATCCTTGAAATAGAGTTACTTCACAAGAAAACAGTGTTTCAACCGACTAGAATTCACTGAAAAGTAGTATTCAACTGTAAAACAGTTGAAAGACAAGTTTATATAGCTTCGCAAGTCCACAGAAGACTGTATAAAGTTGTTTCTACATGTGGTGAAGTCCCACAAGTATACCAGAAGGCCCATTATAGGACACTGCAAGAAAGCATTAGTAATTCAGAGCAAATACTAATGAATATCATAGAACTGTGTGAGAACAAGTGTAAAAGACATCAAAATGTAAGTTTCTAGTCTAGAAAGGATGTTGTACACTACAGAAATTTTTGAAATAGAGTTACTTCACAAGAAAACAGTGTTTCAACCCACTAGAATTCACTGAAAAGTAGTATTCAACTGTAAAACAGTTGAAAGACAAGTGTATATAGCTTCTCAAGTTCAGAGAAGAGTGTATAAAGTTGTTTCTACATGTGGTGAAGTCCCACAAGTAGAGCAGAAGGCCCATTATAGGAAACAGCTAGAAATCAGTAGTCATTCAGAGCAAATACTAGTGAATATCACAGAATAGTGAGAGAACAAGTGTAAAACACATCAAAATGAAAGTGTGTAGTCTAGAAAGGATGTTGTACACTGCTGAAATCCTTGAAATAGAGTTAGTTCACATGAAACCAGTGTTTCAAACTACCAGAATGCACTGAAAAGTAGTATTCAACTGTAGAACAGTTGAAAGACAAGTTTATATAGCTTCGCAAGTCCACAGAAGACTGTATAAAGTTGTTTCTACATGTGGTGAAGTTCCACAAGTAGAGCAGAAGGCCCATTATAGGAAACAGCTAGAAATCAGTAGTAATTCAGAGGAAATACTAATGAATATCATAGAATTGTGTGAGAACAAGTGTAAAAGACATCAAAATGTAAGTTTCTAGTCTAGAAAGGATGTTATACACTACAGAAATCCTTGAAATAGAGTTACTTCACAAGAAAAGAGTGTTTCAACCCACTAGAATTCACTGAAAAGTAGTATTCAACTGTAAAACCGTTGAAAGACAAGTGTATATAGCTTCTCCAGTTCAGTGAAGATTGTATAAAGTTGTTTCTACATGTGGTGAAGTCCCACAAGTAGAAAAGAAGGCCCATTATAGGAAACAGCTAGAAATCAGTACTCATTCAGAGCAAATACTAATGAATATCATAGAACTGTGTGAGAACAAGTGTAAAAGACATCAAAATGTAAGTTTCTAGTCTAGAAAGGATGTTATACACTACAGAAATCCTTGAAATAGAGTTACTTCACAAGAAAACAGTGTTTCAACCCACTAGAATTCACTGAAAAGTAGTATTCAACTGTAAAACAGTTGAAAGACAAGTGTATATAGCTTCTCAAGTTCAGAGAAAAGTGTATAAAGTTGTTTCTACATGTGGTGAAGTCCCACAAGTAGAAAATAAGGCCCATTATAGGAAACAGCTAGAAATCAGTAGTAATTCAGAGAAAATACTAATGAATATCATAGAACTGTGTGAGAACAAGTGTAAAAGACATCAAAATGTAAGTTTCTAGTCTAGAAAGGATGTTATACACTACAGAAATCCTTGAAATAGAGTTACTTCACAAGAAAACAGTGTTTCAACCCACTAGAATTCACTGAAAAGTAGTATTCAACTGTAAAACAGTTGAAAGACAAGTGTATATAGCTTCTCCAGTTCAGGGAAGAGTGTATAAAGTTGTTTCTACATGTGGTGAAGTCCCACAAGTAGAAAAGAAGGCCCATTATAGTAAACAGCTAGAAATCAGTAGTCATTCAGAGCAAATACTAATGAATATCACAGAATAGAGACAGAACAAGTGTAAAAGACATCAAAATGTAAGTCTGTAGTCTAGAAAGTATGTTGTACACTGCAGAAATCCTTGAAATAGAGTTACTTCACATGAAACCAGTGTTTCAAACCACCAGAATGCACTGAAAAGTAGTATTTCACTGTAAAACAGTTGAAAGACAAGTGTATATAGCTTCTCAAGTTCAGAGAAAAGTGTATAAAGTTGTTTCTACATGTGGTGAAGTCCCACAGGTAAAAAAGAAGGCCCATTATAGGAAACAGCTAGAAATCAGTAGTCATTCAGAGCAAATACTAATGAATATCACAGAATAGTGAGAGAACAAGTGTAAAACACATCAAAATGAAAGTGTGTAGTCTAGAAAGGATGTTGTACACTGCTGAAATCCTTGAAATAGAGTTACTTCACAAGAAAACAGTGTTTCAACCCACTAGAATTCACTGAAAAGTAGTATTCAACTGTAAAACAGTTGAAAGACAAGTGTATATAGCTTCTCAAGTTCAGAGAAAAGTGTATAAACTTGTTTCTACATGTGGTGAAGTCCCACAAGTAGAGCAGAAGGCACATTATAGGAAACAGCTAGAAATCAGTAGTCATTCAGAGCAAATACTAATGAATATCACAGAATAGAGAGAGAACAAGTGTAAAAGACATCAAAATGTAAGTCTCTAGTCTAGAAAGGATGTTGTACACTGCAGAAATCCTTGAAATAGAGTTACTTCACAAGAAAACAGTGTTTCAACCCACTAGAATTCACTGAAAAGTAGTATTCAACTGTAAAACAGTTGAAAGACAAGTGTATATAGCTTCTCAAGTTCAGAGAAAAGTGTATAAACTTGTTTCTACATGTGGTGAAGTCCCACAAGTAGAAAATAAGGCCCATTATAGGAAACAGCTAGAAATCAGTACTCATTCAGAGCAAATACTAATGAATATCATAGAACTGTGTGAGAACAAGTGTAAAAGACATCAAAATGTAAGTTTCTAGTCTAGAAAGGATGTTATACAAAATCAGAAATCCTTGAAATAGAGTTACTTCACAAGAAAACAGTGTTTCAACCCACTAGAATTCACTGAAAAGTAGTATTCAACTGTAAAACAGTTGAAAGACAAGTGTATATAGCTTCGCAAGTCCACAGAAGACTGTATAAAGTTGTTTCTACATGGGGTGAAGTTCCACAAGTAGAGCAGAAGGCCCATTATAGGAAACAGCTAGAAATCAGTAGTAATTCAGAGGATATACTAATGAATATCATAGAATTGTGTGAGAACAAGTGTAAAAGACATCAAAATGTAAGTCTCTAGTCTTGAAAGGATGTTATACACTACAGAAATCCTTGAAATAGAGTTACTTCACAAGAAAAGAGTGTTTCAACCCACTAGAATTCGCTGAAAAGTAGTATTCAACTGTAAAACAGTTGAAAGACAAGTGTATATAGCTTCTCCAGTTCAGGGAAGAGTGTACAAAGTTGTTTCTACATGTGGTGAAGTCCCACAAGTAGAAAAGAAGGCCCATTATAGGAAACACCTAGAAATCAGTAGTCATTCAGAGCAAATACTAATGAATATCACAGAATAGAGACAGAACAAGTGTAAAAGACATCAAAATGTAAGTCTCTAGTCTAGAAAGGATGTTGTACACTGCAGAAATCCTTGAAATAGAGTTACTTCACATGAAACCAGTGTTTCAAACCACCAGAATGCACTGAAAAGTAGTATTTAACTGTAAAACAGTTGAAAGACAAGTGTATATAGCTTCTCAAGTTCAGAGAAAAGTGTATAAAGTTGTTTCTACATGTGGTGAAGTCCCACAGGTAAAAAAGAAGGCCCATTATAGGAAACAGCTAGAAATCAGTAGTCATTCAGAGCAAATACTAATGAATATCACAGAATAGAGAGAGAACAAGTGTAAAAGACATCAAAATGTAAGTCTCTAGTCTAGAAAGGATGTTGTACACTGCAGAAATCCTTGAAATAGAGTTACTTCACAAGAAAACAGTGTTTCAACCCACTAGAATTCACTGAAAAGTAGTATTCAACTGTAAAACAGTTGAAAGACAAGTTTATATAGCTTCGCAAGTCCACAGAAGACTGTATAAAGTTGTTTCTACATGTGGTGAAGTCCCACAAGTAGAGCAGAAGGCCCATTATAGGAAACAGCTAGAAATCAGTAGTAATTCAGAGGAAATACTAATGAATATCATAGAATTGTGTGAGAACAAGTGTAAAAGACATCAAAATGTAAGTCTCTAGTCTTGAAAGGATGTTATACACTACAGAAATCCTTGAAATAGAGTTACTTCACAAGAAAACAGTGTTTCAACCCACTAGAATTCTCTGAAAAGTAGTATTCAACTGTAAAACAGTTGAAAGACAAGTGTATATAGCTTCTCAAGTTCAGGGAAGAGTGTATAAAGTTGTTTCTACATGTGGTGAAGTCCCACAAGTAGAAAAGAAGGCCCATTATATTAAACAGCTAGAAATCAGTAGTCATTCAGAGCAAATACTAATGAATATCACAGAATAGAGAGAGAACAAGTGTAAAAGACATCAAAATGTAAGTCTCTAGTCTAGAAAGGATGTTGTACACTGCAGAAATCCTTGAAATAGAGTTACTTCACATGAAACCAGTGTTTCAAACCATCAGAATGGACTGAAAAGTAGTATTTAACTGTAAAACAGTTGAACGACAAGTTTATATAGCTTCGCAAGTCCACAGAAGACTGTATAAAGTTGTTTCTACATGTGGTGAAGTCCCACAAGTAGAGCAGAAGGCCCATTATAGGAAACAGCTAGAAATCAGTAGGAATTCAGAGGAAATAGTAATGAATATCATAGAATTGTGTGAGAACAAGTGTAAAAGACATCAAAATGTAAGTTTCTAGTCTAGAAAGGATGTTATACACTACAGAAATCCTTGAAATAGAGTTACTTCACAAGAAAACAGTGTTTCAACCCACTAGAATTCACTGAAAAGTAGTATTCAACTGTAAAACAGTTGAAAGACAAGTGTATATAGCTTCTCAAGTTCAGAGAAAAGTGTATAAAGTTGTTTCTACATGTGGTGAAGTCCCACAAGTAGAAAATAAGGCCCATTATAGGAAACAGCTAGAAATCAGTAGTAATTCAGAGAAAATACTAATGAATATCATAGAACTGTGTGAGAACAAGTGTAAAAGACATCAAAACGTAAGTTTCTAGTCTAGAAAGGATGTTATACACTACAGAAATCCTTGAAATAGAGTTACTTCACAAGAAAACAGTGTTTCAACCCACTAGAATTCCCTGAAAAGTAGTATTCAACTGTAAAACAGTTGAAAGACAAGTGTATATAGCTTCTCCAGTTCAGGGAAGAGTGTATAAAGTTGTTTCTACATGTGGTGAAGTCCCACAAGTAGAAAAGAAGGCCCATTATAGTAAACAGCTAGAAATCAGTAGTCATTCAGAGCAAATACTAATGAATATCACAGAATAGAGACAGAACAAGTGTAAAAGACATCAAAATGTAAGTCTGTAGTCTAGAAAGTATGTTGTACACTGCAGAAATCCTTGAAATAGAGTTACTTCACATGAAACCAGTGTTTCAAACCACCAGAATGCACTGAAAAGTAGTATTTAACTGTAAAACAGTTGAAAGACAAGTATATATAGCTTCTCAAGTTCAGGAAAGAGTGTATAAAGTTGTTTCTACATGTGGTGAAGTCCCACAAGTATACCAGAAGGCCCATTATAGGACACTGCAAGAAAGCATTAGTAATTCAGAGCAAATACTAATGAATATCACAGAATAGTGAGAGAACAAGTGTAAAACACATCAAAATGAAAGTGTGTAGTCTAGAAAGGATGTTGTACACTGCTGAAATCCTTGAAATAGAGTTACTTCACATGAAACCAGTGTTTCAAACCATCAGAATGCACTGAAAATAGTATTTAACTGTAAAACAGTTGAAAGACAAGTTTATATAGCTTCTCAAGTTCAGAGAAGAGTGTATAAAGTTGTTTCTACATGTGGTGAAGTCCCACAAGTAGAGCAGAAGGCCCATTATAGGAAACAGCTAGAAATCAGTAGTCATTCAGAGCAAATACTAATGAATATCACAGAATAGAGAGAGAACAAGTGTAAAAGACATCAAAATGTAAGTCTCTAGTCTTGAAAGGATGTTATACACTACAGAAATCCTTGAAATAGAGTTAATTCACAAGAAAACAGTGTTTCAACCCACTAGAATTCACTGAAAAGAAGTATTCAACTGTAAAACAGTTGAAAGACAAGTGTATATAGCTTCTCCAGTTCAGAGAAGAGTGTATAAAGTTGTTTCTACATGTGGTGAAGTCCCACAGGTAGAAAAGAAGGCCCATTATAGGAAACAGCTAGAAATCAGTAGTCATTCAGAGCAAATACTAATGAATATCACAGAATAGAGAGAGAACAAGTGTAAAAGACATCAAAATGTAAGTCTCTAGTCTAGAAAGGATGTTGTACACTGCAGAAATCCTTGAAATAGAGTTACTTCACAAGAAAACAGTGTTTCAACCCACTAGAATTCACTGAAAAGTAGTATTCAACTGTAAAACAGTTGAAAGACAAGTTTATATAGCTTCGCAAGTCCACAGAAGACTGTATAAAGTTGTTTCTACATGGGGTGAAGTTCCACAAGTAGAGCAGAATGCCCATTATAGGAAACAGCTAGAAATCAGTAGTAATTCAGAGGATATACTAATGAATATCATAGAATTGTGTGAGAACAAGTGTAAAAGACATCAAAATGTAAGTCTCTAGTCTTGAAAGGATGTTATACACTACAGAAATCCTTGAAATAGAGTTACTTCACAAGAAAAGAGTGTTTCAACCCACTAGAATTCACTGAAAAGTAGTATTCAACTGTAAAACAGTTGAAAGACAAGTGTATATAGCTTCTCCAGTTCAGGGAAGAGTGTATAAAGTTGTTTCTACATGTGGTGAAGTCCCACAAGTAGAAAAGAAGGCCCATTATATTAAACAGCTAGAAATCAGTAGTCATTCAGAGCAAATACTAATGAATATCACAGAATAGAGAGAGAACAAGTGTAAAAGACATCAAAATGTAAGTCTCTAGTCTAGAAAGGATGTTGTACACTGCAGAAATCCTTGAAATAGAGTTACTTCACAAGAAAACAGTGTTTCAACCCACTAGAATTCCCTGAAAAGTAGTATTCAACTGTAAAACAGTTGAAAGACAAGTGTATATAGCTTCTCAAGTTCAGAGAAAAGTGTATAAAGTTGTTTCTACATGTGGTGAAGTCCCACAAGTAGAAAAGAAGGCCCATTATATTAAACAGCTAGAAATCAGTAGTCATTCAGAGCAAATACTAATGAATATCACAGAATAGAGAGAGAACAAGTGTAAAAGACATCAAAATGTAAGTCTCTAGTCTAGAAAGGATGTTGTACACTGCAGAAATCCTTGAAATAGAGTTACTTCACATGAAACCAGTGTTTCAAACCATCAGAATGGACTGAAAAGTAGTATTTAACTGTAAAACAGTTGAACGACAAGTTTATATAGCTTCGCAAGTCCACAGAAGACTGTATAAAGTTGTTTCTACATGTGGTGAAGTCCCACAAGTAGAGCAGAAGGCCCATTATAGGAAACAGCTAGAAATCAGTAGTAATTCAGAGGAAATAGTAATGAATATCATAGAATTGTGTGAGAACAAGTGTAAAAGACATCAAAATGTAAGTTTTTAGTCTAGAAAGGATGTTATACACTACAGAAATCCTTGAAATAGAGTTACTTCACAAGAAAACAGTGTTTCAACCCACTAGAATTCACTGAAAAGTAGTATTCAACTGTAAAACAGTTGAAAGACAAGTGTATATAGCTTCTCAAGTTCAGAGAAAAGTGTATAAAGTTGTTTCTACATGTGGTGAAGTCCCACAAGTAGAAAATAAGGCCCATTATAGGAAACAGCTAGAAATCAGTAGTAATTCAGAGAAAATACTAATGAATATCATAGAACTGTGTGAGAACAAGTGTAAAAGACATCAAAATGTAAGTTTCTAGTCTAGAAAGGATGTTATACACTACAGAAATCCTTGAAATAGAGTTACTTCACAAGAAAACAGTGTTTCAACCCACTAGAATTCACTGAAAAGTAGTATTCAACTGTAAAACAGTTGAAAGACAAGTGTATATAGCTTCTCCAGTTCAGGGAAGAGTGTATAAAGTTGTTTCTACATGTGGTGAAGTCCCACAGGTAGAAAAGAAGGCCCATTATAGGAAACAGCTAGAAATCAGTAGTCATTCAGAGCAAATACTAATGAATATCACAGAATAGAGAGAGAACAAGTGTAAAAGACATCAAAATGTAAGTCTCTAGTCTAGAAAGGATGTTGTACACTGCAGAAATCCTTGAAATAGAGTTACTTCACAAGAAAACAGTGTTTCAACCCACTAGAATTCACTGAAAAGTAGTATTCAACTGTAAAACAGTTGAAAGACAAGTGTATATAGCTTCTCAAGTTCAGAGAAGAGTGTATAAAGTTGTTTCTACATGTGGTGAAGTCCCACAAGTAGAGCAGAAGGCCCATTATAGGAAACAGCTAGAAATCAGTAGTCATTCAGAGCAAATACTAATGAATATCACAGAATAGAGAGAGAACAAGTGTAAAAGACATCAAAATGTAAGTCTCTAGTCTTGAAAGGATGTTATACACTACAGAAATCCTTGAAATAGAGTTAATTCACAAGAAAACAGTGTTTCAACCCACTAGAATTCACTGAAAAGAAGTATTCAACTGTAAAACAGTTGAAAGACAAGTGTATATAGCTTCTCCAGTTCAGAGAAGAGTGTATAAAGTTGTTTCTACATGTGGTGAAGTCCCACAGGTAGAAAAGAAGGCCCATTATAGGAAACAGCTAGAAATCAGTAGTCATTCAGAGCAAATACTAATGAATATCACAGAATAGAGAGAGAACAAGTGTAAAAGACATCAAAATGTAAGTCTCTAGTCTAGAAAGGATGTTGTACACTGCAGAAATCCTTGAAATAGAGTTACTTCACAAGAAAACAGTGTTTCAACCCACTAGAATTCACTGAAAAGTAGTATTCAACTGTAAAACAGTTGAAAGACAAGTTTATATAGCTTCGCAAGTCCACAGAAGACTGTATAAAGTTGTTTCTACATGGGGTGAAGTTCCACAAGTAGAGCAGAATGCCCATTATAGGAAACAGCTAGAAATCAGTAGTAATTCAGAGGATATACTAATGAATATCATAGAATTGTGTGAGAACAAGTGTAAAAGACATCAAAATGTAAGTCTCTAGTCTTGAAAGGATGTTATACACTACAGAAATCCTTGAAATAGAGTTACTTCACAAGAAAAGAGTGTTTCAACCCACTAGAATTCACTGAAAAGTAGTATTCAACTGTAAAACAGTTGAAAGACAAGTGTATATAGCTTCTCCAGTTCAGGGAAGAGTGTATAAAGTTGTTTCTACATGTGGTGAAGTCCCACAAGTAGAAAAGAAGGCCCATTATAGGAAACAGCTAGAAATCAGTAGTCATTCAGAGCAAATACTAATGAATATCACAGAATAGAGAGAGAACAAGTGTAAAAGACATCAAAATGTAAGTCTCTAGTCTAGAAAGGATGTTGTACACTGCAGAAATCCTTGAAATAGAGTTACTTCACAAGAAAACAGTGTTTCAACCCACTAGAATTCCCTGAAAAGTAGTATTCAACTGTAAAACAGTTGAAAGACAAGTGTATATAGCTTCTCAAGTTCAGAGAAAAGTGTATAAAGTTGTTTCTACATGTGGTGAAGTCCCACAAGTAGAAAATAAGGCCCATTATAGGAAACAGCTAGAAATCAGTACTCATTCAGAGCAAATACTAATGAATATCATAGAATTGTGTGAGAACAAGTGTAAAAGACATCAAAATGTAAGTCTCTAGTCTTGAAAGGATGTTATACACTACAGAAATCCTTGAAATAGAGTTACTTCACAAGAAAACAGTGTTTCAACCCACTAGAATTCTCTGAAAAGTAGTATTCAACTGTAAAACAGTTGAAAGACAAGTGTATATAGCTTCTCAAGTTCAGGGAAGAGTGTATAAAGTTGTTTCTACATGTGGTGAAGTCCCACAAGTAGAAAAGAAGGCCCATTATATTAAACAGCTAGAAATCAGTAGTCATTCAGAGCAAATACTAATGAATATCACAGAATAGAGAGAGAACAAGTGTAAAAGACATCAAAATGTAAGTCTCTAGTCTAGAAAGGATGTTGTACACTGCAGAAATCCTTGAAATAGAGTTACTTCACATGAAACCAGTGTTTCAAACCATCAGAATGGACTGAAAAGTAGTATTTAACTGTAAAACAGTTGAACGACAAGTTTATATAGCTTCGCAAGTCCACAGAAGACTGTATAAAGTTGTTTCTACATGTGGTGAAGTCCCACAAGTAGAGCAGAAGGCCCATTATAGGAAACAGCTAGAAATCAGTAGTAATTCAGAGGAAATAGTAATGAATATCATAGAATTGTGTGAGAACAAGTGTAAAAGACATCAAAATGTAAGTTTTTAGTCTAGAAAGGATGTTATACACTACAGAAATCCTTGAAATAGAGTTACTTCACAAGAAAACAGTGTTTCAACCCACTAGAATTCACTGAAAAGTAGTATTCAACTGTAAAACAGTTGAAAGACAAGTGTATATAGCTTCTCAAGTTCAGAGAAAAGTGTATAAAGTTGTTTCTACATGTGGTGAAGTCCCACAAGTAGAAAATAAGGCCCATTATAGGAAACAGCTAGAAATCAGTAGTAATTCAGAGAAAATACTAATGAATATCATAGAACTGTGTGAGAACAAGTGTAAAAGACATCAAAATGTAAGTTTCTAGTCTACAAAGGATGTTATACACTACAGAAATCCTTGAAATAGAGTTACTTCACAAGAAAACAGTGTTTCAACCCACTAGAATTCACTGAAAAGTAGTATTCAACTGTAAAACAGTTGAAAGACAAGTGTATATAGCTTCTCCAGTTCAGGGAAGAGTGTATAAAGTTGTTTCTACATGTGGTGAAGTCCCACAGGTAGAAAAGAAGGCCCATTATAGGAAACAGCTAGAAATCAGTAGTCATTCAGAGCAAATACTAATGAATATCACAGAATAGAGAGAGAACAAGTGTAAAAGACATCAAAATATAAGTCTCTAGTCTAGAAAGGATGTTGTACACTGCAGAAATCCTTGAAATAGAGTTACTTCACAAGAAAACAGTGTTTCAACCCACTAGAATTCACTGAAAAGTAGTATTCAAGTGTAAAACAGTTGAAAGACAAGTGTATATAGCTTCTCAAGTTCAGAGAAGAGTGTATAAAGTTGTTTCTACATGTGGTGAAGTCCCACAAGTAGAGCAGAAGGCCCATTATAGGAAACAGCTAGAAATCAGTAGTCATTCAGAGCAAATACTAATGAATATCACAGAATAGAGAGAGAACAAGTGTAAAAGACATCAAAATGTAAGTCTCTAGTCTAGAAAGGATGTTGTACACTGCAGAAATCCTTGAAATAGAGTTACTTCACATGAAACCAGTGTTTCAAACCACCAGAATGCACTGAAAAGTAGTATTTAACTGTAAAACAGTTGAAAGACAAGTGTATATAGCTTCTCAAGTTCAGAGAAAAGTGTATAAAGTTGTTTCTACATGTGGTGAAGTCCCACAGGTAAAAAAGAAGGCCCATTATAGGAAACAGCTAGAAATCAGTAGTCATTCAGAGCAAATACTAATGAATATCACAGAATAGAGAGAGAACAAGTGTAAAAGACATCAAAATGTAAGTCTCTAGTCTAGAAAGGATGTTGTACACTGCAGAAATCCTTGAAATAGAGTTACTTCACAAGAAAACAGTGTTTCAACCCACTAGAATTCCCTGAAAAGTAGTATTCAACTGTAAAACAGTTGAAAGACAAGTGTATATAGCTTCTCCAGTTCAGGGAAGAGTGTATAAAGTTGTTTCTACATGTGGTGAAGTCCCACAAGTAGAAAAGAAGGCCCATTATAGTAAACAGCTAGAAATCAGTAGTCATTCAGAGCAAATACTAATGAATATCACAGAATAGAGACAGAACAAGTGTAAAAGACATCAAAATGTAAGTCTCTAGTCTTGAAAGGATGTTATACACTACAGAAATCCTTGAAATAGAGTTAATTCACAAGAAAACAGTGTTTCAACCCACTAGAATTCACTGAAAAGAAGTATTCAACTGTAAAACAGTTGAAAGACAAGTGTATATAGCTTCTCCAGTTCAGAGAAGAGTGTATAAAGTTGTTTCTACATGTGGTGAAGTCCCACAGGTAGAAAAGAAGGCCCATTATAGGAAACAGCTAGAAATCAGTAGTCATTCAGAGCAAATACGAATGAATATCACAGAATAGAGAGAGAACAAGTGTAAAAGACATCAAAATGTAAGTCTCTAGTCTAGAAAGGATGTTGTACACTGCAGAAATCCTTGAAATAGAGTTACTTCACAAGAAAACAGTGTTTCAACCCACTAGAATTCACTGAAAAGTAGTATTCAACTGTAAAACAGTTGAAAGACAAGTTTATATAGCTTCGCAAGTCCACAGAAGACTGTATAAAGTTGTTTCTACATGGGGTGAAGTTCCACAAGTAGAGCAGAAGGCCCATTATAGGAAACAGCTAGAAATCAGTAGTAATTCAGAGGATATACTAATGAATATCATAGAATTGTGTGAGAACAAGTGTAAAAGACATCAAAATGTAAGTCTCTAGTCTTGAAAGGATGTTATACACTACAGAAATCCTTGAAATAGAGTCACTTCACAAGAAAAGAGTGTTTCAACCCACTAGAATTCACTGAAAAGTAGTATTCAACTGTAAAACAGTTGAAAGACAAGTGTATATAGCTTCTCCAGTTCAGGGAAGAGTGTATAAAGTTGTTTCTACATGTGGTGAAGTCCCACAAGTAGAAAAGAAGGCCCATTATAGGAAACAGCTAGAAATCAGTAGTCATTCAGAGCAAATACTAATGAATATCACAGAATAGAGAGAGAACAAGTGTAAAAGACATCAAAATGTAAGTCTCTAGTCTAGAAAGGATGTTGTACACTGCAGAAATCCTTGAAATAGAGTTACTTCACATGAAACCAGTGTTTCAAACCACCAGAATGCACTGAAAAGTAGTATTTAACTGTAAAACAGTTGAAAGACAAGTGTATATAGCTTCTCAAGTTCAGAGAAAAGTGTATAAAGTTGTTTCTACATGTGGTGAAGTCCCACAAGTAGAAAAGAAGGCCCATTATAGTAAACAGCTAGAAATCAGTAGTCATTCAGAGCAAATACTAATGAATATCACAGAATAGAGACAGAACAACTGTAAAAGACATCAAAATGTAAGTCTGTAGTCTAGAAAGTATGTTGTACACTGCAGAAATCCTTGAAATAGAGTTACTTCACATGAAACCAGTGTTTCAAACCACCAGAATGCACTGAAAAGTAGTATTTAACTGTAAAACAGTTGAAAGACAAGTGTATATAGCTTCTCAAGTTCAGGAAAGAGTGTATAAAGTTGTTTCTACATGTGGTGAAGTCCCACAAGTATACCAGAAGGCCCATTATAGGACACTGCAAGAAAGCATTAGTAATTCAGAGCAAATACTAATGAATATCACAGAATAGTGAGAGAACAAGTGTAAAACACATCAAAATGAAAGTGTGTAGTCTAGAAAGGATGTTGTACACTGCTGAAATCCTTGAAATAGAGTTACTTCACATGAAACCAGTGTTTCAAACCATCAGAATGCACTGAAAATAGTATTTAACTGTAAAACAGTTGAAAGACAAGTTTATATAGCTTCGCAAGTCCACAGAAGACTGTATAAAGTTGTTTCTACATGTGGTGAAGTCCCACAAGTAGAACAGAAGGCCCATTATAGGAAACAGCTAGAAATCAGTAGTCATTCAGAGGAAATACTAATGAATATCATAGAACTGTGTGAGAACAAGTGTAAAGGACATCAAAATGTAAGTTTCTAGTCTAGAAAGGATGTTATACACTACAGAAATCCTTGAAATAGAGTTAATTCACAAGAAAACAGTGTTTCAACCCACTAGAATTCACTGAAAAGAAGTATTCAACTGTAAAACAGTTGAAAGACAAGTGTATATAGCTTCTCCAGTTCAGAGAAGAGTGTATAAAGTTGTTTCTACATGTGGTGAAGTCCCACAGGTAGAAAAGAAGGCCCATTATAGGAAACAGCTAGAAATCAGTAGTCATTCAGAGCAAATACTAATGAATATCACAGAATAGAGAGAGAACAAGTGTAAAAGACATCAAAATGTAAGTCTCTAGTCTAGAAAGGATGTTGTACACTGCAGAAATCCTTGAAATAGAGTTACTTCACAAGAAAACAGTGTTTCAACCCACTAGAATTCACTGAAAAGTAGTATTCAACTGTAAAACAGTTGAAAGACAAGTGTATATAGCTTCTCAAGTTCAGAGAAGAGTGTATAAAGTTGTTTCTACATGTGGTGAAGTCCCACAAGTAGAGCAGAAGGCCCATTATAGGAAACAGCTAGAAATCAGTAGTCATTCAGAGCAAATACTAATGAATATCACAGAATAGAGAGAGAACAAGTGTAAAAGACATCAAAATGTAAGTCTCTAGTCTTGAAAGGATGTTATACACTACAGAAATCCTTGAAATAGAGTTAATTCACAAGAAAACAGTGTTTCAACCCACTAGAATTCACTGAAAAGAAGTATTCAACTGTAAAACAGTTGAAAGACAAGTGTATATAGCTTCTCCAGTTCAGAGAAGAGTGTATAAAGTTGTTTCTACATGTGGTGAAGTCCCACAGGTAGAAAAGAAGGCCCATTATAGGAAACAGCTAGAAATCAGTAGTCATTCAGAGCAAATACTAATGAATATCACAGAATAGAGAGAGAACAAGTGTAAAAGACATCAAAATGTAAGTCTCTAGTCTAGAAAGGATGTTGTACACTGCAGAAATCCTTGAAATAGAGTTACTTCACAAGAAAACAGTGTTTCAACCCACTAGAATTCACTGAAAAGTAGTATTCAACTGTAAAACAGTTGAAAGACAAGTTTATATAGCTTCGCAAGTCCACAGAAGACTGTATAAAGTTGTTTCTACATGGGGTGAAGTTCCACAAGTAGAGCAGAATGCCCATTATAGGAAACAGCTAGAAATCAGTAGTAATTCAGAGGATATACTAATGAATATCATAGAATTGTGTGAGAACAAGTGTAAAAGACATCAAAATGTAAGTCTCTAGTCTTGAAAGGATGTTATACACTACAGAAATCCTTGAAATAGAGTCACTTCACAAGAAAAGAGTGTTTCAACCCACTAGAATTCACTGAAAAGTAGTATTCAACTGTAAAACAGTTGAAAGACAAGTGTATATAGCTTCTCCAGTTCAGGGAAGAGTGTATAAAGTTGTTTCTACATGTGGTGAAGTCCCACAAGTAGAAAAGAAGGCCCATTATAGGAAACAGCTAGAAATCAGTAGTCATTCAGAGCAAATACTAATGAATATCACAGAATAGAGAGAGAACAAGTGTAAAAGACATCAAAATGTAAGTCTCTAGTCTAGAAAGGATGTTGTACACTGCAGAAATCCTTGAAATAGAGTTACTTCACATGAAACCAGTGTTTCAAACCACCAGAATGCACTGAAAAGTAGTATTTAACTGTAAAACAGTTGAAAGACAAGTGTATATAGCTTCTCAAGTTCAGAGAAAAGTGTATAAAGTTGTTTCTACATGTGGTGAAGTCCCACAGGTAAAAAAGAAGGCCCATTATAGGAAACAGCTAGAAATCAGTAGTCATTCAGAGCAAATACTAATGAATATCACAGAATAGAGAGAGAACAAGTGTAAAAGACATCAAAATGTAAGTCTCTAGTCTAGAAAGGATGTTGTACACTGCAGAAATCCTTGAAATAGAGTTACTTCACAAGAAAACAGTGTTTCAACCCACTAGAATTCCCTGAAAAGTAGTATTCAACTGTAAAACAGTTGAAAGACAAGTGTATATAGCTTCTCAAGTTCAGAGAAAAGTGTATAAAGTTGTTTCTACATGTGGTGAAGTCCCACAAGTAGAAAATAAGGCCCATTATAGGAAACAGCTAGAAATCAGTACTCATTCAGAGCAAATACTAATGAATATCATAGAATTGTGTGAGAACAAGTGTAAAAGACATCAAAATGTAAGTCTCTAGTCTTGAAAGGATGTTATACACTACAGAAATCCTTGAAATAGAGTTACTTCACAAGAAAACAGTGTTTCAACCCACTAGAATTCTCTGAAAAGTAGTATTCAACTGTAAAACAGTTGAAAGACAAGTGTATATAGCTTCTCAAGTTCAGGGAAGAGTGTATAAAGTTGTTTCTACATGTGGTGAAGTCCCACAAGTAGAAAAGAAGGCCCATTATATTAAACAGCTAGAAATCAGTAGTCATTCAGAGCAAATACTAATGAATATCACAGAATAGAGAGAGAACAAGTGTAAAAGACATCAAAATGTAAGTCTCTAGTCTAGAAAGGATGTTGTACACTGCAGAAATCCTTGAAATAGAGTTACTTCACATGAAACCAGTGTTTCAAACCATCAGAATGGACTGAAAAGTAGTATTTAACTGTAAAACAGTTGAACGACAAGTTTATATAGCTTCGCAAGTCCACAGAAGACTGTATAAAGTTGTTTCTACATGTGGTGAAGTCCCAAAAGTAGAGCAGAAGGCCCATTATAGGAAACAGCTAGAAATCAGTAGTAATTCAGAGGAAATAGTAATGAATATCATAGAATTGTGTGAGAACAAGTGTAAAAGACATCAAAATGTAAGTTTCTAGTCTAGAAAGGATGTTATACACTACAGAAATCCTTGAAATAGAGTTACTTCACAAGAAAACAGTGTTTCAACCCACTAGAATTCACTGAAAAGTAGTATTCAACTGTAAAACAGTTGAAAGACAAGTGTATATAGCTTCTCAAGTTCAGAGAAAAGTGTATAAAGTTGTTTCTACATGTGGTGAAGTCCCACAAGTAGAAAATAAGGCCCATTATAGGAAACAGCTAGAAATCAGTAGTAATTCAGAGAAAATACTAATGAATATCATAGAACTGTGTGAGAACAAGTGTAAAATACATCAAAATGTAAGTTTCCAGTCTAGAAAGGATGTTATACACTACAGAAATCCTTGAAATAGAGTTACTTCACAAGAAAACAGTGTTTCAACCCACTAGAATTCACTGAAAAGTAGTATTCAACTGTAAAACAGTTGAAAGACAAGTGTATATAGCTTCTCCAGTTCAGGGAAGAGTGTATAAAGTTGTTTCTACATGTGGTGAAGTCCCACAAGTAGAAAAGAAGGCCCATTATAGTAAACAGCTAGAAATCAGTAGTCATTCAGAGCAAATACTAATGAATATCACAGAATAGAGACAGAACAAGTGTAAAAGACATCAAAATGTAAGTCTGTAGTCTAGAAAGTATGTTGTACACTGCAGAAATCCTTGAAATAGAGTTACTTCACATGAAACCAGTGTTTCAAACCACCAGAATGCACTGAAAAGTAGTATTTAACTGTAAAACAGTTGAAAGACAAGTGTATATAGCTTCTCAAGTTCAGGAAAGAGTGTATAAAGTTGTTTCTACATGTGGTGAAGTCCCACAAGTATACCAGAAGGCCCATTATAGGACACTGCAAGAAAGCATTAGTAATTCAGAGCAAATACTAATGAATATCACAGAATAGTGAGAGAACAAGTGTAAAACACATCAAAATGAAAGTGTGTAGTCTAGAAAGGATGTTGTACACTGCTGAAATCCTTGAAATAGAGTTACTTCACATGAAACCAGTGTTTCAAACCATCAGAATGCACTGAAAATAGTATTTAACTGTAAAACAGTTGAAAGACAAGTTTATATAGCTTCGCAAGTCCACAGAAGACTGTATAAAGTTGTTTCTACATGTGGTGAAGTCCCACAAGTAGAACAGAAGGCCCATTATAGGAAACAGCGAGAAATCAGTAGTCATTCAGAGGAAATACTAATGAATATCATAGAACTGTGTGAGAACAAGTGTAAAAGACATCAAAATGTAAGTTTCTAGTCTAGAAAGGATGTTATACACTACAGAAATCCTTGAAATAGAGTTAATTCACAAGAAAACAGTGTTTCAACCCACTAGAATTCACTGAAAAGAAGTATTCAACTGTAAAACAGTTGAAAGACAAGTGTATATAGCTTCTCCAGTTCAGAGAAGAGTGTATAAAGTTGTTTCTACATGTGGTGAAGTCCCACAGGTAGAAAAGAAGGCCCATTATAGGAAACAGCTAGAAATCAGTAGTCATTCAGAGCAAATACTAATGAATATCACAGAATAGAGAGAGAACAAGTGTAAAAGACATCAAAATGTAAGTCTCTAGTGTAGAAAGGATGTTGTACACTGCAGAAATCCTTGAAATAGAGTTACTTCACAAGAAAACAGTGTTTCAACCCACTAGAATTCACTGAAAAGTAGTATTCAACTGTAAAACAGTTGAAAGACAAGTGTATATAGCTTCTCAAGTTCAGAGAAGAGTGTATAAAGTTGTTTCTACATGTGGTGAAGTCCCACAAGTAGAGCAGAAGGCCCATTATAGGAAACAGCTAGAAATCAGTAGTCATTCAGAGCAAATACTAATGAATATCACAGAATAGAGAGAGAACAAGTGTAAAAGACATCAAAATGTAAGTCTCTAGTCTTGAAAGGATGTTATACACTACAGAAATCCTTGAAATAGAGTTAATTCACAAGAAAACAGTGTTTCAACCCACTAGAATTCACTGAAAAGAAGTATTCAACTGTAAAACAGTTGAAAGACAAGTGTATATAGCTTCTCCAGTTCAGAGAAGAGTGTATAAAGTTGTTTCTACATGTGGTGAAGTCCCACAGATAGAAAAGAAGGCCCATTATAGGAAACAGCTAGAAATCAGTAGTCATTCAGAGCAAATACTAATGAATATCACAGAATAGAGAGAGAACAAGTGTAAAAGACATCAAAATGTAAGTCTCTAGTGTAGAAAGGATGTTGTACACTGCAGAAATCCTTGAAATAGAGTTACTTCACAAGAAAACAGTGTTTCAACCCACTAGAATTCACTGAAAAGTAGTATTCAACTGTAAAACAGTTGAAAGACAAGTTTATATAGCTTCGCAAGTCCACAGAAGACTGTATAAAGTTGTTTCTACATGGGGTGAAGTTCCACAAGTAGAGCAGAATGCCCATTATAGGAAACAGCTAGAAATCAGTAGTAATTCAGAGGATATACTAATGAATATCATAGAATTGTGTGAGAACAAGTGTAAAAGACATCAAAATGTAAGTCTCTAGTCTTGAAAGGATGTTATACACTACAGAAATCCTTGAAATAGAGTTACTTCACAAGAAAACAGTGTTTCAACCCACTAGAATTCACTGAAAAGTAGTATTCAACTGTAAAACAGTTGAAAGACAAGTGTATATAGCTTCTCAAGTTCAGAGAAAAGTGTATAAAGTTGTTTCTACATGTGGTGAAGTCCCACAAGTAGAAAATAAGGCCCATTATAGGAAACAGCTAGAAATCAGTAGTAATTCAGAGAAAATACTAATGAATATCATAGAACTGTGTGAGAACAAGTGTAAAATACATCAAAATGTAAGTTTCCAGTCTAGAAAGGATGTTATACACTACAGAAATCCTTGAAATAGAGTTACTTCACAAGAAAACAGTGTTTCAACCCACTAGAATTCACTGAAAAGTAGTATTCAACTGTAAAACAGTTGAAAGACAAGTGTATATAGCTTCTCCAGTTCAGGGAAGAGTGTATAAAGTTGTTTCTACATGTGGTGAAGTCCCACAAGTAGAAAAGAAGGCCCATTATAGTAAACAGCTAGAAATCAGTAGTCATTCAGAGCAAATACTAATGAATATCACAGAATAGAGACAGAACAAGTGTAAAAGACATCAAAATGTAAGTCTGTAGTCTAGAAAGTATGTTGTACACTGCAGAAATCCTTGAAATAGAGTTACTTCACATGAAACCAGTGTTTCAAACCACCAGAATGCACTGAAAAGTAGTATTTAACTGTAAAACAGTTGAAAGACAAGTGTATATAGCTTCTCAAGTTCAGGAAAGAGTGTATAAAGTTGTTTCTACATGTGGTGAAGTCCCACAAGTATACCAGAAGGCCCATTATAGGACACTGCAAGAAAGCATTAGTAATTCAGAGCAAATACTAATGAATATCACAGAATAGTGAGAGAACAAGTGTAAAACACATCAAAATGAAAGTGTGTAGTCTAGAAAGGATGTTGTACACTGCTGAAATCCTTGAAATAGAGTTACTTCACATGAAACCAGTGTTTCAAACCATCAGAATGCACTGAAAATAGTATTTAACTGTAAAACAGTTGAAAGACAAGTTTATATAGCTTCGCAAGTCCACAGAAGACTGTATAAAGTTGTTTCTACATGTGGTGAAGTCCCACAAGTAGAACAGAAGGCCCATTATAGGAAACAGCTAGAAATCAGTAGTCATTCAGAGGAAATACTAATGAATATCATAGAACTGTGTGAGAACAAGTGTAAAAGACATCAAAATGTAAGTTTCTAGTCTAGAAAGGATGTTATACACTACAGAAATCCTTGAAATAGAGTTAATTCACAAGAAAACAGTGTTTCAACCCACTAGAATTCACTGAAAAGAAGTATTCAACTGTAAAACAGTTGAAAGACAAGTGTATATAGCTTCTCCAGTTCAGAGAAGAGTGTATAAAGTTGTTTCTACATGTGGTGAAGTCCCACAGGTAGAAAAGAAGGCCCATTATAGGAAACAGCTAGAAATCAGTAGTCATTCAGAGCAAATACTAATGAATATCACAGAATAGAGAGAGAACAAGTGTAAAAGACATCAAAATGTAAGTCTCTAGTGTAGAAAGGATGTTGTACACTGCAGAAATCCTTGAAATAGAGTTACTTCACAAGAAAACAGTGTTTCAACCCACTAGAATTCACTGAAAAGTAGTATTCAACTGTAAAACAGTTGAAAGACAAGTGTATATAGCTTCTCAAGTTCAGAGAAGAGTGTATAAAGTTGTTTCTACATGTGGTGAAGTCCCACAAGTAGAGCAGAAGGCCCATTATAGGAAACAGCTAGAAATCAGTAGTCATTCAGAGCAAATACTAATGAATATCACAGAATAGAGAGAGAACAAGTGTAAAAGACATCAAAATGTAAGTCTCTAGTCTTGAAAGGATGTTATACACTACAGAAATCCTTGAAATAGAGTTAATTCACAAGAAAACAGTGTTTCAACCCACTAGAATTCACTGAAAAGAAGTATTCAACTGTAAAATAGTTGAAAGACAAGTGTATATAGCTTCTCCAGTTCAGAGAAGAGTGTATAAAGTTGTTTCTACATGTGGTGAAGTCCCACAGATAGAAAAGAAGGCCCATTATAGGAAACAGCTAGAAATCAGTAGTCATTCAGAGCAAATACTAATGAATATCACAGAATAGAGAGAGAACAAGTGTAAAAGACATCAAAATGTAAGTCTCTAGTGTAGAAAGGATGTTGTACACTGCAGAAATCCTTGAAATAGAGTTACTTCACAAGAAAACAGTGTTTCAACCCACTAGAATTCACTGAAAAGTAGTATTCAACTGTAAAACAGTTGAAAGACAAGTTTATATAGCTTCGCAAGTCCACAGAAGACTGTATAAAGTTGTTTCTACATAGGGTGAAGTTCCACAAGTAGAGCAGAATGCCCATTATAGGAAACAGCTAGAAATCAGTAGTAATTCAGAGGATATACTAATGAATATCATAGAATTGTGTGAGAACAAGTGTAAAAGACATCAAAATGTAAGTCTCTAGTCTTGAAAGGATGTTATACACTACAGAAATCCTTGAAATAGAGTTACTTCACAAGAAAAGAGTGTTTCAACCCACTAGAATTCACTGAAAAGTAGTATTCAACTGTAAATCAGTTGAAAGACAAGTGTATATAGCTTCTCCAGTTCAGGGAAGAGTGTATAAAGTTGTTTCTACATGTGGTGAAGTCCCACAAGTAGAAAAGAAGGCCCATTATAGGAAACAGCTAGAAATCAGTAGTCATTCAGAGCAAATACTAATGAATATCACAGAATAGAGAGAGAACAAGTGTAAAAGACATCAAAATGTAAGTCTCTAGTCTAGAAAGGATGTTGTACACTGCAGAAATCCTTGAAATAGAGTTACTTCACATGAAACCAGTGTTTCAAACCACCAGAATGCACTGAAAAGTAGTATTTAACTGTAAAACAGTTGAAAGACAAGTGTATATAGCTTCTCAAGTTCAGAGAAAAGTGTATAAAGTTGTTTCTACATGTGGTGAAGTCCCACAGGTAAAAAAGAAGGCCCATTATAGGAAACAGCTAGAAATCAGTAGTCATTCAGAGCAAATACTAATGAATATCACAGAATAGAGAGAGAACAAGTGTAAAAGACATCAAAATGTAAGTCTCTAGTCTAGAAAGGATGTTGTACACTGCAGAAATCCTTGAAATAGAGTTACTTCACAAGAAAACAGTGTTTCAACCCACTAGAATTCCCTGAAGAGTAGTATTCAACTGTAAAACAGTTGAAAGACAAGTGTATATAGCTTCTCAAGTTCAGAGAAAAGTGTATAAAGTTGTTTCTACATGTGGTGAAGTCCCACAAGTAGAAAATAAGGCCCATTATAGGAAACAGCTAGAAATCAGTACTCATTCAGAGCAAATACTAATGAATATCATAGAATTGTGTGAGAACAAGTGTAAAAGACATCAAAATGTAAGTCTCTAGTCTTGAAAGGATGTTATACACTACAGAAATCCTTGAAATAGAGTTACTTCACAAGAAAACAGTGTTTCAACCCACTAGAATTCTCTGAAAAGTAGTATTCAACTGTAAAACAGTTGAAAGACAAGTGTATATAGCTTCTCAAGTTCAGGGAAGAGTGTATAAAGTTGTTTCTACATGTGGTGAAGTCCCACAAGTAGAAAAGAAGGCCCATTATATTAAACAGCTAGAAATCAGTAGTCATTCAGAGCAAATACTAATGAATATCACAGAATAGAGAGAGAACAAGTGTAAAAGACATCAAAATGTAAGTCTCTAGTCTAGAAAGGATGTTGTACACTGCATAAATCCTTGAAATAGAGTTACTTCACATGAAACCAGTGTTTCAAACCATCAGAATGGACTGAAAAGTAGTATTTAACTGTAAAACAGTTGAACGACAAGTTTATATAGCTTCGCAAGTCCACAGAAGACTGTATAAAGTTGTTTCTACATGTGGTGAAGTCCCACAAGTAGAGCAGAAGGCCCATTATAGGAAACAGCTAGAAATCAGTAGTAATTCAGAGGAAATAGTAATGAATATCATAGAATTGTGTGAGAACAAGTGTAAAAGACATCAAAATGTAAGTTTCTAGTCTAGAAAGGATGTTATACACTACAGAAATCCTTGAAATAGAGTTACTTCACAAGAAAACAGTGTTTCAACCCACTAGAATTCACTGAAAAGTAGTATTCAACTGTAAAACAGTTGAAAGACAAGTGTATATAGCTTCTCAAGTTCAGAGAAAAGTGTATAAAGTTGTTTCTACATGTGGTGAAGTCCCACAAGTAGAAAATAAGGCCCATTATAGGAAACAGCTAGAAATCAGTAGTAATTCAGAGAAAATACTAATGAATATCATAGAACTGTGTGAGAACAAGTGTAAAATACATCAAAATGTAAGTTTCCAGTCTAGAAAGGATGTTATACACTACAGAAATCCTTGAAATAGAGTTACTTCACAAGAAAACAGTGTTTCAACCCACTAGAATTCACTGAAAAGTAGTATTCAACTGTAAAACAGTTGAAAGACAAGTGTATATAGCTTCTCCAGTTCAGGGAAGAGTGTATAAAGTTGTTTCTACATGTGGTGAAGTCCCACAAGTAGAAAAGAAGGCCCATTATAGTAAACAGCTAGAAATCAGTAGTCATTCAGAGCAAATACTAATGAATATCACAGAATAGAGACAGAACAAGTGTAAAAGACATCAAAATGTAAGTCTGTAGTCTAGAAAGTATGTTGTACACTGCAGAAATCCTTGAAATAGAGTTACTTCACATGAAACCAGTGTTTCAAACCACCAGAATGCACTGAAAAGTAGTATTTAACTGTAAAACAGTTGAAAGACAAGTGTATATAGCTTCTCAAGTTCAGGAAAGAGTGTATAAAGTTGTTTCTACATGTGGTGAAGTCCCACAAGTATACCAGAAGGCCCATTATAGGACACTGCAAGAAAGCATTAGTAATTCAGAGCAAATACTAATGAATATCACAGAATAGTGAGAGAACAAGTGTAAAACACATCAAAATGAAAGTGTGTAGTCTAGAAAGGATGTTGTACACTGCTGAAATCCTTGAAATAGAGTTACTTCACATGAAACCAGTGTTTCAAACCATCAGAATGCACTGAAAATAGTATTTAACTGTAAAACAGTTGAAAGACAAGTTTATATAGCTTCGCAAGTCCACAGAAGACTGTATAAAGTTGTTTCTACATGTGGTGAAGTCCCACAAGTAGAACAGAAGGCCCATTATAGGAAACAGCTAGAAATCAGTAGTCATTCAGAGGAAATACTAATGAATATCATAGAACTGTGTGAGAACAAGTGTAAAAGACATCAAAATGTAAGTTTCTAGTCTAGAAAGGATGTTATACACTACAGAAATCCTTGAAATAGAGTTAATTCACAAGAAAACAGTGTTTCAACCCACTAGAATTCACTGAAAAGAAGTATTCAACTGTAAAACAGTTGAAAGACAAGTGTATATAGCTTCTCCAGTTCAGAGAAGAGTGTATAAAGTTGTTTCTACATGTGGTGAAGTCCCACAGGTAGAAAAGAAGGCCCATTATAGGAAACAGCTAGAAATCAGTAGTCATTCAGAGCAAATACTAATGAATATCACAGAATAGAGAGAGAACAAGTGTAAAAGACATCAAAATGTAAGTCTCTAGTGTAGAAAGGATGTTGTACACTGCAGAAATCCTTGAAATAGAGTTACTTCACAAGAAAACAGTGTTTCAACCCACTAGAATTCACTGAAAAGTAGTATTCAACTGTAAAACAGTTGAAAGACAAGTGTATATAGCTTCTCAAGTTCAGAGAAGAGTGTATAAAGTTGTTTCTACATGTGGTGAAGTCCCACAAGTAGAGCAGAAGGCCCATTATAGGAAACAGCTAGAAATCAGTAGTCATTCAGAGCAAATACTAATGAATATCACAGAATAGAGAGAGAACAAGTGTAAAAGACATCAAAATGTAAGTCTCTAGTCTAGAAAGGATGTTGTACACTGCAGAAATCCTTGAAATAGAGTTACTTCACATGAAACCAGTGTTTCAAACCACCAGAATGCACTGAAAAGTAGTATTTAACTGTAAAACAGTTGAAAGACAAGTGTATATAGCTTCTCAAGTTCAGAGAAATGTGTATAAAGTTGTTTCTACATGTGGTGAAGTCCCACAGGTAAAAAAGAAGGCCCATTATAGGAAACAGCTAGAAATCAGTAGTCATTCAGAGCAAATACTAATGAATATCACAGAATAGAGAGAGAACAAGTGTAAAAGACATCAAAATGTAAGTCTCTAGTCTAGAAAGGATGTTGTACACTGCAGAAATCCTTGAAATAGAGTTACTTCACAAGAAAACAGTGTTTCAACCCACTAGAATTCCCTGAAAAGTAGTATTCAACTGTAAAACAGTTGAAAGACAAGTGTATATAGCTTCTCAAGTTCAGAGAAAAGTGTATAAAGTTGTTTCTACATGTGGTGAAGTCCCACAAGTAGAAAATAAGGCCCATTATAGGAAACAGCTAGAAATCAGTACTCATTCAGAGCAAATACTAATGAATATCATAGAACTGTGTGAGAACAAGTGTAAAAGACATCAAAATGTAAGTTTCTAGTCTAGAAAGGATGTTATACACTACAGAAATCCTTTAAATAGAGTTACTTCACAAGAAAACAGTGTTTCAACCCACTAGAATTCACTGAAAAGTAGTATTCAACTGTAAAACAGTTGAAAGACAAGTATATATAGCTTCTCCAGTTCAGGGAAGAGTGTATAAAGTTGTTTCTACATGTGGTGAAGTCCCACAAGTAGAAAAGAAGGCCCATTATAGGAAACAGCTAGAAATCAGTAGTCATTCAGAGCAAATACTAATGAATATCACAGAATAGAGAGAGAACAAGTGTAAAAGACATCAAAATGTAAGTCTGTAGTCTAGAAAGTATGTTGTACACTGCAGAAATCCTTGAAATAGAGTTACTTCACATGAAACCAGTGTTTCAAACCACCAGAATGCACTGAAAAGTAGTATTTAACTGTAAAACAGTTGAAAGACAAGTGTATATAGCTTCTCAAGTTCAGGAAAGAGTGTATAAAGTTGTTTCTACATGTGGTGAAGTCCCACAAGTATACCAGAAGGCCCATTATAGGACACTGCAAGAAAGCATTAGTAATTCAGAGCAAATACTAATGAATATCACAGAATAGTGAGAGAACAAGTGTAAAACACATCAAAATGAAAGTGTGTAGTCTAGAAAGGATGTTGTACACTGCTGAAATCCTTGAAATAGAGTTACTTCACATGAAACCAGTGTTTCAAACCATCAGAATGCACTGAAAAGTAGTATTTAACTGTAAAACAGTTGAAAGACAAGTTTATATAGCTTCGCAAGTCCACAGAAGACTGTATAAAGTTGTTTCTACATGTGGTGAAGTCCCACAAGTAGAAAATAAGGCCCATTATAGGAAACAGCTAGAAATCAGTACTCATTCAGAGCAAATACTAATGAATATCATAGAATTGTGTGAGAACAAGTGTAAAAGACATCAAAATGTAAGTCTCTAGTCTTGAAAGGATGTTATACACTACAGAAATCCTTGAAATAGAGTTACTTCACAAGAAAACAGTGTTTCAACCCACTAGAATTCTCTGAAAAGTAGTATTCAACTGTAAAACAGTTGAAAGACAAGTGTATATAGCTTCTCAAGTTCAGGGAAGAGTGTATAAAGTTGTTTCTACATGTGGTGAAGTCCCACAAGTAGAAAAGAAGGCCCATTATATTAAACAGCTAGAAATCAGTAGTCATTCAGAGCAAATACTAATGAATATCACAGAATAGAGAGAGAACAAGTGTAAAAGACATCAAAATGTAAGTCTCTAGTCTAGAAAGGATGTTGTACACTGCAGAAATCCTTGAAATAGAGTTACTTCACATGAAACCAGTGTTTCAAACCATCAGAATGGACTGAAAAGTAGTATTTAACTGTAAAACAGTTGAACGACAAGTTTATATAGCTTCGCAAGTCCACAGAAGACTGTATAAAGTTGTTTCTACATGTGGTGAAGTCCCACAAGTAGAGCAGAAGGCCCATTATAGGAAACAGCTAGAAATCAGTAGTAATTCAGAGGAAATAGTAATGAATATCATAGAATTGTGTGAGAACAAGTGTAAAAGACATCAAAATGTAAGTTTCTAGTCTAGAAAGGATGTTATACACTACAGAAATCCTTGAAATAGAGTTACTTCACAAGAAAACAGTGTTTCAACCCACTAGAATTCACTGAAAAGTAGTATTCAACTGTAAAACAGTTGAAAGACAAGTGTATATAGCTTCTCAAGTTCAGAGAAAAGTGTATAAAGTTGTTTCTACATGTGGTGAAGTCCCACAAGTAGAAAATAAGGCCCATTATAGGAAACAGCTAGAAATCAGTAGTAATTCAGAGAAAATACTAATGAATATCATAGAACTGTGTGAGAACAAGTGTAAAAGACATCAAAATGTAAGTTTCTAGTCTAGAAAGGATGTTATACACTACAGAAATCCTTGAAATAGAGTTAATTCACAAGAAAACAGTGTTTCAACCCACTAGAATTCACTGAAAAGAAGTATTCAACTGTAAAACAGTTGAAAGACAAGTGTATATAGCTTCTCCAGTTCAGAGAAGAGTGTATAAAGTTGTTTCTACATGTGGTGAAGTCCCACAGGTAGAAAAGAAGGCCCATTATAGGAAACAGCTAGAAATCAGTAGTCATTCAGAGCAAATACTAATGAATATCACAGAATAGAGAGAGAACAAGTGTAAAAGACATCAAAATGTAAGTCTCTAGTGTAGAAAGGATGTTGTACACTGCAGAAATCCTTGAAATAGAGTTACTTCACAAGAAAACAGTGTTTCAACCCACTAGAATTCACTGAAAAGTAGTATTCAACTGTAAAACAGTTGAAAGACAAGTGTATATAGCTTCTCAAGTTCAGAGAAGAGTGTATAAAGTTGTTTCTACATGTGGTGAAGTCCCACAAGTAGAGCAGAAGGCCCATTATAGGAAACAGCTAGAAATCAGTAGTCATTCAGAGCAAATACTAATGAATATCACAGAATAGAGAGAGAACAAGTGTAAAAGACATCAAAATGTAAGTCTCTAGTCTTGAAAGGATGTTATACACTACAGAAATCCTTGAAATAGAGTTAATTCACAAGAAAACAGTGTTTCAACCCACTAGAATTCACTGAAAAGAAGTATTCAACTGTAAAACAGTTGAAAGACAAGTGTATATAGCTTCTCCAGTTCAGAGAAGAGTGTATAAAGTTGTTTCTACATGTGGTGAAGTCCCACAGATAGAAAAGAAGGCCCATTATAGGAAACAGCTAGAAATCAGTAGTCATTCAGAGCAAATACTAATGAATATCACAGAATAGAGAGAGAACAAGTGTAAAAGACATCAAAATGTAAGTCTCTAGTCTAGAAAGGATGTTGTACACTGCAGAAATCCTTGAAATAGAGTTACTTCACAAGAAAACAGTGTTTCAACCCACTAGAATTCACTGAAAAGTAGTATTCAACTGTAAAACAGTTGAAAGACAAGTGTATATAGCTTCTCAAGTTCAGAGAAGAGTGTATAAAGTTGTTTCTACATGTGGTGAAGTCCCACAAGTAGAAAATAAGGCCCATTATAGGAAACAGCTAGAAATCAGTACTCATTCAGAGCAAATACTAATGAATATCATAGAATTGTGTGAGAACAAGTGTAAAAGACATCAAAATGTAAGTCTCTAGTCTTGAAAGGATGTTATACACTACAGAAATCCTTGAAATAGAGTTACTTCACAAGAAAACAGTGTTTCAACCCACTAGAATTCTCTGAAAAGTAGTATTCAACTGTAAAACAGTTGAAAGACAAGTGTATATAGCTTCTCAAGTTCAGGGAAGAGTGTATAAAGTTGTTTCTACATGTGGTGAAGTCCCACAAGTAGAAAAGAAGGCCCATTATATTAAACAGCTAGAAATCAGTAGTCATTCAGAGCAAATACTAATGAATATCACAGAATAGAGAGAGAACAAGTGTAAAAGACATCAAAATGTAAGTCTCTAGTCTAGAAAGGATGTTGTACACTGCAGAAATCCTTGAAATAGAGTTACTTCACATGAAACCAGTGTTTCAAACCATCAGAATGGACTGAAAAGTAGTATTTAACTGTAAAACAGTTGAACGACAAGTTTATATAGCTTCGCAAGTCCACAGAAGACTGTATAAAGTTGTTTCTACATGTGGTGAAGTCCCACAAGTAGAGCAGAAGGCCCATTATAGGAAACAGCTAGAAATCAGTAGTAATTCAGAGGAAATAGTAATGAATATCATAGAATTGTGTGAGAACAAGTGTAAAAGACATCAAAATGTAAGTTTCTAGTCTAGAAAGGATGTTATACACTACAGAAATCCTTGAAATAGAGTTACTTCACAAGAAAACAGTGTTTCAACCCACTAGAATTCACTGAAAAGTAGTATTCAACTGTAAAACAGTTGAAAGACAAGTGTATATAGCTTCTCAAGTTCAGAGAAAAGTGTATAAAGTTGTTTCTACATGTGGTGAAGTCCCACAAGTAGAAAATAAGGCCCATTATAGGAAACAGCTAGAAATCAGTAGTAATTCAGAGAAAATACTAATGAATATCATAGAACTGTGTGAGAACAAGTGTAAAAGACATCAAAATGTAAGTTTCTAGTCTAGAAAGGATGTTATACACTACAGAAATCCTTGAAATAGAGTTACTTCACAAGAAAACAGTGTTTCAACCCACTAGAATTCACTGAAAAGTAGTATTCAACTGTAAAACAGTTGAAAGACAAGTGTATATAGCTTCTCCAGTTCAGGGAAGAGTGTATAAAGTTGTTTCTACATGTGGTGAAGTCCCACAAGTAGAAAAGAAGGCCCATTATAGTAAACAGCTAGAAATCAGTAGTCATTCAGAGCAAATACTAATGAATATCACAGAATAGAGACAGAACAAGTGTAAAAGACATCAAAATGTAAGTCTGTAGTCTAGAAAGTATGTTGTACACTGCAGAAATCCTTGAAATAGAGTTACTTCACATGAAACCAGTGTTTCAAACCACCAGAATGCACTGAAAAGTAGTATTTAACTGTAAAACAGTTGAAAGACAAGTGTATATAGCTTCTCAAGTTCAGGAAAGAGTGTATAAAGTTGTTTCTACATGTGGTGAAGTCCCACAAGTATACCAGAAGGCCCATTATAGGACACTGCAAGAAAGCATTAGTAATTCAGAGCAAATACTAATGAATATCACAGAATAGTGAGAGAACAAGTGTAAAACACATCAAAATGAAAGTGTGTAGTCTAGAAAGGATGTTGTACACTGCTGAAATCCTTGAAATAGAGTTACTTCACATGAAACCAGTGTTTCAAACCATCAGAATGCACTGAAAATAGTATTTAACTGTAAAACAGTTGAAAGACAAGTTTATATAGCTTCGCAAGTCCACAGAAGACTGTATAAAGTTGTTTCTACATGTGGTGAAGTCCCACAAGTAGAACAGAAGGCCCATTATAGGAAACAGCTAGAAATCAGTAGTCATTCAGAGGAAATACTAATGAATATCATAGAACTGTGTGAGAACAAGTGTAAAAGACATCAAAATGTAAGTTTCTAGTCTAGAAAGGATGTTATACACTACAGAAATCCTTGAAATAGAGTTAATTCACAAGAAAACAGTGTTTCAACCCACTAGAATTCACTGAAAAGAAGTATTCAACTGTAAAACAGTTGAAAGACAAGTGTATATAGCTTCTCCAGTTCAGAGAAGAGTGTATAAAGTTGTTTCTACATGTGGTGAAGTCCCACAGGTAGAAAAGAAGGCCCATTATAGGAAACAGCTAGAAATCAGTAGTCATTCAGAGCAAATACTAATGAATATCACAGAATAGAGAGAGAACAAGTGTAAAAGACATCAAAATGTAAGTCTCTAGTGTAGAAAGGATGTTGTACACTGCAGAAATCCTTGAAATAGAGTTACTTCACAAGAAAACAGTGTTTCAACCCACTAGAATTCACTGAAAAGTAGTATTCAACTGTAAAACAGTTGAAAGACAAGTGTATATAGCTTCTCAAGTTCAGAGAAGAGTGTATAAAGTTGTTTCTACATGTGGTGAAGTCCCACAAGTAGAGCAGAAGGCCCATTATAGGAAACAGCTAGAAATCAGTAGTCATTCAGAGCAAATACTAATGAATATCACAGAATAGAGAGAGAACAAGTGTAAAAGACATCAAAATGTAAGTCTCTAGTCTTGAAAGGATGTTATACACTACAGAAATCCTTGAAATAGAGTTAATTCACAAGAAAACAGTGTTTCAACCCACTAGAATTCACTGAAAAGAAGTATTCAACTGTAAAACAGTTGAAAGACAAGTGTATATAGCTTCTCCAGTTCAGAGAAGAGTGTATAAAGTTGTTTCTACATGTGGTGAAGTCCCACAGATAGAAAAGAAGGCCCATTATAGGAAACAGCTAGAAATCAGTAGTCATTCAGAGCAAATACTAATGAATATCACAGAATAGAGAGAGAACAAGTGTAAAAGACATCAAAATGTAAGTCTCTAGTCTAGAAAGGATGTTGTACACTGCAGAAATCCTTGAAATAGAGTTACTTCACAAGAAAACAGTGTTTCAACCCACTAGAATTCACTGAAAAGTAGTATTCAACTGTAAAACAGTTGAAAGACAAGTTTATATAGCTTCGCAAGTCCACAGAAGACTGTATAAAGTTGTTTCTACATGGGGTGAAGTTCCACAAGTAGAGCAGAATGCCCATTATAGGAAACAGCTAGAAATCAGTAGTAATTCAGAGGATATACTAATGAATATCATAGAATTGTGTGAGAACAAGTGTAAAAGACATCAAAATGTAAGTCTCTAGTCTTGAAAGGATGTTATACACTACAGAAATCCTTGAAATAGAGTCACTTCACAAGAAAAGAGTGTTTCAACCCACTAGAATTCACTGAAAAGTAGTATTCAACTGTAAAACAGTTGAAAGACAAGTGTATATAGCTTCTCCAGTTCAGGGAAGAGTGTATAAAGTTGTTTCTACATGTGGTGAAGTCCCACAAGTAGAAAAGAAGGCCCATTATAGGAAACAGCTAGAAATCAGTAGTCATTCAGAGCAAATACTAATGAATATCACAGAATAGAGAGAGAACAAGTGTAAAAGACATCAAAATGTAAGTCTCTAGTCTAGAAAGGATGTTGTACACTGCAGAAATCCTTGAAATAGAGTTACTTCACATGAAACCAGTGTTTCAAACCACCAGAATGCACTGAAAAGTAGTATTTAACTGTAAAACAGTTGAAAGACAAGTGTATATAGCTTCTCAAGTTCAGAGAAAAGTGTATAAAGTTGTTTCTACATGTGGTGAAGTCCCACAGGTAAAAAAGAAGGCCCATTATAGGAAACAGCTAGAAATCAGTAGTCATTCAGAGCAAATACTAATGAATATCACAGAATAGAGAGAGAACAAGTGTAAAAGACATCAAAATGTAAGTCTCTAGTCTAGAAAGGATGTTGTACACTGCAGAAATCCTTGAAATAGAGTTACTTCACAAGAAAACAGTGTTTCAACCCACTAGAATTCCCTGAAAAGTAGTATTCAACTGTAAAACAGTTGAAAGACAAGTGTATATAGCTTCTCAAGTTCAGAGAAAAGTGTATAAAGTTGTTTCTACATGTGGTGAAGTCCCACAAGTAGAAAATAAGGCCCATTATAGGAAACAGCTAGAAATCAGTACTCATTCAGAGCAAATACTAATGAATATCATAGAATTGTGTGAGAACAAGTGTAAAAGACATCAAAATGTAAGTCTCTAGTCTTGAAAGGATGTTATACACTACAGAAATCCTTGAAATAGAGTTACTTCACAAGAAAACAGTGTTTCAACCCACTAGAATTCTCTGAAAAGTAGTATTCAACTGTAAAACAGTTGAAAGACAAGTGTATATAGCTTCTCAAGTTCAGGGAAGAGTGTATAAAGTTGTTTCTACATGTGGTGAAGTCCCACAAGTAGAAAAGAAGGCCCATTATATTAAACAGCTAGAAATCAGTAGTCATTCAGAGCAAATACTAATGAATATCACAGAATAGAGAGAGAACAAGTGTAAAAGACATCAAAATGTAAGTCTCTAGTCTAGAAAGGATGTTGTACACTGCAGAAATCCTTGAAATAGAGTTACTTCACATGAAACCAGTGTTTCAAACCATCAGAATGGACTGAAAAGTAGTATTTAACTGTAAAACAGTTGAACGACAAGTTTATATAGCTTCGCAAGTCCACAGAAGACTGTATAAAGTTGTTTCTACATGTGGTGAAGTCCCACAAGTAGAGCAGAAGGCCCATTATAGGAAACAGCTAGAAATCAGTAGTAATTCAGAGGAAATAGTAATGAATATCATAGAATTGTGTGAGAACAAGTGTAAAAGACATCAAAATGTAAGTTTCTAGTCTAGAAAGGATGTTATACACTACAGAAATCCTTGAAATAGAGTTACTTCACAAGAAAACAGTGTTTCAACCCACTAGAATTCACTGAAAAGTAGTATTCAACTGTAAAACAGTTGAAAGACAAGTGTATATAGCTTCTCAAGTTCAGAGAAAAGTGTATAAAGTTGTTTCTACATGTGGTGAAGTCCCACAAGTAGAAAATAAGGCCCATTATAGGAAACAGCTAGAAATCAGTAGTAATTCAGAGAAAATACTAATGAATATCATAGAACTGTGTGAGAACAAGTGTAAAAGACATCAAAATGTAAGTTTCCAGTCTAGAAAGGATGTTATACACTACAGAAATCCTTGAAATAGAGTTACTTCACAAGAAAACAGTGTTTCAACCCACTAGAATTCACTGAAAAGTAGTATTCAACTGTAAAACAGTTGAAAGACAAGTGTATATAGCTTCTCCAGTTCAGGGAAGAGTGTATAAAGTTGTTTCTACATGTGGTGAAGTCCCACAAGTAGAAAAGAAGGCCCATTATAGTAAACAGCTAGAAATCAGTAGTCATTAAGAGCAAATACTAATGAATATCACAGAATAGAGACAGAACAAGTGTAAAAGCCATCAAAATGTAAGTCTGTAGTCTAGAAAGTATGTTGTACACTGCAGAAATCCTTGAAATAGAGTTACTTCACATGAAACCAGTGTTTCAAACCACCAGAATGCACTGAAGAGTAGTATTTAACTGTAAAACAGTTGAAAGACAAGTGTATATAGCTTCTCAAGTTCAGGAAAGAGTGTATAAAGTTGTTTCTACATGTGGTGAAGTCCCACAAGTATACCAGAAGGCCCATTATAGGACACTGCAAGAAAGCATTAGTAATTCAGAGCAAATACTAATGAATATCACAGAATAGTGAGAGAACAAGTGTAAAACACATCAAAATGAAAGTGTGTAGTCTAGAAAGGATGTTGTACACTGCTGAAATCCTTGAAATAGAGTTACTTCACATGAAACCAGTGTTTCAAACCATCAGAATGCACTGAAAATAGTATTTAACTGTAAAACAGTTGAAAGACAAGTTTATATAGCTTCGCAAGTCCACAGAAGACTGTATAAAGTTGTTTCTACATGTGGTGAAGTCCCACAAGTAGAACAGAAGGCCCATTATAGGAAACAGCTAGAAATCAGTAGTCATTCAGAGGAAATACTAATGAATATCATAGAACTGTGTGAGAACAAGTGTAAAAGACATCAAAATGTAAGTTTCTAGTCTAGAAAGGATGTTATACACTACAGAAATCCTTGAAATAGAGTTAATTCACAAGAAAACAGTGTTTCAACCCACTAGAATTCACTGAAAAGAAGTATTCAACTGTAAAACAGTTGAAAGACAAGTGTATATAGCTTCTCCAGTTCAGAGAAGAGTGTATAAAGTTGTTTCTACATGTGGTGAAGTCCCACAGGTAGAAAAGAAGGCCCATTATAGGAAACAGCTAGAAATCAGTAGTCATTCAGAGCAAATACTAATGAATATCACAGAATAGAGAGAGAACAAGTGTAAAAGACATCAAAATGTAAGTCTCTAGTGTAGAAAGGATGTTGTACACTGCAGAAATCCTTGAAATAGAGTTACTTCACAAGAAAACAGTGTTTCAACCCACTAGAATTCACTGAAAAGTAGTATTCAACTGTAAAACAGTTGAAAGACAAGTGTATATAGCTTCTCAAGTTCAGAGAAGAGTGTATAAAGTTGTTTCTACATGTGGTGAAGTCCCACAAGTAGAGCAGAAGGCCCATTATAGGAAACAGCTAGAAATCAGTAGTCATTCAGAGCAAATACTAATGAATATCACAGAATAGAGAGAGAACAAGTGTAAAAGACATCAAAATGTAAGTCTCTAGTCTTGAAAGGATGTTATACACTACAGAAATCCTTGAAATAGAGTTAATTCACAAGAAAACAGTGTTTCAACCCACTAGAATTCACTGAAAAGAAGTATTCAACTGTAAAACAGTTGAAAGACAAGTGTATATAGCTTCTCCAGTTCAGAGAAGAGTGTATAAAGTTGTTTCTACATGTGGTGAAGTCCCACAGATAGAAAAGAAGGCCCATTATAGGAAACAGCTAGAAATCAGTAGTCATTCAGAGCAAATACTAATGAATATCACAGAATAGAGAGAGAACAAGTGTAAAAGACATCAAAATGTAAGTCTCTAGTCTAGAAAGGATGTTGTACACTGCAGAAATCCTTGAAATAGAGTTACTTCACAAGAAAACAGTGTTTCAACCCACTAGAATTCACTGAAAAGTAGTATTCAACTGTAAAACAGTTGAAAGACAAGTTTATATAGCTTCGCAAGTCCACAGAAGACTGTATAAAGTTGTTTCTACATGGGGTGAAGTTCCACAAGTAGAGCAGAATGCCCATTATAGGAAACAGCTAGAAATCAGTAGTAATTCAGAGGATATACTAATGAATATCATAGAATTGTGTGAGAACAAGTGTAAAAGACATCAAAATGTAAGTCTCTAGTCTTGAAAGGATGTTATACACTACAGAAATCCTTGAAATAGAGTTACTTCACAAGAAAAGAGTGTTTCAACCCACTAGAATTCCCTGAAAAGTAGTATTCAACTGTAAAACAGTTGAAAGACAAGTGTATATAGCTTCTCCAGTTCAGGGAAGAGTGTATAAAGTTGTTTCTACATGTGGTGAAGTCCCACAAGTAGAAAAGAAGGCCCATTATAGGAAACAGCTAGAAATCAGTAGTCATTCAGAGCAAATACTAATGAATATCACAGAATAGAGAGAGAACAAGTGTAAAAGACATCAAAATGTAAGTCTCTAGTCTAGAAAGGATGTTGTACACTGCAGAAATCCTTGAAATAGAGTTACTTCACATGAAACCAGTGTTTCAAACCACCAGAATGCACTGAAAAGTAGTATTTAACTGTAAAACAGTTGAAAGACAAGTGTATATAGCTTCTCAAGTTCAGAGAAATGTGTATAAAGTTGTTTCTACATGTGGTGAAGTCCCACAGGTAAAAAAGAAGGCCCATTATAGGAAACAGCTAGAAATCAGTAGTCATTCAGAGCAAATACTAATGAATATCACAGAATAGAGAGAGAACAAGTGTAAAAGACATCAAAATGTAAGTCTCTAGTCTAGAAAGGATGTTGTACACTGCAGAAATCCTTGAAATAGAGTTACTTCACAAGAAAACAGTGTTTCAACCCACTAGAATTCCCTGAAAAGTAGTATTCAACTGTAAAACAGTTGAAAGACAAGTGTATATAGCTTCTCAAGTTCAGAGAAAAGTGTATAAAGTTGTTTCTACATGTGGTGAAGTCCCACAAGTAGAAAATAAGGCCCATTATAGGAAACAGCTAGAAATCAGTACTCATTCAGAGCAAATACTAATGAATATCATAGAACTGTGTGAGAACAAGTGTAAAAGACATCAAAATGTAAGTTTCTAGTCTAGAAAGGATGTTATACACTACAGAAATCCTTTAAATAGAGTTACTTCACAAGAAAACAGTGTTTCAACCCACTAGAATTCACTGAAAAGTAGTATTCAACTGTAAAACAGTTGAAAGACAAGTATATATAGCTTCTCCAGTTCAGGGAAGAGTGTATAAAGTTGTTTCTACATGTGGTGAAGTCCCACAAGTAGAAAAGAAGGCCCATTATAGGAAACAGCTAGAAATCAGTAGTCATTCAGAGCAAATACTAATGAATATCACAGAATAGAGAGAGAACAAGTGTAAAAGACATCAAAATGTAAGTCTGTAGTCTAGAAAGTATGTTGTACACTGCAGAAATCCTTGAAATAGAGTTACTTCACATGAAACCAGTGTTTCAAACCACCAGAATGCACTGAAAAGTAGTATTTAACTGTAAAACAGTTGAAAGACAAGTGTATATAGCTTCTCAAGTTCAGGAAAGAGTGTATAAAGTTGTTTCTACATGTGGTGAAGTCCCACAAGTATACCAGAAGGCCCATTATAGGACACTGCAAGAAAGCATTAGTAATTCAGAGCAAATACTAATGAATATCACAGAATAGTGAGAGAACAAGTGTAAAACACATCAAAATGAAAGTGTGTAGTCTAGAAAGGATGTTGTACACTGCTGAAATCCTTGAAATAGAGTTACTTCACATGAAACCAGTGTTTCAAACCATCAGAATGCACTGAAAAGTAGTATTTAACTGTAAAACAGTTGAAAGACAAGTTTATATAGCTTCGCAAGTCCACAGAAGACTGTATAAAGTTGTTTCTACATGTGGTGAAGTCCCACAAGTAGAAAATAAGGCCCATTATAGGAAACAGCTAGAAATCAGTACTCATTCAGAGCAAATACTAATGAATATCATAGAATTGTGTGAGAACAAGTGTAAAAGACATCAAAATGTAAGTCTCTAGTCTTGAAAGGATGTTATACACTACAGAAATCCTTGAAATAGAGTTACTTCACAAGAAAACAGTGTTTCAACCCACTAGAATTCTCTGAAAAGTAGTATTCAACTGTAAAACAGTTGAAAGACAAGTGTATATAGCTTCTCAAGTTCAGGGAAGAGTGTATAAAGTTGTTTCTACATGTGGTGAAGTCCCACAAGTAGAAAAGAAGGCCCATTATATTAAACAGCTAGAAATCAGTAGTCATTCAGAGCAAATACTAATGAATATCACAGAATAGAGAGAGAACAAGTGTAAAAGACATCAAAATGTAAGTCTCTAGTCTAGAAAGGATGTTGTACACTGCAGAAATCCTTGAAATAGAGTTACTTCACATGAAACCAGTGTTTCAAACCATCAGAATGGACTGAAAAGTAGTATTTAACTGTAAAACAGTTGAACGACAAGTTTATATAGCTTCGCAAGTCCACAGAAGACTGTATAAAGTTGTTTCTACATGTGGTGAAGTCCCACAAGTAGAGCAGAAGGCCCATTATAGGAAACAGCTAGAAATCAGTAGTAATTCAGAGGAAATAGTAATGAATATCATAGAATTGTGTGAGAACAAGTGTAAAAGACATCAAAATGTAAGTTTCTAGTCTAGAAAGGATGTTATACACTACAGAAATCCTTGAAATAGAGTTACTTCACAAGAAAACAGTGTTTCAACCCACTAGAATTCACTGAAAAGTAGTATTCAACTGTAAAACAGTTGAAAGACAAGTGTATATAGCTTCTCAAGTTCAGAGAAAAGTGTATAAAGTTGTTTCTACATGTGGTGAAGTCCCACAAGTAGAAAATAAGGCCCATTATAGGAAACAGCTAGAAATCAGTAGTAATTCAGAGAAAATACTAATGAATATCATAGAACTGTGTGAGAACAAGTGTAAAAGACATCAAAATGTAAGTTTCTAGTCTAGAAAGGATGTTATACACTACAGAAATCCTTGAAATAGAGTTACTTCACAAGAAAACAGTGTTTCCTCGCCAACACTTGTCGTTTGTTGATTTGTTGATGATAGCCATTCTGACAGGTGTGAGATGGTACCGCATTGTTGTTTTGATTTGCATCTCTTGGATAATTAGTGACGTTGAGCAAGTTTTCATGTGTCTCTTGGCCTTCCTTCTGTCTTCTTTTGAAAAGATTCTATTTAGGTCTGTTGCCCATTTTTTTATTGGATCATTTATCTTCCTTTTATTAAGTTGTATAAGCTGCCTGTAGATGTTGGAGATTAAACCTTTATCAGTGATGCCATTTGCAAATATGTTCTCCCATGCAGTGGGCCTTCTTGTTGTTTTGTTGATGGTTTCTTTTGCTGTGAAAAAGCTTTTTATTTTGATGTAGTCCCATTTGTTAATTTTCTCTTTAGCTTCCATTGCCCTAGGGGCAGTGTCAGTGAAGAATTTCTTTTGGCATATGTCTGACATTTTGCTGCCTGTGGATTGCTCTAGTATTTTTATGGTTTCCCGTCTTATGTTTAAGTCCTGTTGGCGAGGATGCGGAGAAAAAGGAACCCTCGTGCACTGCTGGTGGGATTGCAGACTGGTGCAGCCACTGTGGAGAACAGTATGGAGTTTCCTCAAAAAACTGAAAATGGAACTCCCATTTGACCCAGTAATCCCACTCCTGGGAATATATCCGAAGAAACTAGAAACACCAATTAGAAAGGATATATGCACCCCTATGTTCATAGCAGCGCAATTCACCATAGCTAAGATTTGGAAACAGCCTAGGTGCCCGTCAGCAGATGACTGGATCAGAAAACTGTGGTACATCTACACAATGGAATACTATGCTGCCATAAAAAAGAAGGAATTCTCATCATTTGCAGCAACCTGGGAGGAATTGGAGAACATTATGTTAAGTGAAATAAGTCAGTCAATGAAAGAAAAATACCACATGATCTCACTCATTTATGGATAATAAAGAACATTATAAACTTGAACAAAAAGATAGATACAGAGACAGTAAAGCATCAAACAGACTGTCAAATAACAAGGGGAAGGTTAGGGAGAGGTGGGGGAGATAAGAGATCAATCAAAGGACTTGTATGCATGCATATAAGCATAACCAATGGATGCAAAACTCTGGGGGGTGGGGGCATATATGGGAGTGGGGTGTGGGGAGGGCAATGGTAAGATATGTACACATATAATACCTTAATAAAAAAATTGAAAAGAAAAAAAAAAAAAAAAAAAAAAAAAAAAAAAAGAAAACAGTGTTTCAACCCACTAGAATTCACTGAAAAGTAGTATTCAACTGTAAAACAGTTGAAAGACAAGTGTATATAGCTTCTCCAGTTCAGGGAAGAGTGTATAAAGTTGTTTCTACATGTGGTGAAGTCCCACAAGTAGAAAAGAAGGCCCATTATAGTAAACAGCTAGAAATCAGTAGTCATTCAGAGCAAATACTAATGAATATCACAGAATAGAGACAGAACAAGTGTAAAAGACATCAAAATGTAAGTCTGTAGTCTAGAAAGTATGTTGTACGCTGCAGAAATCCTTGAAATAGAGTTACTTCACATGAAACCAGTGTTTCAAACCACCAGAATGCACTGAAAAGTAGTATTTAACTGTAAAACAGTTGAAAGACAAGTGTATATAGCTTCTCAAGTTCAGGAAAGAGTGTATAAAGTTGTTTCTACATGTGGTGAAGTCCCACAAGTATACCAGAAGGCCCATTATAGGACACTGCAAGAAAGCATTAGTAATTCAGAGCAAATACTAATGAATATCACAGAATAGTGAGAGAACAAGTGTAAAACACATCAAAATGAAAGTGTGTAGTCTAGAAAGGATGTTGTACACTGCTGAAATCCTTGAAATAGAGTTACTTCACATGAAACCAGTGTTTCAAACCATCAGAATGCACTGAAAATAGTATTTAACTGTAAAACAGTTGAAAGACAAGTTTATATAGCTTCGCAAGTCCACAGAAGACTGTATAAAGTTGTTTCTACATGTGGTGAAGTCCCACAAGTAGAACAGAAGGCCCATTATAGGAAACAGCTAGAAATCAGTAGTCATTCAGAGGAAATACTAATGAATATCATAGAACTGTGTGAGAACAAGTGTAAAAGACATCAAAATGTAAGTTTCTAGTCTAGAAAGGATGTTATACACTACAGAAATCCTTGAAATAGAGTTAATTCACAAGAAAACAGTGTTTCAACCCACTAGAATTCACTGAAAAGAAGTATTCAACTGTAAAACAGTTGAAAGACAAGTGTATATAGCTTCTCCAGTTCAGAGAAGAGTGTATAAAGTTGTTTCTACATGTGGTGAAGTCCCACAGGTAGAAAAGAAGGCCCATTATAGGAAACAGCTAGAAATCAGTAGTCATTCAGAGCAAATACTAATGAATATCACAGAATAGAGAGAGAACAAGTGTAAAAGACATCAAAATGTAAGTCTCTAGTGTAGAAAGGATGTTGTACACTGCAGAAATCCTTGAAATAGAGTTACTTCACAAGAAAACAGTGTTTCAACCCACTAGAATTCACTGAAAAGTAGTATTCAACTGTAAAACAGTTGAAAGACAAGTGTATATAGCTTCTCAAGTTCAGAGAAGAGTGTATAAAGTTGTTTCTACATGTGGTGAAGTCCCACAAGTAGAGCAGAAGGCCCATTATAGGAAACAGCTAGAAATCAGTAGTCATTCAGAGCAAATACTAATGAATATCACAGAATAGAGAGAGAACAAGTGTAAAAGACATCAAAATGTAAGTCTCTAGTCTTGAAAGGATGTTATACACTACAGAAATCCTTGAAATAGAGTTAATTCACAAGAAAACAGTGTTTCAACCCACTAGAATTCACTGAAAAGAAGTATTCAACTGTAAAACAGTTGAAAGACAAGTGTATATAGCTTCTCCAGTTCAGAGAAGAGTGTATAAAGTTGTTTCTACATGTGGTGAAGTCCCACAGATAGAAAAGAAGGCCCATTATAGGAAACAGCTAGAAATCAGTAGTCATTCAGAGCAAATACTAATGAATATCACAGAATAGAGAGAGAACAAGTGTAAAAGACATCAAAATGTAAGTCTCTAGTCTAGAAAGGATGTTGTACACTGCAGAAATCCTTGAAATAGAGTTACTTCACAAGAAAACAGTGTTTCAACCCACTAGAATTCACTGAAAAGTAGTATTCAACTGTAAAACAGTTGAAAGACAAGTTTATATAGCTTCGCAAGTCCACAGAAGACTGTATAAAGTTGTTTCTACATGGGGTGAAGTTCCACAAGTAGAGCAGAATGCCCATTATAGGAAACAGCTAGAAATCAGTAGTAATTCAGAGGATATACTAATGAATATCATAGAATTGTGTGAGAACAAGTGTAAAAGACATCAAAATGTAAGTCTCTAGTCTTGAAAGGATGTTATACACTACAGAAATCCTTGAAATAGAGTTACTTCACAAGAAAAGAGTGTTTCAACCCACTAGAATTCACTGAAAAGTAGTATTCAACTGTAAATCAGTTGAAAGACAAGTGTATATAGCTTCTCCAGTTCAGGGAAGAGTGTATAAAGTTGTTTCTACATGTGGTGAAGTCCCACAAGTAGAAAAGAAGGCCCATTATAGGAAACAGCTAGAAATCAGTAGTCATTCAGAGCAAATACTAATGAATATCACAGAATAGAGAGAGAACAAGTGTAAAAGACATCAAAATGTAAGTCTCTAGTCTAGAAAGGATGTTGTACACTGCAGAAATCCTTGAAATAGAGTTACTTCACATGAAACCAGTGTTTCAAACCACCAGAATGCACTGAAAAGTAGTATTTAACTGTAAAACAGTTGAAAGACAAGTGTATATAGCTTCTCAAGTTCAGAGAAATGTGTATAAAGTTGTTTCTACATGTGGTGAAGTCCCACAGGTAAAAAAGAAGGCCCATTATAGGAAACAGCTAGAAATCAGTAGTCATTCAGAGCAAATACTAATGAATATCACAGAATAGAGAGAGAACAAGTGTAAAAGACATCAAAATGTAAGTCTCTAGTCTAGAAAGGATGTTGTACACTGCAGAAATCCTTGAAATAGAGTTACTTCACAAGAAAACAGTGTTTCAACCCACTAGAATTCCCTGAAAAGTAGTATTCAACTGTAAAACAGTTGAAAGACAAGTGTATATAGCTTCTCAAGTTCAGAGAAAAGTGTATAAAGTTGTTTCTACATGTGGTGAAGTCCCACAAGTAGAAAATAAGGCCCATTATAGGAAACAGCTAGAAATCAGTACTCATTCAGAGCAAATACTAATGAATATCATAGAACTGTGTGAGAACAAGTGTAAAAGACATCAAAATGTAAGTTTCTAGTCTAGAAAGGATGTTATACACTACAGAAATCCTTTAAATAGAGTTACTTCACAAGAAAACAGTGTTTCAACCCACTAGAATTCACTGAAAAGTAGTATTCAACTGTAAAACAGTTGAAAGACAAGTATATATAGCTTCTCCAGTTCAGGGAAGAGTGTATAAAGTTGTTTCTACATGTGGTGAAGTCCCACAAGTAGAAAAGAAGGCCCATTATAGGAAACAGCTAGAAATCAGTAGTCATTCAGAGCAAATACTAATGAATATCACAGAATAGAGAGAGAACAAGTGTAAAAGACATCAAAATGTAAGTCTGTAGTCTAGAAAGTATGTTGTACACTGCAGAAATCCTTGAAATAGAGTTACTTCACATGAAACCAGTGTTTCAAACCACCAGAATGCACTGAAAAGTAGTATTTAACTGTAAAACAGTTGAAAGACAAGTGTATATAGCTTCTCAAGTTCAGGAAAGAGTGTATAAAGTTGTTTCTACATGTGGTGAAGTCCCACAAGTATACCAGAAGGCCCATTATAGGACACTGCAAGAAAGCATTAGTAATTCAGAGCAAATACTAATGAATATCACAGAATAGTGAGAGAACAAGTGTAAAACACATCAAAATGAAAGTGTGTAGTCTAGAAAGGATGTTGTACACTGCTGAAATCCTTGAAATAGAGTTACTTCACATGAAACCAGTGTTTCAAACCATCAGAATGCACTGAAAAGTAGTATTTAACTGTAAAACAGTTGAAAGACAAGTTTATATAGCTTCGCAAGTCCACAGAAGACTGTATAAAGTTGTTTCTACATGTGGTGAAGTCCCACAAGTAGAAAATAAGGCCCATTATAGGAAACAGCTAGAAATCAGTAGTCATTCAGAGGAAATACTAATGAATATCATAGAACTGTGTGAGAACAAGTGTAAAAGACATCAAAATGTAAGTTTCTAGTCTAGAAAGGATGTTATACACTACAGAAATCCTTGAAATAGAGTTAATTCACAAGAAAACAGTGTTTCAACCCACTAGAATTCACTGAAAAGAAGTATTCAACTGTAAAACAGTTGAAAGACAAGTGTAAATAGCTTCTCCAGTTCAGAGAAGAGTGTATAAAGTTGTTTCTACATGTGGTGAAGTCCCACAGGTAGAAAAGAAGGCCCATTATAGGAAACAGCTAGAAATCAGTAGTCATTCAGAGCAAATACTAATGAATATCACAGAATAGAGAGAGAACAAGTGTAAAAGACATCAAAATGTAAGTCTCTAGTCTAGAAAGGATGTTGTACACTGCAGAAATCCTTGAAATAGAGCTACTTCACAAGAAAACAGTGTTTCAACCCACTAGAATTCACTGAAAAGTAGTATTCAACTGTAAAACAGTTGAAAGACAAGTGTATATAGCTTCTCAAGTTCAGAGAAGAGTGTATAAAGTTGTTTCTACATGTGGTGAAGTCCCACAAGTAGAGCAGAAGGCCCATTATAGGAAACAGCTAGAAATCAGTAGTCATTCAGAGCAAATACTAATGAATATCACAGAATAGAGAGAGAACAAGTGTAAAAGACATCAAAATGTAAGTCTCTAGTCTTGAAAGGATGTTATACACTACAGAAATCCTTGAAATAGAGTTAATTCACAAGAAAACAGTGTTTCAACCCACTAGAATTCACTGAAAAGAAGTATTCAACTGTAAAACAGTTGAAAGACAAGTGTATATAGCTTCTCCAGTTCAGAGAAGAGTGTATAAAGTTGTTTCTACATGTGGTGAAGTCCCACAGGTAGAAAAGAAGGCCCATTATAGGAAACAGCTAGAAATCAGTAGTCATTCAGAGCAAATACTAATGAATATCACAGAATAGAGAGAGAACAAGTGTAAAAGACATCAAAATGTAAGTCTCTAGTCGAGAAAGGATGTTGTACACTGCAGAAATCCTTGAAATAGAGTTACTTCACATGAAACCAGTGTTTCAAACCACCAGAATGCACTGAAAAGTAGTATTTAACTGTAAAACAGTTGAAAGACAAGTGTATATAGCTTCTCAAGTTCAGAGAAATGTGTATAAAGTTGTTTCTACATGTGGTGAAGTCCCACAGGTAAAAAAGAAGGCCCATTATAGGAAACAGCTAGAAATCAGTAGTCATTCAGAGCAAATACTAATGAATATCACAGAATAGAGAGAGAACAAGTGTAAAAGACATCAAAATGTAAGTCTCTAGTCTAGAAAGGATGTTGTACACTGCAGAAATCCTTGAAATAGAGTTACTTCACAAGAAAACAGTGTTTCAACCCACTAGAATTCCCTGAAAAGTAGTATTCAACTGTAAAACAGTTGAAAGACAAGTGTATATAGCTTCTCAAGTTCAGAGAAAAGTGTATAAAGTTGTTTCTACATGTGGTGAAGTCCCACAAGTAGAAAATAAGGCCCATTATAGGAAACAGCTAGAAATCAGTACTCATTCAGAGCAAATACTAATGAATATCATAGAACTGTGTGAGAACAAGTGTAAAAGACATCAAAATGTAACTTTCTAGTCTAGAAAGGATGTTATACACTACAGAAATCCTTTAAATAGAGTTACTTCACAAGAAAACAGTGTTTCAACCCACTAGAATTCACTGAAAAGTAGTATTCAACTGTAAAACAGTTGAAAGACAAGTATATATAGCTTCTCCAGTTCAGGGAAGAGTGTATAAAGTTGTTTCTACATGTGGTGAAGTCCCACAAGTAGAAAAGAAGGCCCATTATAGGAAACAGCTAGAAATCAGTAGTCATTCAGAGCAAATACTAATGAATATCACAGAATAGAGAGAGAACAAGTGTAAAAGACATCAAAATGTAAGTCTGTAGTCTAGAAAGTATGTTGTACACTGCAGAAATCCTTGAAATAGAGTTACTTCACATGAAACCAGTGTTTCAAACCACCAGAATGCACTGAAAAGTAGTATTTAACTGTAAAACAGTTGAAAGACAAGTGTATATAGCTTCTCAAGTTCAGGAAAGAGTGTATAAAGTTGTTTCTACATGTGGTGAAGTCCCACAAGTATACCAGAAGGCCCATTATAGGACACTGCAAGAAAGCATTAGTAATTCAGAGCAAATACTAATGAATATCACAGAATAGTGAGAGAACAAGTGTAAAACACATCAAAATGAGAGTGTGTAGTCTAGAAAGGATGTTGTACACTGCTGAAATCCTTGAAATAGAGTTACTTCACATGAAACCAGTGTTTCAAACCATCAGAATGCACTGAAAAGTAGTATTTAACTGTAAAACAGTTGAAAGACAAGTGTATATAGCTTCTCAAGTTCAGGAAAGAGTGTATAAAGTTGTTTCTACATGTGGTGAAGTCCCACAAGTATACCAGAAGGCCCATTATAGGACACTGCAAGAAAGCATTAGTAATTCAGAGCAAATACTAATGAATATCACAGAACTGTGTGAGAACAAGTGTAAAAGACATCAAAATGTAAGTTTCTAGTCTAGAAAGGATGTTATACACTACAGAAATCCTTTAAATAGAGTTACTTCACAAGAAAACAGTGTTTCAACCCACTAGAATTCACTGAAAAGTAGTATTCAACTGTAAAACAGTTGAAAGACAAGTATATATAGCTTCTCCAGTTCAGAGAAGAGTGTATAAAGTTGTTTCTACATGTGGTGAAGTCCCACAGGTAGAAAAGAAGGCCCATTATAGGAAACAGCTAGAAATCAGTAGTCATTCAGAGCAAATACTAATGAATATCACAGAATAGAGAGAGAACAAGTGTAAAAGACATCAAAATGTAAGTCTCTAGTCTAGAAAGGATGTTGTACACTGCAGAAATCCTTGAAATAGAGTTACTTCACAAGAAAACAGTGTTTCAACCCACTAGAATTCACTGAAAAGTAGTATTCAACTGTAAAACAGTTGAAAGACAAGTGTATATAGCTTCTCAAGTTCAGAGAAGAGTGTATAAAGTTGTTTCTACATGTGGTGAAGTCCCACAAGTAGAGCAGAAGGCCCATTATAGGAAACAGCTAGAAATCAGTAGTCATTCAGAGCAAATACTAATGAATATCACAGAATAGAGAGAGAACAAGTGTAAAAGACATCAAAATGTAAGTCTCTAGTCTTGAAAGGATGTTATACACTACAGAAATCCTTGAAATAGAGTTAATTCACAAGAAAACAGTGTTTCAACCCACTAGAATTCACTGAAAAGAAGTATTCAACTGTAAAACAGTTGAAAGACAAGTGTATATAGCTTCTCCAGTTCAGAGAAGAGTGTATAAAGTTGTTTCTACATGTGGTGAAGTCCCACAGGTAGAAAAGAAGGCCCATTATAGGAAACAGCTAGAAATCAGTAGTCATTCAGAGCAAATACTAATGAATATCACAGAATAGAGAGAGAACAAGTGTAAAAGACATCAAAATGTAAGTCTGTAGTCTAGAAAGTATGTTGTACACTGCAGAAATCCTTGAAATAGAGTTACTTCACATGAAACCAGTGTTTCAAACCACCAGAATGCACTGAAAAGTAGTATTTAACTGTAAAACAGTTGAAAGACAAGTGTATATAGCTTCTCAAGTTCAGGAAAGAGTGTATAAAGTTGTTTCTACATGTGGTGAAGTCCCACAAGTATACCAGAAGGCCCATTATAGGACACTGCAAGAAAGCATTAGTAATTCAGAGCAAATACTAATGAATATCACAGAATAGTGAGAGAACAAGTGTAAAACACATCAAAATGAAAGTGTGTAGTCTAGAAAGGATGTTGTACACTGCTGAAATCCTTGAAATAGAGTTACTTCACATGAAACCAGTGTTTCAAACCATCAGAATGCACTGAAAAGTAGTATTTAACTGTAAAACAGTTGAAAGACAAGTTTATATAGCTTCGCAAGTCCACAGAAGACTGTATAAAGTTGTTTCTACATGTGGTGAAGTCCCACAAGTAGAGCAGAAGGCCCATTATAGGAAACAGCTAGAAATCAGTAGTAATTCAGAGGAAATAGTAATGAATATCATAGAATTGTGTGAGAACAAGTGTAAAAGACATCAAAATGTAAGTTTCTAGTCTAGAAAGGATGTTATACACTACAGAAATCCTTGAAATAGAGTTACTTCACAAGAAAACAGTGTTTCAACCCACTAGAATTCACTGAAAAGTAGTATTCAACTGTAAAACAGTTGAAAGACAAGTGTATATAGCTTCTCAAGTTCAGAGAAAAGTGTATAAAGTTGTTTCTACATGTGGTGAAGTCCCACAAGTAGAAAATAAGGCCCATTATAGGAAACAGCTAGAAATCAGTAGTAATTGAGAGAAAATACTAATGAATATCATAGAACTGTGTGAGAACAAGTGTAAAAGACATCAAAATGTAAGTTTCTAGTCTAGAAAGGATGTTATACACTACAGAAATCCTTGAAATAGAGTTAATTCACAAGAAAACAGTGTTTCAACCCACTAGAATTCACTGAAAAGAAGTATTCAACTGTAAAACAGTTGAAAGACAAGTGTATATAGCTTCTCCAGTTCAGAGAAGAGTGTATAAAGTTGTTTCTACATGTGGTGAAGTCCCACAGGTAGAAAAGAAGGCCCATTATAGGAAACAGCTAGAAATCAGTAGTCATTCAGAGCAAATACTAATGAATATCACAGAATAGAGAGAGAACAAGTGTAAAAGACATCAAAATGTAAGTCTCTAGTGTAGAAAGGATGTTGTACACTGCAGAAATCCTTGAAATAGAGTTACTTCACAAGAAAACAGTGTTTCAACCCACTAGAATTCACTGAAAAGTAGTATTCAACTGTAAAACAGTTGAAAGACAAGTGTATATAGCTTCTCAAGTTCAGAGAAGAGTGTATAAAGTTGTTTCTACATGTGGTGAAGTCCCACAAGTAGAGCAGAAGGCCCATTATAGGAAACAGCTAGAAATCAGTAGTCATTCAGAGCAAATACTAATGAATATCACAGAATAGAGAGAGAACAAGTGTAAAAGACATCAAAATGTAAGTCTCTAGTCTTGAAAGGATGTTATACACTACAGAAATCCTTGAAATAGAGTTAATTCACAAGAAAACAGTGTTTCAACCCACTAGAATTCACTGAAAAGAAGTATTCAACTGTAAAACAGTTGAAAGACAAGTGTATATAGCTTCTCCAGTTCAGAGAAGAGTGTATAAAGTTGTTTCTACATGTGGTGAAGTCCCACAGATAGAAAAGAAGGCCCATTATAGGAAACAGCTAGAAATCAGTAGTCATTCAGAGCAAATACTAATGAATATCACAGAATAGAGAGAGAACAAGTGTAAAAGACATCAAAATGTAAGTCTCTAGTCTAGAAAGGATGTTGTACACTGCAGAAATCCTTGAAATAGAGTTACTTCACAAGAAAACAGTGTTTCAACCCACTAGAATTCACTGAAAAGTAGTATTCAACTGTAAAACAGTTGAAAGACAAGTTTATATAGCTTCGCAAGTCCACAGAAGACTGTATAAAGTTGTTTCTACATGGGGTGAAGTTCCACAAGTAGAGCAGAATGCCCATTATAGGAAACAGCTAGAAATCAGTAGTAATTCAGAGGATATACTAATGAATATCATAGAATTGTGTGAGAACAAGTGTAAAAGACATCAAAATGTAAGTCTCTAGTCTTGAAAGGATGTTATACACTACAGAAATCCTAGAAATAGAGTTACTTCACAAGAAAAGAGTGTTTCAACCCACTAGAATTCACTGAAAAGTAGTATTCAACTGTAAATCAGTTGAAAGACAAGTGTATATAGCTTCTCCAGTTCAGGGAAGAGTGTATAAAGTTGTTTCTACATGTGGTGAAGTCCCACAAGTAGAAAAGAAGGCCCATTATAGGAAACAGCTAGAAATCAGTAGTCATTCAGAGCAAATACTAATGAATATCACAGAATAGAGAGAGAACAAGTGTAAAAGACATCAAAATGTAAGTCTCTAGTCTAGAAAGGATGTTGTACACTGCAGAAATCCTTGAAATAGAGTTACTTCACATGAAACCAGTGTTTCAAACCACCAGAATGCACTGAAAAGTAGTATTTAACTGTAAAACAGTTGAAAGACAAGTGTATATAGCTTCTCAAGTTCAGAGAAATGTGTATAAAGTTGTTTCTACATGTGGTGAAGTCCCACAGGTAAAAAAGAAGGCCCATTATAGGAAACAGCTAGAAATCAGTAGTCATTCAGAGCAAATACTAATGAATATCACAGAATAGAGAGAGAACAAGTGTAAAAGACATCAAAATGTAAGTCTCTAGTCTAGAAAGGATGTTGTACACTGCAGAAATCCTTGAAATAGAGTTACTTCACAAGAAAACAGTGTTTCAACCCACTAGAATTCCCTGAAAAGTAGTATTCAACTGTAAAACAGTTGAAAGACAAGTGTATATAGCTTCTCAAGTTCAGAGAAAAGTGTATAAAGTTGTTTCTACATGTGGTGAAGTCCCACAAGTAGAAAATAAGGCCCATTATAGGAAACAGCTAGAAATCAGTACTCATTCAGAGCAAATACTAATGAATATCATAGAACTGTGTGAGAACAAGTGTAAAAGACATCAAAATGTAAGTTTCTAGTCTAGAAAGGATGTTATACACTACAGAAATCCTTTAAATAGAGTTACTTCACAAGAAAACAGTGTTTCAACCCACTAGAATTCACTGAAAAGTAGTATTCAACTGTAAAACAGTTGAAAGACAAGTATATATAGCTTCTCCAGTTCAGGGAAGAGTGTATAAAGTTCTTTCTACATGTGGTGAAGTCCCACAAGTAGAAAAGAAGGCCCATTATAGGAAACAGCTAGAAATCAGTAGTCATTCAGAGCAAATACTAATGAATATCACAGAATAGAGAGAGAACAAGTGTAAAAGACATCAAAATGTAAGTCTGTAGTCTAGAAAGTATGTTGTACACTGCAGAAATCCTTGAAATAGAGTTACTTCACATGAAACCAGTGTTTCAAACCACCAGAATGCACTGAAAAGTAGTATTTAACTGTAAAACAGTTGAAAGACAAGTGTATATAGCTTCTCAAGTTCAGGAAAGAGTGTATAAAGTTGTTTCTACATGTGGTGAAGTCCCACAAGTATACCAGAAGGCCCATTATAGGACACTGCAAGAAAGCATTAGTAATTCAGAGCAAATACTAATGAATATCACAGAATAGTGAGAGAACAAGTGTAAAACACATCAAAATGAGAGTGTGTAGTCTAGAAAGGATGTTGTACACTGCTGAAATCCTTGAAATAGAGTTACTTCACATGAAACCAGTGTTTCAAACCATCAGAATGCACTGAAAAGTAGTATTTAACTGTAAAACAGTTGAAAGACAAGTTTATATAGCTTCGCAAGTCCACAGAAGACTGTATAAAGTTGTTTCTACATGTGGTGAAGTCCCACAAGTAGAAAATAAGGCCCATTATAGGAAACAGCTAGAAATCAGTAGTCATTCAGAGGAAATACTAATGAATATCATAGAACTGTGTGAGAACAAGTGTAAAAGACATCAAAATGTAAGTTTCTAGTCTAGAAAGGATGTTATACACTACAGAAATCCTTGAAATAGAGTTAATTCACAAGAAAACAGTGTTTCAACCCACTAGAATTCACTGAAAAGAAGTATTCAACTGTAAAACAGTTGAAAGACAAGTGTAAATAGCTTCTCCAGTTCAGAGAAGAGTGTATAAAGTTGTTTCTACATGTGGTGAAGTCCCACAGGTAGAAAAGAAGGCCCATTATAGGAAACAGCTAGAAATCAGTAGTCATTCAGAGCAAATACTAATGAATATCACAGAATAGAGAGAGAACAAGTGTAAAAGACATCAAAATGTAAGTCTCTAGTCTAGAAAGGATGTTGTACACTGCAGAAATCCTTGAAATAGAGTTACTTCACAAGAAAACAGTGTTTCAACCCACTAGAATTCACTGAAAAGTAGTATTCAACTGTAAAACAGTTGAAAGACAAGTGTATATAGCTTCTCAAGTTCAGAGAAGAGTGTATAAAGTTGTTTCTACATGTGGTGAAGTCCCACAAGTAGAGCAGAAGGCCCATTATAGGAAACAGCTAGAAATCAGTAGTCATTCAGAGCAAATACTAATGAATATCACAGAATAGAGAGAGAACAAGTGTAAAAGACATCAAAATGTAAGTCTCTAGTCTTGAAAGGATGTTATACACTACAGAAATCCTTGAAATAGAGTTAATTCACAAGAAAACAGTGTTTCAACCCACTAGAATTCACTGAAAAGAAGTATTCAACTGTAAAACAGTTGAAAGACAAGTGTATATAGCTTCTCCAGTTCAGAGAAGAGTGTATAAAGTTGTTTCTACATGTGGTGAAGTCCCACAGGTAGAAAAGAAGGCCCATTATAGGAAACAGCTAGAAATCAGTAGTCATTCAGAGCAAATACTAATGAATATCACAGAATAGAGAGAGAACAAGTGTAAAAGACATCAAAATGTAAGTCTGTAGTCTAGAAAGTATGTTGTACACTGCAGAAATCCTTGAAATAGAGTTACTTCACATGAAACCAGTGTTTCAAACCACCAGAATGCACTGAAAAGTAGTATTTAACTGTAAAACAGTTGAAAGACAAGTGTATATAGCTTCTCAAGTTCAGGAAAGAGTGTATAAAGTTGTTTCTACATGTGGTGAAGTCCCACAAGTATACCAGAAGGCCCATTATAGGACACTGCAAGAAAGCATTAGTAATTCAGAGCAAATACTAATGAATATCACAGAATAGTGAGAGAACAAGTGTAAAACACATCAAAATGAAAGTGTGTAGTCTAGAAAGGATGTTGTACACTGCTGAAATCCTTGAAATAGAGTTACTTCACATGAAACCAGTGTTTCAAACCATCAGAATGCACTGAAAAGTAGTATTTAACTGTAAAACAGTTGAAAGACAAGTTTATATAGCTTCGCAAGTCCACAGAAGACTGTATAAAGTTGTTTCTACATGTGGTGAAGTCCCACAAGTAGAGCAGAAGGCCCATTATAGGAAACAGCTAGAAATCAGTAGTAATTCAGAGGAAATAGTAATGAATATCATAGAATTGTGTGAGAACAAGTGTAAAAGACATCAAAATGTAAGTTTCTAGTCTAGAAAGGATGTTATACACTACAGAAATCCTTGAAATAGAGTTACTTCACAAGAAAACAGTGTTTCAACCCACTAGAATTCACTGAAAAGTAGTATTCAACTGTAAAACAGTTGAAAGACAAGTGTATATAGCTTCTCAAGTTCAGAGAAAAGTGTATAAAGTTGTTTCTACATGTGGTGAAGTCCCACAAGTAGAAAATAAGGCCCATTATAGGAAACAGCTAGAAATCAGTAGTAATTGAGAGAAAATACTAATGAATATCATAGAACTGTGTGAGAACAAGTGTAAAAGACATCAAAATGTAAGTTTCTAGTCTAGAAAGGATGTTATACACTACAGAAATCCTTGAAATAGAGTTAATTCACAAGAAAACAGTGTTTCAACCCACTAGAATTCACTGAAAAGAAGTATTCAACTGTAAAATAGTTGAAAGACAAGTGTATATAGCTTCTCCAGTTCAGAGAAGAGTGTATAAAGTTGTTTCTACATGTGGTGAAGTCCCACAGGTAGAAAAGAAGGCCCATTATAGGAAACAGCTAGAAATCAGTAGTCATTCAGAGCAAATACTAATGAATATCACAGAATAGAGAGAGAACAAGTGTAAAAGACATCAAAATGTAAGTCTCTAGTGTAGAAAGGATGTTGTACACTGCAGAAATCCTTGAAATAGAGTTACTTCACAAGAAAACAGTGTTTCAACCCACTAGAATTCACTGAAAAGTAGTATTCAACTGTAAAACAGTTGAAAGACAAGTGTATATAGCTTCTCAAGTTCAGAGAAGAGTGTATAAAGTTGTTTCTACATGTGGTGAAGTCCCACAAGTAGAGCAGAAGGCCCATTATAGGAAACAGCTAGAAATCAGTAGTCATTCAGAGCAAATACTAATGAATATCACAGAATAGAGAGAGAACAAGTGTAAAAGACATCAAAATGTAAGTCTCTAGTCTTGAAAGGATGTTATACACTACAGAAATCCTTGAAATAGAGTTAATTCACAAGAAAACAGTGTTTCAACCCACTAGAATTCACTGAAAAGAAGTATTCAACTGTAAAACAGTTGAAAGACAAGTGTATATAGCTTCTCCAGTTCAGAGAAGAGTGTATAAAGTTGTTTCTACATGTGGTGAAGTCCCACAGATAGAAAAGAAGGCCCATTATAGGAAACAGCTAGAAATCAGTAGTCATTCAGAGCAAATACTAATGAATATCACAGAATAGAGAGAGAACAAGTGTAAAAGACATCAAAATGTAAGTCTCTAGTCTAGAAAGGATGTTGTACACTGCAGAAATCCTTGAAATAGAGTTACTTCACAAGAAAACAGTGTTTCAACCCACTAGAATTCACTGAAAAGTAGTATTCAACTGTAAAACAGTTGAAAGACAAGTTTATATAGCTTCGCAAGTCCACAGAAGACTGTATAAAGTTGTTTCTACATGGGGTGAAGTTCCACAAGTAGAGCAGAATGCCCATTATAGGAAACAGCTAGAAATCAGTAGTAATTCAGAGGATATACTAATGAATATCATAGAATTGTGTGAGAACAAGTGTAAAAGACATCAAAATGTAAGTCTCTAGTCTTGAAAGGATGTTATACACTACAGAAATCTTAGAAATAGAGTTACTTCACAAGAAAAGAGTGTTTCAACCCACTAGAATTCACTGAAAAGTAGTATTCAACTGTAAATCAGTTGAAAGACAAGTGTATATAGCTTCTCCAGTTCAGGGAAGAGTGTATAAAGTTGTTTCTACATGTGGTGAAGTCCCACAAGTAGAAAAGAAGGCCCATTATAGGAAACAGCTAGAAATCAGTAGTCATTCAGAGCAAATACTAATGAATATCACAGAATAGAGAGAGAACAAGTGTAAAAGACATCAAAATGTAAGTCTCTAGTCTAGAAAGGATGTTGTACACTGCAGAAATCCTTGAAATAGAGTTACTTCACATGAAACCAGTGTTTCAAACCACCAGAATGCACTGAAAAGTAGTATTTAACTGTAAAACAGTTGAAAGACAAGTGTATATAGCTTCTCAAGTTCAGAGAAATGTGTATAAAGTTGTTTCTACATGTGGTGAAGTCCCACAGGTAAAAAAGAAGGCCCATTATAGGAAACAGCTAGAAATCAGTAGTCATTCAGAGCAAATACTAATGAATATCACAGAATAGAGAGAGAACAAGTGTAAAAGACATCAAAATGTAAGTCTCTAGTCTAGAAAGGATGTTGTACACTGCAGAAATCCTTGAAATAGAGTTACTTCACAAGAAAACAGTGTTTCAACCCACTAGAATTCCCTGAAAAGTAGTATTCAACTGTAAAACAGTTGAAAGACAAGTGTATATAGCTTCTCAAGTTCAGAGAAAAGTGTATAAAGTTGTTTCTACATGTGGTGAAGTCCCACAAGTAGAAAATAAGGCCCATTATAGGAAACAGCTAGAAATCAGTACTCATTCAGAGCAAATACTAATGAATATCATAGAACAGTGTGAGAACAAGTGTAAAAGACATCAAAATGTAAGTTTCTAGTCTAGAAAGGATGTTATACACTACAGAAATCCTTTAAATAGAGTTACTTCACAAGAAAACAGTGTTTCAACCCACTAGAATTCACTGAAAAGTAGTATTCAACTGTAAAACAGTTGAAAGACAAGTATATATAGCTTCTCCAGTTCAGGGAAGAGTGTATAAAGTTGTTTCTACATGTGGTGAAGTCCCACAAGTAGAAAAGAAGGCCCATTATAGGAAACAGCTAGAAATCAGTAGTCATTCAGAGCAAATACTAATGAATATCACAGAATAGAGAGAGAACAAGTGTAAAAGACATCAAAATGTAAGTCTGTAGTCTAGAAAGTATGTTGTACACTGCAGAAATCCTTGAAATAGAGTTACTTCACATGAAACCAGTGTTTCAAACCACCAGAATGCACTGAAAAGTAGTATTTAACTGTAAAACAGTTGAAAGACAAGTGTATATAGCTTCTCAAGTTCAGGAAAGAGTGTATAAAGTTGTTTCTACATGTGGTGAAGTCCCACAAGTATACCAGAAGGCCCATTATAGGACACTGCAAGAAAGCATTAGTAATTCAGAGCAAATACTAATGAATATCACAGAATAGTGAGAGAACAAGTGTAAAACACATCAAAATGAAAGTGTGTAGTCTAGAAAGGATGTTGTACACTGCTGAAATCCTTGAAATAGAGTTACTTCACATGAAACCAGTGTTTCAAACCATCAGAATGCACTGAAAAGTAGTATTTAACTGTAAAACAGTTGAAAGACAAGTTTATATAGCTTCGCAAGTCCACAGAAGACTGTATAAAGTTGTTTCTACATGTGGTGAAGTCCCACAAGTAGAAAATAAGGCCCATTATAGGAAACAGCTAGAAATCAGTAGTCATTCAGAGGAAATACTAATGAATATCATAGAACTGTGTGAGAACAAGTGTAAAAGACATCAAAATGTAAGTTTCTAGTCTAGAAAGGATGTTATACACTACAGAAATCCTTGAAATAGAGTTAATTCACAAGAAAACAGTGTTTCAACCCACTAGAATTCACTGAAAAGAAGTATTCAACTGTAAAACAGTTGAAAGACAAGTGTAAATAGCTTCTCCAGTTCAGAGAAGAGTGTATAAAGTTGTTTCTACATGTGGTGAAGTCCCACAGGTAGAAAAGAAGGCCCATTATAGGAAACAGCTAGAAATCAGTAGTCATTCAGAGCAAATACTAATGAATATCACAGAATAGAGAGAGAACAAGTGTAAAAGACATCAAAATGTAAGTCTCTAGTCTAGAAAGGATGTTGTACACTGCAGAAATCCTTGAAATAGAGTTACTTCACAAGAAAACAGTGTTTCAACCCACTAGAATTCACTGAAAAGTAGTATTCAACTGTAAAACAGTTGAAAGACAAGTGTATATAGCTTCTCAAGTTCAGAGAAGAGTGTATAAAGTTGTTTCTACATGTGGTGAAGTCCCACAAGTAGAGCAGAAGGCCCATTATAGGAAACAGCTAGAAATCAGTAGTCATTCAGAGCAAATACTAATGAATATCACAGAATAGAGAGAGAACAAGTGTAAAAGACATCAAAATGTAAGTCTCTAGTCTTGAAAGGATGTTATACACTACAGAAATCCTTGAAATAGAGTTAATTCACAAGAAAACAGTGTTTCAACCCACTAGAATTCACTGAAAAGAAGTATTCAACTGTAAAACAGTTGAAAGACAAGTGTATATAGCTTCTCCAGTTCAGAGAAGAGTGTATAAAGTTGTTTCTACATGTGGTGAAGTCCCACAGGTAGAAAAGAAGGCCCATTATAGGAAACAGCTAGAAATCAGTAGTCATTCAGAGCAAATACTAATGAATATCACAGAATAGAGAGAGAACAAGTGTAAAAGACATCAAAATGTAAGTCTCTAGTCTAGAAAGGATGTTGTACACTGCAGAAATCCTTGAAATAGAGTTACTTCACAAGAAAACAGTGTTTCAACCCACAAGAATTCACTGAAAAGTAGTATTCAACTGTAAAACAGTTGAAAGACAAGTGTATATAGCTTCTCAAGTTCAGAGAAAAGTGTATAAACTTGTTTCTACATGTGGTGAAGTCCCACAAGTAGAAAATAAGGCCCATTATAGGAAACAGCTAGAAATCAGTACTCATTCAGAGCAAATACTAATGAATATCATAGAACTGTGTGAGAACAAGTGTAAAAGACATCAAAATGTAAGTTTCTAGTCTAGAAAGGATGTTATACACTACAGAAATCCTTGAAATAGAGTTACTTCACAAGAAAACAGTGTTTCAACCCACTAGAATTCACTGAAAAGTAGTATTCAACTGTAAAACAGTTGAAAGACAAGTGTATATAGCTTCTCAAGTTCAGAGAAAAGTGTATAAAGTTGTTTCTACATGTGGTGAAGTCCCACAAGTAGAAAAGAAGGCCCATTATAGGAAACAGCTAGAAATCAGTAGTCATTCAGAGCAAATACTAATGAATATCACAGAATAGAGAGAGAACAAGTGTAAAAGACATCAAAATGTAAGTCTGTAGTCTAGAAAGTATGTTGTACACTGCAGAAATCCTTGAAATAGAGTTACTTCACATGAAACCAGTGTTTCAAACCACCAGAATGCACTGAAAAGTAGTATTTAACTGTAAAACAGTTGAAAGACAAGTGTATATAGCTTCTCAAGTTCAGGAAAGAGTGTATAAAGTTGTTTCTACATGTGGTGAAGTCCCACAAGTATACCAGAAGGCCCATTATAGGACACTGCAAGAAAGCATTAGTAATTCAGAGCAAATACTAATGAATATCACAGAATAGTGAGAGAACAAGTGTAAAACACATCAAAATGAAAGTGTGTAGTCTAGAAAGGATGTTGTACACTGCTGAAATCCTTGAAATAGAGTTACTTCACATGAAACCAGTGTTTCAAACCATCAGAATGCACTGAAAAGTAGTATTTAACTGTAAAACAGTTGAAAGACAAGTTTATATAGCTTCGCAAGTCCACAGAAGACTGTATAAAGTTGTTTCTACATGTGGTGAAGTCCCACAAGTAGAACAGAAGGCCCATTATAGGAAACAGCTAGAAATCAGTAGTCATTCAGAGGAAATACTAATGAATATCATAGAACTGTGTGAGAACAAGTGTAAAAGACATCAAAATGTAAGTTTCTAGTCTAGAAAGGATGTTATACACTACAGAAATCCTTGAAATAGAGTTAATTCACAAGAAAACAGTGTTTCAACCCACTAGAATTCACTGAAAAGAAGTATTCAACTGTAAAACAGTTGAAAGACAAGTGTATATAGCTTCTCCAGTTCAGAGAAGAGTGTATAAAGTTGTTTCTACATGTGGTGAAGTCCCACAGGTAGAAAAGAAGGCCCATTATAGGAAACAGCTAGAAATCAGTAGTCATTCAGAGCAAATACTAATGAATATCACAGAATAGAGAGAGAACAAGTGTAAAAGACATCAAAATGTAAGTCTCTAGTCTAGAAAGGATGTTGTACACTGCAGAAATCCTTGAAATAGAGTTACTTCACAAGAAAACAGTGTTTCAACCCACTAGAATTCACTGAAAAGTAGTATTCAACTGTAAAACAGTTGAAAGACAAGTGTATATAGCTTCTCCAGTTCAGAGAAGAGTGTATAAAGTTGTTTCTACATGTGGTGAAGTCCCACAGGTAGAAAAGAAGGCCCATTATAGGAAACAGCTAGAAATCAGTAGTCATTCAGAGCAAATACTAATGAATATCACAGAATAGAGAGAGAACAAGTGTAAAAGACATCAAAATGTAAGTCTCTAGTCTAGAAAGGATGTTGTACACTGCAGAAATCCTTGAAATAGAGTTACTTCACAAGAAAACAGTGTTTCAACCCACTAGAATTCACTGAAAAGTAGTATTCAACTGTAAAACAGTTGAAAGACAAGTTTATATAGCTTCGCAAGTCCACAGAAGACTGTATAAAGTTGTTTCTACATGGGGTGAAGTTCCACAAGTAGAGCAGAATGCCCATTATAGGAAACAGCTAGAAATCAGTAGTAATTCAGAGGATATACTAATGAATATCATAGAATTGTGTGAGAACAAGTGTAAAAGACATCAAAATGTAAATCTCTAGTCTTGAAAGGATGTTATACACTACAGAAATCCTTGAAATAGAGTTACTTCACAAGAAAAGAGTGTTTCAACCCACTAGAATTCACTGAAAAGTAGTATTCAACTGTAAATCAGTTGAAAGACAAGTGTATATAGCTTCTCCAGTTCAGGGAAGAGTGTATAAAGTTGTTTCTACATGTGGTGAAGTCCCACAAGTAGAAAAGAAGGCCCATTATAGGAAACAGCTAGAAATCAGTAGTCATTCAGAGCAAATACTAATGAATATCACAGAATAGAGAGAGAACAAGTGTAAAAGACATCAAAATGTAAGTCTCTAGTCTAGAAAGGATGTTGTACACTGCAGAAATCCTTGAAATAGAGTTACTTCACATGAAACCAGTGTTTCAAACCACCAGAATGCACTGAAAAGTAGTATTTAACTGTAAAACAGTTGAAAGACAAGTGTATATAGCTTCTCAAGTTCAGAGAAATGTGTATAAAGTTGTTTCTACATGTGGTGAAGTCCCACAGGTAAAAAAGAAGGCCCATTATAGGAAACAGCTAGAAATCAGTAGTCATTCAGAGCAAATACTAATGAATATCACAGAATAGAGAGAGAACAAGTGTAAAAGACATCAAAATGTAAGTCTCTAGTCTAGAAAGGATGTTGTACACTGCAGAAATCCTTGAAATAGGGTTACTTCACAAGAAAACAGTGTTTCAACCCACTAGAATTCCCTGAAAAGTAGTATTCAACTGTAAAACAGTTGAAAGACAAGTGTATATAGCTTCTCAAGTTCAGAGAAAAGTGTATAAAGTTGTTTCTACATGTGGTGAAGTCCCACAAGTAGAAAATAAGGCCCATTATAGGAAACAGCTAGAAATCAGTACTCATTCAGAGCAAATACTAATGAAAATCATAGAACTGTGTGAGAACAAGTGTAAAAGACATCAAAATGTAAGTTTCTAGTCTAGAAAGGATGTTATACACTACAGAAATCCTTTAAATAGAGTTACTTCACAAGAAAACAGTGTTTCAACCCACTAGAATTCACTGAAAAGTAGTATTCAACTGTAAAACAGTTGAAAGACAAGTATATATAGCTTCTCCAGTTCAGGGAAGAGTGTATAAAGTTGTTTCTACATGTGGTGAAGTCCCACAAGTAGAAAAGAAGGCCCATTATAGGAAACAGCTAGAAATCAGTAGTCATTCAGAGCAAATACTAATGAATATCACAGAATAGAGAGAGAACAAGTGTAAAAGACATCAAAATGTAAGTCTGTAGTCTAGAAAGTATGTTGTACACTGCAGAAATCCTTGAAATAGAGTTACTTCACATGAAACCAGTGTTTCAAACCACCAGAATGCACTGAAAAGTAGTATTTAACTGTAAAACAGTTGAAAGACAAGTGTATATAGCTTCTCAAGTTCAGGAAAGAGTGTATAAAGTTGTTTCTACATGTGGTGAAGTCCCACAAGTATACCAGAAGGCCCATTATAGGACACTGCAAGAAAGCATTAGTAATTCAGAGCAAATACTAATGAATATCACAGAATAGTGAGAGAACAAGTGTAAAACACATCAAAATGAAAGTGTGTAGTCTAGAAAGGATGTTGTACACTGCTGAAATCCTTGAAATAGAGTTACTTCACATGAAACCAGTGTTTCAAACCATCAGAATGCACTGAAAAGTAGTATTTAACTGTAAAACAGTTGAAAGACAAGTTTATATAGCTTCGCAAGTCCACAGAAGACTGTATAAAGTTGTTTCTACATGTGGTGAAGTCCCACAAGTAGAAAATAAGGCCCATTATAGGAAACAGCTAGAAATCAGTACTCATTCAGAGCAAATACTAATGAATATCATAGAATTGTGTGAGAACAAGTGTAAAAGACATCAAAATGTAAGTCTCTAGTCTTGAAAGGATGTTATACACTACAGAAATCCTTGAAATAGAGTTACTTCACAAGAAAACAGTGTTTCAACCCACTAGAATTCTCTGAAAAGTAGTATTCAACTGTAAAACAGTTGAAAGACAAGTGTATATAGCTTCTCAAGTTCAGGGAAGAGTGTATAAAGTTGTTTCTACATGTGGTGAAGTCCCACAAGTAGAAAAGAAGGCCCATTATATTAAACAGCTAGAAATCAGTAGTCATTCAGAGCAAATACTAATGAATATCACAGAATAGAGAGAGAACAAGTGTAAAAGACATCAAAATGTAAGTCTCTAGTCTAGAAAGGATGTTGTACACTGCAGAAATCCTTGAAATAGAGTTACTTCACATGAAACCAGTGTTTCAAACCATCAGAATGGACTGAAAAGTAGTATTTAACTGTAAAACAGTTGAACGACAAGTTTATATAGCTTCGCAAGTCCACAGAAGACTGTATAAAGTTGTTTCTACATGTGGTGAAGTCCCACAAGTAGAGCAGAAGGCCCATTATAGGAAACAGCTAGAAATCAGTAGTAATTCAGAGGAAATAGTAATGAATATCATAGAATTGTGTGAGAACAAGTGTAAAAGACATCAAAATGTAAGTTTCTAGTCTAGAAAGGATGTTATACACTACAGAAATCCTTGAAATAGAGTTACTTCACAAGAAAACAGTGTTTCAACCCACTAGAATTCACTGAAAAGTAGTATTCAACTGTAAAACAGTTGAAAGACAAGTGTATATAGCTTCTCAAGTTCAGAGAAAAGTGTATAAAGTTGTTTCTACATGTGGTGAAGTCCCACAAGTAGAAAATAAGGCCCATTATAGGAAACAGCTAGAAATCAGTAGTAATTGAGAGAAAATACTAATGAATATCATAGAACTGTGTGAGAACAAGTGTAAAAGACATCAAAATGTAAGTTTCTAGTCTAGAAAGGATGTTATACACTACAGAAATCCTTGAAATAGAGTTAATTCACAAGAAAACAGTGTTTCAACCCACTAGAATTCACTGAAAAGAAGTATTCAACTGTAAAACAGTTGAAAGACAAGTGTATATAGCTTCTCCAGTTCAGAGAAGAGTGTATAAAGTTGTTTCTACATGTGGTGAAGTCCCACAGGTAGAAAAGAAGGCCCATTATAGGAAACAGCTAGAAATCAGTAGTCATTCAGAGCAAATACTAATGAATATCACAGAATAGAGAGAGAACAAGTGTAAAAGACATCAAAATGTAAGTCTCTAGTGTAGAAAGGATGTTGTACACTGCAGAAATCCTTGAAATAGAGTTACTTCACAAGAAAACAGTGTTTCAACCCACTAGAATTCACTGAAAAGTAGTATTCAACTGTAAAACAGTTGAAAGACAAGTGTATATAGCTTCTCAAGTTCAGAGAAGAGTGTATAAAGTTGTTTCTACATGTGGTGAAGTCCCACAAGTAGAGCAGAAGGCCCATTATAGGAAACAGCTAGAAATCAGTAGTCATTCAGAGCAAATACTAATGAATATCACAGAATAGAGAGAGAACAAGTGTAAAAGACATCAAAATGTAAGTCTCTAGTCTAGAAAGGATGTTGTACACTGCAGAAATCCTTGAAATAGAGTTACTTCACAAGAAAACAGTGTTTCAACCCACTAGAATTCACTGAAAAGTAGTATTCAACTGTAAAACAGTTGAAAGACAAGTTTATATAGCTTCGCAAGTCCACAGAAGACTGTATAAAGTTGTTTCTACATGGGGTGAAGTTCCACAAGTAGAGCAGAATGCCCATTATAGGAAACAGCTAGAAATCAGTAGTAATTCAGAGGATATACTAATGAATATCATAGAATTGTGTGAGAACAAGTGTAAAAGACATCAAAATGTAAGTCTCTAGTCTTGAAAGGATGTTATACACTACAGAAATCCTTGAAATAGAGTTACTTCACAAGAAAAGAGTGTTTCAACCCACTAGAATTCACTGAAAAGTAGTATTCAACTGTAAATCAGTTGAAAGACAAGTGTATATAGCTTCTCCAGTTCAGGGAAGAGTGTATAAAGTTGTTTCTACATGTGGTGAAGTCCCACAAGTAGAAAAGAAGGCCCATTATAGGAAACAGCTAGAAATCAGTAGTCATTCAGAGCAAATACTAATGAATATCACAGAATAGAGAGAGAACAAGTGTAAAAGACATCAAAATGTAAGTCTCTATTCTAGAAAGGATGTTGTACACTGCAGAAATCCATGAAATAGAGTTACTACACATGAAACCAGTGTTTCAAACCACCAGAATGCACTGAAAAGTAGTATTTAACTGTAAAACAGTTGAAAGACAAGTGTATATAGCTTCTCAAGTTCAGAGAAATGTGTATAAAGTTGTTTCTACATGTGGTGAAGTCCCACAGGTAAAAAAGAAGGCCCATTATAGGAAACAGCTAGAAATCAGTAGTCATTCAGAGCAAATACTAATGAATATCACAGAATAGAGAGAGAACAAGTGTAAAAGACATCAAAATGTAAGTCTCTAGTCTAGAAAGGATGTTGTACACTGCAGAAATCCTTGAAATAGAGTTACTTCACAAGAAAACAGTGTTTCAACCCACTAGAATTCCCTGAAAAGTAGTATTCAACTGTAAAACAGTTGAAAGACAAGTGTATATAGCTTCTCAAGTTCAGAGAAAAGTGTATAAAGTTGTTTCTACATGTGGTGAAGTCCCACAAGTAGAAAATAAGGCCCATTATAGGAAACAGCTAGAAATCAGTAATCATTCAGAGCAAATACTAATGAATATCATAGAACTGTGTGAGAACAAGTGTAAAAGACATCAAAATGTAAGTTTCTAGTCTAGAAAGGATGTTATACACTACAGAAATCCTTTAAATAGAGTTACTTCACAAGAAAACAGTGTTTCAACCCACTAGAATTCACTGAAAAGTAGTATTCAACTGTAAAACAGTTGAAAGACAAGTATATATAGCTTCTCCAGTTCAGGGAAGAGTGTATAAAGTTGTTTCTACATGTGGTGAAGTCCCACAAGTAGAAAAGAAGGCCCATTATAGGAAACAGCTAGAAATCAGTAGTCATTCAGAGCAAATACTAATGAATATCACAGAATAGAGAGAGAACAAGTGTAAAAGACATCAAAATGTAAGTCTGTAGTCTAGAAAGTATGTTGTACACTGCAGAAATCCTTGAAATAGAGTTACTTCACATGAAACCAGTGTTTCAAACCACCAGAATGCACTGAAAAGTAGTATTTAACTGTAAAACAGTTGAAAGACAAGTGTATATAGCTTCTCAAGTTCAGGAAAGAGTGTATAAAGTTGTTTCTACATGTGGTGAAGTCCCACAAGTATACCAGAAGGCCCATTATAGGACACTGCAAGAAAGCATTAGTAATTCAGAGCAAATACTAATGAATATCACAGAATAGTGAGAGAACAAGTGTAAAACACATCAAAATGAAAGTGTGTAGTCTAGAAAGGATGTTGTACACTGCTGAAATCCTTGAAATAGAGTTACTTCACATGAAACCAGTGTTTCAAACCATCAGAATGCACTGAAAAGTAGTATTTAACTGTAAAACAGTTGAAAGACAAGTTTATATAGCTTCGCAAGTCCACAGAAGACTGTATAAAGTTGTTTCTACATGTGGTGAAGTCCCACAAGTAGAAAATAAGGCCCATTATAGGAAACAGCTAGAAATCAGTAGTCATTCAGAGGAAATACTAATGAATATCATAGAACTGTGTGAGAACAAGTGTAAAAGACATCAAAATGTAAGTTTCTAGTCTAGAAAGGATGTTATACACTACAGAAATCCTTGAAATAGAGTTAATTCACAAGAAAACAGTGTTTCAACCCACTAGAATTCACTGAAAAGAAGTATTCAACTGTAAAACAGTTGAAAGACAAGTGTAAATAGCTTCTCCAGTTCAGAGAAGAGTGTATAAAGTTGTTTCTACATGTGGTGAAGTCCCACAGGTAGAAAAGAAGGCCCATTATAGGAAACAGCTAGAAATCAGTAGTCATTCAGAGCAAATACTAATGAATATCACAGAATAGAGAGAGAACAAGTGTAAAAGACATCAAAATGTAAGTCTCTAGTCTAGAAAGGATGTTGTACACTGCAGAAATCCTTGAAATAGAGTTACTTCACAAGAAAACAGTGTTTCAACCCACTAGAATTCACTGAAAAGTAGTATTCAACTGTAAAACAGTTGAAAGACAAGTGTATATAGCTTCTCAAGTTCAGAGAAGAGTGTATAAAGTTGTTTCTACATGTGGTGAAGTCCCACAAGTAGAGCAGAAGGCCCATTATAGGAAACAGCTAGAAATCAGTAGTCATTCAGAGCAAATACTAATGAATATCACAGAATAGAGAGAGAACAAGTGTAAAAGACATCAAAATGTAAGTCTCTAGTCTTGAAAGGATGTTATACACTACAGAAATCCTTGAAATAGAGTTAATTCACAAGAAAACAGTGTTTCAACCCACTAGAATTCACTGAAAAGAAGTATTCAACTGTAAAACAGTTGAAAGACAAGTGTATATAGCTTCTCCAGTTCAGAGAAGAGTGTATAAAGTTGTTTCTACATGTGGTGAAGTCCCACAGGTAGAAAAGAAGGCCCATTATAGGAAACAGCTAGAAATCAGTAGTCATTCAGAGCAAATACTAATGAATATCACAGAATAGAGAGAGAACAAGTGTAAAAGACATCAAAATGTAAGTCTCTAGTCTAGAAAGGATGTTGTACACTGCAGAAATCCTTGAAATAGAGTTACTTCACAAGAAAACAGTGTTTCAACCCACAAGAATTCACTGAAAAGTAGTATTCAACTGTAAAACAGTTGAAAGACAAGTGTATATAGCTTCTCAAGTTCAGAGAAAAGTGTATAAACTTGTTTCTACATGTGGTGAAGTCCCACAAGTAGAAAATAAGGCCCATTATAGGAAACAGCTAGAAATCAGTACTCATTCAGAGCAAATACTAATGAATATCATAGAACTGTGTGAGAACAAGTGTAAAAGACATCAAAATGTAAGTTTCTAGTCTAGAAAGGATGTTATACACTACAGAAATCCTTGAAATAGAGTTACTTCACAAGAAAACAGTGTTTCAACCCACTAGAATTCACTGAAAAGTAGTATTCAACTGTAAAACAGTTGAAAGACAAGTGTATATAGCTTCTCAAGTTCAGAGAAAAGTGTATAAAGTTGTTTCTACATGTGGTGAAGTCCCACAAGTAGAAAAGAAGGCCCATTATAGGAAACAGCTAGAAATCAGTAGTCATTCAGAGCAAATACTAATGAATATCACAGAATAGAGAGAGAACAAGTGTAAAAGACATCAAAATGTAAGTCTGTAGTCTAGAAAGTATGTTGTACACTGCAGAAATCCTTGAAATAGAGTTACTTCACATGAAACCAGTGTTTCAAACCACCAGAATGCACTGAAAAGTAGTATTTAACTGTAAAACAGTTGAAAGACAAGTGTATATAGCTTCTCAAGTTCAGGAAAGAGTGTATAAAGTTGTTTCTACATGTGGTGAAGTCCCACAAGTATACCAGAAGGCCCATTATAGGACACTGCAAGAAAGCATTAGTAATTCAGAGCAAATACTAATGAATATCACAGAATAGTGAGAGAACAAGTGTAAAACACATCAAAATGAAAGTGTGTAGTCTAGAAAGGATGTTGTACACTGCTGAAATCCTTGAAATAGAGTTACTTCACATGAAACCAGTGTTTCAAACCATCAGAATGCACTGAAAAGTAGTATTTAACTGTAAAACAGTTGAAAGACAAGTTTATATAGCTTCGCAAGTCCACAGAAGACTGTATAAAGTTGTTTCTACATGTGGTGAAGTCCCACAAGTAGAACAGAAGGCCCATTATAGGAAACAGCTAGAAATCAGTAGTCATTCAGAGGAAATACTAATGAATATCATAGAACTGTGTGAGAACAAGTGTAAAAGACATCAAAATGTAAGTTTCTAGTCTAGAAAGGATGTTATACACTACAGAAATCCTTGAAATAGAGTTAATTCACAAGAAAACAGTGTTTCAACCCACTAGAATTCACTGAAAAGAAGTATTCAACTGTAAAACAGTTGAAAGACAAGTGTATATAGCTTCTCCAGTTCAGAGAAGAGTGTATAAAGTTGTTTCTACATGTGGTGAAGTCCCACAGGTAGAAAAGAAGGCCCATTATAGGAAACAGCTAGAAATCAGTAGTCATTCAGAGCAAATACTAATGAATATCACAGAATAGAGAGAGAACAAGTGTAAAAGACATCAAAATGTAAGTCTCTAGTCTAGAAAGGATGTTGTACACTGCAGAAATCCTTGAAATAGAGTTACTTCACAAGAAAACAGTGTTTCAACCCACTAGAATTCACTGAAAAGTAGTATTCAACTGTAAAACAGTTGAAAGACAAGTGTATATAACTTCTCAAGTTCAGAGAAGAGTGTATAAAGTTGTTTCTACATGTGGTGAAGTCCCACAAGTAGAGCAGAAGGCCCATTATAGGAAACAGCTAGAAATCAGTAGTCATTCAGAGCAAATACTAATGAATATCACAGAATAGAGAGAGAACAAGTGTAAAAGACATCAAAATGTAAGTCTCTAGTCTAGAAAGGATGTTGTACACTGCAGAAATCCTTGAAATAGAGTTACTTCACAAGAAAACAGTGTTTCAACCCACAAGAATTCACTGAAAAGTAGTATTCAACTGTAAAACAGTTGAAAGACAAGTGTATATAGCTTCTCAAGTTCAGAGAAAAGTGTATAAACTTGTTTCTACATGTGGTGAAGTCCCACAAGTAGAAAATAAGGCCCATTATAGGAAACAGCTAGAAATCAGTACTCATTCAGAGCAAATACTAATGAATATCATAGAACTGTGTGAGAACAAGTGTAAAAGACATCAAAATGTAAGTTTCTAGTCTAGAAAGGATGTTATACACTACAGAAATCCTTGAAATAGAGTTACTTCACAAGAAAACAGTGTTTCAACCCACTAGAATTCACTGAAAAGTAGTATTCAACTGTAAAACAGTTGAAAGACAAGTTTATATAGCTTCGCAAGTCCACAGAAGACTGTATAAAGTTGTTTCTACATGGGGTGAAGTTCCACAAGTAGAGCAGAATGCCCATTATAGGAAACAGCTAGAAATCAGTAGTAATTCAGAGGATATACTAATGAATATCATAGAATTGTGTGAGAACAAGTGTAAAAGACATCAAAATGTAAGTCTCTAGTCTTGAAAGGATGTTATACACTACAGAAATCCTTGAAATAGAGTTACTTCACAAGAAAAGAGTGTTTCAACCCACTAGAATTCACTGAAAAGTAGTATTCAACTGTAAAACAGTTGAAAGACAAGTGTATATAGCTTCTCCAGTTCAGGGAAGAGTGTATAAAGTTGTTTCTACATGTGGTGAAGTCCCACAAGTAGAAAAGAAGGCCCATTATAGGAAACAGCTAGAAATCAGTAGTCATTCAGAGCAAATACTAATGAATATCACAGAATAGAGAGAGAACAAGTGTAAAAGACATCAAAATGTAAGTCTCTAGTCTAGAAAGGATGTTGTACACTGCAGAAATCCTTGAAATAGAGTTACTTCACATGAAACCAGTGTTTCAAACCACCAGAATGCACTGAAAAGTAGTATTTAACTGTAAAACAGTTGAAAGACAAGTGTATATAGCTTCTCAAGTTCAGAGAAAAGTGTATAAAGTTGTTTCTATATATGGTGAAGTCCCACAGGTAAAAAAGAAGGCCCATTATAGGAAACAGCTAGAAATCAGTAGTCATTCAGAGCAAATACTAATGAATATCACAGAATAGAGAGAGAACAAGTGTAAAAGACATCAAAATGTAAGTCTCTAGTCTAGAAAGGATGTTGTACACTGCAGAAATCCTTGAAATAGAGTTACTTCACAAGAAAACAGTGTTTCAACCCACTAGAATTCACTGAAAAGTAGTATTCAACTGTAAAACAGTTGAAAGACAAGTGTATATAGCTTCTCAAGTTCAGAGAAAAGTGTATAAAGTTGTTTCTACATGTGGTGAAGTCCCACAAGTAGAAAATAAGGCCCATTATAGGAAACAGCTAGAAATCAGTACTCATTCAGAGCAAATACTAATGAATATCATAGAACTGTGTGAGAACAAGTGTAAAAGACATCAAAATGTAAGTTTCTAGTCTAGAAAGGATGTTATACACTACAGAAATCCTTGAAATAGAGTTACTTCACAAGAAAACAGTGTTTCAACCCACTAGAATTCACTGAAAAGTAGTATTCAACTGTAAAACAGTTGAAAGACAAGTGTATATAGCTTCTCCAGTTCAGGGAAGAGTGTATAAAGTTGTTTCTACATGTGGTGAAGTCCCACAAGTAGAAAAGAAGGCCCATTATAGGAAACAGCTAGAAATCAGTAGTCATTCAGAGCAAATACTAATGAATATCACAGAATAGAGAGAGAACAAGTGTAAAAGACATCAAAATGTAAGTCTGTAGTCTAGAAAGTATGTTGTACACTGCAGAAATCCTTGAAATAGAGTTACTTCACATGAAACCAGTGTTTCAAACCACCAGAATGCACTGAAAAGTAGTATTTAACTGTAAAACAGTTGAACGACAAGTGTATATAGCTTCTCAAGTTCAGGAAAGAGTGTATAAAGTTGTTTCTACATGTGGTGAAGTCCCACAAGTATACCAGAAGGCCCATTATAGGATACTGCAAGAAAGCATTAGTAATTCAGAGCAAATACTAATGAATATCACAGAATACTGAGAGAACAAGTGTAAAACACATCAAAATGAAAGTGTGTAGTCTAGAAAGGATGTTGTACACTGCTGAAATCCTTGAAATAGAGTTACTTCACATGAAACCAGTGTTTCAAACCATCAGAATGCACTGAAAAGTAGTATTTAACTGTAAAACAGTTGAAAGACAAGTTTATATAGCTTCGCAAGTCCACAGAAGACTGTATAAAGTTGTTTCTACATGTGGTGAAGTTCCACAAGTAGAACAGAAGGCCCATTATAGGAAACAGCTAGAAATCAGTACTCATTCAGAGCAAATACTAATGAATATCATAGAACTGTGTGAGAACAAGTGTAAAAGACATCAAAATGTAAGTTTCTAGTCTAGAAAGGATGTTATACAAAATCAGAAATCCTTGAAATAGAGTTACTTCACAAGAAAACAGTGTTTCAACCCACTAGAATTCACTGAAAAGTAGTATTCAACTGTAAAACAGTTGAAAGACAAGTTTATATAGCTTCGCAAGTCCACAGAAGACTGTATAAAGTTGTTTCTACATGGGGTGAAGTTCCACAAGTAGAGCAGAAGGCCCATTATAGGAAACAGCTAGAAATCAGTAGTAATTCAGAGGATATACTAATGAATATCATAGAATTGTGTGAGAACAAGTGTAAAAGACATCAAAATGTAAGTCTCTAGTCTTGAAAGGATGTTATACACTACAGAAATCCTTGAAATAGAGTTACTTCACAAGAAAAGAGTGTTTCAACCCACTTGAATTCACTGAAAAGTAGTATTCAACTGTAAAACAGTTGAAAGACAAGTGTATATAGCTTCTCCAGTTCAGGGAAGAGTGTATAAAGTTGTTTCTACATGTGGTGAAGTCCCACAAGTAGAAAAGAAGGCCCATTATAGGAAACACCTAGAAATCAGTAGTCATTCAGAGCAAATACTAATGAATATCACAGAATAGAGACAGAACAAGTGTAAAAGACATCAAAATGTAAGTCTCTAGTCTAGAAAGGATGTTGTACACTGCAGAAATCCTTGAAATAGAGTTACTTCACATGAAACCAGTGTTTCAAACCACCAGAATGCACTGAAAAGTAGTATTTAACTGTAAAACAGTTGAAAGACAAGTGTATATAGCTTCTCAAGTTCAGAGAAAAGTGTATAAAGTTGTTTCTACATGTGGTGAAGTCCCACAGGTAAAAAAGAAGGCCCATTATAGGAAACAGCTAGAAATCAGTAGTCATTCAGAGCAAATACTAATGAATATCACAGAATAGAGAGAGAACAAGTGTAAAAGACATCAAAATGTAAGTCTCTAGTCTAGAAAGGATGTTGTACACTGCAGAAATCCTTGAAATAGAGTTACTTCACATGAAACCAGTGTTTCAAACCATCAGAATGGACTGAAAAGTAGTATTTAACTGTAAAACAGTTGAACGACAAGTTTATATAGCTTCGCAAGTCCACAGAAGACTGTATAAAGTTGTTTCTACATGTGGTGAAGTCCCACAAGTAGAGCAGAAGGCCCATTATAGGAAACAGCTAGAAATCAGTAGTAATTCAGAGGAAATAGTAATGAATATCATAGAATTGTGTGAGAACAAGTGTAAAAGACATCAAAATGTAAGTTTCTAGTCTAGAAAGGATGTTATACACTACAGAAATACTTGAAATAGAGTTACTTCACAAGAAAACAGTGTTTCAACCCACTAGAATTCACTGAAAAGTAGTATTCAACTGTAAAACAGTTGAAAGACAAGTGTATATAGCTTCTCAAGTTCAGAGAAAAGTGTATAAAGTTGTTTCTACATGTGGTGAAGTCCCAAAAGTAGAAAATAAGGCCCATTATAGGAAACAGCTAGAAATCAGTAGTAATTCAGAGAAAATACTAATGAATATCATAGAACTGTGTGAGAACAAGTGTAAAAGACATCAAAATGTAAGTTTCTAGTCTAGAAAGGATGTTATACACTACAGAAATCCTTGAAATAGAGTTAATTCACAAGAAAACAGTGTTTCAACCCACTAGAATTCACTGAAAAGAAGTATTCAACTGTAAAACAGTTGAAAGACAAGTGTATATAGCTTCTCCAGTTCAGAGAAGAGTGTATAAAGTTGTTTCTACATGTGGTGAAGTCCCACAGGTAGAAAAGAAGGCCCATTATAGGAAACAGCTAGAAATCAGTAGTCATTCAGAGCAAATACTAATGAATATCACAGAATAGAGAGAGAACAAGTGTAAAAGACATCAAAATGTAAGTCTCTAGTCTAGAAAGGATGTTGTACACTGCAGAAATCCTTGAAATAGAGTTACTTCACAAGAAAACAGTGTTTCAACCCACTAGAATTCACTGAAAAGTAGTATTCAACTGTAAAACAGTTGAAAGACAAGTTTATATAGCTTCGCAAGTCCACAGAAGACTGTATAAAGTTGTTTCTACATGGGGTGAAGTTCCACAAGTAGAGCAGAATGCCCATTATAGGAAACAGCTAGAAATCAGTAGTAATTCAGAGGATATACTAATGAATATCATAGAATTGTGTGAGAACAAGTGTAAAAGACATCAAAATGTAAGTCTCTAGTCTAGAAAGGATGTTGTACACTGCAGAAATCCTTGAAATAGAGTTACTTCACATGAAACCAGTGTTTCAAACCACCAGAATGCACTGAAAAGTAGTATTTAACTGTAAAACAGTTGAAAGACAAGTGTATATAGCTTCTCAAGTTCAGAGAAAAGTGTATAAAGTTGTTTCTACATGTGGTGAAGTCCCACAGGTAAAAAAGAAGGCCCATTATAGGAAACAGCTAGAAATCAGTAGTCATTCAGAGCAAATACTAATGAATATCACAGAATAGAGAGAGAACAAGTGTAAAAGACATCAAAATGTAAGTCTCTAGTCTAGAAAGGATGTTGTACACTGCAGAAATCCTTGAAATAGAGTTACTTCACAAGAAAACAGTGTTTCAACCCACTAGAATTCACTGAAAAGTAGTATTCAACTGTAAAACAGTTGAAAGACAAGTGTATATAGCTTCTCAAGTTCAGAGAAAAGTGTATAAAGTTGTTTCTACATGTGGTGAAGTCCCACAAGTAGAAAATAAGGCCCATTATAGGAAACAGCTAGAAATCAGTACTCATTCAGAGCAAATACTAATGAATATCATAGAACTGTGTGAGAACAAGTGTAAAAGACATCAAAATGTAAGTTTCTAGTCTAGAAAGGATGTTATACACTACAGAAATCCTTGAAATAGAGTTAATTCACAAGAAAACAGTGTTTCAACCCACTAGAATTCACTGAAAAGAAGTATTCAACTGTAAAACAGTTGAAAGACAAGTGTATATAGCTTCTCCAGTTCAGAGAAGAGTGTATAAAGTTGTTTCTACATGTGGTGAAGTCCCACAGGTAGAAAAGAAGGCCCATTATAGGAAACAGCTAGAAATCAGTAGTCATTCAGAGCAAATACTAATGAATATCACAGAATAGAGAGAGAACAAGTGTAAAAGACATCAAAATGTAAGTCTCTAGTCTAGAAAGGATGTTGTACACTGCAGAAATCCTTGAAATAGAGTTACTTCACAAGAAAACAGTGTTTCAACCCACTAGAATTCACTGAAAAGTAGTATTCAACTGTAAAACAGTTGAAAGACAAGTGTATATAGCTTCTCAAGTTCAGAGAAGAGTGTATAAAGTTGTTTCTACATGTGGTGAAGTCCCACAAGTAGAGCAGAAGGCCCATTATAGGAAACAGCTAGAAATCAGTAGTCATTCAGAGCAAATACTAATGAATATCACAGAATAGAGAGAGAACAAGTGTAAAAGACATCAAAATGTAAGTCTCTAGTCTTGAAAGGATGTTATACACTACAGAAATCCTTGAAATAGAGTTAATTCACAAGAAAACAGTGTTTCAACCCACTAGAATTCACTGAAAAGAAGTATTCAACTGTAAAACAGTTGAAAGACAAGTGTATATAGCTTCTCCAGTTCAGAGAAGAGTGTATAAAGTTGTTTCTACATGTGGTGAAGTCCCACAGGTAGAAAAGAAGGCCCATTATAGGAAACAGCTAGAAATCAGTAGTCATTCAGAGCAAATACTAATGAATATCACAGAATAGAGAGAGAACAAGTGTAAAAGACATCAAAATGTAAGTCTCTAGTCTAGAAAGGATGTTGTACACTGCAGAAATCCTTGAAATAGAGTTACTTCACAAGAAAACAGTGTTTCAACCCACTAGAATTCACTGAAAAGTAGTATTCAACTGTAAAACAGTTGAAAGACAAGTGTATATAGCTTCTCAAGTTCAGAGAAAAGTGTATAAAGTTGTTTCTACATGTGGTGAAGTCCCACAAGTAGAAAATAAGGCCCATTATAGGAAACAGCTAGAAATCAGTACTCATTCAGAGCAAATACTAATGAATATCATAGAACTGTGTGAGAACAAGTGTAAAAGACATCAAAATGTAAGTTTCTAGTCTAGAAAGGATGTTATACACTACAGAAATCCTTGAAATAGAGTTAATTCACAAGAAAACAGTGTTTCAACCCACTAGAATTCACTGAAAGAAGTATTCAACTGTAAAACAGTTGAAAGACAAGTGTATATAGCTTCTCCAGTTCAGAGAAGAGTGTATAAAGTTGTTTCTACATGTGGTGAAGTCCCACAGGTAGAAAAGAAGGCCCATTATAGGAAACAGCTAGAAATCAGTAGTCATTCAGAGCAAATACTAATGAATATCACAGAATAGAGAGAGAACAAGTGTAAAAGACATCAAAATGTAAGTCTCTAGTCTAGAAAGGATGTTGTACACTGCAGAAATCCTTGAAATAGAGTTACTTCACAAGAAAACAGTGTTTCAACCCACTAGAATTCACTGAAAAGTAGTATTCAACTGTAAAACAGTTGAAAGACAAGTGTATATAGCTTCTCAAGTTCAGAGAAGAGTGTATAAAGTTGTTTCTACATGTGGTGAAGTCCCACAAGTAGAGCAGAAGGCCCATTATAGGAAACAGCTAGAAATCAGTAGTCATTCAGAGCAAATACTAATGAATATCACAGAATAGAGAGAGAACAAGTGTAAAAGACATCAAAATGTAAGTCTCTAGTCTTGAAAGGATGTTATACACTACAGAAATCCTTGAAATAGAGTTAATTCACAAGAAAACAGTGTTTCAACCCACTAGAATTCACTGAAAAGAAGTATTCAACTGTAAAACAGTTGAAAGACAAGTGTATATAGCTTCTCCAGTTCAGAGAAGAGTGTATAAAGTTGTTTCTACATGTGGTGAAGTCCCACAGGTAGAAAAGAAGGCCCATTATAGGAAACAGCTAGAAATCAGTAGTCATTCAGAGCAAATACTAATGAATATCACAGAATAGAGAGAGAACAAGTGTAAAAGACATCAAAATGTAAGTCTCTAGTCTAGAAAGGATGTTGTACACTGCAGAAATCCTTGAAATAGAGTTACTTCACAAGAAAACAGTGTTTCAACCCACAAGAATTCACTGAAAAGTAGTATTCAACTGTAAAACAGTTGAAAGACAAGTGTATATAGCTTCTCAAGTTCAGAGAAAAGTGTATAAACTTGTTTCTACATGTGGTGAAGTCCCACAAGTAGAAAATAAGGCCCATTATAGGAAACAGCTAGAAATCAGTACTCATTCAGAGCAAATACTAATGAATATCATAGAACTGTGTGAGAACAAGTGTAAAAGACATCAAAATGTAAGTTTCTAGTCTAGAAAGGATGTTATACACTACAGAAATCCTTGAAATAGAGTTACTTCACAAGAAAACAGTGTTTCAACCCACTAGAATTCACTGAAAAGTAGTATTCAACTGTAAAACAGTTGAAAGACAAGTTTATATAGCTTCGCAAGTCCACAGAAGACTGTATAAAGTTGTTTCTACATGGGGTGAAGTTCCACAAGTAGAGCAGAATGCCCATTATAGGAAACAGCTAGAAATCAGTAGTAATTCAGAGGATATACTAATGAATATCATAGAATTGTGTGAGAACAAGTGTAAAAGACATCAAAATGTAAGTCTCTAGTCTTGAAAGGATGTTATACACTACAGAAATCCTTGAAATAGAGTTACTTCACAAGAAAAGAGTGTTTCAACCCACTAGAATTCACTGAAAAGTAGTATTCAACTGTAAAACAGTTGAAAGACAAGTGTATATAGCTTCTCCAGTTCAGGGAAGAGTGTATAAAGTTGTTTCTACATGTGGTGAAGTCCCACAAGTAGAAAAGAAGGCCCATTATAGGAAACAGCTAGAAATCAGTAGTCATTCAGAGCAAATACTAATGAATATCATAGAACTGTGTGAGAACAAGTGTAAAAGACATCAAAATGTAAGTTTCTAGTCTAGAAAGGATGTTATACACTACAGAAATCCTTGAAATAGAGTTACTTCACAAGAAAACAGTGTTTCAACCCACTAGAATTCACTGAAAAGTAGTATTCAACTGTAAAACAGTTGAAAGACAAGTGTATATAGCTTCTCCAGTTCAGGGAAGAGTGTATAAAGTTGTTTCTACATGTGGTGAAGTCCCACAAGTAGAAAAGAAGGCCCATTATAGGAAACAGCTAGAAATCAGTAGTCATTCAGAGCAAATACTAATGAATATCACAGAATAGAGAGAGAACAAGTGTAAAAGACATCAAAATGTAAGTCTGTAGTCTAGAAAGTATGTTGTACACTGCAGAAATCCTTGAAATAGAGTTACTTCACATGAAACCAGTGTTTCAAACCACCAGAATGCACTGAAAAGTAGTATTTAACTGTAAAACAGTTGAACGACAAGTGTATATAGCTTCTCAAGTTCAGGAAAGAGTGTATAAAGTTGTTTCTACATGTGGTGAAGTCCCACAAGTATACCAGAAGGCCCATTATAGGATACTGCAAGAAAGCATTAGTAATTCAGAGCAAATACTAATGAATATCACAGAATACTGAGAGAACAAGTGTAAAACACATCAAAATGAAAGTGTGTAGTCTAGAAAGGATGTTGTACACTGCTGAAATCCTTGAAATAGAGTTACTTCACATGAAACCAGTGTTTCAAACCATCAGAATGCACTGAAAAGTAGTATTTAACTGTAAAACAGTTGAAAGACAAGTTTATATAGCTTCGCAAGTCCACAGAAGACTGTATAAAGTTGTTTCTACATGTGGTGAAGTCCCACAAGTAGAACAGAAGGCCCATTATAGGAAACAGCTAGAAATCAGTACTCATTCAGAGCAAATACTAATGAATATCATAGAACTGTGTGAGAACAAGTGTAAAAGACATCAAAATGTAAGTTTCTAGTCTAGAAAGGATGTTATACAAAATCAGAAATCCTTGAAATAGAGTTACTTCACAAGAAAACAGTGTTTCAACCCACTAGAATTCACTGAAAAGTAGTATTCAACTGTAAAACAGTTGAAAGACAAGTTTATATAGCTTCGCAAGTCCACAGAAGACTGTATAAAGTTGTTTCTACATGGGGTGAAGTTCCACAAGTAGAGCAGAAGGCCCATTATAGGAAACAGCTAGAAATCAGTAGTAATTCAGAGGATATACTAATGAATATCATAGAATTGTGTGAGAACAAGTGTAAAAGACATCAAAATGTAAGTCTCTAGTCTTGAAAGGATGTTATACACTACAGAAATCCTTGAAATAGAGTTACTTCACAAGAAAAGAGTGTTTCAACCCACTTGAATTCACTGAAAAGTAGTATTCAACTGTAAAACAGTTGAAAGACAAGTGTATATAGCTTCTCCAGTTCAGGGAAGAGTGTATAAAGTTGTTTCTACATGTGGTGAAGTCCCACAAGTAGAAAATAAGGCCCATTATAGGAAACAGCTAGAAATCAGTACTCATTCAGAGCAAATACTAATGAATATCATAGAACTGTGTGAGAACAAGTGTAAAAGACATCAAAATGTAAGTTTCTAGTCTAGAAAGGATGTTATACACTACAGAAATCCTTGAAATAGAGTTAATTCACAAGAAAACAGTGTTTCAACCCACTAGAATTCACTGAAAGAAGTATTCAACTGTAAAACAGTTGAAAGACAAGTGTATATAGCTTCTCCAGTTCAGAGAAGAGTGTATAAAGTTGTTTCTACATGTGGTGAAGTCCCACAGGTAGAAAAGAAGGCCCATTATAGGAAACAGCTAGAAATCAGTAGTCATTCAGAGCAAATACTAATGAATATCACAGAATAGAGAGAGAACAAGTGTAAAAGACATCAAAATGTAAGTCTCTAGTCTAGAAAGGATGTTGTACACTGCAGAAATCCTTGAAATAGAGTTACTTCACAAGTAAACAGTGTTTCAACCCACTAGAATTCACTGAAAAGTAGTATTCAACTGTAAAACAGTTGAAAGACAAGTGTATATAGCTTCTCAAGTTCAGAGAAGAGTGTATAAAGTTGTTTCTACATGTGGTGAAGTCCCACAAGTAGAGCAGAAGGCCCATTATAGGAAACAGCTAGAAATCAGTAGTCATTCAGAGCAAATACTAATGAATATCACAGAATAGAGAGAGAACAAGTGTAAAAGACATCAAAATGTAAGTCTCTAGTCTTGAAAGGATGTTATACACTACAGAAATCCTTGAAATAGAGTTAATTCACAAGAAAACAGTGTTTCAACCCACTAGAATTCACTGAAAAGAAGTATTCAACTGTAAAACAGTTGAAAGACAAGTGTATATAGCTTCTCCAGTTCAGAGAAGAGTGTATAAAGTTGTTTCTACATGTGGTGAAGTCCCACAGGTAGAAAAGAAGGCCCATTATAGGAAACAGCTAGAAATCAGTAGTCATTCAGAGCAAATACTAATGAATATCACAGAATAGAGAGAGAACAAGTGTAAAAGACATCAAAATGTAAGTCTCTAGTCTAGAAAGGATGTTGTACACTGCAGAAATCCTTGAAATAGAGTTACTTCACAAGAAAACAGTGTTTCAACCCACAAGAATTCACTGAAAAGTAGTATTCAACTGTAAAACAGTTGAAAGACAAGTGTATATAGCTTCTCAAGTTCAGAGAAAAGTGTATAAACTTGTTTCTACATGTGGTGAAGTCCCACAAGTAGAAAATAAGGCCCATTATAGGAAACAGCTAGAAATCAGTACTCATTCAGAGCAAATACTAATGAATATCATAGAACTGTGTGAGAACAAGTGTAAAAGACATCAAAATGTAAGTTTCTAGTCTAGAAAGGATGTTATACACTACAGAAATCCTTGAAATAGAGTTACTTCACAAGAAAACAGTGTTTCAACCCACTAGAATTCACTGAAAAGTAGTATTCAACTGTAAAACAGTTGAAAGACAAGTTTATATAGCTTCGCAAGTCCACAGAAGACTGTATAAAGTTGTTTCTACATGGGGTGAAGTTCCACAAGTAGAGCAGAATGCCCATTATAGGAAACAGCTAGAAATCAGTAGTAATTCAGAGGATATACTAATGAATATCATAGAATTGTGTGAGAACAAGTGTAAAAGACATCAAAATGTAAGTCTCTAGTCTTGAAAGGATGTTATACACTACAGAAATCCTTGAAATAGAGTTACTTCACAAGAAAAGAGTGTTTCAACCCACTAGAATTCACTGAAAAGTAGTATTCAACTGTAAAACAGTTGAAAGACAAGTGTATATAGCTTCTCCAGTTCAGGGAAGAGTGTATAAAGTTGTTTCTACATGTGGTGAAGTCCCACAAGTAGAAAAGAAGGCCCATTATAGGAAACAGCTAGAAATCAGTAGTCATTCAGAGCAAATACTAATGAATATCATAGAACTGTGTGAGAACAAGTGTAAAAGACATCAAAATGTAAGTTTCTAGTCTAGAAAGGATGTTATACACTACAGAAATCCTTGAAATAGAGTTACTTCACAAGAAAACAGTGTTTCAACCCACTAGAATTCACTGAAAAGTAGTATTCAACTGTAAAACAGTTGAAAGACAAGTGTATATAGCTTCTCCAGTTCAGGGAAGAGTGTATAAAGTTGTTTCTACATGTGGTGAAGTCCCACAAGTAGAAAAGAAGGCCCATTATAGGAAACAGCTAGAAATCAGTAGTCATTCAGAGCAAATACTAATGAATATCACAGAATAGAGAGAGAACAAGTGTAAAAGACATCAAAATGTAAGTCTGTAGTCTAGAAAGTATGTTGTACACTGCAGAAATCCTTGAAATAGAGTTACTTCACATGAAACCAGTGTTTCAAACCACCAGAATGCACTGAAAAGTAGTATTTAACTGTAAAACAGTTGAACGACAAGTGTATATAGCTTCTCAAGTTCAGGAAAGAGTGTATAAAGTTGTTTCTACATGTGGTGAAGTCCCACAAGTATACCAGAAGGCCCATTATAGGATACTGCAAGAAAGCATTAGTAATTCAGAGCAAATACTAATGAATATCACAGAATACTGAGAGAACAAGTGTAAAACACATCAAAATGAAAGTGTGTAGTCTAGAAAGGATGTTGTACACTGCTGAAATCCTTGAAATAGAGTTACTTCACATGAAACCAGTGTTTCAAACCATCAGAATGCACTGAAAAGTAGTATTTAACTGTAAAACAGTTGAAAGACAAGTTTATATAGCTTCGCAAGTCCACAGAAGACTGTATAAAGTTGTTTCTACATGTGGTGAAGTCCCACAAGTAGAACAGAAGGCCCATTATAGGAAACAGCTAGAAATCAGTACTCATTCAGAGCAAATACTAATGAATATCATAGAACTGTGTGAGAACAAGTGTAAAAGACATCAAAATGTAAGTTTCTAGTCTAGAAAGGATGTTATACAAAATCAGAAATCCTTGAAATAGAGTTACTTCACAAGAAAACAGTGTTTCAACCCACTAGAATTCACTGAAAAGTAGTATTCAACTGTAAAACAGTTGAAAGACAAGTTTATATAGCTTCGCAAGTCCACAGAAGACTGTATAAAGTTGTTTCTACATGGGGTGAAGTTCCACAAGTAGAGCAGAAGGCCCATTATAGGAAACAGCTAGAAATCAGTAGTAATTCAGAGGATATACTAATGAATATCATAGAATTGTGTGAGAACAAGTGTAAAAGACATCAAAATGTAAGTCTCTAGTCTTGAAAGGATGTTATACACTACAGAAATCCTTGAAATAGAGTTACTTCACAAGAAAAGAGTGTTTCAACCCACTTGAATTCACTGAAAAGTAGTATTCAACTGTAAAACAGTTGAAAGACAAGTGTATATAGCTTCTCCAGTTCAGGGAAGAGTGTATAAAGTTGTTTCTACATGTGGTGAAGTCCCACAAGTAGAAAAGAAGGCCCATTATAGGAAACACCTAGAAATCAGTAGTCATTCAGAGCAAATACTAATGAATATCACAGAATAGAGACAGAACAAGTGTAAAAGACATCAAAATGTAAGTCTCTAGTCTAGAAAGGATGTTGTACACTGCAGAAATCCTTGAAATAGAGTTACTTCACATGAAACCAGTGTTTCAAACCACCAGAATGCACTGAAAAGTAGTATTTAACTGTAAAACAGTTGAAAGACAAGTGTATATAGCTTCTCAAGTTCAGAGAAAAGTGTATAAAGTTGTTTCTACATGTGGTGAAGTCCCACAGGTAAAAAAGAAGGCCCATTATAGGAAACAGCTAGAAATCAGTAGTCATTCAGAGCAAATACTAATGAATATCACAGAATAGAGAGAGAACAAGTGTAAAAGACATCAAAATGTAAGTCTCTAGTCTAGAAAGGATGTTGTACACTGCAGAAATCCTTGAAATAGAGTTACTTCACATGAAACCAGTGTTTCAAACCATCAGAATGGACTGAAAAGTAGTATTTAACTGTAAAACAGTTGAACGACAAGTTTATATAGCTTCGCAAGTCCACAGAAGACTGTATAAAGTTGTTTCTACATGTGGTGAAGTCCCACAAGTAGAGCAGAAGGCCCATTATAGGAAACAGCTAGAAATCAGTAGTAATTCAGAGGAAATAGTAATGAATATCATAGAATTGTGTGAGAACAAGTGTAAAAGACATCAAAATGTAAGTTTCTAGTCTAGAAAGGATGTTATACACTACAGAAATACTTGAAATAGAGTTACTTCACAAGAAAACAGTGTTTCAACCCACTAGAATTCACTGAAAAGTAGTATTCAACTGTAAAACAGTTGAAAGACAAGTGTATATAGCTTCTCAAGTTCAGAGAAAAGTGTATAAATTTGTTTCTACATGTGGTGAAGTCCCAAAAGTAGAAAATAAGGCCCATTATAGGAAACAGCTAGAAATCAGTAGTAATTCAGAGAAAATACTAATGAATATCATAGAACTGTGTGAGAACAAGTGTAAAAGACATCAAAATGTAAGTTTCTAGTCTAGAAAGGATGTTATACACTACAGAAATCCTTGAAATAGAGTTAATTCACAAGAAAACAGTGTTTCAACCCACTAGAATTCACTGAAAAGAAGTATTCAACTGTAAAACAGTTGAAAGACAAGTGTATATAGCTTCTCCAGTTCAGAGAAGAGTGTATAAAGTTGTTTCTACATGTGGTGAAGTCCCACAGGTAGAAAAGAAGGCCCATTATAGGAAACAGCTAGAAATCAGTAGTCATTCAGAGCAAATACTAATGAATATCACAGAATAGAGAGAGAACAAGTGTAAAAGACATCAAAATGTAAGTCTCTAGTCTAGAAAGGATGTTGTACACTGCAGAAATCCTTGAAATAGAGTTACTTCACAAGAAAACAGTGTTTCAACCCACTAGAATTCACTGAAAAGTAGTATTCAACTGTAAAACAGTTGAAAGACAAGTTTATATAGCTTCGCAAGTCCACAGAAGACTGTATAAAGTTGTTTCTACATGGGGTGAAGTTCCACAAGTAGAGCAGAATGCCCATTATAGGAAACAGCTAGAAATCAGTAGTAATTCAGAGGATATACTAATGAATATCATAGAATTGTGTGAGAACAAGTGTAAAAGACATCAAAATGTAAGTCTCTAGTCTAGAAAGGATGTTGTACACTGCAGAAATCCTTGAAATAGAGTTACTTCACATGAAACCAGTGTTTCAAACCACCAGAATGCACTGAAAAGTAGTATTTAACTGTAAAACAGTTGAAAGACAAGTGTATATAGCTTCTCAAGTTCAGAGAAAAGTGTATAAAGTTGTTTCTACATGTGGTGAAGTCCCACAGGTAAAAAAGAAGGCCCATTATAGGAAACAGCTAGAAATCAGTAGTCATTCAGAGCAAATACTAATGAATATCACAGAATAGAGAGAGAACAAGTGTAAAAGACATCAAAATGTAAGTCTCTAGTCTAGAAAGGATGTTGTACACTGCAGAAATCCTTGAAATAGAGTTACTTCACAAGAAAACAGTGTTTCAACCCACTAGAATTCACTGAAAAGTAGTATTCAACTGTAAAACAGTTGAAAGACAAGTGTATATAGCTTCTCAAGTTCAGAGAAAAGTGTATAAAGTTGTTTCTACATGTGGTGAAGTCCCACAAGTAGAAAATAAGGCCCATTATAGGAAACAGCTAGAAATCAGTACTCATTCAGAGCAAATACTAATGAATATCATAGAACTGTGTGAGAACAAGTGTAAAAGACATCAAAATGTAAGTTTCTAGTCTAGAAAGGATGTTATACACTACAGAAATCCTTGAAATAGAGTTAATTCACAAGAAAACAGTGTTTCAACCCACTAGAATTCACTGAAAAGAAGTATTCAACTGTAAAACAGTTGAAAGACAAGTGTATATAGCTTCTCCAGTTCAGAGAAGAGTGTATAAAGTTGTTTCTACATGTGGTGAAGTCCCACAGGTAGAAAAGAAGGCCCATTATAGGAAACAGCTAGAAATCAGTAGTCATTCAGAGCAAATACTAATGAATATCACAGAATAGAGAGAGAACAAGTGTAAAAGACATCAAAATGTAAGTCTCTAGTCTAGAAAGGATGTTGTACACTGCAGAAATCCTTGAAATAGAGTTACTTCACAAGAAAACAGTGTTTCAACCCACTAGAATTCACTGAAAAGTAGTATTCAACTGTAAAACAGTTGAAAGACAAGTGTATATAGCTTCTCAAGTTCAGAGAAGAGTGTATAAAGTTGTTTCTACATGTGGTGAAGTCCCACAAGTAGAGCAGAAGGCCCATTATAGGAAACAGCTAGAAATCAGTAGTCATTCAGAGCAAATACTAATGAATATCACAGAATAGAGAGAGAACAAGTGTAAAAGACATCAAAATGTAAGTCTCTAGTCTTGAAAGGATGTTATACACTACAGAAATCCTTGAAATAGAGTTAATTCACAAGAAAACAGTGTTTCAACCCACTAGAATTCACTGAAAAGAAGTATTCAACTGTAAAACAGTTGAAAGACAAGTGTATATAGCTTCTCCAGTTCAGAGAAGAGTGTATAAAGTTGTTTCTACATGTGGTGAAGTCCCACAGGTAGAAAAGAAGGCCCATTATAGGAAACAGCTAGAAATCAGTAGTCATTCAGAGCAAATACTAATGAATATCACAGAATAGAGAGAGAACAAGTGTAAAAGACATCAAAATGTAAGTCTCTAGTCTAGAAAGGATGTTGTACACTGCAGAAATCCTTGAAATAGAGTTACTTCACAAGAAAACAGTGTTTCAACCCACTAGAATTCACTGAAAAGTAGTATTCAACTGTAAAACAGTTGAAAGACAAGTGTATATAGCTTCTCAAGTTCAGAGAAAAGTGTATAAAGTTGTTTCTACATGTGGTGAAGTCCCACAAGTAGAAAATAAGGCCCATTATAGGAAACAGCTAGAAATCAGTACTCATTCAGAGCAAATACTAATGAATATCATAGAACTGTGTGAGAACAAGTGTAAAAGACATCAAAATGTAAGTTTCTAGTCTAGAAAGGATGTTATACACTACAGAAATCCTTGAAATAGAGTTAATTCACAAGAAAACAGTGTTTCAACCCACTAGAATTCACTGAAAGAAGTATTCAACTGTAAAACAGTTGAAAGACAAGTGTATATAGCTTCTCCAGTTCAGAGAAGAGTGTATAAAGTTGTTTCTACATGTGGTGAAGTCCCACAGGTAGAAAAGAAGGCCCATTATAGGAAACAGCTAGAAATCAGTAGTCATTCAGAGCAAATACTAATGAATATCACAGAATAGAGAGAGAACAAGTGTAAAAGACATCAAAATGTAAGTCTCTAGTCTAGAAAGGATGTTGTACACTGCAGAAATCCTTGAAATAGAGTTACTTCACAAGAAAACAGTGTTTCAACCCACTAGAATTCACTGAAAAGTAGTATTCAACTGTAAAACAGTTGAAAGACAAGTGTATATAGCTTCTCAAGTTCAGAGAAGAGTGTATAAAGTTGTTTCTACATGTGGTGAAGTCCCACAAGTAGAGCAGAAGGCCCATTATAGGAAACAGCTAGAAATCAGTAGTCATTCAGAGCAAATACTAATGAATATCACAGAATAGAGAGAGAACAAGTGTAAAAGACATCAAAATGTAAGTCTCTAGTCTTGAAAGGATGTTATACACTACAGAAATCCTTGAAATAGAGTTAATTCACAAGAAAACAGTGTTTCAACCCACTAGAATTCACTGAAAAGAAGTATTCAACTGTAAAACAGTTGAAAGACAAGTGTATATAGCTTCTCCAGTTCAGAGAAGAGTGTATAAAGTTGTTTCTACATGTGGTGAAGTCCCACAGGTAGAAAAGAAGGCCCATTATAGGAAACAGCTAGAAATCAGTAGTCATTCAGAGCAAATACTAATGAATATCACAGAATAGAGAGAGAACAAGTGTAAAAGACATCAAAATGTAAGTCTCTAGTCTAGAAAGGATGTTGTACACTGCAGAAATCCTTGAAATAGAGTTACTTCACAAGAAAACAGTGTTTCAACCCACAAGAATTCACTGAAAAGTAGTATTCAACTGTAAAACAGTTGAAAGACAAGTGTATATAGCTTCTCAAGTTCAGAGAAAAGTGTATAAACTTGTTTCTACATGTGGTGAAGTCCCACAAGTAGAAAATAAGGCCCATTATAGGAAACAGCTAGAAATCAGTACTCATTCAGAGCAAATACTAATGAATATCATAGAACTGTGTGAGAACAAGTGTAAAAGACATCAAAATGTAAGTTTCTAGTCTAGAAAGGATGTTATACACTACAGAAATCCTTGAAATAGAGTTACTTCACAAGAAAACAGTGTTTCAACCCACTAGAATTCACTGAAAAGTAGTATTCAACTGTAAAACAGTTGAAAGACAAGTTTATATAGCTTCGCAAGTCCACAGAAGACTGTATAAAGTTGTTTCTACATGGGGTGAAGTTCCACAAGTAGAGCAGAATGCCCATTATAGGAAACAGCTAGAAATCAGTAGTAATTCAGAGGATATACTAATGAATATCATAGAATTGTGTGAGAACAAGTGTAAAAGACATCAAAATGTAAGTCTCTAGTCTTGAAAGGATGTTATACACTACAGAAATCCTTGAAATAGAGTTACTTCACAAGAAAAGAGTGTTTCAACCCACTAGAATTCACTGAAAAGTAGTATTCAACTGTAAAACAGTTGAAAGACAAGTGTATATAGCTTCTCCAGTTCAGGGAAGAGTGTATAAAGTTGTTTCTACATGTGGTGAAGTCCCACAAGTAGAAAAGAAGGCCCATTATAGGAAACAGCTAGAAATCAGTAGTCATTCAGAGCAAATACTAATGAATATCACAGAATAGAGAGAGAACAAGTGTAAAAGACATCAAAATGTAAGTCTCTAGTCTAGAAAGGATGTTGTACACTGCAGAAATCCTTGAAATAGAGTTACTTCACATGAAACCAGTGTTTCAAACCACCAGAATGCACTGAAAAGTAGTATTTAACTGTAAAACAGTTGAAAGACAAGTGTATATAGCTTCTCAAGTTCAGAGAAAAGTGTATAAAGTTGTTTCTACATGTGGTGAAGTCCCACAGGTAAAAAAGAAGGCCCATTATAGGAAACAGCTAGAAATCAGTAGTCATTCAGAGCAAATACTAATGAATATCACAGAATAGAGAGAGAACAAGTGTAAAAGACATCAAAATGTAAGTCTCTAGTCTAGAAAGGATGTTGTACACTGCAGAAATCCTTGAAATAGAGTTACTTCACAAGAAAACAGTGTTTCAACCCACTAGAATTCACTGAAAAGTAGTATTCAACTGTAAAACAGTTGAAAGACAAGTGTATATAGCTTCTCCAGTTCAGAGAAGAGTGTATAAAGTTGTTTCTACATGTGGTGAAGTCCCACAGGTAGAAAAGAAGGCCCATTATAGGAAACAGCTAGAAATCAGTAGTCATTCAGAGCAAATACTAATGAATATCACAGAATAGAGAGAGAACAAGTGTAAAAGACATCAAAATGTAAGTCTCTAGTCTAGAAAGGATGTTGTACACTGCAGAAATCCTTGAAATAGAGTTACTTCACAAGAAAACAGTGTTTCAACCCACTAGAATTCACTGAAAAGTAGTATTCAACTGTAAAACAGTTGAAAGACAAGTGTATATAGCTTCTCAAGTTCAGAGAAGAGTGTATAAAGTTGTTTCTACATGTGGTGAAGTCCCACAAGTAGAGCAGAAGGCCCATTATAGGAAACAGCTAGAAATCAGTAGTCATTCAGAGCAAATACTAATGAATATCACAGAATAGAGAGAGAACAAGTGTAAAAGACATCAAAATGTAAGTCTCTAGTCTTGAAAGGATGTTATACACTACAGAAATCCTTGAAATAGAGTTAATTCACAAGAAAACAGTGTTTCAACCCACTAGAATTCACTGAAAAGAAGTATTCAACTGTAAAACAGTTGAAAGACAAGTGTATATAGCTTCTCCAGTTCAGAGAAGAGTGTATAAAGTTGTTTCTACATGTGGTGAAGTCCCACAGGTAGAAAAGAAGGCCCATTATAGGAAACAGCTAGAAATCAGTAGTCATTCAGAGCAAATACTAATGAATATCACAGAATAGAGAGAGAACAAGTGTAAAAGACATCAAAATGTAAGTCTCTAGTCTAGAAAGGATGTTGTACACTGCAGAAATCCTTGAAATAGAGTTACTTCACAAGAAAACAGTGTTT